>NC_041407.2:100488847-101178847 GCF_900747795.2 Erpetoichthys calabaricus
AGGGCAGCAGCGACACCAAACTGAAGTCTGGCTGGATGTGATTGGGGAGATCTGCTAGCAAGGAGTCTGACTATGGATCTGCTCCCACACGGGAGCCTGACTCTGCAAGACATCAGTGGGCTGAGTTTTGAACTTCTTAGGCTCCTGATTTCTGGAGGCATTGAGATCTACTATCTAGGAGTCTGATCCTGTAACTACATATGTGATCTGCTCCCACACAGGATCCTGACTCTGTAAGAAGTGGGAGGCATGCATTTTGAACTTCTCATTTTTATGATTTCCTGTATGGGTGAAGGGCAGCAGTGGCATCATATTGAAGTCTGACTGGATGTGAATGGGGAGGCATTGAGATCTACACTCTAGGAGTCTGATCCTGTAAGCACACATGTGATCTGCTCCCACATAGGAGCCTGACTTTCTAAGAAGTGGGAGGCCTGAATTTGAAACATCTTAGGTTTCCGATTTTCTATATGGGTGGAGGGCAGCAGTGACATCACACTAAAATTTGATTAGATGTGAATAGGGAGGCAGGAAGATCTACTATCTAGGAGTCTGATCCTGTAACTACATACAGTATGTGATCTGCTACTACACAGGATCCTGACTCTGTAAGAAGTGGGAGGCCTGAATTTCAAACTTCTTAGGTTCCTAATTTCCAGTATGGATGGAGGGCAGCAGCGACACCAAACTGAGGTCTCCCTGGGTGTGAATGAGGAGATCTATAACCTAGGAGTCTGACTATGGAAGCACACGGGAGATCTGACACCATACTGGAGCCCGACTCTGTAAGACATTGAAGGGCTGAGTGCTGATCTTCTTAGGTTCCTGATTTCTGGTACGGATGAAGGAGAGCAGCGACATCATACTGAAGTCTGCCTGGATCTGAATGGGGAGGCCAACAGATCTACAATCTAGGAGTCTGATCCAGTACACACATAGGAGATCTGCTACCACATAGGAGCCCGACTCTGAAAGAAGTGGGAGGCCTGAATTTCAAACTTCTTAGGTTTCTGATTTCCAGTATGGATGGAGGGCAGCAGCGACACCAAACTGAGGTCTCCCTGGGTGTGAATGAGGAGATCTATAACCTAGGAGTCTGACTATGGAAGCACACAAGAGATCTGCTACCATACAGGAGCCTGACTCTCAAAGAAGTTGGAGGGCTGCATTTTGAACTTCTTAGGATTCTGGTAAAGGTGAAGGGGAGCGGTGGCACCATACTGAAGTCTGACTGGATATGAATGGGGAGCCATTGAGATCTACTATCTAGGAGTCAGACCCTGTAACTACATATGTGATCTGCTTCCACACAGGACATTGACCCTGTAAGATGTGGGAGGCCTGAATGTCAAACTTCTTTTTTTTTCTGATTCCCCTGTATGGGTGGAGGGCACCAGTGACACCAAACTGAAGTCTGCCTGGATGTGATTGGGGAGATCTGCTAGCGAGGAGTCTGACTATGGATCTGCTCCCACACGGGAGCCTGACTCTGCAAGACATCGGTGGCCTGAGTTTTGAACTTCTTAGGCTCCTGATTTCTGGTACGGGTGAAGGGCAGCAGTGACACCATATTGAAGTCTGACTGGATGTGAACGAGGAGGCCAGCAGATCTACCACCTAGGTGTCTGGTCCTGTAAGCACACAAGAGATCTGCTACCATACAGGAGCCTGACTCTCTAAGAAGTGGGAGACCTGAACTTGAAACGTCTTAGGTTTCCGATTTTGTATATGGGTGGAGGGCAGCAGTGACATCACACTAAAATTGAATTGGATGTGAATTAGGGAGGCAGGCAGATCTACTAAATAGGAGTCGGATGCTGTAAGTACATACAGTATGTGATCTGCTCCCACACAGGAGCCTGACTCTGTAAGACGTGGAAGGCCTGAATGTCAAACGTCTTAGGTTTCTCACTTTCTAATATGGGTGGTGAGCAGTGAAACCAAACAGGTGTCTGACTCTGCCTGATCGGAGAGGCCAGCAGATGCACACCAAGCACCGAGTGGCTGATCCTGGGAGGCCTGCACGCTCAGCTCGGTTCTGTGGAGTCCCGAAATCTGCACCTCTAAGATCTGTCACGTGTTTGCTGCTGGCTTATAAACTTTATACCCTTCCTAAGTGTTTGTCTCATCTTTTGGGTGCCTGATCTGGTCAGCCCCAAGTGTCCTGATACTTAACTTCCCCCCCACCATTATTTTTGGTGGTCCGGACGGCTGGGTTATCAGATACACTCTTTTGGGGCCACTGGATGCAGTGTTACAACGTGAGTCCCATCAAACACAAATGAACACAGCCTAGCCTGCCATCACGTCGCTTTGGACGTCTCTCCTCGACACAAAGTGCTAATTTATAAAAATGAAATCGCTGACACCTCCAAAACAGCTGAGTGATCTCGCCGTGCCAGGCAGAATGGCGACACGCCGTGTGCTCCTGCTTTCAAAGCTCAGACACACGAGAGACGAAGCGTCACACCTGGTGGGGGGGGGGGGCTGTGGTTTGTGGTGGGCTTCATGGGGTGGGGGGGTGGAGACGGGACATTTGTCAAAGTGAAACACTTGGAATGAACTCCCTGAAGAGCTCGCGTGTGACACGGTGGCGCCACCTGCTGGTCACAGGCGGTAACTCCTCGAATGATTCCACTGCACTTGCAGGCCGGCCTTTTATTTGGTTTTTATTTTTATTTTTCTTCAATCTGAAGGCCTTGCCCTTGGCTGAGAAACCAACCACTGAAGCAAACACTGTGATGTCCACAACGGAGACGGCCATGACATCCCCCACGAGCCTTCCGGCGCTTTGACTTGTCCGTCCTACTTCTCACGTTCCGCGCTCGCCATTTTAATCCGCCCTCCAATCTGACGTGCGGATTAGAGCCGGAGATGGAGGAGGAGGAGGAGGCAGGCCTCGTGTGCAGAGCTGGCTTTCTGGGTGACGGCTGAAGACGAGTGTCACCTGAGGGAGGGCGATGTGGCCACCTGGGGACTCGGCAGCGTCCCCCCAGCTTCATCTGGGATTCGCCATTAGGGCCACACGAGCGAAACGAAATTAAAGAGGACATCGAGGGGTGAAGAAATAAACGGCGGAACACGAGCTTGGCATCAATGAGGGCAAAGGAACTGGGGGACCAGGAATTGAAAAACCTGAAGATGGGACTACTGGGGTCCAACTGCAGTGAAACCAGTTACGAGCGGTCCGGTAGAACTGGCCCAGTATAACCAGTAGTGAAAGAGCCTGTACAGCAGAGGCCAGTGTAACCAGTAATGAAAGAACCAGTACAAGGACAACCAGTACAGCAGGACCCAGTATAACCAGCAATGACCTGTCCAGTAGAAACAAAACCAGTGCAGCAGGGCCCAGTGTAACCAGTAATGAAAGAGCCAGTACAAGCACAACCAGTACAGCAGAGTCCAGTCTAACCAGCAATGACAGGTTCAGTAGATATAGAACCAGTGCAGCAGAGCCCAGTGTAACCAGTAATGACAGTTCCAGTAGAAATACTGTAAAACCAGTACAGTCAAGTGCAGTATAACCAGTAATAAAATGCCCAGCACAAGTAGAACCATTACAGTAGAGTCCAGTCTAACCAGTAGTGACAATTCCAATGTAAACTGGATCAGTGCAGTGGAGCCCAGTAAAACCAGTAATGACAGGTCCAGTAGAAATAAAACCAATACTGTATAGCCCAGTATAACCAGTAATGAAAAACCCAACACAAGCAGAACCAGTATAGCAGGGCCCTGGTGTAACCAGTAATAACTGGCCCAGTAAATTCAGAACCAGTGCATCAGGCCCAGTATAAACCATAATGACAGGTCCAGTATAAAAAGAACTAGGACAGCAGAGCCCAGTATAACCAGTAATGAAAGGTTCAGTCCAAATGGACCCAGTGCAAGAAGGCCCAGTATAACCAGTAGTGAAGGTTCTATACTTTCTTCAACCAGTACAGCAGAGTCCAGTCTAACCAGTAATGACAGGTCCAGTAGATACAGAACCAGTGCAGCAGGGCCCAGTGTAACCAGTAATGACAGTTCCAGTAGAAATACTGTAAAAGCAGTACAGTCAGGTGCAGTATAACCAGTAATAAAAGGCCCAAAGAAACAAAACCAGTATAGCAGGGCCCAGTGTAACCAGTAATGACGGGTCTAGTAGAAATGAAACCAGTACAGTCAGGCCCAGTATAACCAGTAATAAAAGACCCAGCACAAGTAGAACCATTACAGTAGAGTCCAGTCTAACCAGTAGTGACAATTCCAATGTAAACTGGATCATTGCAGTGGAGCCCAGTAAAACCAGTAATGACAGGTCCAGTAGAAATAAAACCAATACTGTATAGCCCAGTATAACCAGTAATGAAAAACCCAACACAAGCAGAACCAGTATAACAGGGCCCTGGTGTAACCTGTAATAACTGGCCCAGTAAATTCAGAACCAGTGCATCAGGCCCAGTATAAACCATAATGACAGGTCCAGTATAAAAAGAACTAGGACAGCAGAGCCCAGTATAACCAGTAATGAAAGGTTCAGTCCAAATGGACCCAGTGCAAGAAGGCCCAGTATAACCAGTAGTGAAGGTTCCATACTTTCTTCAACCAGTACTGCAGGGCCCAGTGTAACCAGTAATGACAGGTCCAGTCCAAACAGAACCAGTACAGCATGGCCAGTAATTAAAGGTTTAACACAAACAGAACCAGTGCATGATGGCCCAGTAAAACCAGTAATGACATGCCCATTTCCTCCACACCCAACTGGCTATGATAGGTTCAGCAACACCAGAACTAGTACCATCTGGGCCCAGTATAACCAGTAATGAATAGCCCAGTAAATTCAGAACCAGAGAAGAGTAACAAGAACCAGTACAGCCTGGCCCAGTATAACCAGTAACACCAGGTAGGGAACAAAATGAACCAGTGTGCAGCAGGTCACAGAGTGAGCCAGTAATGGCAGATCCCCAGAAGTAGAACCAGTACTGCCTAGCCCAGTAGAATTAGCAATGAGATGTCCAGTATAGTCAGTAATGAAAGATTCAGGACAAAGAGAACCAGTGTAACCAGAGCCAGTGCAACATGTTCCAGTATAACCAGTAGTGACAGGTTCAGCACTGCCAGCACCAGTACAGCAGTACCCAGTAAATTCAGAATGGGTGCATCAGGCCAAGTATAACCAGTAATGACTATCCCAGTACATCGACAGCCAGTATACCCAGTATCCCCACAGTACAGTATGACTGGGACGAGGATGGCAGAGTCCAGCAGATCCAGTAGACCAGCACAGTGGCCGTGAGGGCAGCAGGGCTCCAAATGACCAGTCCAGTGCCACTGAGCCCAAACCAGCTAACTGAGGCCACCAAACTTGACGTTGACGACCTCCTTCTTTCTGGTGTAGCCTGGCACAAGTCTGGGGGTATCAGACTGGCGGACACCTGGAGCTGACATCATGGGCAGTGTCCCCAGTCAGTTCTAATCAGCACCAGGACTGCCATGAGAGAGGCAGGGGTTCAGCAGCACCTGTAGGCCCAAAAACCACCCAGCAGAGCAAATCAAGACTGGCAAGAACTGACCATCCAGACCTGGCATGATTCAGATCAGTGCCCATAACAAGCAGGACACACAGCCAGTGCAGACCGAGTAGCAGGGCTGGGTTATACACATGTAGGCCTGTGGAGGGCGCCACCACTTCTTCTTTCTCTTCCTCCACTGCAGACCCTGAAAATCTTTAAGTTCAGTTAGTTAAAGACCTTTTTGAGCCATCAGCCAATCAGAGCTCACTTTATAGCAGATGGGGACACCTGAACAGGTACAGCCAATCAGAGCTCACTGCCTGTTCAGGTCAGCACACTCAGCCAATCAGAGATCACTGCTTGTTCGGGTCAGCACACTCAGCCAATCAGAGCTGCCAGCTCTCAGTTCTCTCGCATAGCATTAACAGGATCAGCCTTCTCCATGCTGCCACCTAGTGGCCACTTAATACAGCACTTCTTCGGCACATCAATAAAGTTGATCCATTTGTGGATTCCCATTTGGTGGGTACAAACAGGTAAGTGAAGACCACCTGAGGGGATTTGGCCCTTCTTGTGAAACTGCCAGGGAATTCAGCCACATTAGTCACAGATGGCTAAAAATGGGCAACATGGAGAGGCAAACATCTTGGCCGGTTGGCTCCAACTTCCAGCTATTTTCTCCCCGTGAAGGAGATGTGGCTCTCATTGCTGCCTGTAGGACACTCTAGTGGCAATCAAAGGGACATGCTGATGCAAAACTTCAAAGTAGGCAAATCCATTTGACACGGCGGTCACCAACAGAGTCTGCCATGTCCACGAAGGGGTAAACCTCCACAGCAGTAACCAAAATGAGCACAGGTACACACTTTAATGGGTGTGCTGTACCCAGAACAAGCACTAGGGGGCTGTATGGAGAAAGACTGAAGATGGTCAGACCTGGCATGGGCATCACTCTGACTGGACTTTGGACAATCAATATGTTTTAAGGAAAGTATTAACTCAAAGAACCTGGGGGGATAGACTTTAGTGTGAAAGGAACTATATACAATGTATCAATCAGCCACCACCCCCCTTTAAAATGACAGTTTTAGTGACAGGCCCTGCTAGCGAAAGATCTGCTGGCACGAAGAAATAGATCTGAGCGGACAGGAACAACAAAAAAAATCCAATGCAAAGTGAAATGGAAATGCTGCGGAGCTGCAGCAGTTTATTAAGTCAAGTTAGTAAAGTGCAAGACAACGAAGACTGACAGAGAGAGCGTCCAATCAGAGACAGTAGCGTCATAAAGTGGGACGGCTCAACTGTTTTAGTCTCTCTAGAGCAGCATTATACTCCCATCTAGTGGTTGGAAACAGAAATGCAATTCATTTAGATGCTCCCCAAGTTTTTTATGTGAAAATGAAATGCCAGTCGACTGTAAAGTTCTGCCGTCGCTGAGGTTCTGGTTGAGGCGGAGCCTTTATGAATGAGAGGCGCCTTCCTCCTCCCCTTTCAATTTCAGTTCGGGTATTAGGACTAAGAAACTGTTCACATGCAGGATGAAGCTGAGGAACTGCAAGGCACTATATGAAGCTGAAACACCTTGTGCTGAGCCATCCATTATCACGGGCTGAAGCAAAAAATTAATAAATGAATACACAGATTGTGCTTGTAGGGCTGCTTACTAAACCGTACATTCTCAAGTCTGAATCAGTTATGGGTGGAGGGGCAGGTCAGCCCAACTGGAGATTCTTGGTGGTCTTAACAATAGCTGGACTGCCCCTGTGCCCAGCTGGTCCCTGTGCCTTATTATTAGGCTGATACTTTTAGACAAGGTGACTTACAACATTTGAATAATTGGTGACATTTCTATTTGTAGCACAGCTTGGTGAAGTGTCTTGCTCAGGGTCACACAGCGTCACTAGTGGAATTTGAACCCACCACCTCATGGTTTGAAGTCCAAAGCCTCAACGACTGCGCCATACCACATGCCAGTGCCAGCCTAACAGCACCCACTGGCTGGCCCCCTGGCTCTCCCACCGTTCCAGCCATCTCTCCTTTTGGACGTGACTTGCAACTGGACTGGCCAGAGGGGGGAAAGAAAGAGAAAGCAAAGCACTAAAGGTGGGCAGCAGAGTTGGCTGGTGGGCTTCAGTCAAAGCCCAAGTCCCCAAACTTCATCATGCAGTACTCGATGTAGTTGAATTCCTCCATGGGGAAGGTGACGTCTTTCCATTTTTTAGGGGAACGATTGCCACTCGGGGTCTCGATGCCAAAGTTTTTGATGGACAGCATAGGCAGGGTGACCGCTTTATAAATCACCTGGTAACCCCAATCCTGGGTGAGGGAAGGAGAGAAAGACAAACATCAAAGCCCAACCCCAAAAATGCCCACAGCGGGTCATGTGACACCCCATCTGCCACCAGTAAAATGTCCTTTGGTCTTTTTTATGCTAGGTGGACTGCTCGGAAGACAGCAGGCTGCTACTCTGACCTTCTGCGCCTACCCAAGTTCTGTCCCCAGGATGCCCAGTCGGACACTCATAAGCCCAGGCTGTCTGGTGGGCTCACTGGTTTAAAGCGTAAAGCCGCCCAGTTCAGCCTTTGATCTCTCCACATCTGGTCCACTGCAAGTCCAGTTTGAAAGCCGAGCCCTAAATTCTGGTGACCTGCTGACCTTAACCAGCTGACCAGTTTAGCTGGACCTCCCCTTACTGTCCCAGTCTCCTCCCCCCTACACCCCAAAATTTCCAACTCAGCCTTTGACCAAATCAGGTCTTTTTTAATGTGCAGTCCTCAAACCTACCAATGAGCTGCCAACACCCAACCCCCCCCCCCTACCCCGTATCACTAAGTCTAGTCCCAGTCTACCACCAGTATGTCCTCCCCTTGGTGAACCCCACCTGCTGGTCTCAACCCCCCCCCCCCTCCATGACTGTATCCCATCTCCACACCAGTGGACTCCCACTTGAACCTTTGCCCTCACGTCACTGCACCAGTCCCCCCCCCCCACCCCCACCCCCCATAAGTTACACGTCAGCAGATACCCACTTGAAACTTTCACCACCATTTCCCCCAAATTTCTCTGAGCCCTGTTTCCCTGATGTGCCAGTTCTATGCCACTGCCCTGCCTCTCAGTCCTCGACCCCCTGGACCCCCATGTTGGTGTAGCCCGTTCTCTGCATTCCTAATCATACACCACTAATCGTGAATTTGTGATTTTAACCCCCACAATATTGCTGTGCCCCATCCCCTATGCCCCTCAGTAACATGCCAGTAGATGCCCACTTCTGTACCACTGCCCCATTTGCTAGTCACCCACTTATATGACCCTACAGCCATATTTGGTCTTTGCCAGTGTTGTGGTCACCCATCTGTGTGATGACGAGTCACCCCCCCCGACCCCCCCAGTTCACATTTCAGAGGGAGCCGTGACTTTAGGGGGCTAAACATTCCATTCCTAGTTTTTTATCCTTATTCTGGACTATTACAAGGATTGGACCCCCCCCCCCCCCCATAATCCAGTTCGAGCCCTTTTCTTGCAGATATAAAAATTGAAGTGCAACCCCCCCCTTTGAATTTTCGTGCCTGTCGTACGTGTAGATAAAATCAAAGAGCAGGGGGTCTCCCCCGGGGTTCTGCGCATGTCTTACATATGTGGCATAACATTAATCAGGGGCTATGTCGGATATGATAGACAGAAAAGTCAGGGGTCTTACTGATATTAATCACGTATATGGATAGAGAAAAGTATCAGGGGTGGAGTGTAATGGATGAGGGGGGGCTTACCAATATTAATCACCCACAACATGACATTGGTTACCTCGTTCCAGTGTTACCAGTCGGGTGGGCTATATTAGGCAGCAAGTGAACAGTCAGGTGATGTGTAGGAAGCAGGGAATTTGTGCTCGTTTTACTAAGGTGGGGGACCCCACACCCCCATTTGGGTGTCGTCAATAAACTAATGAAGCTAAAACTGGGTTGCTGGACAGTAAAGCTCGAGAATATTCCGGTCTATCGACTGCCACGTGAATGGACTTTTCCAGCAATTGTCGGTGGTAGCCTTCATTTACAGAATTTTAGAGAGTCGGAGACCCCTATTCGTATAGTGTGTCGTACTGATCGAGCCTGCGACTTGACCAAACCCCCCCCCACCCCCCCCAACCCACACGGGTTTGGTTTTGTCTTTAGTGGTAGTGGGGGGGGGGGGGGGGGGGGGGGGGCCTCGGCTCTGTGTGCCTAAGAGCTGACAACCATCCATCCATTTTCCAACCCGCTGAATCCCAGGGCCACGGGGGTCTGCTGGAGCCAATCCCAGCCAACACAGGGCACAAGGCAGGAACCAATCCCGGGCAGGGTGCCAACCCACCGCAGGAGCTGACAACCAATGAGTGCATATCGGAAAATACAATCCATAGAATTCAGTGAGGAGGAATGATGGCTTTGGACCTCACAAGCAGAAGAGAAGCTCGTCTGTCCGATGTCTTGTGTTTTATATCCCACTAGTCATTAAGCCTGTTACAATAACGGGCGCTATAACAGTACTGTAGTGCATAAACATTAGTAGGTACAGTCTATATTAAATGGCAAGGGAGCTTAATATTTTTGCAAGAAGCCTAAAGTAAAATAATAATAAAAATTAAACAGAAACGTATATGACAATACAGTAACTATAATTAATATTACATGTATCCTCTCCTCTGTGGGTGTTGATTGATGTGTTGCGTCTGTTTGAAGATCTCTTATCGGGCCTCTCTTTATTTTAGCTTGTTGCTGACGCAGTGATTTTCGTTCATCCGCAGTAAGACTTGCTCTCTTTGCTCTTTTGGCATTTTTCTGACGCTCATTTTCCTCTTCTTCAATAGATCTATTGCTCAGCAACGGATTTTATGTGCGCGAAAATAAATCTGCTTTTAAGAGTCATCCTATTGTAATATCATGAAAATTCGTATATTTAGGAAAACCCCTTCAACGACTGACACTTTACCCGGCCAAGCTTCTTAATCGCAAATCTGACATCCTCAGAATGAGGAAGCTGGTCTCCGCATTCTCAGTACCCGACTGGATTTTTCGTGCGTTATGTTTTAGGTCTTACCTCATTTACCGAAATCCGATTGGATCGGCCGCGCGAAATTTTATAGGTCCCGCCCTCTCTGTCTTGTGTCACGCGTCTGGCGGCCTTTGAAGCATCTGCTAGAGGCTGGTGACTCTGCCACTCATTCCGCCCTTCCCTGTACTTCCGCCTTGTCCGTAATATGCGTTGAAGAGTGCCCCGCGCATGCGCACTTCACCAGAAGACACATGGACGCACACAGGGGTTTTATTAAAGAGGATAGCAGGGCGCAGATTGCAGCTGAACCTGTAAATCCTTCATACAGCGCCGGCAGCACGTTATTGGTTATCAGGGAGAATAGGTTTGGTGGGGTGGTGGGGGGCTAGTTCATGCTTTGGAAGTGTGAATGTGTGCTGGGAGGTCGTGTAATTTGACATCCACTAGTGATTTCAAATACCGTAGTATACTTTGACTGGATCCAGTGACAAGCCCAGCGGTTGTCAAACCTGACGTCCCCTCCAAGCAGAAGTGTGCAGTATGACGTGGGCTCTAAGCATTTCCAATTATCTGTCGCATATTCCATCAGCGCTCAGCAACAAGGGAGTAGTCACAGGATTCCAAACCCACCCAAATTACCGTGGGATGCTACTAGGAATTCCATTATTTTAATATAAGATAAGGAAAAATCATTGACCCACCCAACTTGAACGGACCGGCAGAGATCGTGCGTGGCTCACCTGGCCGCAGTTGCTGCAGCTGATGGAACAGCCCGGCTCCCAGTCCTCGAACTTCTTTTCCAGGATGACCTTCGTGCCCAGGGTGAAGTAAATCCTAAAATAAAGACGACATTGCGGACGTCAGCCGTCGCCGATCAGGACTCTACTAGCGGTGCAGCCCATCCTTCAAAGCGCCTCGCGCCTGCAGGGTCCACTCACTCAAAGTCCGGATTGATGTTGACGTGCAGCGAGCCCTCGATCACCCGCATGTCGCTGCCGTGGCACACCGCAGTTGAGCAGCGCCTGCAGTAGAGCCTGATGACCTCCGGGCGGTGCGTGTTCCTCTTTGCCTCCTCTTTCTCCTCAGTCATCCTGCGCTTCATGATGGCTTTCTTCTGCAATTCCCGAATCTGTAGAGGGACAAGTGAGTGGGTGTCGTTAAGGTCTCCCCTTCTGCCAGCGCAGCAGCGCCACCCCGCGACCGCAGCTCACTCAGCTCACCTCCAGGTGGTAGTCCCGCGGGGACATGTCCTGGATCTCGGCCACCACCTCCTCGGTCAGTTTGTCCAGGTACTCGTTGGTGTTCTCGCGCTGCAGCTCGCGCCCGTTTCGGTTGGCCACCACGGAGTAGACGCTGTCCTCTGCGCGGGCGCGGCCCTTGGCCTATTGAACAGGAAAGAAGGGCTGAGAGGGGGCTCTGGAGGGCACACTTAGGGCGAGTGTCACTCTGTCACCCTCACCTGCTTCATGGCGATCTCATTGGTGAGTAGTCCGTACCGAACCACCAGATTGCATTCTGGGATGTCCAGACCCTCCTCGGCGACACTTGTTGAAATCAGAAGGTTCAGGTCGCCAGAACGGAATCTTCGAATGACCTCCTGCTGCTGAGACTGACCAGGAGACAGAAGAGAATGGGCATTAGGTTACCACGTGGTTTGCTCATACTGGAGCTGTATGTAGTCAGAGTGACCACCAGGGGGCCCTACTTACTGAATATAAAGTTTCTGATGTGGACCCCAGTCACAATGTCCTTAAGGGGACACTGCATGTGAGTTATGAAGCTACCCACCAGTGTCTGTTGACTGCAGAATGTGAATGACTTGTTACTGCAGCCAGCCACTAGATGGCGCTCACATGCAAACTCACAGACTGGTTTGCTGCCTTTTGTCTTATATTCAAAGCATTAAATTAAGTGGACGCTAATCAGAATGACCAGCAGGGGGCGCATACTTAGGAAACCAGGAACTAATTCTGCATTTTGCCTTTTCTTAGTGAGGTAAACTATAATCGGAAACACCAGCAGGGGGTGCTGCTTAGGGGATTTAAAGGGCTCTTTGCTGTCTGATGAGATACAAAAATCGAGGGGGTGCTGCATGTGGAGGGTACAAAGTGGCTCTTTGACCCCTAGTCTCTGACCTGCATCATAGGAGTGATCTAGCTACTGAAGCCTGCCCATAGAGGGCGCTGTATGTGAAATTTCAGAACTGCTGGCAGGCAGTGTGGCGTAGTGCTTAGGACTTTCACATCAAACCCTGACGTTGTGAATTCAAATTCTGCTGCTGACAGAAACTGTGCGACCCTGAGGAAGACACTTCACCTGCCTGTGCTACAATAGGGCCAGGAAAACTAAAGAAATGTCACCAATTGTGTCTCACCTAAGTCACCTTGGAGAAAGGCATCTGGCAAATAATGAAATTTAAATAATAACTTATTTGCATTATATGTTGTTGGTGTTGCTGGTACTGAGCAGAATGACCACCAGGGGGCGCTGCCCGGTTTAGGACGGCGTCAAGAAGGTGCAGCAGGTGAAATTATGAAGCCATTTTCTCACTATACTGCATGTGTTGTAATTTAGTTGAATGGCCTCCAGGGGGCTCTGCTTGCTGTTGTGAGTCAGCTAAATAGATGGCTACTGATGAAGACCCAGTCAGAATGGCCTCTTGGGGGAGCTGCATGTGGGGTTATAAATTTACTAGCAGGCATGTCCATTACCTTTATTATATGGACAGTTTAGTTACTGAAGGCTGCCACCAGAGGGTGCTGCACGTCAAATACCAGTGCTCACATTATGTGGTGGGTGGCATGGTGGTAGCGTGGGTTCACGTCCCAGTTCCTTCCAATGTGGAGTTTGCATGTTCTCCCTGTGTCTGTGTGGGTTTCCTCCCGCTGTCCAAAGACATGTGGGTTTGGTGAATTGGCGATCCTAAAATCGGCCTTTGTGTGTGCATGTGTGTGTGTGAGATCACCCCACGATGGACTGGCGCTCTGTCCAGAGTTTGTTCCTGCCTTTCTAGTTGGAATAGGCTCCAGAAGACCCCACACAACCCTCTTCAGTGCTAAGTGAGTTTGCAAATGACTGACTGTCTGACATTATGTGTTGTCACTAAAGCAGGAGGTCAGCAAATAGGGCTGGGTGCTGCTCGCTGCTCCAAGTCAAGAGAAAAGTAAAGTTTAGAGTCGGCCCCAATTAGAATGGCCTCTAGGGGGCGCTGCATGTAGGGTGATGACATGGCTAGCTGCCCTCACGTCCATTACCTGCATCACATGGCTGGCTTAGTGAGTGATGCTTGCTCAGTTTAGGGTGTCCTGCTGAAACTGAATTTACTAACACAAGCACTAAGCAGAATGACCACCAGGGGGCAGTGCAGGACCAGTTATAAGGCAGTAATACAAAATGTGTTGTTACTCAGCAGAATGTCCACCAGGGGGCTCTTCTTCCTGCCAAAAGTCAACTTAATGTCAAATGATACCAACCCCTAGGGGGCGCCGTAAGTATGGTAGGTTCATTACCTGGGTCATGTGAGGTGCCTGGTTGCTGATGCCAGCTCCGGTCAAAATGGAGGCTTTGATCCCCGCGTCTTGCAGCAGCCTGTTGGTTTTCACCCACTGGTTGAGGGAATGGGCACTCCTGCGGGTTTTGGTAAACAGGATGCCACGGGACATGGTGGAGTTCTGAAACTGCTCCAGCAGGGTTTTTTCCAGTTTCTTTAGTTTGGGGTTTTCATAATCTGGGATGTTTGCCACTCTCCTCAAATTGTTCTTCTTGTCTGCAGAAACATGAAAAGGCGTGAAAGCCCACCGGCGAGTATGAGAAGACGGCAAAGTCGCCTTGAGGGCCCAGATGGTGGACATTGTGAATTTCCCCTTGGGATTAATAAAGTATCTATCCATCTATTAAGAGTTTGAACAGGCTGGGGCAGAAGAATAAAACCGCCTGTCCTGTAGGGGGTGCTCACCTTCAAAGAGCTCTAACAGGAAGTGGTCAGTCTGGTCGAGGTCCAGATGTCTCGCCCGCTGCCCACTGTGGAAGTCGTCCAGAGAGTTGAAGGCATCGATCATGCGCACCGCGTCGTTGATGAGCAATGCATCATTGTACTTGCGGAGGTAAAGGGCACAGTGGCGTACCCGCCGGTTACAATCAATGGTACCTGAAAAAGGAGGGAGGTTTGAACATCATAATAAAGTCGGCTGCAGACCACCAGGTAACCCTGATCATTGGTGACCCTCCTGCCTGCTAATGAAGGAATTGCAGTATGTGGCTGGGACAAAATGGGCTTACCTAGAGATGGCAGTGGCAGAAATTCATTTGCATAATTTAACAGCCAACCCCGCCCCCTGAGCAAGAGAGAGTGCTGACTCCACCTTCCTGGGAGTCAAATCCCTCCAATCAGGTGCCTCGTGGGTGGCACTTCTGGCTGCTCAGAACTGCTTTAAGGGCAGCTGGTAGTAAAAGACATGGCATAGGAAGGGGCAGGCCAGTTTAGAAACCCCATGGCACCTGGCACTCGCACTGTCTGGACCCCACAGAAGCCTGTTTAGTAAACGTTTAGGTACTCACCTTCCTTCTCCAGTAGAACAACTGCCTGCTCGTAGTCCTGGGTCCCGAAGTTTTGAGAGATGTCCTCGTAGTCCATGAAGGCATGAATCTCTCGCATCATCTCCTTAACCTTCTCTCCAAAGGGGTCCTGTGCAGATGCCACACACACAACAAAAGAATCAGCAAAGTTGTATTAGGTACAGTTGCCCATGATGGCCACATGGGGGTGACATTCTTGAAAAGCTGAACCAGTGAGGGTGCAGGAGACAAAACTGATAAAAACCCAATAATAAAAGGATCTGGGCACCAAGTAGCAGGTGTGATATGGTGCCATGTTGGGGCATTGGCATGTAACAACTGAGGAAAGCACATACCTGGGGTCTGTCTTCAGGGATGTCAAACTGCTTTCTTGGCTTCGGGACCTTCTGCTCCAGCTCCTCGGAATGCTCTTTGACGGACATTATTGCCCAGGCATCGAGGTTGGCACAGATCTGCAACAAATGGCAAAGATAAATGGCAACTGTGCCACTCCTAAACACTCCTCTGACAATAGACAGCTCTGTACAATTAATGGATTTTCCATAAGCTTAATTTATAATGCCAAGTAGCTAACATTGGCATCAGCCACACTGTTATTTAGCTTTCTTATGCCAGGAGATGGCTGTGGATATAGGAGCACAAAGATGCCAACACAGCTCTGAATTCACAGCTGTGAATTTCCCATTGGGATTAATAAAGTATCTATCTATCTATCTATCTATCTATCTATCTATCTATCTATCTATCGGTCAGTCTTCTAGGATTCCTGAACTCTGTGTCTGAAGGGCACAAACTGACTCCTATTGGTAGACACAAATTCAAGTTTGGAGGAGGTGACCTTTATGCCAGCCTCCAGAGGGCACTGCAGGTGACCTCTACCCCAGCCTGGTCACTCAGATCATTGATTTGCTGCTTTAAGTGCTGAACATCATTGGCAAAAAGTGGGAATGCCAACCTCATGCCCTCTTAACCAGACCCCCTATCAACATTCTCTGTGCCCTTTGGTCTGAAAAATTAAAAACTTATAAAACTTGGTGGTGATGAAGCCCCTCCCCAGTGGCAAAGCAAAATAATTGGACTCAATGGGAAGTCTATGGGCACCATTCGGACAAAAACGGCATTACAATACCCTCAACATGTTGGCATAGATTAATTGAACTTATTAGGATCCTTGTGATCTTTTGGGTGGTACTCCTTTGGCAAGAGGGTAAAGATGGAGGATAGAGGTCCACTGTATATCCAAGGATAGAGATCTCTTTTAAGGTTTGGACATTAAGGGGGCCCCACCAAACCCCAGTGTGGGTCCAACAAGCATGGCACTGTAGTAGTTCTCCCATCTCCCATAATCAGTAGGCTGCCCACCTGTAAGATGTGCTCCTTGGCACCTTTAGCGTTCTTGGCACCGCCAGTCCCCGGGGAAGCGGTGAGACCCAGCACTTGTGGGAGGGGCCCGCCGAGCTGCAGCTTCATCTCCACGTAGCGCTCCATGATCTTGTTGTAGACGGCGTCCTTGTGGGTGTGGTGGCACTCGTCGATGATGAGCAACGTGAAGTCTAATAAGGGAAACAGCGAGACCCTCATCACTATGAGGTGGCTTTAGATTTGAAGTCCTCATCACCGATGGCCTACTTTGGCTACCCAGAAATCTCTACAGACTAACATCCTGTTAAATGGGCACACAGTGAGGTGGGCAGCCAAATGAGGGATAAAGGAAATCCCTTAGATGGGGTAATGCCCAAGCTGCTGCATATTGGTAGGGTGGCAAGGTGCCCAACTGATGCCAAGCAGCAGTGCCTACTGCACAATTGTCAGGCCAGGACTGGCTCTGTAATTGATGCCAACAGGAAGTGTGATGATCGGGTGGGTTGCCTCAAGCACCTCCCTGCCACAACCCTCCCACCAAATGCCCGCTCCTCAAACCCAAGACGGGAATCCTCAGCTCACCTGTGAGCTCCACGTGCTTCATCTCATCGGGGTTCTTGAGGGCGTTCTCGAGGATCTGCGCCGTGCAGATGATGATGTCGCTGTCCTGCACGACCTTGGCGAAGAACTCCTTCTCCTCGCTGTCCCCACTGATGTGGGCGATACGGTAGTTCCTGGCCAGGAATGGGCTGAACTCTTTGTTGTAGTGCTGGTCGACCAGATGGACCTAACGGATGGACAGAGAGGAGCAATTGAGCGGGGAGACTTGACCGGGGACGTTGCCCGTGATGGAATGACATGAACGGTGAGTGCACCTTGTTGACCAGCACAGCCACTTTGGCCTGCGGTTTCGTCTCCAAGTGATGCTTCGCCACATAGACGGCGGCCCTCGTCTTCCCTCCGCCCGTTGGCAGCCAGATGATGATGTTCCTGCCCTCCAGTGCTGGCTGGATCACTTCCTGCTGGTACTGGTACAGATTCATCTCGGGGCTGTAACTGAACAAGAGAAATGATGTGACACCCCTGTGTTTGGGGGGACAAGTCCGCTCAGGCATTCTGCATCACCCAAACTTAACCTGCGCCCCCAGGAGACCACCACTTAGATCAAACACACTGGCTACAACGGACCAATCAAACATTTCCAGCAGTTTGCCGCACACATCAAGAGACCAGAGTCTTGTCAGGAAGTGGGGTCTTCTCTGGACCATCTTATGTTGTGCCATGGTGCCATCAGGTTCATCCAGTTTGCGGTTCATAATGGACCCCGAGTGAGTTCTGTACCACTTTCATGCCCTCCCCATGGATGAGGACTGGGCTCAGGGGCTCCTTAACTTGCTGGAAGTCCACCACCAACTCTTATGTCTTGGTGATGCTGAGGTGGTCCTCCACCGGCCCCCTGTACTCCGACTCATCTCCATTATTACTGTAGCCTAGGATGGCAAGGTCTAGTATTATACTGGAAGTCTGGTGTGTAGTGGGCAAACATGAAGGGGGGGGGGGGGGGGGGCAGGTTAATTCCTTGAGGTGCCCCAGTGTTACACACCACCATCTCTAACAGACCACCCTTGAGCCTCAAAAAAAAAATTGGCATCTGTGGATCAGGTAATCAACCTAATGACTTAGAGCCCGGTGGCACTCGTGTCTCAGGTAATCAACCTAATGACTTAGAGCCCGGTGGCACTCGTGTCTCACATAATGAAGATGTCTGAGAGGCTGGTCCTCTCGAGGAAGACCACCTGGGCCCACTGTAGTTTGCCAATTGGACAAAGCCTGGAGTGGATGATGCAATGATCTGTCTGCTGGACAAAGCTGGTTGCACTGGGTGGATTCTGTTTTTTTGGATTTTTCCAGCGCCTTCAACACCATCCAGCCATCCCTGTTGGGGGGGGGGGGGGGGGGGGGTCCTCTCAGAGATAAGTGAGAGTTGGACGAGCCTGTGGGGTCCTGATGATGGACCAGCTGACCACAGTGTGTGAGATTCAAGGACTGTGTGAGCACCACAAGGAATAGGCCTGCCTGCTTGTCAATTCACCCTGTACACCTCAGACCTTAAATGTAACAGCAGGCCAGATCACTCAAAGACCATTTTGCACTTATTAGGGGGGTACTGATAAGGGGGATTGCAATCAGAGAGAGAACTTTGAGAAATGTCTGCAACTCAACATCAGCAAAACCAAAGAACTGATGATTGACTTTCACAGCACCAGAGTCTCTCCATGTCTGGTCTCCATTCAGGACGTGGATGCAGAGGTGGTGCACTACTACCTACCAGTATTTGGGGATCCACATTAATGACGGGCTGAGCAATGTCAGAGCAGGTTCTCTTTCCTTAGGAGCCCATTCTCCTTTAATGTGGGTAGTGACAGCCTTTACATGTCCCGTTACCATCAATCAGTGTGTGGTGTGCTGGTAACATGACGTAAGAGAGAGAGGACCACCAAACAAATGGGCTGATTAAGAAGGCAGGCTCAGCTATGGGATGCCCCCTGAACCCGCCGGAGATGGTAGTGGAGAAAAGGCTGACTAGAAAACTCAAAACTGATGACCATTATGAACAATGCTGCACATCCTCTCTGGGACACACCAGCCGATAAATCATTAAGCAGAAAGATATAAGGAAATGCAATGGGGGGGGGGATGCGCTCCATCAAACCAATCACAAAACACCCATATACCGCCTTACTGGGGCTGGGACCGCCAAGTCAGATGTTTCACTGAACTTCTGTAAAAAGCCGGGACAACCTAATGTAATGTAATTCATGATGTTGGAGACTGGGGGGGTCATCAAGATGCATGGACCTTGGCTCGTTCCTGACCCTGTGAGGCGTGATGGTGTTAAAGTGGCTGGAGAAATCGAAGACCATGGTGCCAGCTTTGGGAAAGGGCTTTGTGGAGAGTATAAATCAGAACTTCCTCCACACCTGCAGAGGGTCCGTAAGCTGGGGTCAGAGCCACTTCAGGACCTGCCTCCATAAAACAGGACATGAGAGCAACTGGTCGAAAATCCTTAGGGAACTATTTTCATTATTTATAATCATTTGCATATTTAATATTCATTCATCTACCAGAATAATTGATGTCACAAAGCATGCGACTTACCCGCTCGATGACACACAAGCTGTCCTCCTCTCAGTGTCCTGCTGCTGCTGCTCCTCTCCTGGCCAAGTCTCCTTTAGCTCTGTGGTGCTCGGCTCTCAATATGCAAATCCAAGTGGAAGCTCCGCCTCGTCTGTAAGTCACATGGTGTGTACTGTGATCCTCACTTTCAGATGATAGTCTTATTGTCTATTTATTCAGCTCTGTTATTACTTAGGGGTGGCACTATAGTGAGGACGACAGTCCCAGTGGAGTTACGGCGTGTCCCGATTCTTCAGGCTCCTTGCACACCTCAATTACTCTAAATTTGTGAGGTGCCCACAATGGACTGGCAATACTAGCCAGGTTTACACAAAGGCACGTATTTGAAAAAAATTGATGGAACATACAAGAGCCAACCCTGGAAGGGAGGCCAGACCCGTCAGAGTCACCATTGTACTGGGTCAGTGTGTGGAGACACCAGGTAATGTGACCTGTGATCTGGGAGAACATGCCAGCTCCACAGACAGGAAGCCCAGGTCCCCAATGTGCTAGAAACCCTTAACTGCTGTGCCACTAAGCCATCTTGGGCAGTTAACTGGAATAGCAGTTGACATCTTCAATAAGCAGTGCAGGTTTAGACTGTCAGACTAGGCTCTAGTGAGAAACACATCGGCCACTATGCCACCTCCGAAATATTCTTGGGCATTTTGGAAAGCCAGCTTACTGTTAATCCTAAGATTTATGGTACGTTGGTCACAGTGTCCAAATGATGGGTTGGCACCCTGGCCAGGTGTTCTTTCTGCCTTGTGCCCAATGCTTGCAGTGACTCCGTCTGGCCTTACACTGCTCTGGAAGAAGATGGGGGTGCTGTGACCTACCCATCCATTGATCAAACTAACAATGGGGGGTTGGGGCAGCAGGAGAGGTTGGTAAAACGTCAAAACAAACAAAATGAGAGCTCACACTTCTAATTTTAAATTTAGGAAGCCCCCAGAGACTCTCATGAGGTGCAGATTTGTCCTTATCCTAGTGGTATTATTAAGGTCGACAATACAGGATCTTCCATTCTGGTCACAATGCCCACCTTTAACAGGTACAGTATGAAGATGCATGAGAACACCTCCAGTTTTAAAGTGCCAGAGTACCCTCTCCAAATTGGTTTTTAGAAGCCCCCAGCCCCAGAGACTTGTTGGGTCCAACTCTGCTTCAATCCTATAGGTCATTAAGAAGAGTGCTGAGACACAGGGGGCCTGGCTTGTGACACAATGCCCACCTGATACCTCCTTGTGTGGACATGAGGATTCAATAACACTTCTCTACTGCTAGGAATTTGACGGATATCACGCTCAATTCGATTTTAGGAAGACCCCCGGGATATTTGCTGCCTACAGATTTACTCACATTTTTTTGGTCAGTCAGAAGGCTTGTCATCTAATTAATGCCCCTCTGATGCCGAGATAATGGGGTAATGAGGTGTCAGTACCAGTCTGATCTTGTGATATGACATCCAGGTCACTGATCTTCTGGGACAAATAAAGTGTCTATGATGTGGCGCAATCGCCATCCACCTATTGTATGGGCCTTTGACTAACTCTGTACGGTATCTGTCACACAGTGCCTTAAACGTCTGTCTGTTCTATAGTGGCTTCAGCATCTATTCAGGTCTCTGTTATTTAGTGCCTTCTCTATACATCTGCCTATTCATTACGTCGTTCCTTACCTATCCATCTATTATATTGTGACATCCCTATCTGTAAATACCTCTCTATTATATAGTGCCTTCCCTGTCCATTTACTGTATAGTGACTTTCTGATCTTTACACGTCTCTGTTAGATAGATAGATAGATAGATAGATAGATAGATAGATAGATAGATAGGGAAGATACTATCTACAAACCTATTACATAGTACCATCTCAATCTGTGTATTACTGTATACAGTGCTCTCTCTATTATACATGTGCCTTTCCTATCCATCAATCTATTATATTGTGACATTCAAGTCTATGTATGCATCTCTCAATTATATAGTTGCTTCCCTAACTATCAGTCACTCTATTATATTTTGCCTTTCCTACCTACCTACCTATTAGATAGATAGGGCACTATATTAGATAGATAGATAGATAGATAGATAGATAGATAGATAGATAGATAGATAGATAGATAGATAGATAGATAGATAGATAGATAGATAGATAGATAGATGTGAAAGGCACTACATAATAGATAGATAGATAGATAGATAGATAGATAGATAGATAGATAGATAGACTTTATTAATCCCAAGGGGAAATTGACATTATATAATATTATATAGTGACTTTCCTATCTATACATCACTGTTTTATAGTGTCTTCCCCATCCATTATAAAGTTCCTTCCCTATCTATCCATCTGCTTGTTTATTATATAGTGCTTTCTCTATCCCTCTCTCTATTATATAGTTGCTTCCCTCACTATCAATCACTCAATTATATAGTGACTTTCCTACCTATCTATACATCTCTGTTACATGGTGCCTTCCTTATCTAACTACCTATTGTATATTACCATCCCTATCCATGTATTGTAAAGAGCTCTCTCTATTATATAGTGCCTTCCCTATCCATCTATCTATTATACAGTGGCATTAAAGTTTATGTATCCTTGTCTATTATATAGTTGCTTCCTCATCTATCCATCACTCTCAATTATAAAGGGACTTTCCTATCTTTACTTCTGTTACATAGTGTCTTCCCCATCCATTATAAAATGCTTTCCCTATCTATCCATCTGTTTGTCTATTAGATAGAGAAGGCACTATCTATTCCCTATCCATGTATTTATTGTACAGTGCTCTCTCTATTATATAGCACCTTCCCTATCCCTCTATCCATTGTATTTATATATCCATCTATCATATAGCGCCATCCCTCCCTTTTCATTATATACTGCAGCACCTTCCCTACCTATTAACCATATAGTGCCTTTTCGATTTATCTAAGATATAAAGCCCACACCTTTCACCTGAACCCACTCAGACTTTCAGGTTCAAAGCCCCCCATAGATGACTGCTCTGCTCCGATTAGCTCTAAACGCATTCATCAACAAACGGCTGGCAGTCCAGGACCCCTACAAGTTCAGCTCAGATTGCCCCCTTCCTTTTCTTACCTGCTGGCACAGGTGGCTGAAGTCACACTCCTTAATAGCAGTGGTCTCAGTCTCTCTCTGATGTCAAGCCCTCTCAGCTCTGGTGTCTCCTGTCTGCACGCAGGCCTTTTATACACAACCACCCTGACGAGAACAAAATCGAAACTGAAAGACAGCAGCAGCTTTGAGCCAGCGTGAGGCGGGTGGGGGCCTCTGCCTTGGGCAGGGAGTACTGTGAAGGACAACAGAATGGGGCATTCAGGAAAGCCCCAGACACATCACTGCTTTCCATTTCTCGGTCAGGAAGAGCAGCAGCTCAACAGGATAAACCGGCCTACCAGACAATCAACAAGACCCCAGCAAGAGGTGTGTGTGTGTGTGTTTGGGGGGTGGTGTTAGGTCAGCTTTGGTGGTTAAGCTCAACTTCAGTGACGGTCACTGGAACAGGCGGGTGTCTGACTTGTCACCGGTGCTAGTGCACCCACAGCACGCCAGGGTGACTCCAGGCTCAAAGCCAACTCTTAAGGGGGCCGCCTTCTTCGCTCACACAATGTAAAATAAGTAATTGGGGAAAGAAAATATAAGGGGGGGGGGGGTAAAATGCTAAGCAAGCTGAAGACTGGACAGCTGACCCTAGACAGAAGTCCAAGACCCTTCCCACAGAGTACAAGTGGTATGATTTGCACACCCCCACCATCACCACTTCCAGTTCAGTCACTAAAATACACGCCTATGGCTGCCTGGCACTCACCCAAGGATGGCATCACAAGGGTCTTCAAGAACCTGTAATGGAAAAAATCAGCTTTACAAAATGGGGGGCCGGCCATCACAGACTTAGGTGGTACTGCCTGTTCATGAGCTCTGTGGCGAGGACCTTCAAAATTTCCCTGCGACTGAGAATGTGGAGTTTCCACTTTGTGAAGAAACAGGCCAGAAACGGCCAGGCACGTAAGTTCAATCAACCTAACTACTGGAGGGCGCTGCACTTACAAAACTGTAAAAGAACAGAGCATTATTCAAAAGTAAAAGGCGCTATATCAAAAAGTACACAATTCTTCAGCACACAATTTCAAGTGCACTTACAGGCAATCATCCAGATGTGTCAGCTTTGTACAGAAGCCCAGTGTCAAGGAGGTGGCAGCACCTTGTCACCCAGCTGTGTGTGGACAGCCATCATCCAGGAGTGATAACACTGGTTTGTTCAACTGTGTAGACAACTGATGGCCAGGAGGTGGCAGCACCTTGTCGTATAGCTCTGTGTGTGGATGACCAAAATCCAGGATGTGGCAGCACTTAGTCACCCAGCTGTGTGTGGACGGCCATCATCCAGGAGTGGTGGCACTCATTTGTTCAACTGTGTAGACAACTGATAGCCAGGAGTTGGCAGTGCCTTGCCACCCGACTGTGTGGGGATGGTAAACATCCAAGAATGGTTGCACTGCTTTGCTCAATTGTGTACAAACAACTAATGGCCATGGGATTGAAGCACCTTGTCACCCAGCTGTGTGTGGGTATCCAACATCCAGGAGTGTTGGGACTGGTTTGTTCAACTGTGCACAGACAGTCGATGCCCAGGAAGTGGCAGCACTTTGTCATTTAGCTGTGTGTGTGGACAGCCAACATCCACTAGATGGCAGCACCAGATGAACAACATCCAGGAGAATGTAACACCTTGTCACCTAGCCGTGAGTGGATGGCCAGCATCCAGGAGTGGTGGCACTGGTTTGTTCAACTGTGTAGACAACCGATGACTAGGAGGTGTCAGCATCTTGTCATATAGCTGTGTGTGTGTGGATGGTCACTCCTGCTCAGTTCTCCAGGAGTGGTGGCACTGGTTTTGTTCAATTGTATACAAACAACTAATGTTCAGGGGATGGCAGCACCTTGTCACTCAGCTGTGTGCAGGCAGCCAACATCCAGGAGTGACAGCCCTGGTTTGTTCCACTTTGTACAAAAAAGCAATGGCCAGGTGGTGGTTGTATTGGCTTGTCCAGTCCATTCAAATGGCCTGTGTCCATGAAAGGGTGGCACTGTTTCATCCAGCTATGTGCAGAAAGCCAACGTCTAGGAGGTGGTAGCACTGGTTTGATGAAATGTGTAGAGATAACCAATGGTCAGGACATCATGATCCTGGCTTGTCCAGTGCATAGAGATGACCTGCAACCAGAAGGTGGTGGTGGCGGTGATACCGACTTGTCCATATGCAGGCCAAAGCCAATATGCGGGACTTGGTGACAACTAGTGTGCCCAGTTGCTGGTGGCACTGGATTGCCTAACTGTGTGCAGGCAGCCAACATCTAGAGGTGGAGACAATGAAGTCAGGCAGGTGACTCCCTGCAGCATGGCAATGTGGCGTAGCGGTTAAGGCTTTGGACTCAAAAACCTGAGGTTGAGGGTTCAAATCCCACTACTGAAACCACTGTGTGACCCTGAGCAAGTCACTTAACCTACCTGTGCTCCAAAAGAAATAAATGTTATAAGTCATCTGGGATAAATACGTCAGTCAAATAAGTAAACGTGACAAGTGCAGAGGAGAGATGCTGGGTATATTGAGAGAAGGGTACTAAGGATAGAGCTGACAGGCAAGAGGAGAAGAGGAAGGCCTAAGAGGAGGTTTATGGATGTGGTGACAGAGGACATGCAGGTGGATGGGGGTTAACAGAACAAGATGACAAGGACAGAAAGATATGGAAGATGATTCTCAGTGGTGACCCCTAACGGGAGAAGCAGAAAAAGAACTGAGGTAGCAGTCAACAAGAAGATTGTCAGGAGAATCTGCCCCATTTCAAAAACCACGATCATCAATTAGAATTTGCTTTTTAGCACAAACCCAAAGTCTGATTGGGGTTTGAATTCGGGAGGATGGTCCCCCAGCAATGCTGACCATCTCTTCATTTTTGTGTTTGTTCGTCTATCAATATGAATTATCTTGACGCCATCTCTTCAGCAGGTCCATTCAGCCACTCAACATCGGGAGGAAATCCAAGTGACGTTCATTTTGCTTACCCAGCTTATCGAATTTGGAGATGTGGACAGTCCAGGATTGTCCCTGCAGCACACTGGCCCAGGAATAGACAGAGTAAGCACAGCTAAACAATTCAGAGACATCTTAGGAGGGAGGGTTATGGAAAACCAGGAATGTGTTGTTGCCCACAATGTCACCAAGGGAATGTCCTGAGAGCAAACAATTGCCACACTAGTCTTTTTGGAGAAAGTGAATGTCCCTGGGGGATATTTCCCAAACTGAGTTTGGGAAACTTGGCGGAATTTGTGGTTTTCGAAAAAAAAAGGATGCAAGAGGAAGGGCGTCCAACATGTTTCCCACTCTTCTGCAGCTCCGTCTTTCTGTCTTGCCACATTCCAAATGTTTGGATAACACCGACAGGTCTCTTTCCCCAATTCCTTGGCTAATCTGCCCAGTTCTTGATTTTCCAAACAATTCTAAGTAAAACAAACTTAACTTCTGTACTTGTGAAAACTCTGGAGTCTCCTGCAGACTTGGGACCTTCAATTCATCCATCCATCCATTTTCCAACCTGCTAAATCTGAACACAGGGTCACAGGGGTCTGCTGGAGCCAATCCCAGCCAACACAGGGCACAAGGCAGGGTGCCAACCCACCACAGACCTTCAATTCAAATTAACAGATTCCTACAAAGCCCACTTCTACTTAGGTTGCCGTCAAACCGCATAACGTCCAACTGTGGAGCTCCCCTCATGATGATGACGGCACTCGCCGGACCTCGAGGATGTCACATTACATGGCGACACGTCCAGCAGCCACACCACCTGAAGCTAAGCAGGTCCAGCCAGGACCGTCTAGGAAAGTCTTGGGTTGCTGCTGGAAGAGGTGTAGGTGAGGCCAGCAGGAGGTGTTCACCCTGTGGTCCGCGTGCGGATCCCAGTGGAGTGACGGGGACAATGTGCTGTAAATATTGAGCCGTAAATCCGAATTTCAGCAGGTTTCACTCCGTCTCCCCAAAGAAATCTCACCACAGTGCGTAGTTCAGCCATGACTTCAATTAGACAAATGGCAGAATGCTGCGCTGAGCGTGCTGGAACTACCCATAAGCCTTTGCAAACGTGTCATGTCGACTTCTATCCGTCATTTTCAAAGTGCCTGTGCTACCTGGTTTACATGCATACAATACAAGGAATGAGGAACACGGGAGTGTTGGACATCACAAAACAGAAGAGCGGCTCGTCTGTCTGACGTCTCGTGTTTGTCGTATCACGACAGAATGGGAAGTGGGTGGGGGACCAAGACTGGGACTAATTTCGCCATAACTGTTAACCCTTTGTACCGCACCAGTGCTATCAAACAGTACATCATCAGCTGTCAGCACGCAGTGAGCTCACCACACTTTGGAAACAGGAAAGCCATCATGGAGTTGTGCAATCTGTCATCCTCTGGTGACGTTTGGCAGTCCCTCTGACTAGAAGTCGTGTAATGCGTGGCTGGCTTTAAGTAATTGACTGTGCTCTCCAGAGATGGTTTAATGGCCCTCCTGATCCTTCTGGTAATCGGAGTGCCTCTCAGGTCGGGGCTGAGGATGTTACACTACTAAAAAAAAAAAAAAAATCGGACGTGAGCACCAGTAGGCTTTGCCCCCTCGAAACCAAGTTACCCGAACTATTTGATAATATTTCAGTAATTATTTACCGCTTTGATCTTTCTGATCATAAAATACGTCATTACAGTAGCAACTGATGAGAAGAATTAATCATTTATTGCAGAGTTACGGTATTTGAGGGTTCCTCTAGAGCACGATTTGGCTCAAAATAATCAGCTCATCGTCATCTCATAACAGGCTAGCGTTTCTGAGTTTGCTATTTCTTCTCTCCAGCTGTTTTAGCTCTAGACCGGCCTTAAGAAACTGTGATGCACACCCATCATCGAGATATCAATGTTTTCGGTATCAGGGGACCCCTAAAACGCCGAGATCCGTTGAAAACCGGAAATCGAATTTTTTTTGACGAACCTAAAGCTTCCACTCCTCAACCATGGACGACAGGTTATGGTGGAGTGGGGGGTGCAAAGCAAAACAGTTTATCAAAGCCAGAGAATTAAACACACTGACTGCGAAATACGAATGAACTTGTAGTAAGCAACTGTAGAGCAGAGAAGACGGAGTGCGGACCTAATCCGGGTATTCCAAGTCCTCAAAAGCACTGATAAAGCAGATCCTGCAGAATTCTTTCAACTTAAGGGTGAACCAGATACTCAAGGTCACCCGTGGAAATTATGGGGACGTGCGTTTAAAACTGAAGCTGGGAAGCACTTCCGTTCTGCATGTTGTGGGAATCTGCAACGAACTGGCGAGACACGGAGCTGAAGACCACCTCATCCTGATACCTTGAAGAAGTACCACCTAGATGGGATACTGGAACAGCTTAGCTATTAGCTAAACAAACAGGCTTAATGGGCTGAACGGACAACTACCTACAAATTATCTTATAAAACGGTCCTCGGGGCTGTAGCACCAAACTGGCGCACATTCGTGGGTAACGCATGTAAAAAGAGGATAGTGGGCGTCTGAAAGAAGAACAAAATATCAGCATGGCATCATAGAATATTTCACATTCAGATAGTTACTTAGGTGCACCACCGCAGAGAAAGGTTGTGCTGGGGGTCCTGACCGCCAAAGGATTATTATTATTATTAAAGGAATACTCATAATGGAGCTCTTCCATTAAAAAAATAAAGGATCCGGATCATAGAATGAAACGTAAAAATCCTTTCAAACGTGAAGTTACGATTCGTGTCGTTACTGGTCCCTGCTGCGGTTTGTGGTTACTTGGTTGCCGCTGTGGTTTGGATACACGCAGAGAACGTATGCGGAGTGATTTCTATTCTGAGGGACCAGCAGGACCAACACTCACACGAGAGACCTCGACTCGAAATTTACAGGCACAGCTGCCACAGAAAGAGGTGAAGGGCAGGACCACAATGGCCATTTCAAGCCACCGAATTAACGTGGGCACAATAACTGGTGTCTTCAATCGCCACAGCTGCCAGCCGATGTCATCAGTTCCTCCCCAAAACCTGTAACTGGACAAAGGCCAACAAGAAAGTGCGGCTCTATTCTCATGTTTTTCCCACTAACAGAAAACCAAAACTCAACGGCGCAGTCAGAGGCTGCAGTTTCGCCTCTCAAGTTCCCGGCGTCATAGCGCCCCAGCGGTACCCCCAGCCAGCTTTGGCGGAGGCCGGGAAATTGAAACTGATCTCAGCACAAAAGCCTGCCAGCCCGCCCGCCCGCTCTACCGTCAGCTGACAAGCTCTCCCGTAAAGCTGCGAGGAAGTAAAGTGCTGCTGGGCGATGACTTCTCGTTCAAGAATTGTGTGCTCAAAACCACCACCACCCCCCCCTTCAGCACATTCTCAATACTGTGGTGCTGCCAAGGAGACCGGAGGTGAATAACTAAACAAGACTGGCCACGCCCACATGGGGTTCAACATCAGGTAGAACAGCTAATGAGCCTCAACTTCATCACCATGCATGCTGACCAGAAGGAGAAGTCGGCAGCCCCTGTGGCCCACCCTCACAATCACACACTCCACACATCACCATACACAATTTTATTGGTGTTCTTTAACCCACTGGCCATTTAACAAATGTGCAAAAATAAAATGTAAAGCCCACCGACAGACAGACTGGACACAAGTGTGTGCCAGAGGTGACCACAGCGTTCCGAGGACAGACAGTCACAAGTTTAAAAAAAGATGGCACAACAAAGAGTGCTCATATAAAATCCATCACCCGATCAGAGAGAACCTTTCTGACATGAGGACCCAATGGAGGCTGGCAGTGCCCATCTATCTACCAGCATGAATGGCAACGTCACGATGACGAGTCTCCTTTAAAATCCTCAGAGAATGTCCCAGCATTTAAACACTGAGAAACCGTGAGGTGACTGGACACTGGTGGGACTCGTTAGGGTAGACAAACTGACAGGGATGGTGAATGGGACTTTTGTCAAACTGGGAGTAAAATACAGCCCACCAACTTTTGGGGGTTTGGGGGTGTGTGAGGTCGGACATAACAAATACAGTAAAAGGACCAACAAAACTGGAATGGCTGCTCTGTATACCCACACTCTGTGTGCTATCAATGGTCCCTGTAATCAAAGATGCATAGGAAAGAACAAACACGGTAAGTTGTCAAAGTGACTGTGCACACACACACACACACACACACACACAGTACAGGCAGCCGCTGAATTGATAGGTGCGTCTGTTTAGAGAGACAGAACTGCACGTACACACTCAAACTGAACAGCCACAACTGCTCTGCTGCACATACAACTGTTTATGCAATGCCAACACTTAAACGTACATACAGCTTGTGCTGGCGGTGTACACACACGCACACACTATAGATGCAACTGTCATGTTACAGAATTTTATATCCATACACAGACATTCTAGATATGTAATGCCACTTGGATTCTCACATACATAAGACCCGACTATGCAGTTTACAGCTGCAGTACACATGCGCCTGCGGTACCTGCAATGGCTGGACTGCACACTTACACAACAACAGGCCTTGAAAATATAACACTGGCTGTAGAAATAATACACCGAATACCCAGTGACTCAACACACACACACACACACAGACTACAGATGTAACTGTTGATTTATTACACCCACAAACATGGATTCATACACACTTATGTAATGCAGGAGCTATAAAATGTGGAGCACACAAGTACCTTCAGTGCCTGTGTGAACAACAACTACTACAAGAAACACACAAAAAACGGCACATGAAGCAGCAGGGCTACATACGCACTTTATGAATGGAATGTCGGCCATCCACACAATATGCCATTTATCAAGTGACTTGATTTGACACTGTAGGTACACAGACATGCACTGAAAATGTAATTCGTGACTTCTAGCCACAGACACTCGTGTTGTACAGTAGATGTGGCACCCACCGTTTATAAACACACACCCTCGGCATACACAAGTTGTATATGCAGTGACTGAACTATACAGTGTGTGTGTGTGTGTGTGTGTGTAGCAAATGCTGGGAGTATACAGCACATGGAGTACCTGGTTTTACATGTGTATACAGAAGCTCTATATATACAGCATATCAACGGGCACCAACGGTTAGTCGTACAGTCCATGTGTGTGTTATGAATACAACGTGTATCTATGGGTGTAATAGGAACTGATCGTTACACATTCACACAAACACATGGTGTGTGTGTGTGTATATATATATATATATATATATATATATATACACACACACACACACACACACACACATACATACATACATACACACACACAAATATATGTACAGATCTATGTAGAGATACATATGTTTAAATACATAGAAACACGTCAATAATGACCAATTCCTGTTACACACATACCGGTAGATACACACTGTACACATAACACACACCTGGACCGTACGACTACCCTTTGATTTCCACGTTCACGTACTATGTATGCAATGACTGGCTTATAAAGTTAATGTAATGCTGCCCATTTTTATGACCTCCTTTATATCCAAGGATGGATGTTAGGTGTAGAGCAGGTGCCCCTCTGTACATTTCTCTAACAGCCTCACATGCTCGCTCGCCATGAACACGCGATGCCAGCTGTACACACACACACACACAGACATGCTGCACACTGTATGTGATGGCGGCTGCACAACCAAACGCCCACATCGAGGTGCCGCTTTTATCAAACGGAATCAAAGTTTGGAATAACAGAGCAGAACCTCCAGAGACCCCCACCCCTCACACTGTGCCACAACTTTACTGACCATAAAACTCAGATGCCACAAATGCCAGACTGGCAGGCAGCTCTGTGAAATACTTAGTGGGTTTGGCTGGCATGCCCTGCTTTTTTGGGTGCCAGGGGTCACCTCTCCTGTCACGGTCAAGTCAGTCCACAAATCAGTACAAGTGTGAGGAATAAAAACAGCCACACACGCAACGGTCAGACGTCAAGCTTCGTGTTTCAGTGTGCCAGGTGGGTTTTCTAGTAACATCCAGCTACAATGGATTTGCTATTGAAGGGGGCTGAGATGTCTGCATGGTACCCCCCATGACACCATGTGACACGTGCACAGAGAATCGTGTAAACGGAGACAAAGAAACACGGACAAGTCAGTCAGCTGCACTGGGTCAAAGTTCAAGCAACAAAAAAACGGATGGCAAGGGTACACCCACGTGCCCCCCACCCCTTCATTCTGGTCCCACAATAACGCAGGGGACAAGAAAAGCATGACATGGTCCTGCATTCAGCGTCTTCTCCATTTTGGATTTACATCCTCCATGCCCCAAAATGCCTGCTGTCAAAATAGTGTGGGTTTGGGAGCAAATTGAAACAACGGGGGCTACAGTGAGCCCCTCATGGAAAAACAAGCAAATACAAATTTAAAAAGAGAAGGCATCAGGGATGGAAGGCTATGGGCACATCACTGACACAAATCTGCCACCCAGCATGACGTTGATCACCATGTTGTGACAATCAGGGGAAAAAAAAATATTAAAACCTAAATAAAACTAAAAGTGGCACACCATGTAAACCCTATCGGACACAGGAAATGGTGCCCACTTGAACACTGGCAGTTGGCGGGTCATCACTTGCTCGTCTCGATGGCCCCAGCGTGTCACAGAGTCAGAAATAAAAGGTGCAGTCAGACAATGAACTTGGCAAGGCTCTGGGCACAATACAAGTTTGACAAAGGGGTGCCACGCGCCATTCGTCATTAAGTAACCCCCTTTGGCTGTCTTCAGTCTTCATCGGGGGCGCCAACACAGACTGGACACAGCTGGCCTACTTTGGCACAAGGAATACCACAGCTTGACATTAACAAACGGAGAAAGGTGTATACTTTACAAAAATAGTTATAAAAAAAAACACAAAAGAAGTCAAACTGAGTGTCCATCACGGCCCCTCCAGACTGACGAAGAACCTGGCAGCAGAGGACAGAAGCTCCGGCTCCACGGCCACCTCACATTTCCCTTTCGACCCTCTTCGAGGTGCCCTCACTTGTCGATAAGCCCGCTTTCCTTCAGCTTGAAGTAGAAGAACTTCTCCAAGGTGTTGGCGCACTTGCAGTAGTCGCTGTCGGGGGGGTTGTACTCGCGGCAGTTGGTAATGATGCGCTGCAGGTCGGCGATGAACAGCTTCTTGGTCACGTAGTATCGGTTTTTTAAGGCGCTCCGTCATCGTCTTCAGATCTGACGAAGAAGCAGAAAAAACGTCACCAAGTTTAGCCTCACTGAAGAGGGTCAACCCCCTGAAAGAGACGTCCCTAAACCATCCATCCCAAAGTCCAATGGGCCCCCATCCATGTGGGTCGAATCCACTCCTGGACTGTTTTTAGTTGTCCACAATGCCCTGCATACAACGCTCAAATCTACTGGCAAAGTCCCACAATTCCAAGCAAGTCTACCCACAAGGCCATGCCTGTGCCACCTACAATTCTTCCTTGGCCTCCTTGCCTACATCAGTAAAATCCCCCATAAGAGCCTACTGATGATCTCTCATTACTTCCCCAACCCCCCAAACCAGTACAAACCAGTCCAATTCACCAGGTCAAATTTGCAGACCAAATCCTGTCTGTCTATACTAGTCAAAGTTGCCCACCAGAGACTATTGATGCCCATTAAAGTTGCCCAATAAGCCCTGCCTATACCAATCCCCATCAATATCAGTTCAAGTTTCCTATGAAGGCCATCTCAGTCTATACCAATCAAAAATGCCCACCAGGCCCTGGCTACGCTCATTAAAATTACAAATAAGAACCTATCTATACCAGTGAAATCTGTAAACAAGGCCACTTCTACAACAGTCAAATCTGACCCTGAAGACTCATCTATACCAGGTCAAAGTTGCCTACCAGATCCCATCTATACCAGGCAAACCAGTCTGTAAGGCTCCATCTGTACCAAAGTTCCTCACCATTCCTCATCTATATGGGTCAAATGTACCCATTGACCTCTGAATTTCTCACTAGCACCTACTACACTAGCAGTCAGAGTTGCCCACCAGCTCCTGTCTATACCAATTAAAAGTAGTCTTCAAAGCCCACCCGTTTATACCAGTCAAATATGCCCAGCAGGTCTGATTAATGTTGCTCATTTTTACCCACAAGCTTAAATCAGCCAAGACCTCACACTGCAGATTGAAGTTGCCCCTTCATGACACTGTCTGTGCCAGTCAAACTCACCCCTACCCCCCTCCACCGTCATTTATACCAGAGACCAAGGCTGTGCTGATGGTCTTCCTCCACAAGGCTACATCTAGAACAATCAGAGTGCTCTCTGTATAATTTAAATTTTAGTAAGCTCCCCAAATTCTATATCCATTGCCCACATGCCCCAGCCCATGGTAGGCCACTCTTCCACTTTATCCAACTTGTACCAGTTATTTCATTCTGTCTGTTATTAGATGCAACCGAGAAGGCAAACTTCATGTTTTCTTGTGTAACCATGACTAAATAAAGAAACCTTAACCTTAGATGAGGGCAAAGACTAAGAATGTCTGATCTTGGATTTGCTTTTAATGTTACACAGCTAAACTCAAAGAGCCCCTCTGCCTGACTGTCTCTCTATTTTATTTTAAAGCTTTTTTTCCCTTTCTACCTGTGTTATCACTTTGCTTTTTGCATGGCTCATTTTTATGCTCTCGGTTGAGATGGCACACCCCACAAAATGAAAGAAAAAATAAATAAATTTACCAATGGGGAAGCGGATTATTTCATAATAATCAGGAGCTTCAGCCTTCTTAACGGGTTCCATAAATGGCCAAGCGCTGGGATGAGTCTGCAAAGAAGTAAAGCAGAGGAAACACGTGAAACAGAAATGGGGGACTAACTTTGTCCTTCATTACTTTTGAAATGCCAATATAGCTGAGCCGCCAGGCGGCATGTATCTACCTTAATCTGTGCCAGCAGGTTCTTCAGAGTGTTGTACAGCATCTCGGGGTCCTTTAGCTCTTTTCTGTGGGCAAAACAATGCAGCCATTTAAAAGCAGCTCAGTCTCTCAGATTAGCCATCCTTTAAAAATTACAGGAAAGTAAAACACACACCGCAGCGGCCCCCACTGGTGTGACCTTCAGCGCACTCTGTGACCACCCGCTCGCCTGACTAAGGGGGTGCCAATATTTTAATACCATGTACCACCAAGTACAAGAATCCCCCCTGACAATCTAACTCAAGCCACAGTTTGCAGGGGGGGGGGGGGTTTGTAAAAGCATTCCAGATCAGAAGGGAATGTGGATTTTGGGGGGGCCACTTTTGTTCCTTAGAACAGGGGTGGGCAATGTCAGTCCTGGAGGGCCGCAGTGGCTACAGGTTTTCATTCCAACCCACTTGCTTAATTAGAAGCCAATCCTTGCCAATCTCAGACCTTAGCTAATTTTATGGTTTGCAATGTAAGGTTCTTATATCGTAGATTTTTTTTTCCTTTCCAGGGATACCATCTATTTTATCTTGGTAGAGTAATATTTTACTCTACTTTCCCCTTTTGTATTATTATTGTGTAGCCTTTGTCAGAATGCATCAAAACTCAGACTTACCACTGTTTATAAGGTATTATAGTTTATAACTTCTCCCCACCTTCCCTCCTACATCTATAACCTCAGACAATTAGGTGTAGTAAAAGACAAGCAGGAGTTAAGTTACAATTTAAATAATGTATTATTGATAATAATCATAAAAACAATATGCAAAGTACATTTGAATATTGGCAACCATACAAATTGATAAATGGTGATGTGTAGTTTCAGGCGGCACAAAGACTTGTTAGTTATTTAAAACAAGTAAGCCCGCGATTCGCTAGCGAATTGGAAATCCAAGAATGGCAATCAGTTTCTGTTCCGTCCGATATTTGGATGGATGACATATCATGGAGGGTGGGTGCGTCTGGGGAAATGTCATTTAATTCCATAAGCATATCTGTACTAAAGCGGTTTCGTTTTGTGGAGACGTGATTCTGTTGCCTTTGCTGACACCGACTGCTGGCAGAGTGGAGCACAGCACGTGTAGTTTACAGGTTGTGGTGTTCGTGTGCCAGCCACTGAGTCGGGGAAGCCGCTGGGTTTGAGTCTGTGACCGTTGTGTGATCGATATTACTGGCACAGTGGATTAGAGCAAGTGTAGTGAACAGGTTGTGTTGTTTGGGCGCCACCTACTGACTCTGGGAAGCCGCTGCGTTTGACTCTGGGGCGGGCGCCGCCACGTTTTGGGAAGCCGCCGCGTTTGACTCTGGAGTCTGGGGCGGGCGCCAAGGCCGCAGTGCTCATGCGTGCGTTTGACTCTGGGGCGGGCGCCAAGGCCGCAGTGCGCATGCGCCTCGGTGCGTCCGCCGTGCATAAATTAACTGTGGTTTAGTAAGATAGATGTCTCTAGTTAAGGCATCATTGGTGGTCAGCTTTCTTCAGAACAGGCCGCATGCCTGTCTCAATATGACTGCCGAGCTGTGCTCTTCATTGTGTTGTCCTTTTCAGTTCATGCATCAGAGAGAGTGAGGGAGTGAGCAAATTTATAGATTCTCTGTCTAACCCCTAGAGCCAATAGGACGTCATGGTACTTAAAGGCTTCTGATACAAGCCAGTCCCAAAGAGCCGTACTTCAGACCAATGGGGAAACAGAACACCTTCACACCTGCCAATCCCCCAAAACCATTTGTTGAGCCAAAGTTTGCCAGTTAGGTAGCCTGACTTTCCTATGGGGGTTGACTGAAAGACTTCAGAGAAACATTAGCCAAACTTGTTTAAGGCACATCCCCCCCCAACTCTGTCGTAAAATTCAAAAAGACCCATTCCAGAAAGAGGTGGTTTGGGGTTGTAAACATGAATGCTTCTCACTAATGTAACAGTAATATTACATTGCTTTGCTGAAGTTGCAAATAAAGACAAAATATTTATCAACGTATATGCGAAAGCTCACATCACACCACCATCCAAATGATTTGAAGCCTAAAACGTATCATTTTCAGTCTGTCACATTTTTCTATTAAGTGTTTTGTTAAATCAAACAGTGCATGATGATCCCACAGAGATGTAAATGGAAACAAGCGAGATGGAGAACTGCTGGCTGCTTTGTCATTTACATCTTATTGCTAATAAGGAGCCATTAAACACTGAATGCAGCTCTTTAATACTGAAATAAGCAATTAAGGGTGGGGAAGCTTAACAAGCATGCAGCAGTGCTACTATCAGTTAAAACTGCATCTCCCAGCAGTCCTTGCAGGGGCTGTTGGGGTTAAAGGTGGTCAGAATGGCTTAAAAGGAGAGCAGGTGTCCAAAGAAGAACAAAAAGTGTTTTTGTGGTATTGTGTGTTGAGTGTACCTGTCTGACTGCCTTCTGTTGATTAACCGTATTTAGTCATCGTGTCCGGGATTGTGTCGTTGTTGGGCTCTGGATCGTCTTCTGTCAACCTGTGTGCGGAGGACTGATAGTGGATTCATGGCTTTCCCACAAGAAAAGGCGCGCTCCTGAACCATCCACCTGTCTTCACCTTTACAGTGTCTACCGGTAGGACTGTTTTTTAACTCCCTTTCAATGTACAGCTCTCTGGACTTTCTATTGCCATCATTTCATTACATCCGGTGCCGTTTTCCATGGACTTTGCTGTGGGGGGTTTGTGTGTTTAATGTAATTTCGCCATAGGGGTGCAGGGGTGGTATTGTTTTCATTTATTTAATTTCATTTCATTATATTCTTTAATTGTTGTTTGATTCCAGTCTGCATTATTTTGTCTCTGTTTGTGAGTGTGTGTGGGTTGGGGAAAGGCTGGGAGCACCCCTAGGATCTCCTCCATAAAAATAAATAAATCACCATCACCTTGACGGTGTGAATCTGAGCGGCACTGGACTGCTACAAGCGAGACCACTAAAATGAAGCCTCAAAATGTCACTTAAGCAATAAGTGGCTTCATCAGCAATAACTGACTTCTCATTAAGAAACTGGGTTGGAACAAAAACCTGCAGCCACTGCGGACCCTCCAGGACCGACGCTGCCCATCCCTGCCTTAGAAGAAGAGCATCTGTTTACAGAGCAGACACTACATTCCCACTTCGTTTATAAATATTTGATATTAAATGAATACTCCATCCTGAAAGTATCCTTATTTTTGAGTTATTACTCACCTGTGTTGTTTGCAGTGATAGCCAAGAAAAACTTTCAAACTCCTGTTTTCATATACAATGGAGATCACACATTTCTTAATACAATGGACTTGAATTCAGCTTGAACAGCAGCCAACAAAATCAAAATGTCCATAAAAATAAATCTGAGATTAGTTGTGTCCCATAATCCAAATGTCAGGTGTCCAGCTACATGACAACAACATCCCAAACATGTATTTTTTATTTTTTTTGAAATGCAGGGGGCCGCGCCTGACTCAACAACACAATCACACAGCCATTTTGGACAGACTGGCAAGTGATCTTGTGCCAGTTTCCTTTGCCACCTCCAAGCGAGTCTGGCTCACTGTCCGATTTGTTTTTGGGCACTGTCGGGCTATGGGCACAGGTCTGCTGGGACGAAACTTCCATACAAACAGCCCATGGGGACTGCATGGGGATTAATACAGCTGGAGGGCACAGAACTGCAGGGCATTACATTGTGAAGACAGCTGGTGGGGGTCTGCCTGACTATGGGCACAGGACTTCAGGGTGACTTGGCGATAAGACAGCTGGTGGGTCCTTCATGGCTAAGGGCAGAAGACTGCTGGGCTACACTTGCATACAAACAGCCCATGGGGCACACCTAGCTATTGACACAGAACTGCCAGACCACTAAGCATTTAAGATAGCTGGCGGAGGCTGCCACCCTATGAGCAAAGAATGACAGGGCATCACGCTATAAAACAACAGCTGGTGGGGACTGCCTAGTTATGGACACAAAACTTCCAGACCATAGCTACATATATACTGACAGACCACAAGGCCTACCAGGCTTTGGACTCCGGACTGCCAGGCCACCAACTGTAAGTACAGCTGGTGGGGACTGCCAGCCTATGAGTTCAGAACTACAGGGCAATGCGCTATAAGGGCAGCTGGCAGGGTCTGCCAGGCCACAATAATAAACAAACACCTGATGAGGCCTGCCTGGCTTTGGATACAGGACTTCTGAGTGACTACAAACAGCCCGTGGGGTCTACCAGGCCACTGAATGTTAACAGAGCTGGTTGGGACTGCTAGCCTATGGGCACAGAACTACAGGGCAATACACTGCAAGGACAGCTGGTGGAGTCTGCCAGGCCACAATAATAAACAAACACCCGATGGGACCTGCCTGGCTCTGGATACCTGCAGCCACGGTGGTCCTCCAGGACCGGACTTGGCGACCCCCGCGCTAGAGCAAAAGGAGTTAAAATGTTATCATGCGGACAGTCAGCCTCGTGTTGGTGTACTTCAGAGATGAAGGTCACAAACAGAAGGTCAATTCCCAATCCGCCAATGAAAAAACCCAGAAATACAGCAGCTGTGACCTAACGACCAACAAAAGGGAGGGGGGGTGGGTGTTGTTCATGCAGGGGGCAGCTGTCCAATTCCAAATCTCAATCTCATTTGCTCTTGCCTCTGTTTCATGCACAAGTGGTTTATGTAACAATATTTTAGCCAAAATACATACGCTTGGGACATTGTGAGTATATGACCAGACTCCAGATACAGTGGATTAACAGGAATCTGACAAACAAAAGGAGAACATTCAGCCCATCAAGCGTGTTTGTTTAACCGATAAGCTGTTCTCAGTACTTTTGCTGTCCCAGGATAATACACCACCAGTTTTATGAGTTTAGATCAGTGGTCCTCAATCACGGTCCTGGAGGGCCGCAGTGGCTACGGGTTTTCACTCCAGCCAGTGTCCGAATTAGAACTCAGTCCTTGGTGATAATGAAAGTTGGTGTTTAACTCTATGCCTTGATAGCGCTTTCATTCATCAAAGACAAATGCGAGTTACTTTGTAGATCAGAGGTCCTCAGTTACAGTCCTGGAGGTCTGCTGTGGCTGCGGGTTTTCACTTTAACCAATTTCTTAATTAGAACCCTTTTATTTACTACTAAAGCAATACGTTTTTTGGGCATAATTTTAGTTCTCTTGCCGGTTACTATTCAGAACCCTTAATTGCCTATTTAAGTTTTAACTGTTGCCCGTTTTCTTAATCAGACATTAGTAAATAATGAGAGGCAGACAACCCATAAACCAGCAGCTCTCCAGCTCACGTGCTTACCATGAAGTGTCAGTGATAAAAACATGTTTAGAAATGAATGAGAGGGGAACTGGAAGGACCGTTAAGTTTCAATCTATTCCGGTCCACAAAACACTTGGATAACGTTCTCACAGAAGGGAACTCTACAGTGCAATTCAAATTTCTTTTAGATGAACGCAAGCGTTAACTAGCCAAACAGTTCAATACCAAGTTTCAGTATCAGTATGGACTGTCTACTAGTTGGTATAAAAACCTGCGGCCCTCCAGGACCGTGATTGAGGACCCCCCGTTTAGATTATTACTATTTTTTTTTTTTTTTTTACACTAGGTGGCTCCGGTTTGGTTTACCAGATATACAATTTAAAGAGATTGTTATTTTCATGGGAATTGTTACATATGCATTATTAAAAAACTTTTGTAAAAACAATACTTGTCCTTTATTTCCAGCCCCATGCATGGTTAGAGCTCTTTCTTGCAAGACGTACAATGCTGCTCGCGTTGTGAAGGTGGGGGGGGCGGCTGAACGCATGGTAAGGATATGCCGTCGGATCATTTGCTGTCTTTCTGCTGCGTGTTCTGCTTGTCGCATGTTGTTGTTTTAAGAGCTGGGAGCACATGATGCGTGTCTGCCAACAGCAATCCAACAACTGCTAGCTTAGATGTCTGTGGACTTGTTTTAAATGATGGCGTGACGTTGTAAAAACAATAATTGTCCTTTATTTTACGGCCCCGGGCATGGTTAAATCTCTTTCTTGCAGGACATATAAAGCTGCTCGCGTTGTGAAGGGGGGCTGCCCGTCGATCATTTTAACTCTTTTAGGGCGGATGTCGACTTTTGTCGACAGGAGGGGTTGAGGGCGAATGTCAACAAAAGTCGACATCCAGGGATAGAGGGCGACAATCAGCTGTTAATAGCGACAAAACTCACTGTCACGTCGCAGGCATTCCCTCTGTGCTTGGAGGAATGCTAGACTCGTTGACTCGGCAACTAATCCTTGCGTGTGCGTGAGTTGCGAAATGTAAACAATAGCAAGATGGCATCGACATGTCACAAGGGAGAGAAGCGAGTGCAGAAAAGAAAACACTCGGCAGACAATGTTTTGCGCGTTATCGCGGAGTCGGACTCTGATTTTTCAGAATCGGATTTTATTGACAGTGATCAGGAGATCAAACAAGAGAGTGAGAAGCTGGCATCAGCTGATCGGACACCAGCCGATGCCGCGCCAGCTGATCCGCTGCCAGCTGAACCATTCGTGCAGCCGATGCATTTATGGCAAGGTTCGCGTGGGAGGAATACACAGACATTGATCCGTTTACTACAGGACTTCACAAGACGGCATGGCTTGCTGTTGGACACGAAAGATCACCAGCTGCTGAACTACTTCAGGCTGCTCTCTCCTGATGCTGCTTTTCAGCTACTGTCTGACGAGACAAACAGGTAGGCAGAGAAATTTTTTGAATCACGGGCTGCGCTTGCATCGCATTCTCGTTTTTCAAAGTGGAAACCCACAACAAAAGACGAGATGAAGCACGCTGTGGCATTACAAATAGAGATGGGACAGAACCGGTGATATAACTTCAGAGAGCATTGGTCCAAATGTGCTTTGTCCCCTGGTTGCTTTGGACAGGTTATGCAGCGTGATGATAGGTACGCGATGCTGCAAAGTTTTATTCAGAAAACTTGGTGGCAGTGGCATGGCACGATGGCAAACAGGTGACTTGTCTCTCTACAGTACACACTAACAATATATGTGAGAAAGTGCAGCAACAGACAATTGAAAAGTAGGCACCAAAGCAACACGTATTGTAAGCAGTGCAATGTGGCAATGACTGAAATTGGCTGCTCTGAGCGAGATCAGGCTTTGCAGGACTTTACTGTGTAAAATGTATGTGATATGTATGTGAAATCATAGAGTATGCAGGCTCATACAACATGCAAGACAGTAACATTTGTCAAAAGTAAATATTTTTTGTTGATTTCAATTGCTTTGTGTTCTTTTTTAAAAAAAAGTTAGTTTTTGGAAAAATATTCAGCCCTGGGAGAAAAGAAACAAAAAAAAATTAGCCCTAAAAGAGTTATAAAGCCCGTACAGCCGCTGTCCTTTTCGCCACTTCGTGTCTCCGCTGCTCGCGTTGTGATCGCTTCTCCGTGATCATAAATATACACCTGACCGAATTGTGTTTTCTTTGATATTAAACTTGTCGCTGCTTTAACTGTTGCGGGACCACAGATTCTCATAGCGTATGGTCCATTATTGTGTAAATCTACGTCTTGTGCATTGAATGATGCGAACGCGAAAAGACTTTCTTTTCTGCTCTTTGCCTTTTATTTCTGACCTTGCATTGTCCTGCTATTTTTTCAATTACACCTGGTTCTGATGATTAATTTCCTTTTGTTTGCGCTAATGCGATCTTTTAGTCGTTGACGTTTCATTTATAACATATTGTCCTTTATACGCTTTATATGCACTGAGACCCCTGGATCTGTGTGTGCTGCGTGCCTTTACACCACTGATGTTTTTTGCTGGCCGTGCTCTGATATTGCTTGTAAGTACGGCGTGTCTTGCAAGTATCTCATGTTCTATATCCCCGCGAGAGGCTCTCCGTGGCCATTCTCTTTCGTCTCGCGGGTCTTTTATTTGTCTTCCGTGATCTTAAAGTGAAGATCATGTATCGTCTCCTAGTCATTCCCTCAAACAAGATTTTTTTTTTTTTTTATAATAGAGAGATATGTGATTTTTGCAGTTGTTTCATTCAAGTCTCCATTCAAGCCCTGAATATCAGTCATTTTCTGATATTTTGCTATGGTTCTCCATGAAACCTTGAAAGTCTTCTCTGCCCTTACAGGGTAAGTGACGTCAAAGAGATCATCCTTCACGCCTTTAGCAAACCTGCCGGGACTCTGATGTCCATTTTCAACCTGCTGTGCGTGTTCCGGCTCCTCCACTGAGATTGGAGTATCAGGGTTGGAGAGACTGAATGGATTCCCAGCAGAATCTGCGGTAAGATGGCTCCTCGAGGGACAGACCCTTGGAGAGGGTTTAAAGAGGATGCCTCCTGCCAGAGGCTAGTTAAATATGGAGATGGTACAGGTAAGGCATTTTAAATAAGGGGGGGGGGGGGGCTACTCAGTCAGTAAGGGACTGCCCTACACCTTACACTTACAGCCCTGTAAGTTTATGAACCCACTGCACGATTGGAGTTTTTTTGTAAAACAACAACATGCAGAATTACTTAAAATTAGCTTTTGCCGAATTGAAATTAAGTAGAATGATTTCCTCGTCTTGGCCACTTGTAGAGGTGTCTGCATCTTTGTAACCTTGGTCAGTTGGTCGTTCTTGTCAGTGCTACCCACGTCGGAATTGTAAGCCTTCACCACAAGCAGGGCACGAGACCGGCATGTGCTTGAATTCCTTGGCATCGTAGCGCAAAACGCTCGCATCGCTGACATATTTGGTTGCTGCAGTACTACCAACTGCCTTGTTTGCTTTGCTTGACTGATTGTTACGTTTCGGCATGATAAAGCAATCAAAACCATGCTGAATTTACCGATAAAACGTTTTCACTTTGGCCTTATAAACCCACACTCAAAAAAACAAAAGCAATTTTATTTCTGGATTGGCAAAACTAAGTGGCGTCAGAGGTGTGCGCGACGTAGGCAATAATATAGCACTGGCCAGTATAGCGGCCCGACAGGTAATGACAGTAGATGGGCAGGCCGGTAAACTGGCCTTTCGGGTATATATGGTGCGCCGGGTTCAAAGGGTTAAGAGGAGGAGTCCTGGAATGTTCTGGAATGGCCAAGCCAAAACCCCAACCTGAATCCTATTGAAATGCTGGAGCAGGAGCTGAAGGCGGCACTGCTCATACAAGACAACCTCGAAAGCTCATAGAGCTGGTGGAGACTGTAAAGAGAAATCGGATAAAATCAAGATCTCACAGAGATGGAATTGGGGACAGGAGGTGACAATGAGTGAAATAACAACATAAATGTCCTCCCTTCTGTTGAGTCTGTTTATGACAAATATGTTCTGATGCTTTTCAGGTAAAGAAGTCGGAGGTTTGGAAGTAAGGCAGGTTCCACTCACCAGAGAGTGGCAATCTGTCACATGCAGTTAAGAATGTGCTCTGTACAGAAGACAGTGAAGACCCCGTAAACCTCTGAGAAGCCCCCCCCCCCCCCCCGGAATTGAAATAAAGGATATGTGAAGATAGTCAAGTATGGCCTTTGAGGACTCACCCCTTCTCCTTTCCGCTGAGTTTCCATCCGGTTTCTCCTACAAAGAGAACAAGGCAGTATTAATGAGTTTTTAAACATTCCACCCTCCCCATTAAACATTTTTAAGACCACAGTGGGGTGCTACACGTCCAGCATTACTATCTGACCACATAGCTGGACTCCTTAAAGGAAAAATCGAAATTAAAGTGGACGTATGTGGTTAAGTTTAATGGCTCCCCACCCCACAATGGGCCCATTAGCTCCATTATGAAAAGTAACGGCAGGCAAGTTATTTTTAAAAATGTATAAAATATGGTTTACATTAGAATGAAAGTTCTTGTGGCAAACTAATCTATACCATGACGGTGAAGAAATCCCTTTGAGCTGAAAAAAGCCCAACTTGTTCTTTAAGGAGCTCAAGACACTGCAGAACGGAGACATTCAGTTCAGGCACAGTGCTGGTAAATGGAAAACATAAAGCGAGTTAAGTATGAAAGACTTGCTGCAATGATAGGCCACACTCGGGGTACAGGTTGGTACACCAGTTTCAGCTCACATTTGAAGAACAGAGGGTGTCCCATTCGGCTCCTGCAGGATTTCTTTCAGCCACATTCTCCATTAGTGACCAATTCCTACTGCTAACGGAACATTCTGGCGCCTCGATTTTAACCCTTTCAGCCACAACATCCTATTGCTAGTACAGTGGAACCTCGGTTCACGAACGTCTCTGAACACGTACAAATCGGATTACGACCAAAAAGTTCGCCAAACTTTTGCATCTGTTCATGACCACACACTTGGGTGATGAACAAGCCAGCTTCCCTTCCGGTTTGTATGTGCCGATGATTTCCACACGTGTTCAGTCTCTCCCTGTGTATTCCCTGTGCAGTGAGCAAGCGCAAAAGAGAGAGTGCGAGTGCGAGAGAGACAGAGCGCGAGCGAGCGTATATATATTTACATACAGCTTGTACGGTCCGGAACGAATTACTTGTATTTACATATAATCCTATGGGAGAAATTACTTCGGGTCACGACCAAATCGGGTTGCGACCGGAGTTTTGGAACGAATTACGGTCGTGACCAGAGATTCCACTGTACATATACAGTACTGTGCAAAAGTTTTAGGCAGGTGAGAAAAAATGCTGTAAACACAGAATGCTTTCAGAAATATAAATAATGATTGTTTATTGTTATCAATTTACAAAATGCAAAGTGAGCGAACAAAAGAGAAATCGAAATCAAATCAATATTTGGTGTTACTACCGTTTGCCTTCAAACCAGCATCAATTCTTATAGGTCCACTTGCACAAAGTCAGGGATTTTGTAGGATTCTAGTCAGGTGTCTGATCAACCAATCCTACCAAACAGGTGCTAATGATCATCAATGTCACACATAGGTTGAAACACAGTCATTAACTGAAACAGAAACAGCTGTGTAGGAGGCTTAAAACTGGGTGAGGAACAGCCAAACTCTGCTACTAAGGTGAGGTTGTGGAAGACAGTTTCATGTCATGACAAGATTGAGCACAGCAACAAGACACAAGGTAGTTCTACTGCATCAGCAAGGTCTCTCCCAGACAAAGATTTCAAAGCAGACTGGGGTTTCAAGATGTGCTGTTCAAGCTCTTTTGAAGAAGCACAAAGAAACGGGCAACATTGAGGATCGTAGAGCAGCAGATGAAAGACACATCAAGACTTATTACCCTTCGAAATTGGAAGATGTCCAGCAGTGCCATCAGCTCAGAACTGGCAGAAACCAGTGGGACCCAGGTACACCCATCTACTGTCCGGAGAAGTCTGGCCAGAAGTGGTCTTCATGGAAGAGTTGCAGCCAAACAGCCATACCTCCGATGTGGAAACAAGGCCAAGCGACTCAAGTATGCACGAAAACATAGGAACTGGGGTGCAGAAAAATGGCAGCAGGTGCTCTGGACTGATGAGTCAAAATTTGAAATATTTGGCTGTAGCAGAAGGCAGTTTGTTCATCGAAGGGCTGGAGAGCGGTACAATAATGAGTGTCTGCAGGCAACAGTGAAGCATGGTGGAGGTTCCTTGAACGTTTGGGGCTGCATTTCTGCAAATGGAGTTGGAGATTTGGTCAGGATTAATGGTGTTCTCAATGCTGAGAAATACAGGCAGATACTTATCCATCATGAAATAACATCAGGGAGGCGTATGATTGGCCCTCAAATTTATTCTGCAGCAGGACAATGACCCCAAACATACAGCCAAAGTCATTAAGAACTATCTTCAGCGTAAAGAAGAACAAGAAGTCCTGGAAGTGATGGTATGGCCCCCACAGCGCCCTGATCTCAACATCATCGAGTGTGTCTGGGATTACATGAAGAGACAGAAGGATGTGAGGAAGCCTACATCCACAGAAGATCTGGGGTTAGTTCTCCAAGATGTTTGGAACAACCTACCAGCCGAGTTCCTTCAAAAACTGTGTACAAGTGTACCTAGAAGAATTGATGCTGTTTTGAAGGCAAAGGGTGGTCACACCAAATATTGATTTGATTTAGATTTCTCTTTTGTTCATTCACTGCATTTTGTTGATTGATTGAAAATAAATAATTAACACTTCCATTTTTGAAAGCATTCTTTGTTTACAGCATTTTTTCACACCTGCCTAAAACTTTTGCACAGTACTGTAAATGCAGACGTTTTTGTAAAGCTCAGGTATATTTGCAGCTATTGGAACCAGGCGTGCTACTATTAGCGCAGACTGGAGAGACTGGCATACAGTCCACGAAAAACGGAAATGTGAATATAGACGCTTCCAGACTTTGCGCACCACTTTCAATTTTATTTCGTCAAGAAGATCGAAGTATTCAGCAGCTATTGTATAATAATAGTGATCATTATTAGTTTTTTCATTTTTTTGAGCTTTCTAAAACACCCCAAAAGGTAGAATCTCTCACAAAATAATTTTTCCCCATAAAAACAGTAAATCCAGGGCCGAAAGGGTTAATTGACTTGCACTTTGATTGTCTTGTATTTTTCTTCAGCCATACAAGCCAAACAATAATGAGGTGTAAAGCGAGCCAAGAGATGACCAAGCTAACTGAGATCCCATCTGCACCAGCGTCTTTATTCTATTTCAGTAAAATATTTGTTCTTTTCAATGCAAAGGTCTAAGAAATATTGACCTGATGTCATCTGCAAGGCATTTGGGTGGCGATGCCAGAAAAAAAGCAAATCTTTGGAAGTTTTGGGAATGACTGGGGTGACAGAATGAGAACACTAACATGCCATTTTCCCTCAGGGATTAATAAAGTATATCAAATGAAAGAAAGAAAGAAAACAAAGTTGGACGTAAGCATCAGTAGGCTCTGCACCCCAGGAACCCAGTTACCCGAAGTATTCTCTAACATTTCAATAATTATTTAATGCTCTGATGCTGATCTTTCTGATCATAAATTAGGTCATTATGATAGCAATTGACAGGAAGAATTCAAAATTAATTGCAGAATTACAGTATTTGAGGGCTCCTCTAGAGTAGGGGTGTCCAACTCCAGTCCTGGTGGGCCGCAGTGGCTGCAGGTTGTCATTCTCACTCTTTTCCTAATCAGTGATCAGTTTTCACTGCTAATTAACTCCTTTTCCCTTCATTTTCATAGCCCTGTTTTTAAGGATTCAGGCCTCTGAATTGATTCGTTTCTTCATTAAATGGCAGCCAAACAGAAATGAGATGTGAGATGAGCCGACAGATGACCAGCTAAACTGGAACGTCAAATTCAAACCAATTTCTTAATGAGAAGCCAATTCTTGCTGCTAATTATTGAATATCAGGACTTGTTGCTGCTCTTGTTCTGCCACAGCAGGCTGTTGATTTTCTGTTTTTTCTAAGACCACCGTCAAGATGTTTTGGTGACCTGAGCAGACCAACATGACCGAGACCTTCACCTTTCTTTATTTTCAGGTGATCCAGTCATGAGGTGGCTTGTTTTGTGTCTCATTATTGTTTGGCTACTAATTAAGGAAGAAGAAACAACTAAGGGATCTGAGTCACGTCAATTAAAATGAAGGTAAAACAAGTTAAATCAGCAGATAAAAACAGCTCACTAATTCAGAAGATGGTTAGAATGAAAACCTGCAGCCACTGCGGCCCACCAGGACCGGAGTTGGACACCCCTGCTCTAGAATGATTCCTCCTCTTACACGATTTGGCTCAAAAATGAATCAGCACATCATCACAACAGGCTTAAGTTTCGAGTTTGGAATTTTTTCCGTCTCGCTGTTTTAGCTCTAAACTGTCCTCAAGAAACTGTGACCCACACCTGTCGTCGAGATGATGTTTTTTTTGGTATCACCAGATCTTAAAATGTTGAAATCCACGGAAAACTGGAAAATCTAAATTTTTGACGAATCTAAAACTTTAGACGATAGGTGGGGGAGGGTGCAGAGCAAAACAGTTTATCAAAGCTGGAGAATTAAACACACTGACTGCTAAATACGAATGAACTCGTAGTAAGCAACTGTAGAGCAGAGGAGATGGCGTGCGGACCTAATCCGGGTATTTCAAATCCTCAAAGGTACCGATAAAGCAGTTCCAACAGAATTCTTTCGGTGAATCACATACTCGAGGTCACCAGTGGAAATTATGGGGACATACATTTAAAACTGAAGCTGGGAAACATTTCCTTCTACAAAGAGTTGTGAGAATCTGCAACAAACTACCGAGACATGGAGCTGAAGACGACCTCATCCTGATACCTCTAAGAAGTACCACCTAGGTGGGATACTGGGACAGCTTAGCTATTAGCTAAACAAACAGGCTTAATGGGTTGAATGGCGTTTTTCTCATTTGTCAAATTTCTCTTCTTCTATAGACAGACAGCTACCTACAAGTTATCTTATAAATGGTCATCGGGGCTGTAGCACCAAATTGCCGCATATTTGTGGGTAATGCATGTAAAAAGAGGATAGTGGGCGTCTGAAAGTGCAATATTCTACGAGCCATGCTGATATATTGTTCTTCTCTCAATTAGTCTTTTTTTTCCTCAGCCATAATTTGGATAACGTCTACGGCAGGAGTGACAGATGCATTCAATGTGGAGGAGGAATAACATCAGGGATTGGCGCTGAGCCCTTTCTTATTTGCAATGGTGATGGACAGGTTGACAGATGAGATTAGACAGGAGTCCCCGTGGACTATGATGTGTGCTGATGACACTGTGATCTGTAGTGAGAATAGGAAGCAGGTCGAGGAGACCCTGGAGAGGTGGAGATGTGCTCTTGAGAGGAGAGAAATGAAGGTCAGTAGGACCACCACGACGGAATACATGTGTGTGAATGAGAGGGAGGTCAGTGGAGTGGTGAGGATGATGTTTGCTGATGACACTGTGATCTGTAGTGAAAGTAGGGAGCAGGTCAAGGAGACCCCCAGACAGGAGGAGATCTGCTCTAGAGAGGAGAGGAATGAAGGTCAGTAGGACCACCACAACAGAGTACATGTGTGTGAATGAGAGGGAGGTCAGTGGAATGGTGAGGATGCAGGGAGTGGAGTTGGCGAAGGTGGATGAGTTTAAATACTTGGGATCAACAATACAGAGTAATGGGAATTGTGGAAGAGAAGTGAAGAAGAGAGTGCAGGCAGGGTGGAGAAGAGCGTCAGGAGTGATTTGTGACAGACAGATATCAGCAAGAGTGAAAGGGAAGGTCTACAGGACAGTAGTGAGACCAGCTATGTTATATGGGTTGGAGACGGTGGCACTGACCAGAAAGCTGGAGACAGAGCTGGAGGTGGCAGAGTTAAAGATTTGCATTGGGTGTGAGGAGGATTGACATTAGAGGGTCAGCTCAGGTTGGACGGTTGGGAGACAAAGTCAGAGAGGCGAGATTGCGTTTGTTTGGACATGTGCAGAGGAGAGATGCTGGGTATATTGGGAGAAAGGTACTAAGGATAGAGCTGCCAGGTAAGGGGAACAGAGGAAGGCCTAAGAGAAGGTTTATGGATGTGGTGAGAGAGGACATGCAGGTGATGGGGGGTGACACAGCAAGATGACAAGGACAGGAAGATACAGAATAAGATGATCCGTTGTGGCAACCCCTAATGGGAGCAGCTGAAAGACGAAGAAGAATTTGGGTAACATTTACTTCACTAATTATGCAAGACCTAACTTGTTAGACGCAGCCAAGCGATCACGCAGCTGGAGTGCACAAAGCCATTATTGTGTAGCTGGTGTGCACAAAGAATTTACTGTTCCAGGAACCAACTGCAAGGCAAGTCAAATAGATTTTTTGGAAATACTTGAGTTTAGGTACTGCAAAAATGCATCTATTACTCATTTAATTTTAAGTAACAAGACCTTAGAGTATCTTGTTTTCATCTTTATAACCCTTATTAAATATCAGTAGACAGGTTATCCATCTCTGTGCAGTGCGACATATTGACCTGGTGGTAAAATGACTTGCTAATATGAAGGATTTACAGGTTTTATACTAAATGTGTCTTCAGTTAAGCCACCTCAGAGCACTCCAGTGTGACATTTTGTTAGTCGGTCACATTCCAGAGATGACTCAACACTTTACTGATGCTTTGTAAGTGTAATGAAGACCCACAGAAGGGTTTGTTATGGTCTTGGATAGATAATAGTAAATAAGTAATAGATGCTTTTTTGCAGTACGCAAACTACAGTGTTACTGATTTTATTGTTTTAAAGGAAAAGAAATTATTGTGACTTTTACTCAACAACAAAATGCATTTGATCAGCATATTAAAACGACACCCTGATTTTACATTAGTCACTTTATTTCCGATGCCAGTTTTCACTGTGGCAGTCATCATGCTCAATAATGGGTTTCAGTATAACAGCTACACAGGAGTTGGGTTGGAGTGAATACGGTGGTCCTCCACAACAGTCTAAAGACCCCTCGAGTAGCTGGATATCTTTTGGCTCGCTTTATATCTCTATTGTTTGGAAGCCAAAAAAAAAGCAAAAAAAAAAAAATGAATCAAGGCAATTATAATAAAAAAAAGGCAGAATCAGTCTATTAAATTAGCACCAGTAACTGGTTATTCAGAAATGAAAACCTGCAGTTACTGCGGCCCTTCAGGGTCCGAGTTCGACACACCTGCTTTAAAGCCTTTAGTTCAGTATGAACCACAGGCGTGAAAGAACTGGATAAAACAGAGGGTGCATTTGAGCCTTCGGGAAACACAAAATTCCTTAAACATAGCCAAAGTTTATTAAAAAAAAAAAAGGGGGGGGGGTTATCAACAATACTATGAGACATAAGGGAATGGACCATGAAGAAATAAAAAAAATTAATGTAGGAAATTAAGAGAAATTCAACCTTGGCTGCCCCCAGGGTCTGCATCATTGGCTCTTGGCTGGGGTGACTAGTGGACTTAGTCACCTTTAAGCACGAATAAACTCTTCTCTTTTACCACTTCTGGCCTCTGTTCCTCCCACCAGTTGAGCTCCTGTAACACACTTCTAACTTGACACTGGCAGCAGGGGCTTCAAAGTCCTGAGAATTGTTTGTTTGTTTGTTTCTGGGGTCATCAGCAGCAGCATCTGGAACTCCAAGAGCTCCCTTTAGTGACCCTCCCAAGTCCTTAAACAGGTCACCTATCCATTAAGGAGGGTGCCCTCCCCACTGCTGCCACCTCTCAGCCTAAGGTCTCCTGGTTCATTACCAAATGATCCCCCCTCTCCACCACTTTTCTTTCGTTATCTAATTCTCACTCTAGGACTCCATCCATAATTGGAAGACATAGTGGGGTCCTTTGTCAAAGGTGGTCCAAGTATAACAGACAAGCCCCCAATTGCTGCCCCTTATGACCTGAACCACCTTCACCGGGACACCGAATGCCGAACACTCACTTATGCCAGGTATGCTCTCCACGGGAATCTGCCGCACACCTTCCTTGAAGCACGTCAATCCCGGGTACACCTTTCGAATCTGACTTTGCTTCCTCTCGATAAGCTTTTTGATGATCTATAAAGAGAGACAACAAATTAAAAAATAAATAAATAAAAATCTGTGAATCCCTGTGCAGCATTTGTCCAGGTAGATTGAGGGGTCTGTTGGGAGGCATTGTGGAATAGCAGTTAAGGTAATGGACGTCACAAGGCTGACAGCTCAAGTCCAACCTCTGACTCACTGTGGAAAAACTGCAGTTGTCAGAAAAAAAAAAACATTCGACAGGATGATGCGGAACAAATAATTTTTTTAATGGCCGTGTGATGGGCGTCCATGACCACACTACCTGTCATCCCAGAAGGAAGCCTCTCATAAAGATGATGCACAAGAAAGCCTGCAAACAGTTTGCTGAAGACAAGCAGACTAAGGACATGGATTACTGGAACCATGTCCTGTGGTCTGATGAGACCAAGATAAACTTAGTTGGTTCAGATGGTGTCTCAAGTGTGTGTGGCGGCAACCAGGTGAGGAGTACAAAGACAAGTGCCTACTGTCAAGCATGGTGGTGGGAGGAGTGTCATGGTTTGGGGCTGCATGAGTGCTGCCGGCACTGGGGTTCTACAGTTCATTGAGGGAACCATGAATGCCAACATGTACTGTGATATCCCTTCTGAAACTGGGTGGCAGGGCAATATTCCAACATGATAAGCATGTCTCCAGACCTAAACCTTATTGAGCACCTGTTGGGCATCCTCAAACGGAAGGTGGAGGAGCTCCAGGTCTCTAACATCCACCAGCTCCGTGGTGTCGTAATGGAGGAGTGGAAGAGGAAGAGTTCCAGTGGCAACCTGTGAAGCTCTAGTGAACTCCATGCCCAAGAGAGTTAAGGCAGTGTTGGAAAATAATGGTGGCCACATAAAATATTGACCCTTTGGGCACGATCTGGAGATTTTTCACTTAGTGGTGTACTCACTTTTGTTGCCAGCGGTTTAGACATTAATGGCTGTGTGTTGAGTTATTTTGAGGGGACAGCAAATTTACACTGTTATACAAGCTGTACACAGACTACTTTACATTGTATCAAAGTGTCATATTGTCAGTGTTGTCCCATGAAAATATATAATAAAATATTTACAAAAATGTGAGAGGTGTACACACTTTAGTGAGATATTGCAAAGCCTTTTTAAAACGAGGTTAAAACAATGGCTGGAACAGTCTTGTCTTAAAACTCCAGTGCTTTCTTCTTTCTACGGCGGCTCCCTTGCAACAGGGGAGTTGCCCTACCAGCAAATGCAGCTCCCTTCTATTCTGGTCTGGTAGCGTTCCGATCCCTGGCTACGTAAGGCTCCAGCTGGACCGAGACTTGAGTTCCCTCCCCAGTGGCCAGGGCGCTCACGCTGGGGCCCAAAGCCTCCTCGACTGCTGCTCCCTTCAATGGCAAGTCACCTCCTCTGCCGGTCACTCCAGCTCCTCAAAACTGCTCAGCTGGAGCGACCACTTCAATCTGACCCCGCCCACTGAGAGTTGGCCAAACACTCCTTCCAGGACTCTCCTACCAGCTGCATTCAACCTTCAACAAGCCTGCTCTCGCTCGCTCACACACCGGCTTTCTCCTTCCTGCTGCCTTCTTCTCCCTTAACTTCCATTCCCGTTCTTTCCTATTTTCTCACCCCTTATCCGTCTTGCGCTTCTACTATATATTACGAGGACGTGGATCAGGTGTGGCACACTACCATGCCACATCTGTTAGCTCGTTTCACATCTCATTTCTGTTTAGCTGTCATTTAATGAAGAAATGAATCAAGTCAGAGCACTGAATCCTTAAAAACAGGGCTATTAAAACAAAGGGCAAGTGAGTGAATTAGCAGTGAAAACCGGTCACTGATTAGGAAAAGGGTTAGAATGAAAACCTGCAGCCACTGCGGCCCTCCAGGATCAGAGTTGGACACCCCTGCTCTAAACAAAATGGGATAATTAACAGGCATTCAAGTTTCAGAGTGATGAACATTCAATAGACCCAATGATGGGACTCCACACTCCTTTACCAGGTTTGCATTTCACAGGCCCCCAAGTGCCAAGGCCGTCTTAACAGCATTATAAGGCAAGGCAAAGCAGTACACTGGGGTCCTTACCTACACGACCACTCAGCAAGTCACAACATACATAGTTTAGCAATGGGGGGCCTCGGGCAACTGCCCAGTGTGCCCATGCGTTAAGACGGCCCTGCCATGTGCTCTGCTGGTGAGCCACCTTACCTCCTTCTGCTTCTTGATGATGTGCGATAGCTCAGTGTAGGGTATCCTGGGGTTCAGCTCACATTCCATGAGTGTGGCCCCTTCGTAATCCTTAATATAACCCAAGTAGCGACTTTTGGGGACTTTGATGTCTTTAGAAAAGCCCTGTGAACAGAAGCACAGCTGTTGTTGTTCATTTACTTCACTTCAGACCACTTATAATTTTTCTTTTTTTTTTTTTTACTGATGACCACCTTTTAAAGAGAAACCAGCACAAACCACAATAGCTTTCTACTTATCAATTCTTTAAAAGACTTTGCCCGTTTTACCTCATGGTTGACACCTTAAAGAAGTACAAGTGAAAACTGCAGAATGAACAGAATCAGGACACTGGTTGTGAGAAACACAGAATGACACCAGATGCACTGCTACCATCCTGGTTGAATTAAAAGCCCCAAAACACCAAATAGGAAGAAGGAGGGGTGCACTTTGTGTACAACTGAGAAGGAGAAGCTGTAAACCACCATTGCCTACAATCAATGTGGGCCACGCAGAGTCTTGGCAGAAAAAAAACTGGATACCGTAAAGCTCCGAGACCTGGTTTAAGAACGCCAACTCGGATGCAAAAATTGAAATAGACGTATTTGTATGTGAAGAGCAAGACAGGAGCTCAGCTTCTGGTAAGCAGAGTCTGCCTATACATTAATAAAAGGTGGTGCAAAAGAGCATCTGCACTCTGAGTACTGAGCTACCACGTGTAGGACTCTGTCCATACAATCTACCCTGTGAGTTTAATCAAACTTTTGTTACAGCAGTTTACGTACCGCAGCATGCTAATGTGGGAGCTGCAGCTGAAATGATTTTGAAACTGTCCACAAGCTGAAAACTAAAAATCACAGGGCACCTTCAAGCTCATGATGGGTAATTTCAATCTATAAAAGCTGGAATCGATAATGCCATATTATTATCAATATGTGAATGGTGATACTAGACAAATGTTGTGGCTACCTGCATATCCCATCAAAGAAGAGCCCTGGGTGCGACTGACCACGGTGTTGTTCACTTACTACCTACACACAAGCAGAAACTGAAACAAGAAAACAGCAGCCATACAGAAAACACAGAACTGGTGCAGGAAGTGAGTAGCGGAATGGCACAAGTGCTTCTCCTACATTGTCTGAGATGTGCTAAAAATCTTAAAGACACTTATACTGTTGGTGCATATATAAAGTTCTGTGATTCAATATTGCAGGGATGGAGATCAGTATAACTAAAGTAGAGAAATCTCGGCAGCAGACCATAACCAATATGGCGCTATAGCTAGGTGGTACATTAGATTGGCTTCTGAATTTCTGCTTAAAGCACCTCTCTCCAGTTTTTCCTCCATTTGTTGCACTTGAGCAGTCAACCAAACCTAACTCATGTATACATGAAGCAGAGTGATGTCAGCAACAGTGAAGCGCGATTGTGAACTGGACAGTCTCGCTTATGTTTTCTGAACTTGTTTTGGTACATTTGGTGAACTTTTTCCTTTGTTAATTTCAGAAATTATCATTTACAGTAATCCCTCACCTATCGCGGGGGTTACGTTCCAGAGCCCCCCGCGATAGATGAAAATACGCGAAGTAGCAACCTATACAGTAATCCCTCCTCCATCGCGGGGGTTGCGTTCCAGAGCCACCCGCGAAATAAGAAAATCCGCGAAGTAGAAACCATATGTTTATAAGGTTATTTTTATATTGTCATGCTTGGGTCACAGATTTGCACAATAACACAGGAGGTTGTAGAGAGACAGGAACGTTATTCAAACACTGCAAACAAACATTTGTCTCTTTTTCAAAAGTTTAAACTGTGCTCCATGACAAGACAGAGATGACAGTTCAGTCTCACAATTAAAAGAATGCAAACATATCTTCCTCTTCAAAGGAGCAAACAATTCAATAGGGCTGTTTGGCTTGTAAGTATGCGAAGCACCGCGGCACAAAGCTGTTGAAGGAGGCAGCTCACACCCCCTCCGTCAGGAGCAGGGAGAGAGAGAGAGAGAGAGAGTTAGAGAGAGATAGAGAGAGACAGATAAAAAAATCAATACGTGCCCTTTGAGCTTTTGAGTATGCGAAGCACCGTGCAGCATACTTAAAAGCTGCACACAGAAGGTAGCAACGTGAAGATAATCTTTCAGCATTTTTAGACGAGCGTCCGTATCGTCTAGGTGTGCGAACAGCCCCCCTGCTCACACCCCCTACGTCAGGAGCACAGATAGTCAGCGCAAGACAGAGAGAAAGAAAAGTAAGTTGGGTAGCTTCTCAGCCATCTGCCAATAGCGTCCCTTGTATGAAATCAACTGGGCAAACCAACTGAGGAAGCATGTACCAGAAATTAAAAGACCCATTGTCCACAGAAACCCGCGAAGCAGCGAAAAATCCGCGATATATATTTAAATATGCTTACATATAAAATCCGCGATGGAGTGAAGCCGCGAAAGGCGAAGCGCGATATAGCGAGGGATTACTGTATTTATTTTATTATTTATACATATTTTAAGGCTTTATAAACCCTTCCCACACTCTTATAAACCTTTCTCACTCCCTTGTTAACTTTTCCCACACTCTTATAAACACTTCCTATGCTCTTAAACACTTTCTACATTCTTAAACACCGCAGACCAACACTGCACACTGCACGCAGCGATCAGACGTCGATGTGTCTGCACTCGCTTTGTGAAGGGGGGCAGCTGAACTGACTTTGTGCTGCTTCTGCCAAAATGCCTGCTTGTCGCTCTGCGCGTTCGGAAGGAGGAGGAGTGGGTGTGTGAGGGCTGAACCCCCCACCCCGGTGGCGCAGTTCGCATTGTCAAGGGGGTGGGGAGCTGAATGAATGCTAAGGAGAAGTGGACTTTGTGCTGGCTTTGTGCTGCTTGTCGCTCTGCCTGTCAATAATTTCCTGTCTCACTGTCTTGTCTTGGTGAAGTTAAAATGTTTTATAATAGTGAGATGTTACTCATATCCTTAGCCCGACATCCACATATCATATGTGTTAACAAAGTGTGTTTTATAAGTTTACATGTGTTTAAAGCATGTGGGATGGGTATTTTAAGGCTTAAACTATAAAAATGTTTATTTATATGGTCTTTCTATATCGCAGATTTTCTCCTGTTGCTGATGGGTCTGGAACATAACTTCCGCGATAGGCGGGCAATCACTTGTATTTAAAAACCCGCGAAGTCGTTAATCCGTGAAAAGTGAACCGCGAAGTAGCGAGGGATTACTGTAGTTTTGTTATTTTTAAATAGACTTATTTGGGCATTTTTTTAAAAATTTTGTATCTTTTATTTTATTTCTGTGTTGAATTCTTTTCAATATTCAATAAATAATAAATAGGTTCATTTGTACTTTGAGCCAGGGGTTTGCCGGTTGCCCCTCTCTTTCTTAGCAATTTTTAAGCCTCAGGCCTTTGTGGGAGGGTAGGCCTCAGGTCGTCTTGGTAGTACAGTGGAACCTCGGTTCACGAACGCCTCGATACACGTACAACTCGGTTTACGACCAAAAAGTTTGGCAAACTTTTGCCTCGGTTCACGACCACACACTCGGTATACGAACAAGCCAGTTTCCGCGCTGATGATTTCCGCACGTGTTGCATTGTTCTCGGTCAGATGTGAACTGCTGCAATGTAAGAGAGAGAGAGAGAGCAGGCAGGCTCGTGTGCTGATGAGAGAGAGCGCGTACAGCTGAGAGCGAGCCTGTACATGCAGCTGAGCAGGGAGCCTGGGTGTTTGTCAGTGTTATTCAATGTTTTTACATTAGTTTACTATTACACTGTGCATTCTATGGTGTAATTAACTATATCCATCCATCCATCCATTTTCCAACCCGCTGAATCCAAACACAGGGTCACGGGGGGTCTGCTGGAGCCAATCCCAGCCAACACAGGGCACAAGGCAGGAACCAATCCTGGGCAGGGTGCCAACCCACCACAGGACACACACAAACACACCCACACACCAAGCACACACTAGGGCCAATTTAGAATCGCCAATCCACCTAACCTGCATGTCTTTGGACTGTGGGAGGAAACCGGAGCGCCCGGAGGAAACCCACGCAGACACGGGGAGAACATGCAAACTCCACGCAGGGAGGACCTGGGAATCGAACCCAGGTCCCCAGATCTCCCAACTGCGAGGCAGCAGCGCTACCCACTGCGCCACCGTGCCGCCCTAATTAACTATATTTGTGCTTAAAAATATTTTAAAAAATATATTTACATACAGTTCGTAAGGTCTGGAACGGATTAATTGTATTTACATACAACCCTATGGGGGAAATTGCTTCGGTTCACGACCAATTCGGTTTACGACCAGAGGTTTGGAACGAATTATGGTCGTGAACCGAGGTTCCACTGTATTCAGGAGTTTTGTTGTTTTTAGGCCTGTATGACAACAGTGACTGGTACTTTACTCTGGGGACAGCTCCTATCCATGGGATCATGAACACGGTGTTTGTGATTGGCATCTGGTATTTTTGAAGGGAATTCCTCGATGGAGGGTAGCAATCCATCCATGTTTTTTTCTGACACAAATAATTCAATTCTGTATAACAGCTGTCCTCAAACAGTTGTACTTTTTTAATGTCTTAACACGACACCATTTTGATCGTTACTGTGGGCTGTAATTTTTTCCAGTGTCATGTCACCAGTTACCACAGCATTCTTTCCCATAACCTCCTGGGAGTTCACATTGTGCGATTTAACTAGCGGGCAGGTATAAAGGTCAGCACGTGCATTCCCAATTCGTCTGCAATTCGGAGAAAAATATCATTTGTTGCAAGACTTTTGCCATTTAAACTCCTTCTGGTTAACAAACTTTTTTTGGAATTAGGATCCTTGATTTTGATTAGCATTCTAATTTTTGATGGCCAATCATTTTGCTTTTTGGTTTCTGGGACGGAATGGCTTCTTGACTGTGTTTCATTTCCTGTTCTCATTCATTAAAAATAAGAGATTATTCATAAAGCCTTTGCCGTCAGTCATGTTGGCAAGCAACAGGTCTTTAGAACATTAGAACAACTTCGGCAAGAACAGGCTATACAGCTCACAACAAAGCTTGCCATCCAATTCTATCCAAAGGATTTTCAAGTCGAGATACTTGGCAATTAATTCCGCATTTCTATGGTTCTTTGCATTAAGGAAAACTTTGTAACGTTAATCCATAATTCGTCCTTAACAAGTTTCCAGCTGTGTACCCAGGGTTCTCTGGGACTTTATTTTAAAGTAATGGGATCCACTGTACTAGCTCCCTTCACAATTTTAAAACTTTCAATCAATTGCAGTATCCCCAGCTCTGACCCCCGAGGGACGCCAAAGAATGGAGATAGAGGGGATCTCCTCCTGATCCTAAACATAAAAGCTTCATCTGTGAAGAATGGTGGAGCTTACGTCATGGCTCAGGCTTGCATGGCTGTGTTTGGAACAGGCTCAGTCATTTTTACTGATGAAGTAACTCATGACGGTAGTACTGTAGCAGAATGAACTCGGAAGTCTACAGAAACATCTTGCCTGCCAATTTACGGAGAAATGCATCCAAAGTAACCAGGAGTGACTTTATTATGTAGAAAGACAACGATCCAAAACACACTGCCACCTCAGCAAAGGACATCATCAGGGGGATCAGTGGAAGCTTTCGGACTGACCAAGTCACTCACCAGAGCTTAACCCAGCTGAACATGCATTTCACCCCTTGAAGAGAAGACTGACGAAGGAAGGAAATCCCGCAAAACAGACAACAACTAAAAGAGGCTGTGGTAAAAGCCGGGAAAGCCGCAACCAATGAAGAAATAAGAAATCTGGTGGAGTCTGTGGGTCGTACTCTTGATGCGCTTACTGCGAGCAAAGGATATTCAACCAAAAATTAAGTATTTTTGACTTTAATTTAGTTGAAAACATTCTGTTCCAATACTTTTTTCCCTGTTCTATGTTGTTTAACATATCTAGATGTAAATACCAGGGAATAAAAGCTGGAACTCCGATCTTTCTTCTCGTATTCATTTTTTGATCTCACACACACGTCTTCAGTGCACAGCAAAAACAAATGAATTGGCCTTGCTGTTCCAGTGCTATTAGAGAGGGACTGTAACAGAAATAAAACTTTGCCTACCTTTTCTACCCCATGCACCAAAATATCCTACAGAACAAATTTTAAGTGTAGGGTTTGGTATCCGGAAAAAAAAATTGGCAGTTGTTCAAGGGTCTGAATTCTTTGGCAAGGCACAGTATATGGTGACAGCTTTTTGCTGTTGTCCAGGTCATTGTTAGAAGTCAGAGAACTTAGTTTCTTTAAATGGTGTGGTCGTATTTATCTTCTTCTTTCAGATGTTCCCATTAGGGGTCGCTACAGCGGATCATCTTCTGTCCTCTGCATCTTGTTCTGTCACCCCCATCACCTGCATGTCCTCTCTCACCACATCCATAAACCTTCTCTTAGGCCTTCCTCTGTTCCTCTTACCTGGCAGCTCTATCCTTAGTACCCTTCTCCCAATATACTCAGCATCTCTCCTCTTCACATGTCCAAACCAATGCAATCTCGCCTCTCTGACTTTGTCTCCCAACTTGACCCTCTAATGTCCTCATTTCTAATCCTGTCCATCCTCGTCACACCCAATGCCAATCTTAACATCTTTAACTCTGCCACCTCCAGCTCTGTCTCCTACTTTCTGGTCAGTGCCACCGTCTCCAGCCCATATAACATAGCTAGTCTCACTACCGTCTTGTAGACCTTCCCTTTCACTCTTGCGGATATATGTCTGTCACAAATCACTCCTGACACTCTTCTCCACCCATTCCACCCTGCCTACACTCTCTTTTTCACTTCTCTTCCACACTCCCCATTACTCTGTACTGTTGATCCCAAGTATTTAAACTCATCCACCTTCGCCAGCTCTACTCCCTGCATCCTCACCATTCCATGGACCTCCCTCTCATTCACACACATGTATTCTGTCGTGGTGGTCCTACTGACCTTTATTCCTCTGCTTTCTAGAGCAGATCTCCACCTCTCCAGGGTCTCCTCAACCTGCTCCCTACTATTGCTACAGATCACAATGTCATCCACAAACATCACAGTCCACGGGGACTCCTGTCTAATCTTGTCTGTCAACCTGTTCATCACCATTGCAAATAAAGGGCTCAGGGCCGATCCCTGTCACACTTCCCTCATACATATCCTGTACAACTCTTACGTACTTCTCTGCCACTCCCGACTTCCTCATACAATACCACAACTCCCACAACAATGTATGATTTATTATTTTTTTAACTTTGTTCAGGCCTGGGTAGTCAGATTATGGTTCCCCTGAAACCATACATTGAATGAAATGGATTTGGAAAATACATAGGCGTAATCCCCTATTGCATAAAAATGGGCATGACCCATTGGGTACGTACCTGCTTCTTGAAGTACCCAATGGCATACTCATCTGCATAGGTAAGAAAGTACAGAATGTTGTGCTTGATGTGGTACTCCTTCAAATGGTTCATGAGATGTGTGCCATAGCCCTGCAACCAAAAGTAAAGGCACATCATGAACACCCCACTTGGAGCACCGCATCCCACCGGCACTCTCGACACTGCATCCAAAATGACTCACCTTGACCTGTTCGTTTGAAGTTACTGCACAGAAGACTATCTCGGTAAAGCCCTGTGAAGGAAACATCCGGAAGCATATCCCGCCAATCACCCGGCCATCTTTAATCAGAGCCAATGTCTTGTGCTTCCTGCAAAGAGCATCCAAAGTTATTCTGAGAAAGTAGCCACACAGTGGCAACATCTGGAGCAGGAGTTCTGTGATGGTCCTAATCCTGCTTATGTTGTACTCACGGGTCAAAAACCAGCCTGGTGATGTACTCCTTGGGCATTCTGGGAAGTTGGTGCGAGAAGACGTTCTGCAGGCCGACAAGCCACATCAAGATCTTTTTGTTCGACTTCTGAGACAGAGAGTTCCCAATGACATGAAATTCAATGATGCCTCTTCGTTCTTCTAGTCTGGCAGTTTCATCCCGTGCAGCATTTGCAGATAGCAAGCTTGTCTGAAAAAATAACAAATCCAAGACATTAGAGCACAGGTGTCGAACTCCAAGCCTGGAGGGCCGCAGTGGCTGCAGGTTTTCATTCTAACCATCTTATTCATTATTGACCAGTGTTTACTGCTAATTAAACTTCTTTTGCTTTAGTTTAAATTAACTTGACTCAGGCCCCTTAGTTGTCTCTTTTTATAAGTAGCAGCCAAACAACAATGAGAAACAAAACGAGCCGCCACATGACCAGCTCACCTGTGCCCATCACACAATATCTGAGAATAAAGAAAAGTGAAGGTCTCAGTAAGGCTGATCTCTCAGGTCACCAAAACATTTTGATGAACAGAAAATCAACAGTTTTGAAAATGTCTGCTGTGGCAGAATGAGAGCAGCAACATGCCATGGAATTAAATAATGGGCTTAATTAACAGCTAGAATAAGCTTCTCATTAATGGATTGGTTGAAGTGAAATTGGTTGGAGTTTGAAATCCCAGTTTAGCTGCTCATCTGTTGACTTGTTTCACATCTCATTTCTGTTTGGCTGCCATTTCATGAAGAAATGAATCAATTCAGAGGACTGAATCCTTAAAAACAGGGCTATTAAAATGAAGGGAAAAGGAGTTAATTAGCAGTGAAAATTGATCACTAAAGAAGAAGATGGTTAGAATGAAAACCTGCAGCCACTGCGGCCCCCCAGGCCTGGAGTTTGACACCCCTGCACACTGCGCTACACTGGGGAAGATCAAGTGGCCAGCTGGGTCTTAATCAATAGCACTTCTGACTTTATCGGCAACCATGGAATGTGGATACATATACAGGAATTCTCCGTAAACGTTTGGGGGGATCATTGCATTCACCAGCACCTAACTATCCTTAGAGCTCTGCGGTACGCTGCGAGCTGTGCACACTGGAACAACTCTCCCCTGAGCTAGCATGGAGTGTTCTTCACCAGCGAAATCACAGTATCAGTTATGTACTTTGTTTTAAAAGCATTTTGTAGCTTTCTCTTTTGTTACAATTAATCTACTATCCACTTTAATGGATGATAAACGTACGCATGTGGTGTTGGAATTATCACAAAAAATTTAAATTATTAAAACCTTTGTGAAGCGGTGAAAGTACTTCAAGTACGGCGGAGTGGTGGCTCTGAGGCTAGGGATCTGCACTGGAAATCGGAAGGTTGCCGGTTCGAATCCCGTAAATGCCAGTAGGGACTCTGCTCTGTTGGGCCCTTGAGCAAGGCCCTTAACCTGCAATTGCTGAGCGCTTTGAGTAGTGAGAAAAGCGCTATATAAATACAAATTATTATTATTATTGCTTCAATCTACAGAGTAGGAAGAACAACAGTGAACGACATAAAGCACGATGCCGACAAAATTGAAAAACGTGTTGAAAATGGAAACCACGGACAGTAATGCTATTCTGTATTAATGTTCATGTTCTTCTGCATTTTAATTTTCTTTTTAAATTCTGTTATACCAGTAACGGCATACTGCACGATAGCCTGCAGTGAATAGGCTTGACTTGAACATTCCTAGTTTTTTTCCTGCTCTTTCTCCATACGTTTACCATTCGTTTGCTCAGAGGTTGATGCGCTTGCTGCTTCCTGAGCAGCTCCTCTTCTCTCCACCCTAGAGGTCTGCTTCTTCTCTTCTTTCGTCGGCATCTTTTCATGTTAAAACTGATTAAGTCAGTGTTTGTGTTGCAATTACTTAGTACATTTTCCTTAATTTTTCCCTTAAGCTGGCACTTAAATCATTCTTGAGGCAGATTGAAGACTTAAGATATGAAGAGAGAGGGGAAGTGACGGCGAAGGTACTAGGGAATGAGAACGGTGCCCCTACGCATGCGCCACACAGCCGAGAGTTGATTCTAAAATAAAATAAAATAAAAATAAAGAGGAATAACCTTGGAGGTCAATCATCACCCTGAAAGCGGATAGTAGAGGTCACGTAGTATAAGTGTACCAAATTTCAGGTCAATAGGTCAAACGGTTTGCAAGCTACAGGTGATTTAAAATCCTGGAGAGACAAACGAACAGCCGCGGTAGCGTATTATAGAAGAAGATTATTTTTGAGGGCGGCACGGTGGCGCAGTGGGTAGCACTGCTGCCTCGCAGTTGGGAGACCTGAGGACCTGGGTTCGCTTCCCGGGTCCTCCCTGCGTGGAGTTTGCATGTTCTCCCCGTGTCTGCATGGGTTTCCTCCGGGCGCTTTGGTTTCCTCCCACAGTCCAAAGACATGCTGGTTAGGTGGATTGGCGATTCTAAATTGGCCCTAGTGTGTGGGTTGGCACCCTGTCCGGGATTGGTTCCTGCCTTGTGCCCTGTGTTGGCTGGGATTGGCTGCAGCAGACCCCCGTGACCCTGTGTTCGGATTCAGCAGGTTGGATAATGGATGGATGGATTATTTTTGATTGCAGACAGCTTGTGATGCACTGTTGGGAAGCAGAAAGGGTGGAATGAATGCTGCAAGTGCTGGGACTGAGGGAGGGGCTTCTGCTCTGTAAGGGGAGGACACACCTCTTAGGAGATGATTGACAGGAGAAGTGAGGAGGAAAAGGAATGTGCGGCGGAAGTAAAGTTCGAGTAGGGAGTCAGGAGATGATAAGCAGGAGTGTTTGTGGTATAGAGAAAGACAGAACATGAGTGGCAGGAGATAAACTGATTGGTAAGGAAAGCTTTCTTTTATTGTTTTGGAGGGGAGCTCCGTAACCCAGATAAAGGAGTATAGGAATGCGACTCCAAGTAAAACATGGAAAACTCCAGTACCTCCGAGTTGTGTTTGTTTATTACACTGGTTTTTACAATATTATATGAATTCATTTTGTTAATACTATATTTTGTAAATAAATATGACTATTTCCTAAACTAAGCTACTGTATATCATTTTTAAAGTAGCTATTCTGTTATCTGTCGTTTCTCTTATCCTTCACAGCTTTGGTCCTGACCCCTGATGGATAATTGAAGGTTTTACTGTAGTAGGAGTAAGTCTAGGGTAAAAATGTACTTAACGGTATAAATAAAAATTCATGACCGTTTTGGCAGATAGCAGCAGAATTGTTGTGCACACGAGTGTCTTTCAATCTTTAAAATGATGCTTAATGCTCTGCTACTCACACAGACTCAATAGTAGGTACGAAGGCCTTGGTTTTTGACCCGACATTCACTGTGAACTGTAGCAGCTTCTACACACGGGTACATGTGTGCCTTTCTGAGTGATGCCCGGTCAATTCAGTTTGCCACAGGTGGGCTCCAATCAAGATCTAGACACATCAAGTAGAACTGGAGTAAACAGGATGTACCTGAGTGTAACAATGAGTCTGAATACAGCGGTACCTTCAGATACGAGTTTAATTCGTTCCGTGACCGAGCTCGTAAGTCAAAATGCTCCTATCTCAAATCAATTTTCCCCATTGAAATTAATTGAAATGAGATTAATTCATGCCAGCCCCCAAAAAACCACCCCAATTTTTTGTTAAATGTTTTCAACATAAGAAAAATGTATTTTTAATGAACAAATATTGTATACAAACAAAATAAAACCTAATACATAAAACAGATTCTCAAGAAATAAACAGATGTTGGCAAACCCGATTAGTGTATTGTAATGTTTTTTTTCTTTCACTTTTGCTTAACTTAATTTTCTTCTCTTTTTTGCCACGTTTTCCTCACTTTCATTCTCAAGGCGTTTCAATAGAAACCTGTCCAAGGAGCTTTGTTTAGTCCTCCCCTTTAGAATGTTTCTGAAATGAGTTAGGCGAGAGTCATTAAATAGCGCCGCTGCACGATCAGTTGTAACTTTTTCAGGGTGTTTCTTTTCTTTAAAAGTTCAAAACTTTTTCCCACATTGCAAACACTTCCTTTATCTCACTTTAAGAGACAACCTCCTCTGCGATACCGATCTCCTGCAGAACCTCCATATGTTGCCGCGTCTGTAGTTCTGTCAACTCCTCCGTCATCAGTTCCTCGGAATGTGCGGCGACAAGCTCTTTGATGGCTCGTATTTAGAATTTTGGCTCGTAACTCAAGACAAATAAAATCGACCTGGTGACGGCACGTATCTTAAAAAACTTGTACGTTGGGGCACTCATATCTCAAGGTACCACTGTACTTCTACGAATGTAAGCTATCACTTTTTAATTTGAAAAAATTTGAAAACGAATCTGAATTCATGCCTTCACTTTGTCATTATGGGATATCGGGGGCAGCTTGATGGGCAAAAATGGCAAACGTATCTATTTTAAATGAAATCTACAAACCAATAAAGTGTGCAGAAATTGACGGGGTCTGGAAGCTTTCTGTATTTACCTCACGGGTGTGAACAGATGAAAATGAAGTGGCTTCTTTTTCCCTTCACGCCAATGCCCAGCAAACAAAGGGATAACACGCGGCTTTGTCCTTTCCTAAGTTTCACATTGCTGACTTTAAACATGCACACCAGCTTAAAGAAATTACTCCATCCAGAAATGGTTCTTTTTTATGTTACTAACAGAATGTAGTTCATAGAGGTAACTGGGGAAAATTATTTTTTTTTAATGGAGAATGAAGATAAAAAAAAAACGATATACAATGGTAAACAGTATCAAAAACGTCCATGGGAAAAAAAGTAATCTCACATCACTCGTGTTATATATCCCACATGTCAGTTGTCCAGCTGCTGGATCACAACATGCAAAACATGCATTTTGTTTTTGCTAAATACAGTTAAAATCAGCACACATCATAACTAGGAAACACAAGTGGGACTGAGTTTTTGAACTGAAGATCTGCCTCTCTCCCTCATTCACTGGTCAAGCGTCCTGCCTTCCACAGCACAGGGGCCACCAGGCTTGAGCACAGAATATAGGACTCCAGAAATGGATTCAGGTTAGCAGTATAAAGCCATCCTACTTCTAGCATTTAAGCTTGGAGTAGGGAGACCAGCTGTTATCAAGGGTTTCAAATGGTGGGTGGAAGATACTCGGACTGCACAGGGTGACTGCAATAATATTTTAATATTCAAATCTGAAGAAGTCATCTGGTATGTTTCAGTCTGAGTTTATTTTTGAAAGTTTTCATATTTTTATGTACAAAGTCAAAACTGGTGGCACCCAAGGACTCTCTCTCCGAAGACACACAGTACCAAAAGTATCCAGTCTTCGTCTCAGGTCACTGGATAGTGTCCATGTCTCACAAACAGGAAGCACCAGGACTCTAAAGACTTGGACCTTCATCCTTTTGCAGATATCAGGAGTGCCACAGACCCCTTTGCAGTGACCTCATGACCCCACCCATGCTCTCCCAATTCCGTCTACTGACTTAATAGGAAGAGTCACCAGAGACATGAATGTCACTGCTGAGGTAAGTAAACCTCTCAATGAGGATCAACACTCTCTCCACAGACAGACACACTGCTGATGGCCGTGCTTAAGAGGTCATTAAAGGCCTGGATGTTGGTTTTTATCAGGACCCTCAGACCCCTCACTCAGTCTCTCGAGAGCCCCGATCAGAGCCTCCATTGACTCCGTGAAGTGGACAGCATCGTTAGCAAAGTCAAGATCAGTGAATCTCTCTTCACCAACAGATGCCCCACAGCTGCTGGACCCCATGGCCCTGCCCAACACCCCATCCAGTACTACAGATTTGTAAAAAGTTTCACTGCATTGATGCTGACCACCAAGAACGGGGTGGGAGAAGAACAAACTGAATTAAATACGGAGTGAAACGACAGCTTCAGCACTGCAGCGCTTGCTTTTTCATATTTTCTACTCTCACAACAGGCAGCAATTTCACAAACCTCTGGACCCAACATTGCAGCAGGGTCAGTAATGGTCATTAAGACTTCGTCCACCAACTCCATTGGGATATCTCCGAGTACACGAATTCTTTTGGCATCCTCCAGGGTCAAAGATTCCTGCAATTTTCTTTTTTCACCTTAAAAATAAAAATAAAGAAAAAAAAAACTGAAATGGCAATAAATGGCAATAAACAAAGAATACGACGAGACCCAAAGGTAATGCTGGCCGTGCTTTCTCTTCTTCCTACTACCACTGCTATCAAGGAAGAGACACAGGTCATCACGCTTGGTTATTTTTGGGGCTTTTGTTCAACTGGTAAATTTAATCTCAATTAATTGCACAATTAAAATTTGTAATCAAAATTAATTGTATATTAATTGAAAACTTGATGAATCTCAATTTTATCAAACTGAATGAAAAAGGTTTTGACAGCTGGATGGACATACAGCAGGGAATGTAAGTATTGAAGGCGTCAACGTTTTTTCTCAGTACCTCTAATGGGGCTGCTGACATGAATTTTCTGCAGATGTTGGTAACAACCCAAGAAATCCACACATTCAAAGAAATCAAAACCAATAAGTCCATAAATTATGTGTAATAAAGTGGAATGACACAGGGAATAAGTATTGAATACGCTTGCTGAAATGTATTAAATACTTAGTAGTACTAGGGAGTTGTACCGTGTTAGCCATTATGAATGGAGTAAGAAGTCAAGCAACATGACCCCTTTGATTGGCGAACTGAAAAGATTACAATATGCAGGCTTTCGAGGCAACCCCACATTCACAAAAGGTACAAATATAACAGAACAAGTGTGCTTCTATTCAAGAATATAACTGCAGAAAATGAACCCGCATTAGGGTGCGACATTGACACGCATTTGCTACGACCACTTCGGTGGCACAACAGTATCAACTGCTGACTGGTAATCAAAACTTCATGGGTTCGAACCCCAGACGAGTCCGTTTTGAGAAGTGAGCTGCTCTTATTCTTACTATTTTAGAATAAATACATACATTTGAGTGGCGCAGTGGGTAGCTCTGCTGCCTCGCAGTTAGGAGACCCTGGTTCGCTTCCTGGGTCATCCCTGCGTGGAGTTTGCATGTTCTCCCTGTGTCTGCGTGGGTTTCCTCCCACAGTCCAAAGACATGCAGGTTAGGTGGATTGGCGATTCTAAATTGGCCCTAGTGTGTGCGGGTGTGTTTGTGTGTGTCCTGCAGTGGGTTGGCACCCTGCCTGGGATTGGTTCCTGCCTTGTGCCCTGTGTTGGCTGGGATTGGCTCCAGCAGACCCCCGTGACCCTGTGTTCGGATTCAGCGGGTTGGAAAATGGATGGACATACATTTGATTTCAGTCTGTAACAGCCAGTGTAAATGTATGATACTTGTAAAGGTTAGCTTTGGTTTTTTTTTTTTAAATTTAGTTTTATTCTCTCAGTCGCGTTCACATTCCCCCCCCACCAATCTGACACTACTGTTTTCACATAAAGACGCACTCTAACAGAGGTGAACTCCGATGATGATGGCGGTTCTACATCAGAGCAAGAATGCACGTAGCAGTTTGCCATCACTGTGCTTTGCATATGTACACGGGAAGCTCTGCAGTCTACTTGAGACTTTACGCTGTAGGAAGTAAGTAAATAAATAAAGGTAAATAAGTAAATAACATTCGATCTGGCACTTACATACAAAGTACAGCGACGGCAGTTTCCACCTTCAGCTATAGACTCTCCACTCGAGTTTTTAGATCTGGACGGTGCATGTGCCCAAAACATTAACATTTATATGTTACTTACGTCTCGCCTGAATAAGGGGCCTGAGTTGCCCCGAAAGCTTGCATATCGTAATCTTTTTATTTAGCCAATAAAAGGTGTCATTTTGCTTGACTTTTCACTATGTTACTTACATAAAAGCCAGATCAAATGTTATTTAACTTAATTTATTTACTTACTTCCTACAGCGTAAAGTCACAAGTAGACTGCAGAGCTTCCTGTGTTTGATCTACACGGGCATGCTCAAAAAATACATGTAATGCCAAGAAAAGTGCCTGCTGACACTTTAGTACACAGGCAATGGTACGAGAATGCAGTTAAACTTTTTTTTTGGGTACATACACTGTCCAGATCTAAACACTAGCGTGGAGAGTCGCTTGCGTACTGAAGAGTCTATAGCATGACTTTACGCTGTAGGAAGATAAGTAAATAAATCAAGGTAAACAACATTCGATCTGGCTCTTATATACAAAGTACAGCGATGGCAGCTTCCACCTGCAGCGAAACGATTTAAGGTGCGACGGATCTACGAGATGGCGGCACGGTGGCGCAGTGGGTAGCGCTGCTGCCTCGCAGTTGGGAGACCTGGGGACCTGGTTTCGCTTCCTGGGTCCTCCCTGCGTGGAGTTTGCATGTTCTCCCCGTGTCTGCGTCGGTTTCCTCCGGGCGCTCCGGTTTCCTCCCACAGTCCAAAGACATGCAGGTTAGGTGGATTGGCGATTCTAAATTGGCCCTAGTGTGTGCTTGGTGTGTGGGTGTGTTTGTCCTGTGGTGGGTTGGCACCCTGCCCAGGATTGGTTCCCTGCCTTGTGCCCTGTGTTGGCTGGGATTGGCTCCAGCAGACCCCCGTGACCATGTGTTCGGATTCAGCGGGTTGGATAATGGATGGATGGATGGATGGATCTATGAGATTTTTCGTAGGCTCTGGTAATTCTAATGTTAAAACAGCAGAACACAAGATGCTGAACGAAGTCCCTGTGAACTCAAAGCTTTCATCAAGGGACCTCCAGGAAGCTCTTGCCACTGTTGATGTCAAGTTTGCTTTGCTAGTTTACCATTTAAACAAGGCCCAAGCCACATGCCTGAGCCAAATGGTTACGGGCAGAGGCACTATGACGTTCGTGCAGAAAATGACCTTATTCTTGCTATTAGTAAGCGTGTAGAAATAGCACGCATCAAAAAAATAATATTTAATAATAAGTTGTCAAAAACACCCACCATGCTACTGTTCCAAGTTGCGGTCATAAAATCCACTAGGAATGAAACAAACCCTTACCAGGCATGGGATCTGAAGAACCAGTTTCTAATATGTTTGGGGTCAAGGAGGAGCTGCTGCCAGGAGTTTTGGTGAAGGCCGGGGCATTGGGAGAGGCCGCTGGACAACTGACGGCTGAAAGGATACAGTAATAAATAGATTAGCAAAGGAAATAAAACCACACTACACTAGACTTAGAGACCATTAGCTGGACCTTCCCAGAGCGACTTCTGGCCACCCTTCGGGATTAAAGCTCGTTACACTCAAACTACCATTTGTCTGCCTGCATCATGGTCTCAATTCCCCCCCAGTGTAGTCACACTGCGCCCCTTTCCCCAGGTATTTTCCACTTTTTGCATAACATTCCTCACGTGCAATGGAAAAAACTAGTAACTGCCATTTTTTTCCCCCCAAAGTTTTTCTTAGTTTTTGGAGTTATTAGGCCTTTCCTGATGTTATAAGGTAGTGGGGATGGCCAAATGTGTCTTCATTCTGGTCATAACACGATGCAAAAGCTAGTAGGTACACAGCATCTCACATACTGCAAGACAAAAACCTAGCAACTCCACTGACCAATGAGGAAAGACCACCTACCAATGAAAATGTCGGATTATGATCATGTGATTTAAATGCTGCGATGTTGTTGGTTCGTGAAAAGAGAAAAAAAAAAGGAAAAACGGAAATCTAGAGGTCGTGAATTATAGGGGTGGCATCATTTTCTCGATTTGCCAAAACTTACACTCCAGCACTCACTCTCTCAGTCACCTCCAGTTTAGCCAGCAAGGTATCCTCAACATATTCTATAGCAGGGGGGTCGAACTCCGGGCCTGAAGGGCCACAGGTTGTCATTCTAACTATTTTTCCTAATTAGTGACCAGTTTTCACTGCTCATTAACTCCTTTTCCCTTCATTTTAATAGGATAGGTTAATTTAATAGGTTTTTAAAGATTCAGTCCTCTGAATTGATTTGTTTCTTTATTAAATGGCAGCCAATCAGAAATGAGATGTGAGACGAGCCGACAGATGACCAGCTAAACTGGAACATCAAACTCCAACGAATTTCACTCCAGCTAATCTCTTAATAAGAAGCCGATTCTTGTTGTTAATTAAGCCCGTTATTCAATTCCAGGCTTGTTGCTGCTCTCATTCTGCCACAGCAGACATTTCCAAAACTGTTGATTTTTGTGTTTTTTTCTAAGAATACCGTTCAAATGTTTTGGTGACCAGAGAGATCAGCCTTACTGAGACCACCTTCACCTTTCTTTATTTTCAGATGTTGTGTGATGGGCACAGGTCAGCTGGTCATGTGGCGGCTCGTATTGTGTCTCATTATTATTTGCCTGCTAATTAAGGAAAGAGAAATAACTAAGGGGCCTGAGTCACGTTAATTAAAACTAAGGGAAAATAATAAAACTGGTCACTAATGAAAAAGATGGTTAGAATGAAAACCTGCAGCCACTGCGGCCCTCCAGGAGCGGAGTTCGACACTTGTGTTCTATAGGGTGGCAGGATGGTCCCCCTGGTCAGTGTTGTTGAGCAAATGGAAAAAATCTGGTAACAGGTTAGCACTCACCTGGTTGAGGAACAAGCGGAGTGCCCTCAGTAGCCGGCACTGTGAAATCGGACTCCCAGATTGGAGAGTTTTCTCCATAAATCTCCTCCTCCAGCATGGACAGAAACCTAAATGGAAGAGACACGGTATGGATAATTCAATATAACCTGCACAGGAGATTACAGGTTTAGAACATGGGAAGCAATAAACCTCAGCTGCCAATAGGGCACCATTAGCTATGTGAGCACCTCAATGCAGAAAGTCAGAAGGTTGGTGGAAGATGGAAGGTATACATCAGGAGGTCCTCAATCACAATCCTGGAGGGCCACAGTGGCTGCAGGTTTTTGTTCTAACCCGGTTGCTTAATTAGAAAGCAATTCTTGCCAATAATTTAATTTCATGGCTTGTTAGTGCTTTAACTCTGCTATGTCAGCTCACTCTCATATCCTTGATTTTCTTCCCCTGTCTAAGGATATCATCCAAATGATTTGAAGGCTAAAATGGAGGAGTAATTCTCAGTCCTTCACTTTTTTCTCTTCACTTTCCTTCCAAGTATTTGATTAAACCCAATAGTGTATGATATTTACACACAGGTGTAAATGGTAACAAGCTAAATGGAGAACTGCTCTTTTGTCATTTGCATGTTGCTGCTAATTAGGAGCCATTAAAAACCAAGAAGAGCTGTTTAAGACTAAAATAAGCAATAAGGGTTCAAAATCTTAACAAGTGAGACAACTAAAATGAAGCAGAACAGTTTCTTATTAAGTAATTGGGGTGGAGCAAAAACCTGCAGCACTCCAGGACCATGATTGAGGACCCCCGGTATACAGTATAACTCACTTGGGGAAGTGCGTGAGGATAAGGGTGCGCTTTTCTGGGACCAGCTTGTCCTTCTCCACCCTGAACTTTTCCAGGAGCTGCCGACGTGTAACAGTGAAGATGGACTTGAGGAGGCTTCGACCAAAGACCTGGGTGGTCTCGTAGCGGGGGAGGCTGTCGCAGCTCTGAGGAACGTGGCAGTAGCACAACCATCTGGAAATTGTAACACGGGGAAATAAAAGATAGAGAAGATGTCACCATCATTCACATTTAAATACCAACAAGGGACAGATAATGGAAGAAAGACGGGGAAGGCGATCACCTTCTCCAGGGCAAAGTCAAATTTCCATAAGGCAGGGATACCCAAATTGATGAGGAAAGAAATCAAAAACAAGTATTTATAAAATGTAATCACAGCCTTTTATATTGTGTTTGCTTTCAGGAGATTTTCCTGTTCTGTTTAATTTATTAACATTTGGTAGGCCATCACTCTGCTACACACACTTTGTTTTTTCAGTTATCTATTCCTTCGCATAACAGTTTGACTGGGTATGCAAGTGTGTCTGGTTGCATGAATCACACAGTGCATGTGTCAGGGATGGATGGATGGATAGATAGATATGAAAGACACTGTATAACAGATAGATATGAAAGACACTGTATAACAGATAGATATGAAAGACACTGTATAACATAGATAGATAGATATGAAAGACACTGTATAACAGATAGATATGAAAGACACTGTATAACATGGATAGATAGATATGAAAGACACTGTATAACAGATAGATATGAAAGACACTGTATAATAGATAGATAGATAGATAGATAGATAGATAGATAGATAGATAGATAGATAGATAGATAGACAGATATGAAAGATACTGTATAACAGATAGATAGATAGATACCAAGGGGAAATTCACATACTCCAGCAGCAGCATACTGATAAAGAAAATATTACATTAAAGAGTGGTAACAATGCAGGTATAACGGACAATAACTTTGTATAATGTTAACGTTTACCCCCCCGGTGGAACTGAAGAGTCACATAGTGTGGGGGAGGAACGATCTCCTCAGTCTGTCAGTGGAGCAGGATGGTGACAGCAGTCTGTCGCTGAAGCTGCTCCTCTGTCTGGAGATGATCCTGTTTAGTGGATGCAGTGGATTCTCCATGATTGACAGGAGTCTGCTCAGCGCCCGTCGCTCTGCCACAGATGTCAAACTGTCCATCTCCATGCCTACAATAGAGCCTGCCTGCCTTCCTCACCAGATTGTCCAGGCGTGAGGCGTCCTTCTTCTTTATGCTGCCTCCCCAGCACACCACCGTGTAGAAGAGGGCGCTCGCCACAACCGTCTGATAGAACATCTGCAGCATCTTATTGCAGATGTTGAAGGACGCCAGACTTCTAAGGTAGTATAGTCAGCTCTGTCCTCTCTTGCACAGAGCTTCAGTATTGGCAGTCCAGTCCAGTTTATCATCCAGCTGCACTCCCAGGTATTTATAGGTCTGCATATTCCTTTACATGAGGGTTTTACCGAGTTGGTAAATAACTATGTATGTTTCCTACCTTCATATCAATCAGATACTACAAACGTTCTACAGCCTATCAGGTCTCAGTGTGAGTAGTCATGTTGAGCAAATCCTAACGAACAAATGCATTACAAAGTAAACATCAGCATGGAAAAATTAATTTGCATTAAAGGAACATGGGGGAGGACAGAAAGCTTTAGATTCATCAAAAATTCCAATCTACGGAACTCCACGTTGCACCCCAGGAACCAAGTTACCCAATCGCTTCTCTAACATTTCAGTCAATACTTACCACTCTGATGCTAATTCTTCTGATCATAAAACAGGTCATTACGATAGCAATTGAGGAGAAGAATTCATCATTGATTGCAGAATTACGGTATTTGAGGGTTCCCCAAGTCCGGTCCTGGAGGACCACCGTGGCTACAGGTTTTCATTCTAACCCTTTGTTTTTTTTAAATGAGTGCCCTGTTTTTGCTGCTAGTTAACTTCTTGTGAATTCATTTTAATTGAATTGCTTTTTTAAGATTTGTTCCCTGAATTTCTTCCTTGTTCCCCTGAATCGCTTCATTTCTTTCCTTAAATGGCACCCAAGCAGAAATGAAATGTGAAGTGAGTGAGCCAACAGAAGACCAACTAAGTCAGGACCTCAAACTCCAATCAATTTCACTCCAACCAGTTGCTTAATGAGGTGCTGAGTCTTGTTGTTCATTAAACTCGTTCTTTAATTTTGTGGCTTGTCGCTGCTCTCATTGTGCAATAGCAGACATTTCCGAAATTGTTGAGTTTCCCATTTCTAAGAGCACTGATAAAATGTTTTGAGGACCTGAGCAGATTGACATTCCTGAGACCCTCATCTATATTTTCAGATATTGTACGATTGACACCAGTTGTTGTGGCTCATTGTGTATCTCATTATTGTTAAGGAAAAACAAACAATTAAGGGGGCTGAGTCTTCAAGAGCAAGTCAATTAAAATGAATTCAAAAGAAGTTAATGAGCAACAAAAACAGGTCATTAATTAAGAAAAGGGTTAGAATGAAAACCTGCAGCCAATGGTGGTCCTCAAGGAATTTAGTTGGGGGACCCCCGCTCTAGACTGCCTCTTTTTGTTGCATGATTTGGCTCAAAAACTCATCAACATGTCTTCATCTTATAACATTTCCAATTTAGAATTTTTCCCATCCAGCCGTTTTAGCTCTGGACCATCCGACACACACCCATCACCGAGATATCAATGTTTTCTATATCAGGTGAACCCCAAAACGTAGAGATCAGTTGAACACGGGAGATCAACATTTTTGACGAATCTAAAGCTTTCGTTCCTCCCCCAGAGACGACAGGTTATGGTGTGGGAGGGCGCAAAACAAAAGAAAAGGACAGAGGGGAAGAGCTAGAAGGGTATTTGGTGGGGGGAGGGGGCTCTCAAAGAAGCAGCCAGACCCCCGGTTGCCTCCACTTTACGTCCACCCCACTTACCTGGTGTAGTTCACTTTATAGACAGCCACATCGTCATTCTGCGCACGTTGCCTGAACTGTGATGGCGTCTCTAGCTTCCAGTAATTGAGGCACAACAGGAACATTTTGGACAGCTCATACATCGTCTGCCGTTCTTTTGGAGGGAGGTGGCTGAATTTGTACTGGACGAAGTTTAAAACACCCTGGAGGAGACAAGTAAGGTCAGAGATGCCACAGGAGAGGCACGCAAGCCCATGAGAAGCTGGCAACTCGGCCAAGTGGTCATGGCTTTGGCTGTTAAATCATGCATTGCCATTTCCAAATGAGTGTGTGGTTCTGAGCGGGACACTTAAATCAAACATACAACTCAATGACAACAACAGTAACTGTCATCTAATTTCCAGCAGCCTCCCTTCCATTCCTTCTACTGTGCACAACGTGATAAGGCACACTTGGGGACGTTTCAGCAGCACTCTGTCATGATGATCCGGACTTGGTCTTATTTTTATTCATTTATTATTTTACAGCCGTGGTTCCCATACTCGGGCCTGGGGACCCCTAGTGCTGCAGGTTTTTGTTCCAACCAGATTCATAATCAGTGATAACTGAACTCGTTTAGTTAGCTTATTCTGCGCTCAGAAAAGCACAGCGGTATGATTTTTACATTAGAAGACATTTAGAAATATTTTTCTTTTGCTATAGTTTTAAAAGTCTTTTTTGTTGTTTTCCTATTATTCTGTGTGGTATGCTCCCTTCACTGTATCCCAATGATGACAATTAAAAACAATCAAAGCACACATTTGGGAGGGAGAACAACACTACATGATGAAAGGCTGCAACTACTTCAGCATCAGACCCACTAATCTACTTATATAATACGCTGCCATGGTTGCCCGTTTGTCTGTCCAGGATTTTAAATCACCTGTAGCTCGAAAACTGTTTGAACTATACACTGGTCTACAAAAAAAATATTTTTTGCTTGCTTCTGGGAACTTCAGAGCAGCTCTTTATTAAATTTTTTAATCGGAATTAAGCTAGCACGTCAGGTTTTTGAAATACACATCATTGATGTTTTGACACTTTTGAATCTATATATATAAAATCCCTATGTGCGTCCAGGTGTCCGTGTGTGGGTGTCTCCTGGTGAAGTGCGCATGCGCAGGACACGGTGCGATTCGCTATATTACTGTCAGAGAAAGTTACAGGCGTTTTACGGAAATACAAACCAGTATTACTGCGAGAGGAAATTAAAGGTACACAATACCGTGACGCATATTACAGCCACATACAAGCCAGTATTACTGTTGGAGGAGATTAAAGGCATATTACCGACGCGCACGCCTGTATTACCGCCAGAGAAAATTAAAGGTATATTACGGACGTACAAGCCAGCGGACGTACAAGACGGTATCCTTCAATAAGGGCGCGCACAGGCATCCTTCAATAAGGGCGAGCACAAAAAGGCGAGCCTCAAAAGGACGACCTCAATTGGGCGCAGCGAATAAAGGCGCGCGTAAATAAAGATCTGCACCTTTGTTGCTCTTCACATATTCCAGAGCCATTTGAACTAAACTATCTACGAACGCCTTTATTCGCCTCGCTCAATTGAGGTCGCCCTTTTGAAGCTCGCCTTTTTGTGCGCGCCCTTATTGAATAGACCCGTACAAGACAGTATTACTGTCACAGAAAATTAAAGACACACAATACACGGCGGCAGCCCACGAAGAACGGTCAGCTCAGCAAGTAAACATCAACAAAAGAAAGGCTGAAAGAAAGAAAAATATGACCAACAAAAAGAATGAGGTCAAAGTCCCTTGCCATTTAATACAGACTGTTCCTACTAATGTTTGTGCACTACTGTTCTAGCGCCCGTTATTGTAACGGGCTAAATGACTAGTATCAATATAATATACCAAGACGATATCTGGAATTTGGACTCTGTCCCACCAAAATTGTTTTGAAGTGTTTATTCTGAAAACAAACCAGAAGACGATACCAGAGACACGTTAAAGCATATTTATGTCAATTTACCTCAATATAAAAGTGAGGTCAGCGTGCCCAAAAATGTTGGAGGCACTTGTACTGCACATCCATCTCTCTTTGCAAGAACCAACAGTAGTCACCCATCATGCTTGGAGGGAATTTTTCCCCAATATCAGTTTTCCATCACCTTTACATCCCGATGAAATCTTACCCCATGCTCATCTCTGACATCACTTAGATTTGGTGGAAAAAAGTCGAGACGAGAATGTAAAAAATGCGTCTTCAGTGAAATTCGGCTCCCGTAAGCTAATATACTTTCAGCAGGTTCTCCACAAGCTCAGTATAATTCTCTGCTCCGTGACTGTCAAGAAAATTCTGGACAACCTGCATGAATGAGGGTGCTGATTCAGTGGGCTTCAGTTTCTTTTTGTACTCATCGTCAAGCTTCAGTTCACGGATTTCAGGGCCAACAAAAACACCTTCCTTAGTTTTGGCTTCACTTTCCTCGAGACCAAACTTATTTCTTAAATGCTGAAACACATCGCCTTTACTGTCCAGTCACCCTAGTTGTCCAAGACCTGGAACAACATAAATAAAAAATGGGACGTGCTGCTCGACGAAAACGGTTTTCAGATTTGGAGTCCGCAAGTGAAATTTGTTAAAGTAAAGGTGAAAGAATCCCAGTAGCAAAATGCTTGTTGAGCAGTGCCACTGACCTGAAATCTGGTATTCATATATTACGTGACGTCTACTATCCGCGTTCAGGGTGATGATTGACCTCCAAGGTTATTCCACTTGTTATTTTTAATTTTATTGTAGAATCAACTCATCGGCTGTGTGGCGCATGCATAAGGGCGCCGTTCTCATTCCCTACTACCTTCGCCGTCACTTCCCCTACCTCTTCATATCTTAAATCATTCTTGAGGCAGATTGAAGACTTAAGTGAAAAATTAAGGAAAACATACTAAGTAATTGCAACACAAAGTCTGACTTAATCAGTTTTAACGTGAAAAGATGCTGATGAAAGAAGAGAATCAGTGGGCTGATAGGGTGGAGACAACAAGAGCCGCTCAGGAAACAGCAAGCGCATCAACATTTGAGCAAACGAGTAATAAACGTAAAGAGAAAAAGAATGAAGACTAGGAATGCTCAAGTCAAGCGTAATGTGCACTGTGCCATTACTGGTTAGTCAATAAAAGAAATCAGGATGAACAAGTAAAAAAAAAAAAGATGTAATCAATCATCTTACATTTTGCCTGAAGAAGGGGCCTGAGTTGCCTCAAAAGCTTTTTAGTTAGCCAATAAAAGGTGTCATCACACTTTTGTAATTATTTCATTAACGCAGAAACTGGGAAATAACAGCTCACTTAATAAGGCTAAAGGTCCAATTAGAAACAGAAGTTGGTTGGAACAAAAACCTGCAGGCCAAGGGGGTCCCCAGGACAGAGTTTGGGAACTGCTGCTTTACAGCGCTCCTTGACCTCCAAAAATAATGACGGCAGCGTTTTGGGGGGTTTTAGAGGTCAAGGAATTTAACGATCTGGTGTGTTTTTTTGATTTAGGACATTATGAAATCATATAGCATGCAGGCTCATACAACATGCAAGACAGTAACATTTGTCAAAAGTAAATAGTTTTTGCTGATTTGATATGTTAAACAATTGCTTTGTGTTCTTTTTTAAAAAAAGTTATTTTCTGGAAAAATATTCACTCCTGGGAGAAAAGAAACAAAAAAAAATTAGTCCTAAAAGAGTTATTGACAGTGAAAGCCATTATTGATGCAGTGCTGCAAGGAAAATGAATGTTTGAAGAGAGCAGAGTTTCATTTATCACACAGTCATTGCTGCCACCTAATGGACAAAACCAAAACAATACATGCTTGACATTTAACCTCCCATCCCTGGATGTCGACTTCAGTGTAACCTGCTCATCCACGACAATTCTCAAGTAGCCAGTCATCAAGACACGTTACCTGTTCTATGTTTGGCTTCTCAAATGGAGGGCTGCCGAGGGATCCCTCCACAATGGGCCGGCTCATCTGCAGGATGCATTTTCTTAGCAGCTGTCCAAATGAAAACCCGGAAAGAACAGTTACTAGATAGATATAGATAGATAGACAATAATAATACATGTTATTAGATAGATAGATAGATAGATAGATAGATAGATAGATAGATAGATAGATAGATAGATAGATAGATAGATAGATAGATAGATAGATAGATAGATAGATAGATAGATAGATAGATAGATAGATAGATAGATAGATAGATAGATAGATAGATAGATAGATAGATAGATAGATAGAGAGAGAGAGAGAGAGAGAGAGAGAGAGAGAGATAGATAGATAGATAGATAGATAGATAGATAGATAGATAGATAGATAGATAGATATGAGAGGCACTATATGATAGATAGACAGTTTGTGAACCCTTTAGAATTTTCTATATTTCTGCATAAATATGACCTAAAACATCATCAGACTTTCACTCAAGTCCTAAAAGTAGATAAAGAGAAACCAGTTAAACAAATGAGACAAAAATATTATACTCGGTCATTTATTTATTAAGGAAAATGATTGAATATTACATATTTGTGAGTGGCAAAAGTATGTGACCCTCTAGGATTATCAGTTAGTTTGAAGGTGGAATTCAAGTCCGGTGGGATGACAATCAGGTGTGAGTGGGCACCCTGTGTTATTTAAAGAACAGGATCTATCAAAGTCTGCTCTTCACAACACACGTTTGTGGAAGTGTATCATGGCACAAACAAAGGAGATTTCTGAGGACCTCAGAAAAAGAGTTGTTGATGCTCATCAGGCTGGAAAAGGTTACAAAACCATCTCGAAAGAGTTTGGACTCCACCAATCCACAGTCAGACAGATTGGGTACCAATGGAGGAAATTCAAGACCACTGTTACCCTCCCCAAGAGTGGTCAACCAACAGAGATCACTCCAAGAGCAAGGCATGTAACAGTCGGCGAGGTCACAAAGGACCCCAGGGTAACTTCTAAGCAACTGAAGGCCTCTCTCACATTGGCTCATGTTCATGATTCCACCATCAGGAGAACACTGAACAACAATGGTGTTCAGGGTCGCAAGGAGAAAGCCATTGCTCTCCAAAAAAAAACATTGCTGCTCGTCTGCAGTTTGCTAAAGATCACGTGGACAAACCAGAAGGCTATTGGAAGAATGTTTTGTGGACGGATGAGACCAAAATAGAACTTTTTGGTTTAAATGAAAAGCGTTATGTTTGGAGAAAGGAAAACACTGCATTCCGGCATAAGAATCTTATCCCATCTGTAAAACATGGTGGTGGTAGTATCATGGTTTGGGCCTGTCGTGCTGCATCTGGGCCAGGACGGCTTGCCTTTACTGATGGAACAATGAATTCTGAATTATATCAGAGAATTGTAAAGGAAAATGTCAGGACATCTGTCCATGAACTGAATCTCAAGAGAAGGTGGGTCATGCAGCAAGACAGCGACCCTAAGCGCACAAGTCGTTCTACCAAAGAATGGATAAAGAAGAATAAAGTGAATGTTTTGGAATGGCCAAGTCAAAGTCCTGACCTTAATCCAATCGAAATGTTGTGGAAGGACCTGAAGCGAGCAGTTAATGTGAGGAAACCCACCAACATCCCAGAGTTGAAGCTGTTCTGCACGGAGGAATGGGCTAAAATGGGCCGGTGTTCAGGACTGATCAACAGTTACCGGAAACGTTTAGTTGCAGCTATCTATGCAAAGGGGGAATCACACCAGATACTGAAAGCAAAGGTTCACATACTTTTGCCACTCACGAATACGTAATATTCCATCATTTTCCTTAATAAATAAATGACCAAGTATAATATTTTTGTCTCATTTGTTTAACTGGTTTCTCTTTATCTACTTTTAGGACTTGAGTGAAAATCTGATGATGTTTTAGGTCATATTTATGCAGAAATATAGAAACTTCTAAAGGGTTCACAAACTTTCAAGCACAACTGTAGATAGACAGACAGACAGACATGAAAGGCACTATATGACAGACAGACAGACGGCTCCCGTTACCTTGAAAAGGTAAAAGTAGACCTGCTTGGTGTCCGTATCTTCCTCCTTGTGGACGGACATGAAGAGGTTCTCCACATCCACCACCATTCCCAGGAGCCGGTTGATCTCATCTTCAGAGACATTGCCCAGGTGAGAAACATGGTCCGCTGAGGAGTGAAAATGAGGCAGGAGTCAGGGGGGAAACAAAGCATGGACACCAATTAGCAGAAATACAAAAGGCGGGTGGCGATTGCGAGAGCTAAATGAATTTGAAAGTCAAGTGGCAACTATGCCCTCGCATGGCCACATGGATTTCAAAGAAATTCTAGTGGAATGTGAAGGTTGGAAGAATTAAAAAAAAAATTAAAAGAAATTCTAGTGGCGTCCTATCATGGACACAGACAAATAAAAATCAAACTTCAAGAAATAAATAAATAAATCAAGGTAAACGGGTAAATAACATTCGATCTGGCTTTTATATACAAAGTACAGCGACAACAAAAGCGCGACGTGCCTTCTTTCTCCGATGTAGAACCCTCATCATCCTCATCTGAGTTCACCTCTGCTATAGCGTGTCTTTATGTGAGAACAGCAGTGTCAAGTACAACCTTTACAAGTACCATAAATTTACAGCGGCTGTTACAGACTCAAATCAAATGTATGTTTTTGTTCTATAATAGTAAGAATAAGAGCATCTCACTTCTCAAAACGGCGCCCTGTGCTGGCTGGGATTGGCTCCAGCGGACCCCCATGACCCAGTGTTAGGATATAGAGTTGGACAATGACTGACTGACTGAATGACTTCTCAAAACAGAGGCGTCCGGGATCGAACCAGTGACCTTTTGATTACCAGTCAGCAGTTCTTACTGCTGCACCACCAAAGCGGTCGTATTAAATTCGTTTCAATGCCGCACCCTAACGCGAGTTCTTTTTCTGCAGTTATATTTTTGAATACAAGCGCACTTGTTTTGTTACATCTGTGTCTTTTGTAAAAGTGTCTATTTGATTTTTGGACTTCAGGATTCACACATTATACACTTCATGTCTACATTTTGTTAATTATTACTAAAACATGAAAAACGTTTGTTTTAACGATGTGTTTACATAGACTGTTGTAGATACGGAACACACATGAAATGCATGTGTTCCAAATAACGATATGTTATTTACTCAATACAACTCGAGGTGTCTCACTCCCAGATAATTAAGGCTTGAGGTGGGAGAACTTTTTGCCCTTTCTGCGGCAATGAGGGGGATGTGATAGTAGGCTGCTGGCTGCTTGGGCTTATCGACACATTTACAAGACAAAAGACGCTGACGGAGAGGTGCGAACAGATTTAAGGTGGGCCAGAATTACAAGTCTTTTCATAATAATAATAATAATAATAATAATTCATTACATTTATATAGCGCTTTTCTCAGTACTCACAGCGCTATCCACACAGGGAGGAACTGGGAAGCGAACCCACAATCTTCCACAGTCTCCTTACTGCGAAGCAGCAGCACTACCACTGCGCCACCTGTGATGACTTTGGCTTTGGTAATTCTAATGTTAATGCAGTGATGAGGAACAGCGAGTAAAATGAAGGCATCAGGATTTATGTAGTGGAAGAACGTGAAAGTTTGCGTGTGCACAGATTCCTGCATTTGGATTTTTCTGTGTGTACGCACATTCCCGCTTTTGTGCTTACGCCATGTTATAGTGTGAGTTCTACGCACGACGTTATACATGAGGCCCCAGGACTCTAAAGACTTGGACCTTTGTGCTTTTGCAGAGATACTGGGAGCGCCACACACCCTTCTCCAGCGACCTCATGACCTTCCCATGGTGTTAGGTGGGCATCTCCTTGACCTGGTCCAGCCGCTTGGGTCTTCAACAAAGAGCCAGACCACCCTTGGGAAATCATCCCACATGGCCGTAGTGCCGTAACTGATGCTCCCTCACAATGCAGGTCATGTGCCTCATTCAGGACTCCGTGAGCAACACAAAGTCAAACCAGCGGGACCCAAGGATTCTCTGAAAATACACGAAAGGAGTCCAGTCCTCATCTCAGGTCACTGGGTAGCATTCATGTCTCACAAACAGGGAGCACCAGGACTCGAAAGACTTGGACCTTCGTCCTTGTGCAGAGATATTAGGAACGCCACACCCCCATGCTCTCCCAATCCGTCTACTGACTTCATAGGAAGAGTCACCAGAGACATGAATGACACTGCCAAGGTAAGTACACCTCTCGACTCTCTCTGCAGACAGACATACTTGCTGATGGCTGTGCCCAAAAGGATCATGGGTTTTTATCATGGACAATCGCAAGCCCAGACACTCAGACTTCTCGCTCAGTCTCTCGAGAGCCCTAACTGAACATTTTATTTTTAGAAATGATGTGTAGTCAGATATATGAAAGGTTGATGTCCCATCCAAGGAGGAAGCTTGTCTTGTGCCCAAGTGCAGCAGTTAATGGGCACCAACTCTCAGCAACTCTAAAGTAAATATGCTGGTCAAACGGACAGCTATAGCCGTGTGCACAACAAGCTGTGGATAAATGCAAAGCGTCTGTTCCATTATTGTTGCTGCATAGGGTGCAGTATTAGAAAAAGCAAAGAATTGCACCAGTCAGTCGATTGGTCACAACGTCTCAGGAGCAATTAATTCCACCTCTCTTTTATAAAAAAAAAATCTTTGGGAGGGAGACGAAACGTGATCTTCTCGGAAGACAAGTTGAAGTCCCGTGAGAGACACTTTAACTTGCTCCCAGCTCTTTAAACAATGACAAGCAAAACTCGCAGCCCGCCAGCAGCAGAAAGCCAGCAGATGATCCGACCGCTTCTCCTTAGCGTGTGATCAGCCACCACCCCCCCCCCAACCCACCCACTTTCACAACGCAAGCAGCACAGAAATGAAGTGGCAAAAGGACAGCTACTGTACAGGCTTTAAAATGATCGACGGGCAGCGCAACAGCAGAAGGACAGCAGATGATCCGACAGCACCTCCTTAGCGTGCGTTCAGCCGCCCCCCCCTCCCCTTTCACAATGCAAGCAATGTTATACGTCCTGCGAAACAGAGATTTAACCACGCCCGGGGCCGGACGTTGTTTTTACACCGTCACGCGAGACAAGGCAGTGAGTGTTTCCTTAAGAGGCATTAGCTCTCTGGAAATGTGTTCTTTTCCATTGCGGCGTTTTAATTAACCTGAATTTAAATAATTATAAATAAAAAAGGTATTATCTCCCTCCAGCATGCAATAAGACGGTTTACAAGATTGCACAAGAAGTAAAAAGGATAATGTAGCTCTTTATTGACGGGTTCAAGTGGTATTACAAACGGGAAGCTTAGGACAGACATATCAAGCATGTGGGAGACTTGACCTACGCCGTCTGCTATCTTTCGTTGCCACGCTGAAAGGATTTTAACCGGACAGAAGACATACTCTTCCACCTGGCAGCTTCAAAGTGTTGACCGTAGATCCATCCTTATATTTGGGTTCCTCCATGTGCAGGTTCTTGGCTCTGGATCCAAACAAGGGCAGGAAAGGACTCAAACCCCACCTTCAAAAATACAGGAATGGCACAATGCCTACATACAGTTCTCATTCTCCCAACAAGGCAAGAGAATGGTGTGCTGACAGAAGACAGAAATATACTGGTCTGTCTTTAGGCTGACTATTCAATTCTCCAGTTGTCCTTTGGCTCGGCAATTCTAAATGCTGCTGCTGTGCCCCTGTGTGCCATACTTGGTTGGCCTGTATGAATGAGTCCATAACAGTGGGCACAGAGAACAGTGACATTAAACTTAATAAAACATAGTATAACAGTGAGCCATCTTTTAAAACAAGTCCACGGACATCTAAACTAGCAGTTGTTGGATTGCTTTTAGTAGACACGCATCATGTGCTCCCAGCTCTTAAAACGATGACAAGCAAAACACGCAGCTCACCAGCAGCAGAACGCCAGCAGATGATCCGATCGCTTCTCCTTAGCGTGCATTCAGCCACCATAATCCTAACCCTCCCACTCCCCCTTCACAACGCGAGCGGCAGAGACATGACGTGGCAAAACGACAGCTGCTGTACAGGCTTTGAAATGATCGGGCAGTGAGACAAACAGATGATCCGACGGCATCTCCTTAACATGCGTTTAGCCGCCCAAACTTCACAACGCAAGTGGCAGCGTTACACGTCTTGTGAGCAAGAGATGTAACTACGCACGGGGCCGGAAATAAAGGACAAGTGTTATTTTTACAATTATAAAGTAAAAGTGAAAATAATGCATATGTAACAATTCCCATGAAAATAACAATCTCTTTAAATTGTATATCCGGTAAACCAAACCCGGGGGTGGGTGGGTGAAGCGAGCAGGGAGCAGAGCCCCCTAGTAATGCAATAACAACGGCTTTGCTTTGCCTTGAATGCACGGTGAGATTTTCCTGCTTTAAGTTAAACTGCGTGGGATTGTTAAGTAATAGGCGAGATACCGAAATTCAAGCCCTGTGAATGCTGCTGGACTCCACGTCACATGAACTGCTGCACAGCCACCTGGGACTACACAGGTAACTAAAACATGGGCTTGAAGCTCAGCGCCATCCCCGTAGCACAGACTGGCATTCTTACCCAGGGCATGGCCACAGCTCCGGCACGGCTCCGACAGGCTAGCTGCCTGCTGCTGCAGCTCCATTCGGGGGGCAGTGGGAGGGTTTGGGTTCTTCCAGCCGTTGCATTTGCAGGAGTCATTGGCCTACGAAAACAAGAAGCGAAAAAACATGTTTTAATGGTCTTGTTTTATAGATATGTTTGTAAGATGGCACATGAGATTTTACATGAATAAGACATGCAGCTTGGGCATCTTCAAAAAACTGCTCAACAAGAATTTTTTTCCTAAGGATGGTGACGGCTATTCTAAACAAACAGTCGTGGCCAAAAGTTTCAAGAATGACACAAATATGAATTTTCACAAAGTTTGCTGCATCAGTTTTTATGATGGCCATTTACATCGACTCCAGAATGTTCTGAAGAGCGATCAGATGAATTGCAATTAATTACAAAGTCCCTCTTTGCCATGAAAATCAACTGCCCTGCCACCAAAGGACCTGCTGATGTCATCTCAGTGATCCTCTCATTCACACGGGTGAGAGGGTCGAGGAGGACAAGGCTGGTGGTCACTCTGTCATGCTGACTGAGTTAGGATAGAGAGGTGAAGAAGGCTTCAGGGCAGGCACCAGGACCGTCTCCTAAAGTTGATTTGGGGTACCACCAGGGCAGAACTTGCTCAGGAATGGCAGCAGGAAGGTAGGAGTGAGGTGAAGACTTTTGGAGGATGACGTGGTGGGTGTCAAGAAGGGCAGCAAAGGCGGCAAGAAAAACATCAGGGACAGACTGATATTCTGGGATTGGACTGCTGGGGTCAAGTCGTTTTCTCGGATGAATCCCGTTTCTGATCCGGAAAAAAGTAAAGGTGGGCGACGCTACCATCAGTCCTGTGTCATGCCAACAGTAAAGCATCCTGAGACCCTTCATGTCAGCCAAGGCAGTGGGCTCACTCACAATTTGGCCTAAGAACACAGCCATGAATAAAGAATTGGACCCAAACATCCTCCGAGAGCAACTTCTGCCAACCATCCAAGAACAGTTCGGTGACCGACATGATGGAGCACCGGGCCATAAGGCAAAAGTGAGAACAAAGGGGGCTTGAGGAAAAAAACATCAAACTTTTGGGTCCATGTCCAGGAGACTCCCCAGACTTTTAATCCCATTGAGAACTTATGGTCAAGAGGATGGGTGGACAAACAAAAACCCATCAATTCTGATTCTGCAAGAATGGGCTGCCATCAGTCAGGATTGGGCCCAGAAGTTGATTTCCAGCCTGCCAGGGTGAATTGCAGAGGTCTTGAAAAAGAAAGAAGGGCCAACACTGTAAATATGGACTCTTTGTATAAACTTCATGTCATTGTCACTTCTGAACTGCTTGTCATTCTACTTCAGTACACCAGAGGAACATCTGACACAAAGATCTAAAAACACTGAAGCAGCAGACTTTGTGGAAACCAACACTTGGGTCATTCTCAGAACTTTTGGCCACGACTGTACTTTTCTAATGTTGAAAATATGAAGTTAAGATTTCTTTTTTTTCTGTCATACGACTAGATAAGTGAAATGTGGATTGAGCAACACAAGTAACATGGGTGGTCTTTTCCCACCCCTGGATGTTTTTCACATCATTTACAGTGTTGGTTACCAGCAGCTTCTATCATATCATAAATGTTTTTCTGTCCACTCTAGAGTTGAATGGTATATTAGTACTGAAAAAGAAACAAAAAAAAACGCACATTTTTAAACCGCTACAGTAGCAGTATTTTCAGTACCGGAATTAGGGTTCAAAGACCCCGTGTTCTGCTCTTTGTTCTTCCTCTCTCAGACACGCTGGAGTTCTACGGGGTAACTCTGCACCAACCTCCTCACCTCACAATTCAAAGGAGAGCTGCCCCCTGAGCTGATGCGGAGTATGGTGAAGCAGGGAGTCCCACCATGATGTGGCACACCAAGAAGCTGGCATGCAATAGTGACGCACAACAGAGAGACTGGAGTGAGATGGGCAGGGGGGTCTGGGGAGTTAGGTGTATAATTTGTTTTGGTACCTATTTTGAGGTCCAGAAGCTGACATTGATACCCCAAAGCCAAAATTTGACTTCAGATCCAACATCACTCCAATCTGCATGGAAAACATCACTTAAGATATTCCTTGGCTACCACTACAAACTAAATGGGTGTGCCCGTCCATCCTCTTCCGCTTACCCGAGGTTGGGTTGCGGGGGCAGCAGCTTCAGCAGAGATGCCCAGACTTCCCTCTCCCCGGCCACTTCTTCTAGCTCTTCCGGGGGAATCCCGAGGCATTCCCAGGCCAGCCGAGAGACATAGTCCCTCCAGTGTGTCCTAGGTCTTCCCCGGGGCCTCCTCCCGGTTAGACGTGCCCGGAAACACCTCACCAGGGAGGCGTCCAGGAGGCATCCTGATCAGATGCCCGAGCCACCTCATCTGACTCCTCTCGATGCGGAGGAGCAGCGACTCTACTCTGAGCTTCTCACCCTATTTTTAAGGGAGAGCCCAGACACCCTGCGGAGGAAACTCATTTCAGCCGCTTGTATTCGCAATCTCGTTCTTTTGGTCACTACCCATAGCTCATGACCATAGGTGAGGGTAGGAACGTAGATCGACTGGTAAATTGAGAGCTTTGCCTTACGGCTCAGCTCCTTTTTCACCACGACAGACCGATGCAGAGCCCTTATCACTGTGGACGCCGCACCGATCCGCCTGTCGTAAATGGGTGTGTAACATATAAAAAAAAAAATTTTGGGTGAAGTATTCCTTTAAATTCAAATTGTGAAAGTACTGCCCCAGAATCCCAAAAATTTCGAAAACCTGGGCCAAACAAATCTCCAAACAGATCCTATTTTGGGACGTTCACCGTAAAGGTTCCCTCTAGAACTCTCAAGTGGATTGAACTTTTGGGAACTCACTGCATTGCCCTGCAGAACCGGGCTTATTTATTTTTAAAGGCGTATGTGCGCCGACATTCCTAGTCAAGTGAAGCACATTCTCTGTGTGTCCGTGGCGGATATGGGTGCAAAAAAAAAAAAATTGTTCGGAATTGGTGCACAAAGTGGCAGCTTTCATTGAAGGAGCCCCAATGTCAACATCAGGAGTCTGCGCTTGAAGTGTCCACTGTAGTGATTGATGACCAAGGAGCGACGCACCAATCAAAACATGGCACTCGCTAGACCCCGCCCACTCAAATTTTGATGGGTGGAAACGACAGTTTTCATTTGAAGGCATATTACATGCTGTGTGCCTGTCACTGAAATAAATGAAAAAATAAATATATAAAGAAATAAGCAACAAAAAAAAAAAAAAATCACATTATGCTGTTAGATTACTGCATTTTTATTCACTGTCGCACTGCACAATGCATTCATTTGTATATTTATCTTGGTCCAAAATAATCCTCCATAACCCTCTCTCTGCCTGTCAGTAGTCAGCAACTTCATCAGATCCTTTAGCAGGACTGGCATAACACTGAACCGGGGCACACTCAGAGGTGGGCAGTCAAACAAGATACTGATAGGTAGATAGATAAGAGGCAGCCCATCTATTATATAGTCCCTTACAGAGCTATCTATCATATAGTGCCTTTCACATCGATCTGTTATATACAACAACTTTTATATAGCACATTTTCATACAAAATGTAGCTCAAACTGCTTTACATAATAAAGAAAAGAAAAATAAAAGACAAAATACAAAATTAAAATAAGATAACATTAGTTAACATAGAAAAGGAGTAAGGTCCGATGGCCAGAAAAAACAAAAAAAACTCCAGAAAGCTGGAGAAAAAAAATAAAATCTGTAGGGTACCTTCAATTCCTCATATCTATTTGTTATATTGTGTCTTTTATGCCTCATATCTATCTATCTATTATATAGTGCCTTTCACATCTAGATAGATAGATAGATACTTTATTAATCCATCATATAGTGCCTTTCACATATATCTGTTATATAGTGCCTTCACTTCCTCATATCTATTTGTTATATTGTGTCTTTCATGCCTCATATCTATCTATCTATTATATAGTGCCTTTCACATCTAGATAGATAGATACTTTATTAATCCATCATATAGTGCCTTTCACATATATCTGTTATATAGTGCCTTCACTTCCTCATATCTATTTGTTATATTGTGTCTTTCATGCCTCATATCTATCTATTATATAGTGCCTTTCACATCTAGATAGATAGATAGATACTTTATTAATCCATCATATAGTGCCTTTCACATATATCTGTTATATAGTGCCTTCACTTCCTCATATCTGTTATATTGTGTCTTTCATGCCTCATATCTATCTATTATATAGTGCCTTTCACATCTAGATACTTTATTAATCCATCATATAGTGCCTTTCACATATATCTGTTATATAGTGCCTTCACTTCCTCATATCTATTTGTTATATTGTGTCTTTCATGCCTCATATCTATCTATTATATAGTGCCTTTCACATCTAGATAGATAGATACTTTATTAATCCATCATATAGTGCCTTTCACATATATTTGTTATATAGTGCCTTCACTTCCTCATATCTATTTGTTATATTGTGTCATGCGTTTTTATTCACTGTCGCACTGCACAATGCATTTATTTGTATATTTAACTTGGTCCAAAATAATCCTCCATAACCCTCTCTCTGCCTGTCAGTAGTCAGCAACTTCATAAGACCCTTTAGCAGGACTGGCATAACACTGGACCAGGGCACACTCAGAGGTGGGCAGTCAAACAAGATACTGATGGGCTACCAGGACCCCTGTTGTGGATGGTCACAGCTGGCATTATTTTCCTGGTGCCCCGTTTTTATTCTCACGTGTTTCTTGTTGTTTCAACAATGATTGCTGAAATTTCATTCCAAGAACTTGTGGTGCCTTTATATTTACCATTACTGCATTTGCTTTTCTGCTCACAGAACCCTACAGTCTCCTTCAGCTTAAAGCCATTTCCTCCACACCTGACACCATAGTTTCACCGACCCCATCAGCGTGTGGCTTTTGTGCTCATCCCAGCCTTAACGCCCCAGGGAGACGCCACTAGACCGCCAGCATCACCGCTAGCAGACCCTCTTCTGTCCCATACGTGGAACTCCCGCACTCCGAAGAGCCTGTAGCTACGGCTGTTACCCGCGACCGCACCTTAAGTACTCGACTCGCAGAGCCCACCTTGCAAGCAGAGAACACCCCCAGCTTCTCCAGCTTCTTGGCTCGCGGGAAGGCTCGGACTTGCGCTTTCTTCTGGCTCGCACGTTGTTGTTGGCTGAGACCAGGCCTGGCAGGGTCGCTGCTCCCCGTCCCACTTCCGGACCCGGGTCCCGAGCTGCAATTTGGGGTCGACCCGGCTACATTACCGGACGGTGGCACCTGAAACCGTGGCTGCGAGGAAGCCTGAACCGCCGGGTCCGCCATGGCAACCACTCTGCACACCGTGGGTGCCAATAAAGTTTGTTGTTGAGGGCCTTGCACATGCGCGTGCGCTTGGAATTTTAAATAAAGATGATTGAGCGCGGAGATTTATGGGAAATGCAGTGCCGCTGTGGGGGATGACGGGGGGCGTTAAGATTGAAAAAATCGAAATGACACACTTTTGAAAGCTTATTAAGCGTGAAGAATAACATGCAATAAGATATATACAATAAACTTTTAATAACGTTAGTTTTTACAAACAGTGCAGGGTTTAAAGGTCCGTGTTGTCAAATTACAAACACCAGCAAAGGCAAAGATCAATGATTACTAAAGGCGAGAAAAATTGTAGCTACCGGCAGGCCGAACGAATAGGCCGACTGAAGGAACTGACAAGGACTTTGATATGCCACCTTTTAAACAAGCCAAAAATAGAAACAACAGCCCCCGATGACCTTCAGCCAAAACATTATTCTGCATAAGTCTGTCAAGAAACGCCATTGTGGCTCCATCAGACCACCAGCAACACAACTTTATAGCGCCTCGCTGAGTGCCCTCTTACTGGTAGCCAAGGCAGATGTTTTCTTCTTTTTTGTAATTCCAGCGTGTGTTTGAGGGGTCCTGTCGAAGTGGCGATGTAGCCATCCTTGGTCCAAAGCAGACACCTGGGGCACTTTATTGTGCAATGCGCACACAGACTCGAATCAGATGACTCGAACAATTAGCAACTCGGCTACCTTACATTTATTACAGTCCTTATCAAAAGTTTACCTCACTCAGTTTGTCTGACACTCCTACCTGACTCCAGTTTCCTGTTTCCTCGGTCCGAACTCTAATTAGTTCCAACAATATTTACCAGCCTAATGAACACTGCACTCTGTCTTATCTATCACGGCCACCTGGCAGGAACCTCTCCACTCCTTGAACCCGCTCAGTTTCTGCCAACATTACCTCTAGTCCTCAGCTCACATTTGCCACCTGGAGAAGAGGGGGGCCCTGCTTGTTAGCCTCTCTCTACACACTTGACTTTTACTCATGAAATATGGCTGGTTTACAGCTTGCTAAGAAAAATAAAATATACACAGGTACAGGCCTTTTTGTGACTTAACCCTTGTTATATTAACATACACTATGATACAACGCTTATTTTCATACATGCTCATGACTCTCTTTAAATATATGTAAATCATCAACTTTAAGAATCAATACACTTTTCTACATTTATTGTAATATTTCTTGAGCCTCTGCTAAAATTTATATCTATCCTTGGGAAAAGTCAAGAACTATCTGGGGCTCATGCTCCTAATGAGACAACGGATGGTGTCCTGGGGGATCTCCTCCCAGATCTGGACCAGGGCATCACGGAGCTCCTGAACAGTCTGGGGTCCAACCTGGCAGCGTCAGACGGACCAAAACATAACGTCCCACCCAGAGGTGTTCTATTGGATTGAGGTCAGGCGAGTGAGTGGGGGTTGTCAATCGTATTAATTACTTCATCCCCCAGGAACTGCTTGCATCCTCTCGCCACATGAGGCCGGGCATTGTTGTGCGCCAGGAGGAACCCAGGAGCCACTGCACCAGCACAGGGTCTGACAATGGGGTCCAAGGATTTCTTCCCGATACCTACTGGCAGTCAAGGTGCCGTTGTCTAGCCTGTAGAGATCTGTGCGTCCCCTCTATGGGTATGCCTCCCCAGGTATACCATCACTGACACACCACCAAACTGGTCACGCTGAATGATGTTACAGGCAGCATAACGTTCTCCACGGCTTCTCCAGACCCTTTCACGTCTGTCACATGTGCTCATGGTGAACCTGCTCTCATTTGTGAAATGCACAGGGCGCCAGTGATGGACCTGCCAATTCTGGTATTCTATGGCAAATGCCAATCAAGCTCCACGGTGCCCACTAGAGGACATTGGGCCCTCAGGCCACCCTCATGAAGTCTGTTTCTGATTGTTTGGTCAGAGACATTCACACCAGTGGCCTGCCTGCTGGAGGTCATTTTGTAGGCTCTGCCAGTGCTCATCCTGTTCCTCCTTTCCCAAAGGTCCTGCTGATGGGTTAAGGACTTTCTACGAGGGGCCCTGTCCAGCTCTCCTAGAGGAACTGCCTGTCTGTCTCCTGGAATCTCCTCCATGCCCTTGAGACTGTGCTGGGAGACACAGCAAACCTTCTGGCAATGACACATATTGATGGAGAAGTTGGACTACCTGTGCCAGCTCTGTATGGCCTCATGTTACCAGTAGTGACACTGACCGTAGCCAAATGCAAAACGAGTGACAAAACAGATGAGGAGGGAAAAATGTCAGAGGTCTCCACCTGTTAAAGCATTCATTCCTGTTTTGGGGGTCGTCTCATTGTTGCCCCTCATGTGCACCAAAGCAGCTGAAACTGATAAACAAGCCCCTCTGCTACTTAACTGAGCAGATCAACAGCCCACAAGTGTCACTGACTTGATGCTATACTCTCATTAAAAAGTGGTCCTTTCATTTTTTTGAGCAGTATATCCTTTTCACTATAAATGTATTCCCCAAGGACTGTGAGTTCTTTTTAAAATAAGTTCTTGTGGAATAATTAAATTTTTATTTTTGGTACATCTGCCTCTCATATTAAACCCTCAGTTCCTGTCAGCCAAAAAGAAGTACCACATTTTAAAAGTTTATTCTACAAAAATGCTACAAGATCAAATAAATGTCATTACAACACAAGAAAGGGGCTACAAAGCAGATTTTTTTCACCCTTTAAAAATGATGTCTTCAAGGTGGGGCCATCATTAGCGATACACTTTTTGAAACGATTTCTGAACGGCCATTTCAAGGGGAATAACGTCTTTGAGGGCTTCAAGGTTTTGAGGTCGGTGTGTGTATCCCTTCGACTTGAGATACGAAATCTCATGGAGCGAGATCAGGCAAAGGCCACCCAACATCGCCACACAGGGAGATCAGCTTTCCCGGAAACATCTCCCACAAAATTTGCATGGATCTCCGCACCGTATGAACTGTTGCTCCATCCTGTTGCCAACAAGCAGCCACCACATCCATTTCTTTCAGTTGGGGTTGCAAAAAGCATTTCAATGTAACGTTCTACAGTGACGGTGACCGTTGTTCCCCCCAACTCAAAAAAAATAAGGGTCTATAATGTGGTATAGCGGGTCCATGGCTTCCAATAAAAAAGGCCGGGTTTTAAATCCGTATTGCCGTGCCGTTCTCCGTGGGCGGTGCCTCAATGGCTTCCTGCGGTGTGTGATCAAGGCGCTTCGTCCACGGAGGCGTGCGGGGGTGTATTTAATACGGGTCGACACCAGAGAAATGGAAGGATATACAGGTGCTGGTGATAAAATTAGAATATCATGACAAAGTTGATTTATTTCAGTAATTCCATTCAAAAAGTGAAACTTGTATATTAGATTCATTCATTACACACAGACTGATGTATTTCAAATGTTTATTTCTTTTAATGTTGATGATTATAACTGACAACTAATGAAAGTCCCAAATTCAGTATCTCGGAAAATTAGAATATTGTGAAAAGGTTGAATATTGAAGACACCTGGTGCCACACTCTAATCAGCTAATTAACTCAGAAGCCTTTAAATGGTCTCTCAGTCGAGTTCTGTAGGCTACACAATCATGAGGAAGACTGCTGACTTGACAGTTGTCCAAAAGACGACCATTGACACCTCGCACAAGGAGGGCAAGACACAAAAGGTCATTGCTAAAGAGGCTGGCTGTTCACAGAGCTCTGTGTCCAAGCACATTAATAGAGAGGCGAAGGGAAGGACAAGATGTGGTAGAAAAAAGTGGACAAGCAATAGGGATAACCGCACCCTGGAGAGGATTGTGAAACAAAACCCATTTAAAAATGTGGGGGAGATTCACAAAGAGTGGACTGCAGCTGGAGTCAGTGCTTCAAGAACCACCAGGCACAGACGTATGCAAGACATGGGTTTCAGTTGTCGCATTCCTTGTGTCAAGCCACTCTTGAACAAGAGACAGCGTCAGAAGCGTCTCGCCTTTGGACTGCTGCTGAGTGGTCCAAAGTTATGTTCTCTGATGAAAGTAAATTTTGCATTTCCTTTGGAAATCAAGGTCCCAGAGTCTGGAGGAAGAGAGGAGAGGCACAGAATCCACGTTGCGTGAGGTCCAGTGTAAAGTTTCCACAGTCAGTGATGGTTTGGGGTGCCATGTCATCTGCTGGTGTTGGTCCATTGTGTTTTCTGAGGTCCAAGGTCAACGCAGCCGTCTACCAGGAAGTTTTAGAGCACTTCATGCTTCCTGCTGCTGACGAACTTTATGGAGATGCAGATTTCATTTTCCAACAGGACCTGGCACCTGCACACAGTGGCAAAGCTACCAGTACCTGGTTTAAGGACCATGGTATCCCTGTTCTTGATTGGCCAGCAAACTCGCCTGACCTTAACCCCATAGAAAATCTATGGGGTATTGTGAAGAGGAAGATGCAATACGCCAGACCCAACAATTCAGAAGAGCTGAAGGCCACTATCAGAGCAACATGGGCTCTCATAACACCTGAGCAGTGCCACAGACTGATCGACTCCATGCCATGCCGCATTGCTGCAGTAATCCAGGCCAAAGGAGCCCCAACTAAATATTGAGTGCTGTACATGCTCATACTTTTCATGTTCATACCTTTCAGTTGGCCAACATTTCTAAAAATCCTTTTTTTGCATTGGTCTTAATTGATATTCTAATTTTCCGAGATACTGAATCTGGGACTTTCATTAGTTGTCCATTATAATCATCAACATTAAAAGAAATAAACATTTGAAATACATCAGTCTGTGTGTAATGAATGAATCTATTATACAAGTTTCACTTTTTGAATGGAATTACTGAAATAAATCAACTTTGTCATGATATCCTAATTTTATGACCAGCACCTGTAGATAGATGGATCGAGGAAAAGAGAAGGCATGAGGTTAAAGGACGGAAAACAGCAGTCATGATGTTATGATCTGGCCACCTGAAAAGGGGAAGCCAAACGAGCTGGGGCCCCGTGAAGGAGCGTTAGCCGGAGGCGCACTGGGGGCCGGTTTGCCCAACTGAAAGCTCAAGTGAGTGGGGTGAGCAGGAGAGGTGTCCTCCCGACTGATCTGAGGAGCGCGAAAGATGAAGGGAGGAGAGCCGACCTCGGAAGATCTGGCAGTGACGTCCGTAAGGAGGCCAAGACGGAGGTTGGCTGTAGGAGCCCGTGGCTGTAGGGTCTCCGCCGGCTGAGGGAGCAATGGATGAGCCGGGAAGAAAGAGAGACGGAGGTGGGCCGGAGAGTAAAGTGAGAGAGAGAGAGAGACTGTATTTTAACTATTGCATTTTTAACCTTGTATTTTTAAAGGATTTTTTTATTTGATTTTGATCCCCACTGGACTCTTGTTTTGATGGATTATTTATTGAACCTGAGGCACTGCCCTTTTGTTTGGACACAGTTTGTTGTTTTAATAAAAGCACTTATGCACTTTTTGGAAATATTCCCTGGCTTCATGTGAGATTTGTCCTCATTTGTCAGCTCATCTCGGTGACATTACTGACGGTGTTGGGTATAGAGCTCCCGGAAGGCATTGGGAGCATTTAGAGAACCCGCATCGTCACCTACAGTACCAAATTCTGCAACGCCGCACCCAGCTGTAACACGGTGCTCACTGTGAGGGGGGTCTCTGATGAAGTTCACGAGCATTGGTTTCAGCCCAATAGCAAACATTTAAATGTTAATGTGCCTCATCGCTGCACACGACGATGGCATCATGATGAATGGTTTGCAGAATGTTCACACACAACTCTGTACGACTCTGCCAGTGAGTTCCTACACTCCCATCATTCTGTATGGATGGAAATTAAGGTCCTCATGCAAAATCCTCCTCAGAGACGTGTTGGAAATGCCCAAAGGCAGAAACGCACTGAACGTCTAGCAGATTGCAAAATGGATGCATTTACAGCTTGGATGTTTTGAGGCGTTCATACAGTCTGAGGCCGGGGCCGGCCTGGAGATTTTCTGCTCAATGTTGTACCCGTCTGTCTAAATTTAGCCACCCACTGAAGAAGTGTGTTCCGATTTGGGACGTCACCGTTAGGAGGAATGCTGAAGTGCGTTTGGAAGATGCTTTGCGTAGCGATGATGGATTCGTTGTTTTTGAAGAAGACTTCGACAGCGAAAGCACGGTGTGCACCGGACCAAGGTATGTGGCCGACTGAAAACTACAAGGGGTCGCATATCAAATGACCCCCCCCCCCCACTCCACTCCACTCCACTCCACTCAGCTACCTCTACCTCCTGCAATGACCTTGAGAAATGTGGTACTTCATTTTGGCTCACCATGTACTAGCCGACCATCTTGTCATAATAGGTGGCTTGTGACAATTTGCTCCCTCAAACGTAGCCAGTCATTTGAAAAATGGAAAAAAAAAAAAAAATAACACGAGGACTGCACATTGTTCAAAATTGACAGCTAAATAACCGATTATCCTCATAAGGCTTCATCTTATGACACTTCAGTGCCTCTCATTGCTGCTCTTCTTGGCCCGCTACACGTAACTGAAGCTTAACTCTGTGGTGCTACCATCGTTCTTTAAATTCAGTTCTCATTTCCCATAGCTCATTATTCTTTCTCTCTTTATATTCAGTGGGGCAAAAAAGTATTTAGTCAGCCACCAATTGTGCAAGTTCTCCCACTTAAAAAGATGAGAGAGGCCTGTAATTTTCATCATAGGTATACCTCAACTATGAGAGACAAAATGAGAAAAAAAAATCCAGAAAATCACATCGTCTGATTTTTGAAGAATTTATTTGCAAATTATGGTGGAAAAAAAGTATTTGGTCAATAACAAAAGTTCATCTCAGTACTTTGTTATATACCCTTTGTTGGCAATGACAGAGGTCAAACGTTTTCTGTAAGTCTTCACAAGGTCTTCACACACTGTTGCTGGTATTTTGGCCCATTCCTCCATGCAGATCTCCTCTAGAGCAGTGATGTTGTGGGGCTGTCGCTGGGCAACACGGACATTCAACTCCCTCCAAAGATTTTCTATGGGGTTGAGATCTGGAGACTGGCTAGGCCACTCCAGGACCTTGAAATGCTTCTTACGAAGCCACTCCTTCGTTACCCCGGCAGTGTGTTTGGGATCATTGTCATGCTGAAAGACCCAGCCACGTTTCATCTTCAATGCCCTTGCTGATGGAAGAAGGTTTTCACTCAAAATCTGACGATACATGGCCCCATTCATTCTTTCCTTTACACGGATCAGTCGTCCTGGTCCCTTTGCAGAAAAACAGCCCCAAAGCATGACGTTTCCACCCCCATGCTTTACAGTAGGTATGGTGTTCTTTGGATGCAACTCAGCATTCTTTCTCCTCCAAACACGACGAGTAGAGTTTTTACCAAAAAGTTCTATTTTGGTTTCATCTGACCATATGACATTTTCTCAATCCTCTTCTGGATCATCCAAATGCTCTCTAGCAAACTTCAGACGTTCCTGCACATGTACTGGTTTAAGCAGGGGGACACGTCTGGCACTGCAGGATTTGAGTCCCTGGCGGCGTAGTGTGTTACTGATGGTAGCCTTAAGTTAATTTGGTCCCAGCTCTCTGCAGGTCATTCACTAGGTCCCCACGTGTGGTTCTGGGATTTTTGCTCACCGTTCTTGTGATCATTTTGAACCCATGGGGTGAGATCTTGCGTGGAGCCCCCAGATCGAGGGAGATTATCAGTGGTCTTGTATGTCTTCCATTTTCTAATAATTGCTCCCACAGTTGATTTCTTCACACCAAGCTGCTTACCTATTGCAGATTCAGTCTTCCCAGCCTGGTGCAGGTCTACAATTTTGTTTCTGGTGTCCTTTGACGGCTCTTTGTTCTTGGTCATAGTGGAGTTTGGAGTGTGACTGTTTGAGGTTGTGGACAGGTGTCTTTTATATTGATAACGAGTTCAAACAGGTGCCATTAATACAGGTAACGAGTGGAGGACAGAGGAGCCTCTTACAGAAGAAGTTACAGGTCTATGAGAGCCAGAAATCTTGCTTGTATGTAGGTGACCGAAAACTTATTTTCCACCATAATTTGCAAATAAATTCTTTAAAAAAATCAGATAATGTGATTTTCTGGATTTTGTTTCTCATTTTGTCTCTCATTTTGTCTCTCATAGTTGAGGTATACCTATGATGAAAATTACAGGCCTTTCTCATCTTTTTAAGTGGGAGAACTTGCACAATTGGTGGCTGACTAAATACTTTTTTACCACACTGTATAAAATCAAACATCTGTCTGTCTGCTTTTTACAAGAGAACTACTTAACAGATTTAGATTGGGTTTGTTTTTTGCTATAATTTGCTTGAACATTCCAGTTGATCTTGCGACTTCTCTAATTGCACTAAGTATTACAGTTTGCTCGCGGTACCGATTTATTCGCATGAATCTGAGAGACAGGCTGTGGGCCGAGGGGTGGGGGGGAAGTGGGCAGGGCCCTCCTCACTCACACGCCAGCCTCCGTTCGAGTCGCTCTACCTCTCGCGATATATTGGAGCACACCCCTTTGCCTCTGCTTAGCTAGCAATACCAGTTTGATTATTGATTTTTAAAAAGTGTGTCCTGCTTCACTACTATGCGGGCAGAGTCGCTAGGTTGAGCTTTTTTGATAAAAGCTTTATTTTTCAAACTCTTGATGGTGTTTGTCAGGACTACTCATACCAACACCTTTTAAGAATTTAAAAGCAACAGTTACAGGCAGTCAAAATATGTGAGCTTACCACAGAGCGAAAAACAGGAGACATAGCAGTGAGCCTCCATCTTTTATAGCTGCGTCAGTCAGAGATGTCACAGCCATCCAAAACTTTTGAGGACATCAGAAAATTTCAGGCCTATACAGCAGATTCAGGAAGTATTCAGATTCCTTCACTTTTATTTTATACATTTTCTTGTGTTACAATCACTTCTATTTAATTTAATTCCTCATCAAGCAACACTCAATGCTCCAGAATGACAAAGCGGGGAAAAAACAAAGAGTTCAGTCATTGTTGTAAATTTCATTAAAATAAACAAAACCTGAAATATCATAATGATTTGCTTTGGCTGTGGAGCATCCCACTGTAATGTCCATCACTGAGATGTTTGGCATCCATCTGTGGTCAACTCAACTGGCCAGGCTCATTGGTAAAATTCATACCTGTATATAAGAGGTGCCACAGCTGAACAAACCAAGCCATGAGGTCGAAGGAACAGAGCTTACAGACAGGATTGTGCCAAGAATCAGATCTGGAGATAGTTACAGCACTGAAGGTTCCCAAGAGCACAGTTGCTTCCTCGATTCTGAAGCGGAAGATGTTAGGAAAAACCAGGACTCTTCCTACAGTACAGCTGGTGACCTGGCCAAAGTGAGCAATCAGGGGAGAATGGCCTTGGTAAGACATGTGACCAAGAACTCGATGGTCACAGGCTGAGCTCTAGAGAACCCGTTTGGAGACGGGGAAAAACTTCCAAAAAGACAACCATCACTGCAACACTCCACCGATCTGAGCGGCAGGCCAGAAGGCTCTTCTCAGTAACAGACACATGAAAGGCACCTAAATGAGTCACAAGTCTGGGAGAAACGAGATTTTCTGGTCTAACAAAACCAACACTGAACCACTTGGCCTCAGTTCAAAGTGTCACGTCTGGAGGAACGCAACACCAATCTAATGGTGAGGTACGGTGGTGTCAGCATCACGGACTGAGAGACTAGTCAGAGTCAAGGGAAAGCCGAATGGAAAAAAAAAATCCAAACGTATCCTTAAGAAAGACCTGCTTTGGACCTCATACTGGGCCAATGGGTCACAAAGCAAAGATGACACAGGTGTGGCTAAGGGACAAACAACTCTGTGAACGTCCTCGAGTGGTCCAGACAGAGGCCAGGACCTGAGCCAAATTGAACATCTCGGAAAAGAGCCATCCATCGAGGGTCTCTATCCTCACCTGACAGGTTCTGCAGAGAACATTAGCAGAAAATCCAGGTGTGTGAAGCTCATCGTGTCAAATCAAGAAGACACTGGCCTGGAATCAATAAAGTACCGAGTAAAGGGTCTGATATCTTCTGCCACATTTCATTTTTTTTTTATCTCTCTCTGTTATAAAAGAATATCTTGAGACGAGACTATTGCCAAGAGATTTTTTTCAAGTCCCACTCTCCTCTCAACCATTTCCAGTTCACGTCACCTCTCATTCATGTGAATGCTTTTGTCAGTCACAGTTCCTGCGCTCTCAGCTCTTACAAATTTTTATGTTTTCCTCACTTTAAGTTCCCAATACAAGAAGACTTATTAAGTCCAAATCTTATTGAAGAATTTGATCCCGAAGGGTTATAAACAAAAGAAATGAGTACACAGGCAATCCTAGCACGGAGAAACGATGAAGTCAAATAAATTAACGCGAAAATTGTTGGATCGGTTACACGGCAAATTGGTTAAATGTGTATGAATAGACTACGCCGAAACAGTTGGTGGTGATGGTGCGGAAGATGAAAACATCAACTTACAATATCATGAAGAATATCTACAACCATTAATACTGTCTTCCACTGGCTGAATTACTGTAGAAAGAAGGATCTATCGTAATGTTATTGCGTAATTTATGTCTGAGTGATGGGCTATGCAATGGAACAAGATTAGCTGTATTCAAAACTGGTCGAACAATTCTGACAGGTAAAATATTAACAGGCGACAAGAAAGGTAATGAAGTCCATCTTAACATTAGACACCAAAGGAGATCATGATATGCCAGTCATATTAAAACGTTTACAGTTTCCTGTTAGAATAGCTTTTGCTATGACAATTAACAAATCACAGGGACAAACATTCGAAAAAGTCGGTTTATTTATTAGAGAGAAAGAAACGATATTCACTCACGGGCAGTTAAACGTTGCGTTGTCACGATGTAACTTCAAACACGGAATCAAAATTCAATGCGATATTGACGCAAAGTTAATTCCAAAATGCATGTTAATTTCAAAGCCAAACAGAACAAAAACGTATAACGCAACAAATACCTCTAATGCAACATGAAACAATTTTCTTTCAATTTATTATTCTTTACTATGGTTAATTACTCTCTGTAATATAAAATAATTTTATTAGGTCTATTATGCATATGTAACAATTCCCATGAAAACAATCTGTTTAAATTGTAGAGCCGTGAAGTGGCTAGTGCATAGCACCCGCCTGAGGGTTGGTGAGCAAAGTGAGCAGGGGGCTGAGCCCCCTAGTTTAATACATTCCCCTGTTTTTGTTTGGTCATTGTGGAGTTTTGAATGTTGCTTTATTCACATAAACAAAAAATGAACTGAAACGATTTTAGCACAAAGCTGTGACATAAAAAAATGTGAAGGGGTTTGAATAGTTTTAGAATGCATCATCTTTTTTTAAAGTAAGATTAAAATTTTAATAATAAAAAAAAGGGATGGTAGGATAACTTGTAAAATTGGCCTTTCTGGGTTAGCAAATGGCCATTGGAGACGTTCCATCATCATACTGCATTAGCCTCACTCAGCCAGCAGAGGGCACTGTTGCTTACTTTACCAGAGTGTGTTTCCCTTTTCAAAAGGATTTAAACCTGTTATGGGATTTACACTGTGGTGATAGCGACCACCTTACCATTAATGAATGCAAAAAAAAGATTTTAGAGGAGACCTGACTAAAGTGCTTAAAATTATGAAGGGAATTAGTCCAGTGGATCGAGACGGTGATTTTAAAATGAGTTCATCAAGAACACGGGGACACAGCTGGAAACTGGTTAAGGGGAAATTTCACACAAACATTAGTTTTTATTCACACAGAGAACCAGACATGTGGAATAAGTGACCAAATAATGTAGTGGACAGTAAGAGTTTGGGGATTTTCAAAACTCAACTTGATATTATTTTAGAGAAATTCAGTGGACAGACCTGGCGAGCTTTGATGGGCTGAATGGCCTGTTCTCGTCCAGATTGTTCTAATGCTTCAATACTGAAACTTCATTTGGCCACAAAATGTACTTTAACAGCATGACGTTTGAACTGAAAACTCCAAACAAGGGTCTGAATCCTCTGAACCAGGGGTCTGCAAAGATGTTTCTGGAGGGCCATAGTAGCTGCAGGTTTTTGTTTCAACCCGACTGCCTAGTTACACATCAATCCTTGCCAATAATGGATTTTTTTTTTTTTTTTTAATTTTATGGCTTGTTCTGCCATGTCAGTTTATTCTTTTAGTGCAGGGTTCCCCAACTCCGGTCCTAGAGGGCCCCAGTGGCTGCAGGTTTTCACTGTAACCCTTAATTGGTGACCAGTTTTGTGGCTAATTAACTTCATTTCCTTTCATTTTAATTGAGTCATTTTTTTAAGATTTGTTCCCCTGAATTGCTTAATTTCTTTCCTTAAATGGCACCCAAACAGAAATGAAATGTGAAGGGAGTGAGCCAACAGAAGACCAACTAAGTCAGGGCCTCAAACTCCAACCAATTTAACACCAACCAGCTGCTTAATCAGGCGCTGATTCTCATTGTTAATTAAATCCATCCATCCATTTTCCAACCCGCTGAATCCGAACACAGGGTCACGGGGGTCTGCTGGAGCCAATCCCAGCCAACACAGGGCACAAGGCAGGAACCAATCCTGGGCAGGGTGCCAACCCACCGCAGTGTTAATTAAATCCGTTCTTGAATTCCATGGCTTGTTGCTGCTCTCATTGTGCAATAGCAGACATTTCCAGAATTGTTGATTTTCTCTTTACTTTTCTAAGAGCACTGTTAGAATGTTTTGTGGACCTAAGCAGATCAACATTCCTGAGACCCTCATCTTTCTTTATTTTCAGATACTGTATGATGGACAGAGTGTGCTGCTCATGTTTTGGCAGCTAATTAAAGAATAAAATAATTCAGGGGTCTGAGTCTTCAATAGCAAGTCAATGAAAATTAGTTCAAAAGGAGTTAATTAGCAGTAAAAACAGAGTCACTAATTAAGAAAAGGGTGAGAATGAAAACCTGCAACCACTGCGGCCCTCTGGGACCGGAGCTGGGGACCCCTGGTTTAGCATATCCAAGGATGTCACCCAAATGATTTGTGGTTTGAAGTGGATGATTCTCAGTCCTTCACTTCTTTTCTGTTTCTGTTTATTAAACCAGACAGTTCATGTGTGCAAATGGAAGCAAGTTAGGTGGGGTGCTATTGTTTCCTCTGCCATTTGCATCTCATTGCTAATAAGGGGCCATTCATTGCCCCATGGGATGAATAAAGTTGATCTAATTTAATTAAAATCAGTTTAGGATTAAAATGAGTATTGAAATGTGGGGAATCTGAATAAGCGAGAGGACTAAAATGAAACATTAAAAAAATGATGCTGAAGCATTAAAAGCAAGAACAGACTTTTCATTTACAATCAGGGATGGAGCAACAACCTGCCAGCACTCCAGGACTAACTTTTGCAGACCCCCACACCCCGCCGGAGTTAACCCAACGAACCTGATGTGCTGAATGGTCGCCTTTTATCTGTCAGGTGTGCTTTGTTCTGTTTGCTACACACAGCCATCTTAACACCTCCTGTAATGCCACATTCGCGTGCCAGCCGACTATGCGGAGCTCCCGAATTGTGACGTTTTAACCTTCCCACTTTAGTGCGTTCACGGGAGTGTCCGGTCGGATTATCTGGAGAAACGCGAGGTCGCTTTCGATTTGTTATTTAGTCTGCAAAAGAAGAAAAAATAAAACAATTGAAGATAAAGTGAAATTTTCAAGGATATAAAAGAGCAAACTGAACATATTAGATGTGCAAGCACTTTACTTCAAATGCAATTTGGCTGGTTATAAATTTTAGTTTATACAAATGACTACGGTGAAAGGTCAGCATTACGCCACAACATGGAGGAGTTGCATATTTTTTTGTTTTCTTCAAATCATTCAGCCTATAACTCTCCATTTGTACAGCGCTCATGTGGAATATCCGACTCGGAATCTTGCATTCACTGTATATCCAATAGCATATGAACGCAGCGTAAGCCCGCAAGTTTGTCCTGAGCTTGTCAACACACACACACCCCTACACAAGAGCAGCCATTCACCAGGCCAGAACCATCAATTATTAAACGGGACCAGGATGCCCACAAGACTGTAAATCCCACCCCGATCAAAAATCAATGTCACTTACTGCAGAGACCAGACAGCTCAGCTCAGTGTGCTCACAAGTCATTTATTGTTTTTTCTGTTTTTTTTTTTTTTACATCCTACAATTCAATTAAATACGCTTTAAGCATACGTTGTATTTAAATCAACAAAGCATCCCACTAGGCCTCACCCCGCCCGCCACCTTTCCCACCTACAGTTGTGCAGCAGTAAGGCGGCAGCGGCGTCTCCTTGAAGGTCCCCCGCTAGCACAAAGCGAAGGCAATGGTGGAATAAACAAAAAGCTGGAAGTGCAAGGAGGATGGCAAACAAGTACTCTGGGGGCACATGGACACACACACAGAAAGACACAGGTTCAAGTGAGGCAAGAAAATACCTTCTAGGTAAAGGTGTCGAGCAGGTTCAGGCAGGAGATGCTTTACCCGAGATCTTCTTCTGCAATACTCATTAGATTTTATTTATTTTTTTTTTCAGTTTGGTTGTCACTTGTTACAAAGATCTAAAGATTGCCATTAATGCTACGAATGACTTATTGGTACTTAATGACTGTTAATTAACGCGTGTGCACGTGTCTCCATAACACGTGAATGATTAAGAAAGAAAACAGAAGGTCTAATCTAGAATTGTCGTCAGCCTGGTACTCATAATGTGAACAGCAACGATAAATGTACAACAATAATAATCAAGAAAACTGTAAAAATGTAGAAGGGCGAGGTAAAGAGCGAGAAAAGGAGAGAGAGAGAGAGAGACACTGCTACATGCATCCGCCACCACCATTAGAGAGGGTCAGAGAGCGAGTTCATATAATATATTAAAAAAAAAAAAAAAAAGAGACTTAAGACATAAAATTGAATTAGTATTTGTACAGCGTAGACACATTTCGATGGAGTCATCACCCCCCCCGTGGAGCTGCTATCAGTCACTTCCTCACTCCGTTAAGTGCGATTTCTCTGGTCTTTTATTTGATTCTTTGTTGTTTTTTTTTTTTTTTTTTGCTTCATACAAGTGTTGGTCATTCGGTCGGCCAGTTGACAGGTTGGTCAGCTGCTTCCGGGAAGGCCACTTAGTTCAGTTTCCGCAGCACTGACTCCGATTCTCCTGACTGTTCTCCTGTAGGTCCACTCCTCTGGGTCTGCCTGCAGGGCCGGCGGCGTTTGCGGGCTCATTTTTTGGTAGCTTCTTTGCTGTTTAAAGGAATACAAAAAAAAAAAAAGGCACAAAATGTGGTAGTTTGTAACACACTGACAATTTTGACTGAATGCCCTAAAAGAGGAGCTGAATCGTCTAAAGCAGGGGTATGCAGGGACTACAAGCTTTTTGTTCCACCCCAATTGATTGACTAATTAGACACCAATAGCAGATCTTATTAAATGTTGTGGCTTGTTCCGGCATGTCAGCTCATTTTGATATTGTAGATTTCCCCCAAATAAAATGAAGTATAGGCTGAAGCAGATGAGTAATTTTTTGTCCTTCACTTTTTTCTTATCAGTTTCCTTTTAATTAACTAGATGAACCAGCAGCTCTCCATCCAGCTTGTTTCCATTTACACCTGTGTATGTTCATTTGTGAGTTACAGGTACATCTTACTAGCTGTGCTACCCGTCAAAGATGGTTTGAAATCTTAAGTAATAAACATAGACCCATGTTAACATTTGCAGTGCACCATACAAAGTACTTGTCTCTTGTTATATGCCATCTGGCATGGGCTTCAAAAAAGGCAGTAATGTTTTTGATGCGCCATCTGCTGGAATGACTAATGCAACGCATTTTTCTACTAACAATGTTTGTGATGCATCGGCTTTTAGCATAGCAGCCACAAAGACACACAGGCACTTACAGTGGGTATATAAAAGAACCCCCCCACCCCCTTCGAAATATTCCCATTTTTTTTGCTTTAAAGCCTTAAATGAAAACACACAAACCAATATTTTTTCCAACTTTACTTACTCAATGCAATTTATAACATCCAAGTGAAAGATATCACAGCTACAGTTCAGAAGAATTTTAAAAAACAAAAAATACTGACATGAATAAAGGATGACCCCCCCCCCCCCCCCCCCCTTAAACTCAATCAGGTGTCAGTGCCCATCATTTCCATTGCAGTCACTGGCTTCCTCCCACCAGTGATCATTTGTAATGAGTGGGATTAGTGAAGCTGTTCCTGGAGCATTCATTCCCTTGCTTGGTAGTGCAACTGACCGCAAACAACTGACTATGGGTGACAAGCCACTTTCAAAAGATCTCAGGGACAGAGTTGTGGACAGACGTAAGGCAGGAGATGGAGACAAAAACATCTCAAAGGCTTAATCAATCCCAAGGAGCTCAGTAAACTCCATCATAAAGAAGTGGTGAGCGTTTCGTACTACTAGGACCCTCCCTGGATCCGGCCGTCCATCATGGAGGAAACTGGTAAGAGAGGCTACCAAGAGGCCAATGGCCACTTTGAAGGAGTTACAGGATTTTATGGAAGTGTGGTCATTAATGGTGTGCATGTGACAACAATTTCACAAGCGCTCCACAAGTGTGGCTTGTTTTTTTTTGGGGGGGGGGTCGCAAGGAAAAAAGCCACATTAAGGCTTGTTTAAGCTTTGCCAGAATGCACCTTGAAGATTCTGATGCCAAGTGGAAAAAGGTCTTATGGTCAGAGGAGACCAAAAATCAAACTATTTGGCCTCAATACCAAACGGGACACCAATGCAGCTCACCATCCACAACACACCATACCTACAGTAAAGCATGGAAGTGGCAGCATCCTGTTGTGGGGGGCCGGGGGCTCTTGTTAGGGTAGAAGGAAAAATGGATGGGGCAAAAATACCGTCAAATTCTTGAGGAAAACCTGCTACCCTCTGCCAGAAAGTTGAAGATGGGCAGAACGTTCACCTTTCAACACGACAACGACCCGAAGCACACAGCAAAACTGACCACACAGCGGCTGAAGGAGAAAAAAAGAGAATGTCCTGGTGTGGCCAGTCAGAGCTCAGACCTAAATCACAGTGAAAATCTGTGGAAAGATCTGAAGATAGTAGACCACCAACACTCACCATCCAATGTGAGCGAACTTGAACAGTTCTGTAAAGAAGAGTGGGGGGCAAATATTACTCAATCTAAGTGTGCAAAGCTGATAGAGAAGAATCCCAAAAGACTCATGGCTGTCATTAAAGCAAAAGGGAGTTCAACAAAATGACATTGACATGGGGTCCTTTATTAACGTCAGTGTGTCTTGCTTTTGATTTTTTTAATAATTCTGAACTGTAGCTGTGAGATCTTTCACTGGGATGTTAGAGGTTGCATTGAGTAAGTAAAGCCGGGAAGAAATATTTTTTGTGTTTGTTTTCACTTAAGGCTGTAAAGCAAAAAAAAGGGAACATTTTGAAGGGGGGATTCTTTTCTGTATAATGCATTGGTGATTCCTCACATGGTGTACTGTGTTCAGTTTTGGTCTCCATATTACAACAAAAACATTAGACACAGTCCCGAGAAGAGCGACTGAAGGAGTGTGAGGTGTGAGCCATGAGGAGAGTTTGAAGGAGCTGGACCTTTTAAATTTAAAGGAATACTCCACACAAAAATGACCACTATCTGTTACTTACACCATGCTGTCGATGGGGTAAAAAAATGTAATCTGGTGTTTACATGGAGAACAGAGACAAACATTCTTATATAATGGGCTTCAATGGAGGCTAGCAGGGGTAAACTCTGAACAGTGGCAAACAATATTAAAAATATCCATGGAAAAATCTGAAGTTACTAATGTCACATAATTCTCATGTATGCTCACAATGTCTAAAACACGTGCATTGTTTTGCCAAAATGTTTGTTAAATCAATACTTCTGGAAAATAAAGGCAAATTTGAGCTTCTGAATTGAAGACCCCTTCTCTCCTCTCATTCACTGCTCAACAATGGGTCTGCACAAATGAGATCTACAGTACATGGGGAGTGTGCCAGGAGGAAACCAGGAAGAACATCTGGGCAAGACTTAAGTTTTGTTCATGAACACTTAGGGAAGGACCAGGACTTCTGGAACAGTGTGCTACGGAGAGATGAGGCAAAGTACCAGAAGACTTACAGTGGAACCTTGGTTTGCGAGTAACTTGGTTTACGAGTGTTTTGCAAGACGAGCTAAAATTTGTAATAAATTTTGACTTGATAAACGAGCGAGGTCTTGCAATACGAGTAGTATGTATAAACTTTGTCTGCTGAGCGTCACGTGATCACAACTGAGCCGATGGTGGTTCTCTCTCTCGCGCTGCGAGATTGTGGGCAATCGTCTCCTATTCTCCGTCTGAGTCGGCGTGCCTCACTCATATAGTCAACATCTGTACGAGCGTATACTGTTTACTACAGCATTGTGACTGTGGGTGTGTGTGTGTGTGTGTGGTGTGACGTGCGAGTCCCCGTCATGCGCCCCAAAACACGAGGCGGAATCTCAGTACTTTAGCGACACCAGCTTTATTCAGCTTGAAACAGCAACAGCGCGGTTATTTATTGTAGCGGGATCTGCCGCTCTCCTATACACAGACACAGCAGTCAGGCAGGGCCGTGGCCAAGTAGTACTGTGCCCTGCACATTTATAATGTTCCTTGTTCTTTGTATCACCCATCGACGGCAGGTGCTTATAGCATGTCCGTGATCTTTTCAGATTCGCTTTTACGGTGAACTGCTACAGCGCTGGGAGACTGCGTTTGCTTTGGGACGCTCTTCCGCGTGTCGTCCCGTTGGGTGGAATCCCACAAGAGTTTAGAAACTCACTCACACCAGCCATGATTATTTTCAAAGATAAAGTGTAGGTTAATTTGTTTTATGTATTTTTACTTTATATTTTGTATTAATCATTTTTATATGAATAGTTTTGGGTTGTGGAACGAATCATCAGAGTTTCCATTATTTCTAATGGGGAAATTCACTTTGATATACGAGTGCTTTGGACTGGGAGCACGTTTCCGGAACGAATTATGCTTGTAAACCGAGGTTCCACTGTATTTGGCAAAAAACAAAAGAGAGCATTTCACATGGTGGTGGAAATGTTCTGGTTTGGGGCTTGTTGTGATGTTAAATTTCGCATATAATTTGATCAATATTTTGTATGTCTTTATTTGTAACTTGGACAAAGCAAAGTAATATTAGTGTTACATTATAGATAATAACAGCAATGGTCTGACGGTTTAAGAACCCCTTCACCCCCTTTTAGGAATGATTCTCTTTGTAATTTCACGACAGGGTTGGGAGAAGTGCCTCAAACAAGTTTGGTAAATGTTTCTCTGCTGTTTCTCAGTCAACCCCCACAGGAAAGCCAAACTGCCTAGCTGGCAAACTTTAGCTCAACAAATGGTTTTGGGGGGTGGCAGGTGTGAAGATGTTCTCTGCCCCATTGGTCTGAAGTACGGCTGTTTGGAATTGGCTTGTATCAAAAGCTTTTAAGTACCATGATGCCCTATTGGCTGTAGGGGTTGGACAGAAAACCTATAAATTTGCTTGCTTTACTACTTCGCGCTCTCTCTCTCACACACCAAACTGATGAAAGACCTTCTCACACCATGAACTGAAAAGGACAACACAATGAAGGGCACAGCTCGGCAGCCATATTGAGAGAGACATGCGGCCTGTTCTGAAGAAAGCTGATCACAAATGATGACTTAACTAGAGACATTTTAAACCACGAACAAGTCTGTGTGCCGCCTGAAACTACACATCACCATTTATCAGGTTGTATGGTTGCCAATATTCAAATGTACTTTGCATATTATTATTTATGAATATTATCAATAATACAGTATTTAAATTGTAACTTAACTCCTGCTCATCTTTTACTACACCTAATTGCCTGAGGTTATACATGTAGAAGGGAAGGTGAGGAGAAGTTATATGGTACAGCACCTTATAAACAGCGGTAAGTCGGAGTGGTGGCTCTGAGGCTAAGGATCTGCGCTGGTATCCCGAAGGTTGCCGGTTCGAATCCCCGTCACTGCCAAAAAGGCCACTGCTCTGCTGGGCCCTTGAGCAAGTCCCTTAACCTGTAATTGCTCCAGGGGCGCTGTACAATGGCTGACCCTGCGCTCTGACCCCAAAGGGGTATGCGAAAACTATCAAATTCCTAATACAAGAAATTGTATAAGGCGAAATAAAGAACAAAAACAACAAAAAAAAAAAGTCTGAGAGATCTGAGGCATTCTGACAAAGGCTACACAATAATACAAACTGGGAGAGTAATATATTACTCTAACAAGACAAAACAGGGCTGTCTTGCTGTATCAGGGACTGGGCAGTTCACCATCGCTAGAAACTCTTCACTGTACAAGAGGGTGCTTGAGGAAAATGTGAGACCTTCTGTCCCAAGATTGAAGCTAAGCCAAAAGTGGACACTGGAACATGACAGTGACTTCATTAAATAGTCCGGTAAATCCACCAAGGGTGGGCTGAAAAGAAAGAAATAGAAGAATCTGGAATGGCCAAGTCAAAGTCTGCATCTAAATCCCAATGAGATGCTGATGGGGGTGGGGGTTTGAAATGGGCTGTGCACATCAAGACACACCTGAAACATCACACAGGTATAAGAATTCTGCATGGTGGAGTGAAAACAAAACAAAAAACAAAAAAAGGTTTACCAGTCGATGTCAGAGACCTCTAGACAGTTAAGAGGAAATGGCAAGTTGAGGGTGCAATACCAGCTATTTGAGCCAGGGGGGGCACTTACTTTTTCCACAGATGGAAAAGGCTTTCTGTTCACTTTTCACTGATTACTACAAAGTCAGATTTTCATTGTTTTTCGTTTCAGTTACATCACCTTTATTTATAAATACTGTTTAAATGAAGATCAAATCTTGATATTTCCACATATAAAGCAAAAGAAGATTAAGAGGTGACCTGACTGAAGTGTTTAAAATTATGAAGAGAATTAGTCCAGTGGATCGAGACTGTTATTTTAAAATGAGCTCATCAAAATCACAGGGACACAGTTGGAAACTTGTTAAGGGGAAATTTCGCACAAACATTAGGAAGTTTTTCTTTACACAAAGAACGACAAACACTTGGAATAAACGACCAAGTAGTGTGGTAGGCAGTAAGACCTTAGGGACTTTCAAAACTCGACTTGATGTATTTTTGGAAGAAATAAGTGGATAGGCCTGGCACACATTATTGGGCTGAATGGCCTGTTCTCCTCCACATTGTTCTAATGTACATATTAAAAAAAGAAAAAAAACATTTCACGACTGTACATGTGTTTAGGACATTGTGAGCGTACAACTGGAGAACTGTCATGTGGATTATGTGGCTCAAGAAACCTGAGATTTGTTAACAGAGGTTTTAATTGTGCTTGCCACTGTTCAGGGTTGGGCCCTGCTGGTCTCCGCTGAAGCCCAACATATTGTAAAACTCTGATTGCTATTCATCATGAAAAGATGAGATGAAAAATCTTCATCAGCCATCACTACAAACAACACAGGATAAATAACAAAGAAAATATTTCAGGGTCAAGTGTTTGTTTAAGCAGATGAAGATTAAAAGGTGACACAACTGAAGAAGGTAATTAGTACAGTGGATGCCAACTGTTATTTAAAATGGATTCTTAAATAAGAACCTTAGAACACAAGCAAACTTGTCAAGGGTAAATTCGGCACAAACATTTTTCTTTGCGGAAAGAACTACAGGGACATGGAATAAATGACCGTTTAAGTGAGGTGGACAGTAGGACTGTGGGGCTCATCAAAACTCGACTGGATTGTTATTTTCACAAAATAATTTGGCTAGGATATTTGAATTCTGTTGGGCTAAACGGCCCGTTCTCATCAAAATTGTGCTAATGTTCCAATATGTATTTTTGCTGTGCTGATGGCAATTGCAAAGAAAGAAATCTGTCACCTTTGTAACGTATGTCAATATAGTAACTTGACCAAACTAAGATGGGACCATCCATGTTTTTGCATTTTCCTTCAACACAGACCTGGCGTCTTAAGGAAATGAAACATTTCTGCTGGTACCTCTGGCTGGAGGATTTCACTCTAAGCTGCACTTTTATAAAGCCCATATTTCTGTTGTGTACATAAAGGCTTCCTTACCGATGGCCATAAAAATTTCATTCACGTTCATCGCAGTCTTGGCAGACGTCTCCATGAAGAGCAAACTGTTATCATCTGCATAGGCTTGTGCTTCCTGAGAAATAGAAAACAAAAACATGCAAACCATGTTCAAGTTTAGTTACAAAATGGGACAGGACACTGGTGACCATGACATCTCCTCCTTGTGATGTCAAGTGTCTACCAGAGTGTCTCACACAATCCGTCACCTATGCAGCTCAAACCTGTTTTTACTTATGTAAGGTATTGTTTTGTGGTTCCATTTTTATTAAAATGATACCAAATCCCATTAAATTCACAAAAAAACTTCCAACAAATATCTAAATATAAACAGTTGCAAGAAAAAGTATGAACCTGGAATTGCCGGTTTTTCCACATTAATTGGCCATAAAATGTGATGTGATCTTCAGAAGCATAGACAAACACAATATGCTCATGCTAATAACACACAAATAATAATCTTTAATGTCTCAATTAAACTCGCTCATCAAACACTCACAGTGTGCTGTGGGAAAAAAATGGTCTCACACATAAATCAACCTAAAATATCAGTTGCTGGGTGAACTGTGGCCACCAGTTCACAGTGTCTTGTGACTAGAGACGCTCACGGGCGGCATGACGGCTGGCAGGAATGTGTTGCAGGCTGGCTGTCCTCATATGACGGCAGCAGTTGCAGTCACAGCGGCAATGCAATCTGGCTTGTACCTCGTGTTATTATGAGTGGTGGTCTTCATTTACATAAACGTGTTCAGCACTACGATTAGCTAGAGACTGAATAGCCGATGCTGGTACCTCACTTACGTTTTCGATCTCCAGATCACCTGCATCAGAATAGGAGTCTTGACAGTTCAGGTCCAATTCAGCGATAATATACGAAAAAAAAAAAAAAAAACACATCCACGGAGTACTTTGCTTTGTGCATTTGCTTCAACCCCTCATCAGATGTCGATGCCATTTTTGTCATCGTTTGCTCTTCACTACTCCCGCAAGCACATGGGAATCTCAGTCAAAGCTAACATCCTTCTAATGGTGGGTTGTGTCACTGTTTTCCAGTTCCTTACTGCTCTCAACCCCTCCTTGCTGACAAAAGTCGACATCGGCCCTGAAAGAGTTAAGGGTGTCTGGTGCAAATGAGTCTCTCAAGATCATTCCACAGCCTCTCCGCAAAGTTAAGGTCTGTTCTCTGAATGGACAACTCCAAAAGGTGGATTTTATTTTTTTTTTGAAGCCGTTCTGCAGTAGATTTACTTTGATGTTTAGGGCCATTGTTCCTGCAGCATCACCCAAAAGCAGAAAAACACCCTGATAGCATCTTGTAGGATACACCTTGATAACCTTGGGAATTCCGTTCTCTAATCAACGATGGCAAGACATCCAGGCCCCCAGTCAGTACAATTTGTATGCTCCTATTCGCTGTACTTCACCGTCATGATAATGTTTTCACCTTGGTATCCGGTGCCCTTTTAAAGCCATATGTAATACAGGAGAGTATACAGAGGAAGAGGATGGCAAAGAAGAAGTGGGATAGTCAGAGAGATGCAGAAAGTAGACAAGAGTACAAGGAGATAAGGCGCAAGGTGACGAGAGAGATGGCGAAGGCTAAAGAAAAGGCGTATGATGAGTTATATGAGAGGTTGGACACTAAGGAGGGAGAAAAGGACCGGTGGGCTAGAGAGAGGGACCGAGCTGGGAAAGATGTGCAGCAGGTTAGGGTGATAAAAGATGAAGATGGAAACGTACTCACAAGCGAGGAGAGTGTGTTGAGCAGATGGAAAGAGTACTTTGAGAGGCTGATGAATAAAGAGAATGAGAGAGAGAAGAGGTTGGATGATGTGGAGATAGTGAATCAGGAAGTGCAACAGATTAGCAAGGAGGAAGTAAGGACAGCTATGAAGAGGATGAAAAATGGAAAGGCCGTTGGTCCAGATGACAAACCTATGGAAGCATGGAAGCGTTTAGGAGAAATGGCAGTGGAGTTTTTAACCAGATTGTTTAATGGAATCTTGGAAAGTGAGAGGATGCCTGAGGAGTGGAGAAGAAGTGTACTGGTGCCAATATTTAAGAATAAGGGAGATGTGCAGGACTGTAGTAACTACAGGGGAATAAAATTGATGAGTCACAGCATGAAGTTATGGGAAAGAGTAGTGGAAGCTACGTTAAGAAGTGAGGCTGATGATTAGTGAGCAGAAGTATGGTTTCATGCCAAAAAAGAGCACCACAGATGTGATGTTTGCTCTGAGGATGTTGATGGAGAAGTATAGAGAAGGCCAGAAGGAGTTGCATTGCGTCTTTGTAGACCTGGAGAAAGCATATGAGAGGGTGCCTCGAGAGGAGCTGTGGTATTGTATGAGGAAGTCGGGAGTGGCAGAGAAGTACGTAAGAGTTGTACAGGGTATGTACGAGGGAAGTGTGACAGTGGTGAGGTCTGCGGTAGGAGTGACGGATGCATTCAAGTTGGTGGTGGGATTACATCAGGGATTGGCACTGAGCCCTTTCTTATTTGCAATGGTGATGGACAGGTTGACAGACGAGATTAGACAGGAGTCCCCGTGGACTATGATGTTTGCTGATGACATTGTGATCTGTAGCAATAGTAGGGAGCAGGTTGAGGAGACCCTGGAGAGGTGGAGATCTGCTCTAGAGAGGAGAGGAATGAAGGTCAGTAGGAACAAGACAGAATACATGTGTGTGAATGAGAGGGAGGTCAGGGGAATGGGGAGGATGCAGGGAGTAGAGCTGGTGAAGGTGGATGAGTTTAAATACTTGGGATCAACAGTACAGAGTAATGGGGATTGTGGAAGAGAAGTGAAAAAGAGAGTGCAGGCTGGGTGGAATGGGTGGAGAAGAGTGTCAGGAGTAATTTGTGACAGACGGGTATCAGCAAGAGTGAAAGGGAAGGTCTACAGGAAGGTAGTGAGACCAGCAATGTTATATGGGTTGGAGACGGTGGCACTGACCAGAAAGCAGGAGACAGAACTGGAGGTGGCAGAGTTAAAGATGCTAAGATTTGCATTGGGTGTGACGAGGATGGACAGGACTAGAAATGAGTACATTAGAGGGTCAGCTCAAGTTGGACGGTTGAGAGACAAAGTCAGAGAGGTGAGATTGCGTTGGTTTGGACATGTGCAGAGGAGAGATGCTGGGTATATTGGGAGAAGGATGCTAAGGATAGAGCTGACAGGGAAGAGGAAAAGAGGAAGGCCTAAGAGAAGGTTTATGGATGTGGTGAGAGAGGACATGCAGGTGATGGGTGTAACAGAGCAAGATGCAGAGGACAGAGAGATACAGAAAAAGATGATCCACTGAGGCAACCCCTAATGGGAGCAGCCGAAAGAAGAAGGTGTACTGCTGCATATCCATCCTGAACAATTCAACCTTAGTTACGTCAGTCCACAAAAGGCATTTTGGAGTGACAAGATGGCCTTTTGTAAACTTTATAGGCATGTAACGATGTTTTCTTTTTTGGGAGAGAGAGCTCCTTTAATATGAGTAGGATATCTTTTAACAATGTGATGTCCAGTGTAGTGTGCTGGGCCAGTAAAGATCACAAAAGAGAGGCCCACCAAATCACCAAGTTGGTTATAAAGGTAGGCCGAGTTACTGGATGCACAGTGGACCCTCTGGAGTTTGTAAAAGAGATCAATAAACAAAACTGAGTGCCATTATGAACAATGTGGCATATCCTCTCTGTGACCCACTAACACTGAGGGACTTTCAGTCAACAAATTATTGAGAAAAAGTTTGTGAAGAAACGCACTGGAGTTCCTTTACACCAATGGCAATACACCTTTATAGCACCTCACACTGACTGCTCTATTTTTCTTTAGCCAATTCACAAGTGTTTTTCTTTTAGTCATTCTGGTATTTATTTCAGAGGGGGGTTGGTTTGTTTGTCATAATAAACTGCTCAAAAAATGAAAGGAACACTTTGAAAACACATCAGATCTCAATGGGGGAAAAAAAATCCTGCTGGCTATCTCTACTGATATGGACTGGTAATGTGTTAGGAACGAAAGGATGCCACATTGTTTGACGGAAATGAAAATTATTGACCTACAGAGGGCCGAATTCAAAGACACCCTGAAAATCAAAGGGAAAAAATGATGCAGCAGGCAGGCGAGTCCATTTTGCCGAAATTTCATTGCAGCAACTCCAAATCATACTCAGTAGTTTGTATGCCCCCCCCCCCCCCCTTTAAAATCACATGCTTGTATGCATGCCTGACAAGATCAGGGGGTGGGGGGCATGCTCCAAATGAGACGACGGATGGTGTCCGGGGGATCTCCTCCCAGATCTGGACCAGGGCATCACTGAGCTCCTGGACAGTCTGAGCTGTCAGATGGACTGAAACATAATGTCCCACCCAGAGGTGTTCTATTGGATTGAGGTCAGGCGAGTGAGCATGGGGGGCCAGTCAATGGTATCAATTCCTTCATCCTCCAGGAACTGCCTGCATACTCTCGCCACGTGAGGCCGGGCATTGTCGTGCACCAGGAGGAAACCAGGAGCCACTGCACCAGCATAGGGTCTGACAACGAGTCCAAGGATTTCACCCCGATAGCTAATGGCAGTCAAGGTGCCGTTGTCTAGCCTGTAGAGGTCTGTGTGTCCCTCTATGGATATGCCTCCCCAGACCATCACTGACCCACCACCAAACCGCTCATGCTGAACAATGTTACAGGAAGCATAACATTCCCCAAGGCTTCTCCAGTCCCTTTCACGTCTGTCACATGTGCTCAGGGTGAACCTGCTCTCATCTGTGAAAAGCACAGGGCACCAGTGGTGGACCTGACAATTCTGGTATTCTATGGCAAATGCCAATCGATCTCCACGGTGCCCACAAGAGGATGTCGGGCCCCCAGGCCACCCTCATGAAGTCTGTTTTCTGATTGTTTGGTCAGAGACATTCACAACAGTGGACTGCCTGCTGGAGGTCATTTTGTAGGCTCTGACAGTGCTCATTCTGTTCCTCTTTGCCCAAAGGAGCGGATAGCGGTGGGTCCTGCTGATGGGTTAAGGACCTTCTACTAGGGGCCCTGTCCAGCTCTCCTAGAGTAACTGCCTGTTTGTCACCTGGAATCTCCTCCATGTCCTTGAGACTGTGCTGGGAGACACAGCAAACCTTCTGGCAATGCTATATATTGATGTGCCATTCTGGAGAAGTTGGACTACCTGTGCCAGCTCTGTAGGGTCCAGGTACGGCCTCATGCTACCATTAGTGACACTGACCGTAGCCAAATGCAAAACGAGTGACAAAACAGATGAGGAGAGAAAAATGTCAGTGGCCTCCACCTGTTAAACCATTCATTCCTGTTTTGGGGGTCGTCTAATTGTTGCCCCTGAAATGTGCACCAAAGCAGCAGAAACTGATGAACATGCCCTTCTGCTACTTAACTGACCAGATCAATAGCCCACAAGTGTCACTGACTTGATGCTACTCTCTCATTAAAAAGGGTTCCTTTCATTTCTTTGACCAGTATATAATATTTATTTAAGGAACTTTTTTAAAAAGCCAAATTTCCCCCTAAGGACAAATAACGTGTTACCTATCAATACAACAAGGAATACTTTTATAGGCACTGTAGTATTTTTTTTTACACCTACATATGTATTATATAGTGCCATTTCACTTCTATCTGTCATAATTCCTTTCATATCTAATTCATCCAAGTATGAAACAAAGGCCAGTGCTACCATGCCCACCTTAAGGCATATCCCACCTCACACTTCCAACACAATAATTGAGCATTAGGGAGACATTGAAGTAGCTGGGAACATCAATCAGCATAACAAAACCAAAGAGTAAAAGCACATGACAGGACCAATGCAAAATGTTTGAGACCATATCCTTAAAACTGCCCACCTGGAATTCGACAGCTCTCTTGCTAGCGAGGTCAGCCTTGTTTCCTGCCAGGGCGATGACAATGTTGGGACTGGCTTGCCTCTGAAGTTCCTTTACCCAGTTTTTAGCTCGTGTGAATGTATCCTGCAGGGCACACAAGGCATTAACACATGTTTCATAACTTCCACATGCCAAACTTTAAAACCCCCAATACCTCAAAAGTCAGTGAAGTACATTAATAACTGCACCTTGTAGGTACCTACAGATGCCAAATGCCTTGAGGGTAATGTCTAACGATTACTTACTCCACTTTTGCCCTAACAGAGTAGGCCAAATTCCTTGCACAGCAGTTGGTTAATGCAAGGACCACATCGCTCCTCTAAGATCCCCTATTGTCTTTTAATAATATTGAAAATGAAATGAAAATAATGAAAAATTATAATGAAAAATGCCACCCAATCCTGATGAAATTCTACTAGTTGGCCTGTCTAATGTACATTTTATAAAGTGGTGTGCCCAAGCACTTCTCCAAGATCCCCCCAATCCAGTGTTTCCCAACCTCAGTCCTGTGGCCCCACTGTGGCTGGAGGTTTTTGTTCCAACCAGATTTCTGATCAGTGACAACATCTGATAGCACTGATCTTATTAGGTGGTATTTTTTTATTATTCTACATTCAGAAAAGCACAGCAGCATGATTTTTACATTTATAAGACATTTTGAAATATTTCTGCTTTTGCTATAGATTTAAATGCTTAACTCTCTTTTGTTGATTTCATTATATTTTGCTCTCTGTGTAGTTTTTCCCCTTCGTTGTATCTTATTAATGACAATTAAAAACGAGAAGAGCAGACACGCAGGCAAACAACACGAAATAATCAAATGCTCCAAGTACTTTAGCATCAGACCCACTAATTAGTAAATAATGGATTAATTAAACAATTAGAACACCTAGAAAAGTAGAATGAAAATCAAGATGAAAATATTCTTAAAAAGTTTGGTATAATTGGTTGATCAGACACCTGACTATAATCCTACAAAATCCCTGACTTTGTGCAAGTGTACCTATAAGAATTGATGCTGGTTTGAAGGCAAAAGGTAGTAACACCAAATATTGATTTGATTTAGATTTTTCTTTTGGTCGCTCACTTTGCATTTTGTAAATTGATAACAATAAACAATCATTTATATTTCTGAAAGCTTTCTTTGTTTACAGCATTTTTTCACACCTGCCTAAAACTTTTGCATAGATAAGACAGGTTTAGATAGACAGAGACAGAGACAGAGATAGAGATAGAGACAGAGACACTATATAAGATAGACAGACAGACAAGACAAGATAGACAGACAGACAAGACAAGATAGACAGACAGACAAGACAAGACAGACAGACAAGACAGGTCTAGATAGACAGACAAGACAGGTCTAGATAGATAGGATAGACAGGTTAGGATAGACAGGTTAGGATAGATAGGTTAGGATAGATAGGTTAGGATAGATAGGTTAGGATAGATAGGTTAGGATAGATAGGTTAGGATAGATAGGTTAGGATAGATAGGTTAGGATAGATAGGTTAGGATAGATAGGTTTAGACAGATGGATAGGTTTAGACAGATGGATAGGTTTAGACAGATGGATAGGTTTAGACAGATGGATAGGTTTAGATAGACATATAGATAGTATGAAGGACAGCCGGGTCCCATGCCCGGCAGGGACGCCCCTGCTGCACCTGTTCTGGAGGAGCCACCATGGGCAGCTCAATACCTCCCCCGTGACGCCTGGTGGCAGCCTCCCTGGCGGACGGTGATCCCCCAGCCTAGCACATGGCTCCTGGGGAGATGGAGTCCTCCACAGCCTGGTTGGGGGCTTGGATGGCTGCTAGGGAGAGCTACATGGAGTCTGCAGCCCGGCTGGTCGAATCTTCAGCCCCACCCGGAAGTGCAATTAGGACCAGGTGGTCAAGCACCTGGAATGCTTCCGGGTGGGTTATAAAAAGGGCCAGCCACCACCACTCAGGAAGCCAGAGTTGGGAGGAAGGAGACGAAGCTTGCGGAGGAGTGGTGGGAGAGAAGAGTGTGTTGTTGCTTGATTGGGATTGTGATTTTGGGACTGTGTATTGCCTGTGGGTCACGGGGAAGACGTGCGCCCATGGGTGAAGAAAAATAAAAGTCCTTGTGTGTTTTATACGTGCCTCTGTGTCCTTCTGTGCTGGGTCAGGTGCCTATATAGCGCCTTTTCGATATATAAATAAAGATAGACAGATAGAGATTATTTACAGTATTTTTTTTTTTTTTTAACCAAACTTACTTTTCTAATTTCTATATTGTTCCCAAAACACAGAACGTGGGAAATAACAGTTCACTTAATTAGCCAAGGAGTCCAATTAAAAACAGAAGCTGGCTGCAACAGGACCGAGGTTGGGGTACACTGCCCTAATCCAAACCCCACTCACAACCACCCCCCCCCCCCCCATTACTGAGATACATACCATGTTAGTAATTTCAAATAAAAAAAATGTCGACCCACCCCTGATGCAATTCTATTGGTGGGCCTGTCTGTGGTACATTTTCTGAAGTGGTGTGCCTAGCACTGCTCCAAGCTTACCCCAATCCAAACCCACTCACAACCCCCACCTACCTGTTCCCGCCCCCCCATCAGTGAGATACATACTGTGTTAGTGATGTCAAAAACAACAATGGCAGCCTGTGCCCCTCTGTAGTACATCGGTGCGAGGCTGTGATACCGCTCCTGTCCTGCTGTGTCCCAGATCTCGAACTTTACCGTAGTCTCGTCCAAACAGACCGTCTGTGTGAGGAAAGCAGCTGAGGAAGAAGCAGAAAGCAAAAAGGTCGTCACAGGCTGCTTCAGCGATACACTAAGCTACAAAGTGAGAGAAGCAATCCAGTCATTCCAAGCTGTCAAACTCCATTCGAAATTCTAACTCTTTCAAAGTACTTGAGAAGCGTTTGAAGACTCTCTTTTGGTGAATTTCTGCCTATTTGATATTAGCTGTTAGGTTTTTGTAACCTGGGAAGTGTAACTTGTTCTGATCTCTTCACTTGTGATGACTAATTCTGTAACTTTATCCTGTAACACTTGATCCTAAGCCCCCTAGACTGACATTTATGCTGATCTCTTTTGTAAGTTGCTTTGGATAAAAGCATCAGTAAACTAAATAAATGTTAATGTTGAATTTTCTTTTTCGTTGCTCACTTTTATATAAAGATACTGTTTAAATAAAGATCAAATCAATCTTGATATGTCCACATATGTTAAAAATCGGGAGTGGTCTCCCCTCGACTTTCTCATATACTCAGATACGGGGATGGATATTTGAGGAGCAAACCGCAAGACAATGATTATATTTTTATATTAAGTACATTAAAGAACCATCAACAACAAATCAAATTAAATTAATGATATATTGAACAATTATTATAAAAGTAAAGTTGAATATATCGGACTCTGCAGCTGCATGAATAAAAGGTAAAGTATCACTTCCGATTAATGGAAATAGCCCAAAAGTTGATAGAAATCTACATTTTGTACCAAATACTTGTATGCAAAATTTGGTAGACCGAAGTGAAAGCATACTCAAGTTATCATGTTTACACACACAGACATACACACACACACACACACAGACATACACACACACACACACACACACACACAGACATAACTCCAAATATCGTGTTTTCGGACTTGGAGAGGCACATCAAGATTCATAAAAATCTCAAAAATGGAATTTTTGGAGGATTCCAATACTTTCCCTACACTTCGTATACGAGAAAGTGAGGGAGGTCTAAAACATCGAGATTCATCAAAATCTCGACACTGAATGGTTGGACGATTACAATAGTTTCCCTTTACTTCGAATACGAGAAAATAAAACAAGGACCAAACTCCTCATGTGGTGTACTAATGTTTTTACATAACTGCATAAATATCATTATAGTGGAGCAATTAAAGAATTTTTCATAGTGATATATGAGGCAATTGCTGTAGCCAAAGGGTGCATTGACTAGAAAAGAACCAAAATGTTCAAATGACTACCACAGAACCAAATGTTACATCGTTACAAATAACATAACATTCTCCAATATGTCCACTCCGGTTAGCCCTTTACATAAAATTAAAAGTGCCACTTTGCCAGGTAATTTTATTTAGGAGTGAAGTCAGGAAGCACTTCTTTATGCAAAGAGTTGTGGGAATCGAGAGCAAGTCACGGAGACATGGAGATGAAGCAGAATCCTGGACAACATTTAAGAAGTCTCTGTATGAGACGTTGGGACAGCGTAGCTACTGTAATTAGCTAAACAAAACAAGCGTGATGGACTGAATGGCAAATTTCTTATGTTCCCGTGAGTTAGCCAGCCATGGATCATTTTCAGTCTGCCTCTCCCCTTCCAGTTGCAATAACTGATTTTAGTAAAGTAAGAAGTAACACTGAAATGAACTACACAACAAGGGCGAATTCTTTCAAAATTACTGAGCAAAGCATAACCTTCTTCTGATGCCAGTATGCTAACAAATTCATCTGACCTTTGTGTGTATTTAATGTTGGCTCACTCCATTTCTACGACATATAATATGCTGTAATACAGAATGAGTGCGGTAAACTGGTTGTAACCTTAAGACTCGACTCATATTTGGTGTAGGCCTACCCAGTGACCATTTACAGTACCCTCTATAATGTTGGGGACAAAGCCACATTTTTCCTTGACTATCCCCCTCTGCTCCACAGCTTACAATTATAAATCAAATAATTTAGATATGATTAAAGAGCACATTGCAGGCTTTCATTTAAGGGGATTTGAAACAAATTTCAGTCACAATCATCCACTCTAACCCAAGTCAGACAAAGCCTGGCCAGCCTTCACTCCCCATTCTCAAATGATGGCCCCAATCATCTGCAGCATCTCAAGCAGCCCCCCATTGAGAACGCTCACCCACAACTTCTGTTTTTATTTCTCACTTGGAGAATTGAATTTAAAGAAACTGAGCAGGGAGGGAGGGACACAAGATCTGGCAATCACATAGGAAGTTTCAGTTATTTACAAGACATCCTGTTTTAAGACGCAGAGGCCAGCAGACACAGCGTCGCACTTCTGCTAAACAGCAGAAAGGAGGTGTGGGGTTCATACACTCAACCGTTGCTCTCCTGCTTGCAAAAAAAAAAAAAAAAACTCATCTCTGCACATTCCTGGACGGGCACGTGAGCCGCCCGACACATTAACAATCCTCTAGATGGCAGCGGTCACATGTTGGGCGCCACTCAAGGCCATTCTTGCTACCTTTGACCTTCCTGCTGATGAGAGATTTCACATTGAGAGACGGATCTGCTGACCAGGCCTCTTTTCCTTCGAGTACATGGGTGGCTGAGTTCCAAGATTGGGGGGTGCTGGTTTGTGAGGTCCTTTAGCGGATCTCTTCTACTGTGTTCTTTTTTTTGTCACCCCCCCCTTCCACCCGCCTCTCTCTGGGAAACTGGAAAAGCTACTGAGCAAAGCAAAAGAGGAAGCAAAACAACAGAAAGTTGCCTCTGAAAAGCAAGGCAGGCAGAAATGAATTATTAAGCAAACACATTCATCTTGAAGTGGTCAGCCCTGAGTGCTTTAAAAAAAATGAAAAATAAAAAACACACACACACTTAAAAACAGTCAAGCACCAGCAAGGAGGCAAAGTTTAAAAGGACCATTCAGGCCCTGGAGAAGCTTCACTTACAGGCAGACGTCGGCTCAGACCGACAAGGTGGGGTAACCAACCGCCTTTTAAGTCTTGCCCGTTGTGGTGGACCATTATGTTCAAGAGTTTCACACTTGAAAGCGGGTTTAGGCCAGAACATACCTTTCATGGTGGATGCCACCATATCCAATCATTTTAAAATAGAGACATGAAGGGTGGTATGGGTAGAGTCTCGACTTACTTATCTGAACAAGTGACCTCAAATGTCTACCAGTCCAGAGCTTTATTGCCTGGGCCACACTTTCTTCCAATCGGCTGCTCTTGTGTTTCCCTTGAGCCTTTTGTAATTGCCATTAGATTTTGGTTTTTAATCCAATTCATTTGATTCTCGGGTCCTCCCTGTGTGGAGAGCGCTTTGAGTAGTGAGAAAAGCGCTATATAAATGTAAAGAATTATTGAGATAAATTTTCCTCTTGAGACATCAAAAGGTTTTTTACTGAGACCCCAAAGACATGGCATTAAAAACTCACAGCCAGCAAGAATTCTTCCTTCAAATAAAAAATCTGTACAAGTAAATAAAATACACTGCCTAAAAAAGTATTCACCCCCTTGGAAGTACACACATTTTCTTGTTTTACAACATTGAATCACACTGGAATTAATTTGGCTTTACTGGACACTGAAAAAGACTTTAATGTGAAAGTGAAGAGAGATTCTGCAAACTGATCTCAATTAATTACAAACTACGGGGGGCTCTGCCCCCTGCTCGCCAACCCCCGGATGGGCTCTACGCGCTAGACACTCAACGAGCTCTTCCGCTCGCGTATGTGGAAGAGGATGTACAATTTAAACAGATTGTTATTTTCATGGGAATTGTTACTAATGCATAATAACTTTTACATTACAGCAAGTAATTAACCATAGTAAAAAAATAAAAGGAAAACATAATAAATTGAAAGAAAATTGTTTCACGTTGCGTTAGAGGTATTCATTGCGTTATACATTGTTGTTCTCTTTGGCTTTGAAATTAACACACACATACTTTTTAAAACTTACACTTTTACTGTAAAACTTCAGTAAAAACAATTTTTTTAATTAACTTTCCGTCAATACTGCATTGAATTTTGATTCTGTGTTTGAACTTGCATCATGACAACACAACATGTAACTGCCTGTGAGTGAATATCGTTTCTCTCTCTATTAAATAAAATGACTTTTTGGAATGTTTGCCCCTGTGATTTTTTGTTATAGCAAAAGCTATTCTAACGGGAAACTGTAAACGTTTTAATATGAATGGCATATCACGATCTCCTTTGGTGTCTAATGTTATCCCCTGAAGATGTACTTCATTACCTTTCTTGTCGCCGGTTAATATTTTACATGTCAGAATTGTTCAACCAATTTTGAACACAACTAATCTTGTCCAATTGCATAGCCCATCAGTCAGATGCAAAATCTAAATGACGCAATAACATTACGATACATCCTTCTTTCAACAGTAATTCAGCCGGTGGAAGACCAGACAGTGTTAAAGGTTGTAGATATTCTATGGGATATTGTAAGTTGATGTTTTCCACACAATCACCACTGACTGTTTCAGCATAGTTTACTGATATGCATTTAACCAATTTGACGTGTAACCGATCGACAATTTTCACGTTACTTCGTTTGACTTCATCGTTTCTCGGTGCTAGGATTGCCCGTGTACTAATTTCTTCTGTTGATAGCCCTTCGGGATGAAAGTCTTCAATAAGATTTGGACATGATAAGTCGTCTTTAATTGGGAACTTAAAGTGAAGAAAACGTAAAAATTTATAAGAGCTGAGAGCGCAGGAACTGTGACTGACAAACGTATTCACACGAATGAGAGGTGAGAGGACCGCAGGCGTGGGCGGTTGAGAGGAGGGCGGGACTTCAAAAAATCTCTTGGCAATACTCTCAAGATTTTCTTTTATAACAGAGAGATATAAAACAGAAAATAACTGATCATATAAGTGCCCCCCCACCAACCCGTAATATGACACCCCAATATCTTCACTGGAGCAGTCCATTGATTTAAGAAGTCACAGAATTTGTCCAATGGAGGTCACCTGTCTGGGATTTCACTTGTTTCCAGTCTAAACACACCTGAATGTCGACAGGCCAGCTTGTGGGGAGAAATTCAAATTATAAATTTTCCACAGTGCCCATCGGAGTGATCACTGCTCCCCAGGACATTTCAAAGCACAGTGTATTGTACAGCCACCATGCTCAAGTAAAAGTTGTGGATTACCAAAAGGCTCTAAAATCAAAATGTTATGAATATCATATCAGGGCAGACACCTTAAAGTAACAGGAGATGTTGGTGCAGTCTGCCAAGGAAACTGGTAAAAGTAAAAATATTAAAAAAAAAAAAAAAAAAAAAGAGGGTTTCTTGCCTACCTCCAATTGTGCTCTCCTGGTACTCGTGGAATTGGCCTTTGACAAAACGCAGGACGAGGCTGGACTTGCCCACAGCTGACTCCCCCAACAGCACCAGCTTGAACTGGCAAATTTTGTTGCTGGCGGCAGGCCCGTTAGGTCGTGCGGCACCTCCCCTACCCGCCATAGTTAACACAGAAGCCTAAATCCCCTTGTCAGACTTGGAAACGCCGCAGACCTCAAAGTCAGGTAGGGAAGGGGATGAGCAGATGTACACTGAGGCAGAGGAGGCTAATGGTGGGTCACCAGGTACCCTGCGGGGACAAAAGAGAAAAGATAAAAAAACATCAGTCAGGCAGGCAGCTATAACACAGGACACAGCAACAGCCACCGACTCAGTGCCGCTGGTGCAAATGAAGAGACGAGGCTGTTGGGAGTAGTTAAAGGTAGAAGGTGCCATCTTTAGGTATGGCAACAGATGGGCTTCAAAATCATGCAGCTTTTCAAAGGAGGATGGTGGATGCAGGTGGAGGATGGATGGGGTCTCCCAGTTATTGTCAACCACAGAGGTCAGACCTGCCACAAAGCTGTCAAAGCCTACAACCTCCCAGTAGCACCCTCAGTCAGCCATTCTCAAAGTAAAGCTCAACCCCTGCTGACTGACAGAAGTGCAAGGCCTGGAGCCGCTCTCATTTTGTCCATAGGATACGTGACAGAAGGTGAGCAATGACAAGACAATAAGACAAGACAATAAGACAACCCTGAATTCAAAGACTTGAGGCTGTAATTGCTGCCAAAGGTGCATCGACAAAGTATTGAGCAAAGGCTGTGAATACTTATGTACATGGGATTTCTCAGTTTTTTTACATTTTTAATAAATTTGCAAAAATCTCAAGTAAACTTTTTTCACCTTGTCATTATGGGGTGTTGTGTGTAGAATTCTGAGGAAAAAAATGAATGTAATCCATTTTGGAATAAGGCTGTAACACAACAAAATGTGGAAAAAGTGATGCGCTGTGAATACTTTCCGGATGCACTGTATATGGATGAAATGACAAGAAATACTCTTGACTTCTTTCTGTAGACTCCAGATGAGGTCTCACCAGTGTGTTATAAAGCATCAGCATAACCTTCTTGGACTTGCACTCCACACATCAAGGCTCTATATAACCTGACATTCTGTTAGCCTTCCCATTAATGGCGTATGAAGACTGTCTGGACTGCAATCAAGTGAACCCCCAGACAGGTGGTCTCCACTGAACTAATTCTGTGACTTCTTAAATCAATGGGCTGCTCCAGTGAGGACTTGGGTGTGTTATATTGAAGGAGATGAACACTTATGCCATCAGTTATTTTGTGTTTTATATTTGTAATTAAACCTCTTGGCATTGATCTTTTTTTTTTTTTGCTCTGACATTAAAGAGTCTTTTTCTTTTGATCAATGTTAAAAAAACCAAACAAACCCGGTGTGATTCATTGTTCTATAACAAGAAAACACGAGCATTTCCAAGCGGGTGAATATGTTTCATGGGCACTGAAAGCCAAGTGTACTGTGGAGTTTTCAGCGGAGGCGCAGTCACGAGAAAGGAGGGCAAAGTTTAAAATGCTGGCACCCAGATGCCTCCCGAGACATTTACTGTTTTGTGAGAGTAATCCGAGTCCCAACAACCCCCCCATGCCTGTTTATAACGAAAAGGAAAAGAAGCAGAAGTGAAAAGTCAAGAGGCAGAAAGAAAGAGAAAGCAAGAGAGAGATAAAAGTGAGAGAAAGGGAGAGGGAATGAGACACAGACACACACACACACCCCCCTGGACACGATCATTGTCTGATCACAGCTGTCACACCTCAGCAGGAGTTAACAAGGCAAAGAGCCAAAAAGCCATCAAGTCACACAGGAACAGTGGGGCCGATGGTGGCACCTTCATGTCAGCGTAACTAGCGGCAAATGCACAATGCATTGAAATGTGGGAGGCAAGAAAGGAAAAATGGACTGTAGGACACAAGAAGACAGCAAGGAAACAAACTGCAGGCAACCAGGCAAAGGAGAAAAGCAAGACAAAAAATACAACAAGGAGCAATGAGGGCTGCATGAGAAAACAAGAAATTCACGTCACAGGACCAAAAAACATTTGCCTTCTAACCAAAGGACCCACATCTAGTTGCTGGAATTTGGTTTCTCACTTGGAACACCACCAGCTTCTAGAGGTTCCGCTTCAGGAAGCCAACCTGAGGGGGAATACATGAAGAGGTCCAACGGCAAGTAGACCACCACGAGCAGTAACCTTGCAAAACGTGTTCAGTAACACTTATTTTGTGATGTTGACTCGGTCATGTTGACCTCATTTGTAAGTTGCTTTGGATAAAAGTTTCTGCTGAATTAATAAATGTAAATTAATAAAATAATAAAATTAAATAAATAAAAATGTATTATATTATAATAAAAATAAAATAAATGTAAATAAATGGTGAGGAAGGCAGGCTCTATTGTAGGCATGGAGCTGGACTTGTGAATTTCCCCTTGGGATTAATAAAGTATCTATCTATCTATCTTTCAGTCTGACATCTGTGGTGGAGCAATGGGCGCTGAGCAGACTCCTGTCAGTCATGGAGAATCCACTAAACAGGATCATCTCCAGACAGAGGAGCAGCTTCAGCAACAGACTGCTGTCACCATCCTGCTCCACTGACAGACTGAGGAGATCGTTCCTCCCCCACACTATGCGACTCTTCAGTTCCACCTGTCGGTTATACCTGCCTTGTTATCACTCTTTAATATTGTTCTTTATCAGTATGCTGCTGCTGGAGTATGGGAATTTCCCCTAGGGATTAATAAAGTATCTAAATGTAGTTTTGATTGACAAATAGCTATGTTGGAAAACTTCTGGGCAACCCACACATATATAAGGAAAGTATAGCAAAGGGGGAAAAATGTAACATGCCAGTTTGTAACAGACTTAACATTTCCAAAACGGTTGATTTTCTCTTTTCTAAGAACACAGTCACAAGTGTTTCTCTTGGACCGAAGCAGTTTAACATTTCTTTATTTTCAGATACTGTATGATGGACACAGGTTAGCTGTTCCTGTGTTGGCTCGTTTTGCATCTTGTTATTATCTGGCTGCTTGTTAAGGGGTCTGCGTCTTAAATAGCAAATCCAATAAATGTAAATCCGAATCACTTCATCGCTAGTGTGTGAAACGTACCAGAATTGACTTTGGTTTGGTGCAAAATGTGGGATATAAGACATCACCAATTCAAGACAACACAATTTCAACCCACCATTAACCTGACACTGTGCAAACCACTAAACAAATACAACAACTTCATGAACACAACATTAACAAACGTCAATACTTAACTGAAATAGAAAAACTATACAAAATAATATAAATATCAGAGTACAAGATGAGCAAGTATGATGTATTTACGAATAGATAAACAGGGCAGTTACCAGTTATATGTTGCAAAAACAGTTAGGAATAACCTTATGTAAGTTTATTTAGGATCTGAATAATCGGAGGAAAGAAGCTGCAGAGATGGTGTGTAGTTCGGGTCACAGTAGGCCTGTACAAATGAAGGCAACGGACTGGCAGCAAAAACTGGTCACTCATTAAGTGTTAGAACTAAGGTTCCCAACGGGGGCGTTACCGCCCACCGGTGGGCGCTGAAGAAATCTAAGGGGGCATTTCTGGTCCAAGACATATTAAGGGGACGTTGAGGACCAGCCGCCTCACCCTTGGGCAATACAAGAACGCACTAAAACGTTTGATTAATACTAAAAATCATCGAACTCATGTTTCAACCAATTATTCTAAATGTCCATTAAGAAAGACCCATCCTTATTAAATAGTAGGTATTGGTACATTATATTTACAAACTAGCAAAATACCCGCGCTTCGCAGCGGAGAAGTAGTGTGTTAAAGAGGTTATGAAAAAAAAAGGAAACATTTTAAAAATAACGTAACATGATTGTCAATGTAATTGTGTTGTCTTTGTTATAACTGTTGCTGTCTTTTATATATATATATATATATATATATATATATATATATATATATATATATATATATATATATATATATATATATATTATATATATAATATACACACACACATAAACATTTATATACATATACATATATATACATATCTACATATACACATCTACATATATATATACACACATACATAAACACACACATAAGACTTACTGAGTGAAACGGGCTTTCATTGACAATCATGTTACGTTATTTTTAAAATGTTTCCTTTTTTTTTTCATAACCTCTTTAAACACTACTTCTCCGCTGCGAAGCGCAGGTATTTTGCTAGTATATATATATATATATATATATATATATATATAATATATATACATATATACATATACACACATACATGCAGTTTTAATAACACAGAAATCAATATAAACATTAACATCATTATCATATGAGAATATGAAGTAATATATAAGAAGCACATTTCATATAAATATAAATTATTAAACAGTAAAATCTTCTTCTGTAATTTGCTACCGTGGCAATTTGTGTGTCTGTCCAGGATTTTAAATGACCTGTAGCTCGCAAACCGTTTCACCTATACACTTGAAATGTGGTACACATATAGTACGTCACGTCTACTATCCGCTTTATGGGTGATGATTGTTTTACTCTTTTTATGTTTATTTTATTTTATTGTAGAATCAACTCCTATCTGCGCACAGCAGGGCAGCCGTGGGCGGATGCGTATGGTGTATTCACTCCATGTTATCGTGCATTGCGCTGTCAGTGGTATTTTGATAAAAGAATTTGAACAACATATAAGAAGCGTATAAATTATTAAACAGTAAAACATTAACATTTAAGAAGTAAAGTTACATTAAGTACTACTGCAGTGCCTTCGGGTATACCTCATTTTTTGTTTGCCCATTACATGCTTAAATGTATACATTTTTTGGTGCACCTACCCGAGAACACGCGACATATAACCGAGCGTGGGAGAAGCATGGATTTTAAACACGCGTTGAGTTGATCTGCTGGTCTTCCTCGTGGAAAAACTGGTAATGTTTGACTAAAATGTACAGCGAGTAAAACGACATTACCTCCTATTTTTTTTTTACGATCTCTGAGATCTTGCTTTTTTCGGTTCAAGGCTTCATAAGCTCTTTTATGTTGTATGGTGTACTTATCCCAAACCATCATCTTTGAATGTTGCAAGACTTTCGCCTTGTATGTAGATCGGGGTAATTACATTCATTGCATTCCTAGTCTGAATCACAATGTGATTGTATGGGTGGTTACCTGGCACTGTAGGGTTGCCACCCGTCCTTTAAAATACGGAATCGTGCCGCGTTTGAGAATGAAATTGCGCGTCCCGTTTTGAATCAATACTGGACGGGATTTATCCCGTATTTTTTTTATCATTTTTTTTTTAAAGCAGCGTCTCATGCAAATCATCCCACACGCATTTTATGAAGATGCCTCCTTTCCTACTTTTGATTGGGTAATACTTGATGTCATCGTTAGTTTGATTGGTGTTTTTAACTGTCCAGTGAGGAGGGCGTGTCTTTTAAGTACAGTCTGCAAAGTGTTGGCACTGAGATATGGCGTCAGCGCCATAGTTGAAGCCCCTAACGTTGCGGTCAGCAAGTCGGCTAACATCCGCCATGTGCCGTCTTTCAGTTGCGAGAAGCACATCATAGAATGGTTGAAACTGTTGCCCCTAACGTTGCGCCACGGCGTGTGGTTCGTTTATACCTCGTGTGTTCTCATTAAACTTTTATCTCGCGAATATGTTATTGCAATCCGCAGCGGGAGCGTTTCTATAAACTTAATTTAAACTTACGTTTTACACCGTGCTTTCTTTCCCTTATGAACATGCTTGTATGCTTAACTCGCTCCGTTCTCAATTGTTTAATTTTTTGCTCTTAGCTGTTCGCGGCTCTTCCTCCATTTCCCCCTACTTCGTTCTTTTATCTCGCGAATATGTTATTGCAATCCTTAACGGGAGCGTTTCAATAAACTGATTGAAAATAGTTTTGCATTTACCTTTTTAGTAAAGGCGAGCTTTTAAGCCTGAGAAATCAGCCCGTAAATGCACACGTTTAATTGCACATGTGTTAATATGTATGGTTACACAGTATTAAAAGACAGTGAACAACGTCAGTTACCTTTGTTCCCGCGTTTGATGAAAGGTGAGCTTTTAAGCCTGAGAAATCACCCCGTAAATGCACACGTTTAATTGCACATGTGTTAATATGTATGCTTACACAGTATTAAAAGACAGTCAAAAATTAACGTCATTTACCTTCGTTCCCGCGTGTGACTCGTGCTGTAAATCTCTTCCTTGGTTTTAGTTCACGTGATTACGTAGGAGGCGTGATGACGCGATACGTGACTCCGCCTCCTCCATTACAGTGTATGGACAAAAAATATGTTCCAGTTATGACCATTACGCTTTGAATTTCGAAATGAAACCTGCCTAACTTTTGTAAGTAAGCTGTAAGGAATGAGCCTGCCAAATTTCAGCCTTCCACCTACACAGGAAGTTGGAGAATTAGTGATGAGTGAGTCAGTGAGTCAGTCAGTCAGTGAGGGCTTTGCCTTTTATTATTATAGATTTGCACAAGTCCTTACAAGATTAACGCACGTGCAGAGGACCGAATCTATGCATGTTTTGATAGGTTCGTTGAACATTACTTATAAATACATGAGAAGTTTTTCGGAATCCCTTCAGAGCAAGTGTAAACCTAAAATTACAGTGTGGTACCTACAGTACCTATTTAAAGGAAAACTTACGTGGACCTACTTATTAAAAATAGAGGGCTTCACTCGCCAACACCCCCGGCCTGCGCATCTCTGCCGCTCGCGTATATGGATTTCACTTTCACCAAACAATAAATCTCGCGGATAGGCCTCTTCATTGAGAACACACACTACTTTTCCCTGATGGCAACACGAATTTGACGATCTACAAGTCTCTCATCATCATATTTAGCCGAAGGAGGATTTAGCATAGTCTACAATCTATTAATAAAGAAAAGAAACAGATTGTCAATAGTGGAATGCAGCAATTTAAGATTGCTGATGACAAAAATGGCACCAGACATCGAAAAATTAGTGTCATCACACCATGCTCAGCCCTCTCACTAATTATATTCATTTTTTAATAATATATATTTTGTTAATCATACTTTGAGCAATACACTAATATCGTTAATATCTTCTAATAAAAATCTGTGCTAGTTTTCCAATATATAGTATAGTTCACCCAAAGGGAGGCACTATCGAATCACTCTCTGAAAAAGTGGGCTCTGACCCCAAAAAAGGTTAGGAACCTATGCGTTAGAAAGAAAACCTGCAGCCACAGTAGTGCTCCAGGATCGGAGTATGAGACCCCCACGCTAGATGATGTACGCTCAAACAAGTATGCAAGTTCACCATTTGTGAATCTTTTACAACAACCACCTTCCTCCTTACCCGACAAAGAACTTTGGCTAAATCTTTTAGCTTACCGCTCACATTTGCTTTGAAGCCAAAGGACTGCCACATTGGCAAGTGTTGATTTATTAGTCACCAATGAGTCCATCTGTGCGTTTGTACGAGGGGGAGCCAAGCTAAAGTTAGAAAATGGAATGAACCTTAACAAAAAACTGATCGTGTCATTTCTCAATGTCGTCCCCAACCTTCTCAATGCACTTGCGCCACCTGCCTGGCAGCACCCGGACTCTAGCAGAATAAAAGGCTTTGTCTCGTCCTTGCCACCACTCGTGCACCGCTTTCTTCACGTCTGTCATCTGTCTTGAATCGTCGACCATACAGATTTCTTTTTTTTTTTTAGCGGTCCAAAAAGGTGGAAATCCCACGGTGCCAAATCAGGCGAGTAAGGAGGATGTGGCAATACCTCAAACTTCAGTTTCTCCAGACAAGCCTTGGTGTTCTTAGCAGTATGTGGGCAGGCAGGCAGCCATTGTCTTGAAGCAAAAGGATCTCCTTGAGATAGCAGTCCCCCCAACTAACCCCCATACCACTTGGATGGAATCGCAGGCTTCACATTGGACTCCAGCAAGTCACAGTAACTTGCATTAGTGACTGGAGTACCCCTCGGCATGGAGTGTTTGACAGTAACACGGGGGCACGAGTGGTTTGCAAAGGACAAGACAAAACCTTTTATTCTGCTGGAATCCAGGCACTGCCAGGCAGGTGGTGCAAGTGCCTTGAGAAGGGTGGAGACGACATTGAGAAATGACACGATCAGTTTTGTTAAAGGTTCATTCCATTTTCTAACTTTAGCTTGACTCCCCCCCCCTCCTACATTACATGAAGAATTTTAGTACCAAGTCACAGTGCAGGGCTATTAACAATGAGGACAACGGGTGACCAAACTGAAAACTACAGAAGGGGCGAAAAAGCAATGGTGGATTAATCAGTTAAAAATACACTGGAAAAAATGTCAGTAAATTTAACAGTAAAAATACTGTAAATGGTGAAAGTGAAATACCTTTTCTGAAAAAAAGGAAAGTTACCTTCTGTTCTACTGAAAATTACCTGTATATCTTAAACAATACATTTCATTATTTTTTACAGCCAAGTTCTGTAAAATCGATATTTTTCTACCTTCAAAATATGCTGCATTACGTTTACTGATGCATTACAATTACACTGAAAAAATCTGTTAAGTTTACAATGTAAAACTGTTAAATAGCGAAGGTAAACAACTGTAAAAGTTATGATATTTGCATAAGGACACGCCCCTTTTACCGTATTGTTCCTGGTGAACCACATACCTTTGAACAGGAGGGAAAAAAAACTTAAGGTTAGCCGACTTATTTCTCCCTGCGTGCTGAAGGTTTTTTAAGGTTATGGAAGCTGATTTATGGTGGGTTGTATTCGATAAGCTGGCACACCCGCAGGGCACCATGTACCACAAAAGCAAACTTTGTGGAAATTCAAATTTGTGTCATTCTCAAAGCTTTTGGCCATGGCTGTACAGCTGCTCAAGTAGTATGGTGGCAAGTGAAACGGGACGGGCTGCAGGGTGACACTCCAGCTCTGGTATCAGAGGATTGTGATGCCACTTCACCCATTTATAATTAAGCAGTCTCTTACAGCCGGCAGAAATCACAAAGCTAATAGCTGAACTGGCATCTGGCAGTTCAAGAAAATAAAAACCAATGGACGCAACAGCCAGGAGTACAAAGATCACCTGAACATAACAAACAATGAATCACTGCAGTAAGTAGGCCTCTCCCGTCTCCTATTCAAAGACGCAGCCAGCTGGCAGTAAGCGTCCCACAGTGGGCGAGCCACCCTGGGAGTTTGGGAGAGCATTCTTACAGCGTTAGGACAGCCAGCTGAGTGACAACTTGTTTAATAAAGGTGTGGTGGAAGGCAGCTGGCACAAAGTGGCACACTGTGGAGTTTTATTTATACCCACTGGTGACTCACTTATTATACACCGTAGCAACACTTTTGCTTTCTCTTCCACATTATGGATTGTCTAATGTGTGCAAAAACAACATAAAGCAGAAGTTAAAAAAAAAAAAAAAAAATGAATCTAAAAAGAGTCCAAGTTGTTCTTACCTTTTGAATGGTTGGCTTAATACTGAATCATGGGAACCAAGCAGTTTGGTGAAGTTCCTTAATTTATTTAAAAGGTTAAAATGGTCGGTGAAAATTAAAATGAGTGGACGTCAGGGATTAGCTTGGCTTGTGTCACCACTCTTTAAGCCAACTACCACACATTAGGGGACACCAAAGAAAGATGGAGCAGACTCATCCTTGCTGCAGTCCAACACTGGGGAGTAAGTTGGGATTCTGATCTTCAGGACAGAAGTTGGAACGTCTTCAATTAGACCAGCAGATCACATAATTGTCAAGCAGGAAATTGAAACGGCCACTATTAAAAATGAGAGCCGATAACTGTCTGCATCTGACAAAGCAGTTACCATCATCAACAACAGGCGGTCCTTGATGTATGGAGGGGTGCCACTCGCAGAGGGCCTACAGGAGTCGGGGCGTCATTCAGCTGCCACTGTATGAACTGCAGTATAAGGACCCTTTGGAAAGGGGAAACTAGGAAACGGGATATGATTCTAGCCATAAGTCTAGAAATTACCGGAATTTCTGATTAGAGCACGGGTGTCGAACTCCCGGCCTGGAGGGCCGCAGTGGCTACAGGTTTTCATTCTAACCCTTTTCCTAATCAGTGACCAGCTAATTCACTTTTTTCCCTTCATTTTAATAGGCCTGTTTTTAAGGATTCACTCCTCTGAATTGATTAATTTCCTCATTAAATGACAGCCAAACAGAAATGAGATGTGAAACGAGCCAACAGATGACCAGCTAAACTGGGGCTTCAAACTCCAACCAGTTTCTTAATGAGAAGCCAATGCTTGCTGTTAATTAAACCCGTTATTTAATTATTCATTCTGCCACAGGAGACATTTCCAAAACTGATGATTTTATGGTTTTTTCTAAGAACACCATCAAGATGTTTTGATGACCTGAAAGCCTTACCAAGACCTCCACCTTTCTTGATTTTCAGATTCTGTATGATGGGCACAGGCGAGCTGATCATGTGGTCGCTTGTTTCGTGTCTCATTATTGTTTGGCCGCTAATTAAGGAAAAAGAAACAACTGAGGGGCCGGAGTCAAGCTAATTAAACAAAGTAATTAGCAGCAAAAACTGGTCACCAATTAATAAGATGGTTAGAATGAAAACCTGCACCCACTGCCGCCCTCCAGGACTGGAGTCTGACACCCCTGGATTAGAGCGAGAACAATAGAAGTATATGGCGTTCTACCAACACTGGGAAAAATTCTCTCTTATTATAATAAAAAAAAAATAAAATCTTGGGACAAGATGCGACTTTTTGAGAGACTTTCTGGAATGAAGTCCCGTGAGACGGTGACCTTTAACATGAGACTCTTTCAAGTCACGCCATACTTACAACCTTTAGAAGTATGTCCCACGAGACGGTGAATTTTGCCATGAGATTCATTCAAGTTGCACCCTCCCTACTCACAACCATTTTCAAGCAAGACCACGAATCATCTAACCTCTCAGTTGTGTGAATGCTTTTGGCAGACACACTTCCTGCGCTCTGAGCTCTTATGAATTTTATCAGGACAATAATTTTATACGTTCTAGACACGTCAATGACTAAGCAGAGAAGAAAGAGCAGGGACAAACATTCAAAAGAGTCGGGTAATTTATTGGAGATAAAGAAACGATATTCACTCACGGGCAGTTATACATTGCGTTGTCACAATTTAAGTCCAAACACGGAATCAAAATTCAATGCGATCTTGATTAAAAGTTAATTCTAACTATTGTTTTTACTGAAGGTTTCAAGTAAAAGTGAAAATAATGCAAATGTAACAATTGCCATGAAAATAATCTTTTTAAATGATATATCCAGTTAACCAAACCTGGGGGAGGGCGAGCAAAGCCCCCTAGTTTAAATAATATTCAAATCTGATGACAAAAGGAGCCTTGTTGCTTCTTACCTTTTGTATTTTCATGAGTTAGCATCAAAACCCTTTCTTGTAGAAACTCATCCTGCCATTTGAATTACCCAAAGAAGCCCCCCGCACTGTGCAGAGCTGAACAACCCAGAAAACTCATTGGAAGATGAGAACTCACCCACATTGCTGTTGTGGACGAGACTCTTGCCCCGACAATCGTAACAAATGATATGTTCTTCGTCTCTACAGCTTATTGTATGTATGGGAGATTACTCGTGCCAAAAATCAAACACGTGGTCTCAGGATGCTTTACTGTTGGCATGACACAGGACTGATGGTAGCGTCATTCACCTTCTCTTTTCTTTTCTACATGCCCCAAACAACCGGAAAGAGGATTCATCAGAGAAAATGACTTGACCCCAGCAGTCCAATCCCAGAATATCAGTGTCCATGATGGTTTTCTTTGCTTCTCTGCTGCCCTTCTTGACACCCACCAGGCCATCCTCCAAAAGTCTTCACCTCACTCACCCCTGCCTGCTGCCATTCCTGAGCATGCTCTGCCCTGATGGTGCCCACAGCTGAATCAACTTTAGGAGATGGTCCTGGCACCCTGATGGTTTTCTTGGCTTCTCTGCTGCCCTTCGACACCCACCAGGCCATCCTCCAAAAGTCTTCACCTCACTCACACATGCCTACTGCAATTCCTGAGCAAGCTCTGCCCCGATGGTGCCCACAGCTGAATCAACTTTAGGAGATGGTCCAGGCTCTTGCTGGACTTTCTTGGGCGCCCTGAAGCCACAACAATTGAACCCCTCTATTCTAACTCAATCAGCATGACAGAGTGATCTCCTTCCATGTCCTCGTCGACACTCTCACTCATGTTAACGAGAGGATCACTGAGATGATTCTTTTGTGGCAGGTCTGACCTGCAGTGGAAATGGCTTTTTTTGGGGGATTAACTTCATTCTCATGACAAAGAGGGACTTTGTAATTCATCTGATCACTCTTCAGAACATTCTGGAGTCAAAATGGAGGCAGCAAACTTTGTGAAAGTTCATGTGTGTGTCATTCTCAAAACTTTTGGCCACAACTGTTCGCACCCAAGTGTGGGTGTGTGCATGAGCGGGTGCTGCAATGGACCATCACCTTGTCCAGGTCTGTTTTCAGTGCTGCCTGAATAGTAAACTGGGTTAAGCAGGCTTGAGAATGTTATGCTATCCTATATTTTATAGTCAACAATATTTTGTTCCCCTCTCTTACCCAAAAACAAAACCAACAAGTATAAACGAGGGCATTCAGCGGACGTTTCTGCAGAGAAAGACACAAGGAGTACCAATTATTAACTTTAATTCTCCATCATCTGCAGTTGCAAAGGCTGACTTTATTAACCTTTAGACTTTCCACTAAGTCAATCATGCAAAAACAAAAGCTCTTGTTCAGCATGAAAGGAACTGGCCGAGACACTGCTTGTGAAGCTGTGACTGCTCAGCACCGGGTGAATGAGGGCACACAACCACATCTCGCCTACCAAAACTCTTCCCAGGGAAGGCTATTGACAAGGTGGCCCGCTGGTCACGTAGTGAAACTTATTAACCAGCTCTGTTTCTAACTGAATCCGATTTTGATTTCTGATTTGATGTACTTTATTAATCCCTGAGGGGGAAATTGTCTTTAGGTCGTATGACCTTTGGGGGTGAGACATTGTACTGCCCGTGGAGTCTATCAGAACTAGAAAGCTGGAGCAGTAAAGCAGGACTTCAATTTCAGCGCAGGATTGCAGACATCCTGCCAATATTCCTGTAGTTAACTGTATAACACACGAGTGAGGCCTCACCTAAACTGCTGTGTGTATGTTTTTTCCCCCAATCATATCCTTTATTATACAGTAATCCCTCCTCCATCGCGGGGGTTGCGTTCCAGAGCCACCCGCGAAATAAGAAAATCCGCGAAGTAGAAACCATATGTTTATATTGTTATTTTTATATTGTCATGCTTGGGTCACAGATTTGCGCAGAAACACAGGAGGTTGTAGAGAGACAGGAACGTTATTCAAACACTGCAAACAAACATTTGTCTCTTTTTCAAAAGTTTAAACTGTGCTCCATGACAAGACAGAGATGACAGTTCCATCTCACAATTAAAAGAATGCAAACATATCTTCCTCTTCAAAGGAGTGCGCGTCAGGAGCAGATAATGTCACATAGATATGAAAAGCAAACAAATCAATAGGGCTGTTTGGCTTTTAAGTATGCGAAGCACCGCGGCACAAAGCTGTTGAAGGCAGCAGCTCACACCCCCTCTGTCAGGAGCAGACAAAGAGAGAGAGATAGAGAGACAGAGACAGAGTTTGTTTTTCAATCAAAAATCAATACGTGCCCTTCGAGCTTTTAAGTATGCGAAGCACCGTGCAGCATGTCGTTTCAGGAAGCAGCTGCACAAAAGATAGCAACGTGAAGATAATCTTTCAGCATTTTTAGACGAGCGTCCGTATCGTCTAGGTGTGCGAACAGCCCCCCTGCTCAATCCCCCTACGTCAGGATCAGAGAAAGTCAGCGCAAGAGAGAGAGAGAAAAGTAAGCTGGGTAGCTTCTCAGCCATCTGCCAATAGCGTCCCTTGTATGAAATCAACTGGGCAAACCAACTGAGGAAGCATGTACCAGAAATTAAAAGACCCATTGTCCGCAGAAATCCGCGAACCAGCAAAAAATCCGCGATATATATTTAAATATGCTTACATATAAAATCCGCGATGGAGTGAAGCCGCGAAAGGCGAAGCGCGATATAGCGAGGGATCACTGTACTCATAATCAAGATAATACAAAGTTGAAAACTTAAAAATTCAACACCAGGGAATAGTTAGTGGAGGCTGGTGAGGGGGACCTCCCCCCTCATCCTCAGACGTGGTACATGCAAGCACTCAATCGACATAAAAAGGCCTCTGTCCAATTAATTGCGCATCAGAGGACCTCGTCACGGGCTCATTCGTGGTATGGAACAACCCGCCCGGACGAGAGGGGGTGCTGTCGCTAACACTGGCTTCTCTTTCCCTTCAGCAGCAAGAAACCACACAGTGAGGGCACTTAGCCCCACACCTTCCGATTTCCCAGCTAGAAGAGCCCTGACTACCCAGAAGGAGGCATCGTTTTGGCAAAGAGACCCTGAACCTGCAGCTAAAGCTGAGCCTTTTTACTTTCTCGTATACAAAGTATAGGGAAAGTATTGGAATCGTCCAAAAAATTGATTGAGATTTTGATGGATCTCAACGTTTTAGACCTCCCCAAGTCCAAAAAATAAATTTTTTGAAATTATGCCTGTGCGTGTGTGCATGTGTGTGTATGTAATCACGATAACTTGAGTACGCTTTTACTTCGGTCAATCAAATGTTGCATACAGTGCATCCGTAAAGTATTCACAGCGCATCACTTTTTCCACATTTTGTTATGTTACAGCCTTATTCCAAAATGGATTAAATTCATTTTGTTCCTCAGAATTCTGCACACAACACCCCATAATGACAACGTGAAAAAAGTTTACTTGAGGTTGTTGCAAATTTATTAAAAATAAAAAAAACTGAGAAATCCCATGTACATAAGTATTCACAGCCTTTGCTCAATACTTCGTCGATGCAAGTTTGGCAGCAATTCCAGCCTCAAGTCTTTTTGAATATGATGCCACAAGCTTGGCACACCTCTCCTTGGCCAGTTTCGCCCATTCCTCTTTGCAGCACCTCTCAAGCTCCATCAGGTTAGATGGGAAGCGTCGGTGCACAGCCATTTTAAGATCTCTCCAGAGATGTTCAATCGGATTCAAGTGTGGGCTCTGGCTGGGCCACTCAAGGACATTCACAGAGTTGTAGCCACTCCTTTGATATCTTGGCTGTGTGCTTAGGGTCGTTGTCCTGCTGAAAGATGAACCGTCGCCCCAGTATGAGGTCAAGAGCGCTCTGGAGCAGGTTTTCATCCAGGATGTCTTTGTACATTGCTGCAGTCATCTTTCCCTTTATCCTGATTAGTCTCCCAGTCCCTGCCGCTGAAAAAACATCCACACAGCATGACTGAGCCACCACCATGCTTCACTGTAGGGATGGTATTGGCCTGGTGATGAGCGGGTGCCTGGTTTCCTCCAAACGTGATGCCTGGCATTCACACCAAAGAATTCAATCTTTGTCTCATCAGACCAGAGAATTTTCTTTCTCATGGTCTGAGAGTCCTTCAGGTGCCTTTTGGCAAACTCCAGGCGGGCTGCCATGTGCCTTTTACTAAGGAGTGGCTTCAGTCTGGCCACTCTACCATACAGGCCTGATTGGTGGATTGCTGCAGAGATGGTTGTCCTTCTGGAAGGTTCTCCTCTCTCCACAGAGGACCTCTGGAGCTCTAACAGAGTGACCATCAGGTTCTTGGTCACCTCTCTGACTAAGGCCCTTCTCCCCCGATCGCTCAGTTTAGATGGCTGGCCAGCTCTAGGAAGAGTCCTGGTGGTTTCGAACTTCTTCCACTTACGGATGATGGAGGCCACTGTGCTCATTGGGACCTTCAAAGCAGCAGAAATTTTTCTGTAACCTTCCCCAGATTTGTGCCTCGAGGCAATCCTGTCTCAGAGGTCTACAGACAATTCCTTTGACTTCATGCTTGGTTTGTGCTCTGACATGAACTGTCAACTGTGGGACCTTATATAGACAGGTGTGTGTCTTTCCAAATCATGTCCAGTCAACTGAATTTACCACAGGTGGACTCCAAGGAAGCTGCAGAAACATCTCAAGGATGATCAGTGGAAACAGGATGCACCTGAGCTCAATTTTGAGCTTCATGGCAAAGGCTGTGAATACTTATGTACATGTGCTTTCTCAATTTTTTTATTTTTAATAAATTTGCAAAAATCTCAAGCAAACTTTTTTCACGTTGTCATTATGGGGTGTTGTGTGTAGAATTCTGAGGGAAAAAATGAATTTAATCCATTTTGGAATAAGGCTGTAACATAACAAAATGTGGAAAAAGTGACGCGCTGTGAATACTTTCCGGATGCACTGTACAAGTATTCGGTACAAAATGTAGATTTCTATCAACTGTTGGGCTATTTCTGTTAACTGGAAGTGGTACTTTACCTTTTATTCATGCAGCTGCAAAGTCCAATTTATTCACCTTTACTTTTATAATAATTGTTCAATATATTATGAATTTGATTTGTTGTTGATGTTCTTTAATGCACATAATATAAAAATATAAACCTTGTCTTGCGGTTTACTCCTCAAATGTCCCTCCCCATATCCGAGTATACGAGAAAGTCGAGGGGAGAGCGCTGCTGATTTTTTGTTACTTTGAAAACCCAAGGCCAAGATTCCTAAATGGCCCCGAGGCTTTTCTTTTCGGTTGAACTTTTCGTTAAATTAAACGGGACAAACCTGTTTGGCACCTCAATTTTGTTTTTTTTTTATTTCAAGACCTGTTATTCTTGCACCTGGCCACATTCTGAACACATCCACTGGGCCTCCAAGGGATAAGTTATGGGTGTCTGAAATCCTTCTATCATACACTCCAGAAGATAATTCCCAGTGTTTCTTGATCGTTCCATTTTGATGTAGCACAATTCCTCATGGTTACAGAAGGGGTGTCCAGATTGCCTGTCATCATCTTTTTAGGTGGTGGCTTTCTTTTTGACTTCCTATGGGCCACTGCAGATATACAATACATAGCGTGCTGCCGAGATCTCCATCCATCCATTATCCACCGCTTATCCGAGGTCGGGTCGCGGGGGCAGCAGCCTAAGCAGGGAAGCCCAGACCTCCCTCTCCTCGGCCACCTCCTCCAGCTCCTCTGGGAGGACTCTGAGGCGTTCCAGGGCCAGCTGGGAGATATAATCCCTCCAGAATGTCCTGGGTCTGCCCCATGGCCTTCTCCCAGTGGGGCATGCCCGGAACACCCCCCCCCCCCCCCAGGGAGGCGTCCAGGGGGCATCCTAATCAGATACCCGAACCACCTCAACTGACTCCTCTCAATGCGGAGGAGCAATGCGGAGATCTCCATATTACAAAACAAGACACGGCAGGACTAGGGAAATCCAGAGAAGAACGGCCATGCTGACTCAAACCTAAGAGGTGTGAGCTATGAGGAAAGTTTAAAGGAGTTGAACCTTTGCAGTTTAACCAAATGGAGGTTAATAGGCGATGTGATCGAACTGTTTAAAATTCTGAAGTGGATCCAAGCAGCTGCTTTAAAATGAGTTACACAAGAATACAGGGGCACGGTCAAAAACATGTTCAGGGGCAAATTTCGCACAAATGTTTGGAAGTTTTTCTTCAGAGAGAGAACCACATACACCTGGAGTATGTGACAAAGTAGTGCTGTAGACAGTAGGACTTTAGGGACCCTCAAAAACCAAACTTGATGTAACTTTGGAGGAATTAGGTGGATAGCACTGGTGACCTATGTTGAGCTGAATGGCCCCCTCTCTTCTTCAAAATGGTTCTAAAGCTCCTCGTGTCCTACTAAATAACTCTCTGGGGGTTCTGGCTTCTTCTCACAGCCCAAATGAGTGACTCAAGTGAAATGCGGTCTCTCAAGTTACCCACCGTGACCAAGTGCCCAACTTTCGACTGTTGAGTGGGCTCGGGCTATTTGTGATCCTCAAGTTAAGAAAAACGAACATAAGTGGCTCCCAAACTATCCACCTCCACACAGATGCTCTCATTCCGATGCTTATTCTGCTGGCTAATATATTTCTTGTCTTTCCTCTATTCTATGGTCGTGTCCCATCACTTTCACCCAGTGATATTTCAGGTAAAAAAAAAAAAAAAAACAGGATGTTACTTGCTGCCAGAATTTAGTGAACTGAAATCAGCGTGTGGAACAGGCACTGACGGACGTCACCATAATAGGCAGGCATTCAAATGCACATACAAAGGGTTAAGAACTTATGTCCCACCCACCAAAATGACTCCATCGCACAGCACATTCTCTGCCAGCAAGATGATTCACCTCATTATTCTTTTTATTTTTTTTTGGGTTAACGCCCTCAATTATCCAGAAACAGCAAAAGGAGGCAGTAAAATCTGCAAACTTTGACCTGGCATTTCAAACACAGAATTCCACCCTTCTGCTACATTGAATTATACTGTTAATTTTTAACATCATACAGCAAGCAAACTCAATAAAATAAATTATGTAATATTTCAAAAGGAACAAGTAGTTATGTGCCCAGTAACATACTGCTGGCCTCTCTAGGACCGATTCCCACCGTGTGTTCACCAAAACTAAAACACATTCTAGCATCTTCTATGCTGTCCAGGAAGGGGGACAGATTATGATTGAAGGGGTGGTGAATGGCTGAAAAAATACATTGAAAAATTGAGGAACTAAAAATCATACACAAGAGGGTCAGCTCAGGTTGGACGGCTCGGGAGACCAAGTTAGAGAGGCGAGATTGCACTGGTTTGGACATGTGCAGAGGAGAGATGCTGGGTATACTGACAGAAGGGTACTAAGGATAGAGCTGCCAGGGAAGACGAGAAGAGGAAGGCCTAAGAGAAGGTTTAGGGATGTGGTGAGAGAGGACATGAAGGTGATGGGTGTGACAGAGCACAATGACGAGGACAGAAAGAAATGGAAGAAGATGTTCCGCTGTGGCGACCCCTAACGGGAGCAGCCGAAAGAAGAAGAAGAAATCCATATCACAGAACATAAAAATGAAAAAGGTTTTAGCGACCGTACGAATCTTTCCTTTAACATTCAGGATCACTGGCCACTTCCCTACGACTTCCATCTGTGAAATGCTCTCCATTTCCTCACTGACTTGTCATGGAACCCCCACCTTGAACATAAAACGTAAGAAATTACACAAAGGAGGGGACACCACTCAGTCCAGACGACTCATTTGTTTTGCCGATTGCTAATTGCTAAGCTGTTCCAACTTCTCATCCAGATCCTTCTTAAAGGCACTCAAGGTTTCTGCTTCAACTCCGTAACTCGGTGGTTTGTTCTGGACTTTCACAATGCTTTGCATAAAGAAGTGCTTCCTGGCTTCAGTCTTAAATGCACCTCCCATTAATATCCTCAAAATTGAATTTTTTCCATGTTCTTCCTGTGTCTGTGTCGGGTTTTTCCTTCCAGGTGCTCGGAACATCCTATTGACACCCATGTTAAGTTTAATTGGCAATTTTAACAGAATACTTCACTCCACAGTTATTATTTTTTATCTTTTCCTTACCCTGTGTGGTTTGTAGTGATTACCAAGAAAAAGTCTGAATGTTGTTTTTTATAAAGAATAACGACTAAGAGTTTATAACAATGCACGTCAGCAGGAAGCCAATACCCAACAACTGCTCCAAATAATAGCATAGTCGGCAGGACAAGTCAGCAAGACACAAGATTTAAATTAACCCTTATGTCGGTCGGTTGGTCCCCAATGCAATTTGCCAGTATCCCAGAACTGATCAGTCTGTGCGGTCCATTCATTGAGGAGTCAGCTCACGACCACTGGCGCCCCCTGCAGCACTGCAGCATCATTGTCCCTGGGATTCACCCGCTGCACCAGACTAGCCTGCAAGCATCAGCATTGGCCTCGGTGTGCTCACGTGCAGCCAGTTCAAGCACAGTTGGCTTGGTGATTTGCTGACTTTCATCAATGGCATCAAGTTGCACCTTGTACATATTGTTTCAGTTGTTTCTTTTTTTTTAATGGTTTTTACAGTTCATTGGCAGTGTGTAAACTGGTCAGAGTTACAGTAATTGTGTTGCTCTTAGCATGAAAAAAAAAAAAAGTGTTCCATTAAAATTTCACTTTTTCTTGGTGATTGTGATATTTACTAAAAAAGTGCAGCAAAACAGTATTTGTCGCCGGGTGGGGGGGGGGGATTAATTGTGCATTAAAGCCCAAGTATGCGGCAGTTTAAGGGTTAAAAATCATATGACACTTCCCAAGTTTGCTAATCACTAATTAAAAGACACTTTTGGGAGATGTGATAATATTAAAACATTCCTTAACAAAAATCTCTAAATAATCACGTCACATATTCCACGTGTCACTTATCCAGTCTAATTCCCATCCTAAAACAAATGCTTTTTTTGGTAAAAAAAATTATATTTTTAATTAAATACTTGTGAAAAATTTAGAACGGGGCACAAAAAGGAGGCATACTCAAACATTATCGAGGTTCGAGCGGAAGATCTGCCTACCCCTTCGTTTATTGGTCAAGAGTCTGGTCTTCAATTCAAAAGCTCGATCCCATCAGAATGTGCTTGCTGTTCGTGCACTACGCTAATTTTCCACAAGGATTTATTGATGCTTGTTGAATCATAAATTTCCTCTGCCATTACTATAAGCGACATGGGGTAAATAACAGATCAAAAAAAATAATTGATCTATGTTGGGTGTAGTATTCCTTTAAAGTGGCCCGGTGTTTGTGTCAGAGGGCACTACAACAGACTGGTGCTCCATCTACACTTTTGTCCAGGGCTGCTTTTTGTTACTCAATACTGGAAACAGTGGAGTGGAAAATAAGATGAGGTAAGTAATGCTTGACAAACACACACAAATGGTTCACTGCGGATTCTAATGGGAAAATTCTTAAGTGTAGGCTACAATAAACTCCACATACAAACTAGCTCACCAAAACACAGGAATATGCAGAAGAATGGTATTATAAGACCTACAGGGATTGGGGACACAGATGCATTTTCGATTGGGTACGGAGAGGTGCTGTTTCTCTGCTGATTTAACAGCCATTATCTGTGCTCACCCCTCAAAGGGGGTACTGGTAGAGAATCCATTCCCGGGCTCCCGGATATTTTTCATTCCCGGGAATGAAACTGCTGTAATTCCTGGGAAAACGGGAACGGCCAAGCTTGTATATATAGCATGTAAAAATGTGAAAAATCGATCAAGAAATAACAGTTATAGTTGAAAATAATTAAGTGGCACGGTTTTTTGGCCCACGGTATAGTGTGTTGCCGATTGATTCAGCCAACAACAGACCAGCAGCAGTCAATCTCCCGGCTGACTGACTGGGGCGGGACGGGGCAGAGTTCATTGACGTCTGTGCTGTTGACAGCTTTGAACAGCAACTTGAAATTGCAATGCGTCAGTCTGCTGCATCCGCATTATCTGTGCTAAGAAACGTGCCATCACAGAATGATGACAAGAAACTGGATGCATCAGTAAAAGCTGAAATGGTGGTGTTTCAGAGCAACGGCAAGCGCGGGCGTTGTTTAAAACAAGTGTATCAGTATCTGATGACTGTGCTGCCTACTTCAGTGGAGGCAGAGTGTGCTTTCTCAGCGGCTGGCGTACTCTGCACGAAGGTGCGCTCTCGCCTGGACGACCGCACGCTCGACACGTTGTGCTTTCTACGCTCTTATTACCGCAACTAACTAGATACATGTACTTATATGACAGCATGAACTGCTTGTAGTTAAGGTCAGTCTTTTATTGGTGTCAACATATTGTAGCAGTTTTATTAAAAATAAGTGTCGCTCATTCTAAAACCGTTCACATGTGAGATGCCCATGCACGGTGTCATTCCCGGGAATGACATGTGGAATTCCCGAGAATGGATAAACCCATCCAGGAATGGACAGGTACTGGTACTGGGGCAGACACCTGCACAGTTAGATATGCTTCAGGACACCAACCTTGCAATGCGCAAGAGGAACAACGACCTTCCCCAGGGACTAGGTCACAGGCGTGCAGGAGAGTACCAGAGTCTAGCAAAAAATGTAAACTGGACAGGAAAGCATAGAAGTGCAGCCAGCCATGAGGTTTCTTACCCTTACCACTTTGCCAGCATCTGTGGGCACCACCTTGTGGTAGAACGCAATCATTTTCACAGGAAGACAATGGAGGAGAGCGTGTCAAAAATTCAAGCGGGAGCTGAAGAGGTTAGAGACGTGGTGGGACAAGATTTTTAATAGCAGGGAGTCAAGTTTAGACCACGGAGAAACCCAACCACAAAACGCATCAAATGTTAACACCGTCTGCAGGATACGAGGCGACTCTTAAGGTCCCTGAAAACTTCTCATTAAAATAAACTTATGAGTGAAGTGAACAGAGAAAGACAAAAAAGAAATGGGTCACCAGACACGTTTTCCTCGAAAGAAAAAATCACTCATTTCACTTTCATTTTCCCCAGCACTGTGTCAATAGCAGTTCTGGTGTTTATGGTTCCTAACACCTAATGTTTACTCCTGAAATGAGCTTTCCATGCAAATTCCTTGATTGCTTCAAACCACGGAATTGGCGGTAGAAATTTTTTAGACCATCTGTCTCTCTTTCAAACAATAATGAGTGTTGTTACATAAACATAACATTCTTCCTCCTGTCTGATCTGCTGTAGTGCCGGGTGGCTGATGAGCCAAGTTTTTAGAAGCATTTTAAAAACAAATCATAATCGCAAGTCTGGGTCTGTCGATTTCCAAACCCAGCTGCAGGAAAACCGCCAACTAGAGGCTCAGGATAAATTTTGTTGCTCGCTTCACCGCAGCTTAGATAGAATACACAGGAGGGCCGCAGCTACGCCATTTTGATTCTGCCGTTGTTGGCATAACCTCAGTTTGAGCTCACTGAACCACCCTGTGCGGTCCTCAGCAGTGTATTGAATGGACACTAATTTTGACTTTGTTCAGTCTAACAAGTTAAGAAGGCAACCCTGCATGTGAAATATGTAAATTCACTTATAACAGAATAACTGGTGTGGCCGGTCATACTACATTGCTTGGGAATTAATGCACCTATCCTTTTCGGTTTAAACTGGCAAGCCTATGTAGGAGTTTCCACTGCCATCAAGACGACAGATGTCTTTATCAAAACAATAAAAACAGGTCTCACGTTTCACCTTTGTCAAAGTGAAAAAGCCCAGTTATGGCCTTGGCTACATTCTGTCTACTCCTCTTCCAAACACTTCAGTCTTCTTCTTGGCCTCACCAGGACTGTCTCTAATAATTCTTTGCATTTATATAGCGCTTTTCTCACTACTCAAAGCGCTCAGCAATTGCAGGTTAAGGGCCTTGCTCAAGGGCCCAACAGAGCAGAGTCCCTTTTGGCATTTACGGGTTTCGAACCGGCAACCTTCTGATTGCCAGTGCAGATCCCTAGCCTCAGAGCCACCACTCCGCCTAACATTTTTTCCCCAGCGGGGAATCGAACTCGGGTCTCTGAGGCACGGCAAGTCTGCTGCACGCTGAGTCAGCAAATCTTACCGGTACGCCACGGAAGCTCTAGTGTTGCTACAGTATGTTGTTCATGTCATCCACCCATCTGTCTTAACCACTTCAAAGCAAAACCAAGGTCCTAGTGAGATGCCACTAATTCACAGGACATGGACGCCAGTGTAAAGTCACCAACTGATAGGAAAACAGAATGAAGTGCAGAGTAGTGATGGGTCGTTCTTGAACGATTCGTTCATTTTGAACGAATCTTTAATGTGACTCGGGAAGAACGAGTCGTCTCGTGGGAGTGATTCGTTCAGTCGCGCATGTGCATTTGCGCAACTTTCTATAGTTTTTTCGAGTTTTCGGGTTTTTCGAGTCGTTTGTTCATCACGTGACAGCCCCATAAGCTTAACCAACTCAGTCTGAGCCGGAAAGAGAATTGATTAGTTCATCTCTCGAGTCTTCGGGTTTGAGTCATTCGTTCATCACGTGACAGCCCCATAAGCTTAACCTATGCAGTCTGAGCCGGAAAGAGAATTGATTAGTTCATTCCTCGAGTCTTTCGAGTCGTTCGTTCTTTTGTCACGTGACCACTTACTGGGTCAGTAGTAGCGAATCATAGACTAAAGACCCAGGTAAACAATGAATTAATATTTTCTGTTTCTTATAGCATTATAGCTTTGTCTTGTTTGTAGTGTGATCAACATTTGTGTAAGCAGTAGATGTGTTAGGGATGTAACAGGTACATTTTAATTATATTTTGCTAAAATGAACGAAATGACTCGAAAAAAGATTCGTTCATTTTGCTGAACGAGACTCAAAGGTCCGAGTCGGTAAAATGATCCGAACTTCCCATCACTAGTGCAGAGTCCAAACAAGAAAGTGACCATCCAATGTGCACAGGCAGGAAGCGCTGTAATAACCCAGCATCACGCTGGCCTTTTAAATGTCCAGATAGCGTGAGGCGACAGCCTGATTGTTCACCTTGTTAAAAAGACTGAGGTGTCCTATCTAATTCAAAACATTCTACGGTGAAATTACAAAATATTCAATGAGCAAAAACATATTAATCTCAAAAAACATCTGTCTTGTATTTCATCAACTCCACCTGTGGGGAAACATCTGCAACTAATATAATTCACAATGTGGGGAAACATTTGCAGCTAATCTAGTTTACAATATCAATTAAAAAACGGGACAATGAGGTAAAATGGGTTATGTTTGTATTCATCAAATATATATTGTAGGTGAAACGGTGAATACAAGAGTAAAGTACAGCTGAGTAGAAGCATTGGGACAAAGGAATCCAAAGCAAAACAAAGTTAAAAGCCCTACTGGACCATCAATGAATATCTCGGTCTGTATTAAACCCATCCAATTTTTGGGATCCCAGCAGCAAGGTGTGTAAGACAGGAATAAAACCCGGACAAGATGGGACATCAGTCCACCACAGCACGCACTCACACCAAGCCAGCTCAGAATTGCTTATCAACTTGAAAAGCAAGACTGTGTAATGTGGGAGGACCACCTTATTTAATCTCATATACAGGGTGGTGTACATCTGTATCTCTATATCCATCTCTCCTTTATAATAAAAAAAATCTTGGGACAAGACAAAACGTGACTTTCTGAAGAGACTTTTTGGAAGGAAGTCCCACGAGATGGAGACTTTTACCATGAGATTCTTTCAAAAATTCAAAATTCAAAATGCGATCTTGAAGAAAAGTTAAATACAAATATTGTTTTAACTGAAGTTTTAATGTAAAAGTGAAAATAATGCATATGTAATAATTCCCATGAAAATAACAATCTCTTTAAATTGTACATCCGGTAAACCAAACCGGAGGTTGGCGAGCAAAGCGAGCAGGGGGCGGAGCTGCATAGTATATCTGTCTTATATATCTATATCTATCTATATATCTCTACATATATCTCTCTCTCTCTCTCTATCTATCTATATGTGTAAAATCCAACGTCTATCTGCTTTTCACAATAGAACTACTTAACAGATTTAGATCGTTTTTTTTTTTTCCTATAGTTTGCTTGAACATTCCAGCTGATTTTGCAACTTCCCTCATCCCGCTAAGTATTATAGTTCGGTTGCGACACCGATTTATTCATGCAAATCTGAGGGGAGGCGGGACCTCAGGAATACGGTGCTGGGCGGGGCCCTCCTCACTCATGCGCCAGCCTCCGTTCGAATCTCTCTACCTCTAGTTATGTGTTGGAGCGTACCCTGCCAATGCTTAGCTAGCAATACCCATTTGTTCAGCAGACATCATCATCTAGGGAATGTTAAAGAGTAACGTTTGACGTTTTTGAGAGAGAGATTAGAGCTACGTGAGTTTTAGAGGGTAGCTGCTGATTGGCAGAGATATCACGGCCCCATGCTCTCTCCCCACGATGCAGGGGACGCTCTCCCGTCAGAACTGAACACGCTCAGATACAGTGGCAATGTTTGACGTTGGAGCATACCTACCTTCTGCTTGGCCAGAGATACCTTGCCAACTTTTTACATTTTTGGCAAAGAGATCACAGCTACATTCATGCCCCTGATAGCAAAACCAAAAGTATTATATATCAAGAGGTCCTCGGATAAGAAAGCTATCAACATAAATTCTTCTTTATACAAATTATTTCATTTTTTTTGAGAGATGAGGGGTATGTACTGAAAAGAATGTTAAGGATGGAACCAGCAGGCAAAGAAGTAAAGAAGAAGGCCAATGAGGAGGTTTTATGGATGTGGTGAGGGAGGACGTGAAGGTAAGTCAGTGTGGCAGAAAATGACGTGAAAAACAGGGACAAATGGAGACGAGTGATCCGCTGTGGTGACCATTAAATGGGACCAGCCGAAAAAATAAGGAGAAAAAGATTTTTATAAATTAAAAACAGACGCAACCTAAACTCCAGTCCCTGTGGGATCCCATCATCTTAACCTGCTTACCCAGAGCAGGCCTGAGGGGCACCTGGAGTGTATTCCAGCAAACAACAGGCACAAGGCAGGAACAATGCCTGGACAGGGTGGCAGTCCAATGCAGGGTAAACACACACACACACACACACACACACACAAGCAGCCAATCTAGCAACATGTTACCTGCATGTCTTTCGATTGGTGGAGATAACCCACATGGCCATGGAGAGAACATGCAAATTCACACAAGGTGCACCCTGGGACTTGAACCACGGTCTCCTCCTTCTTGAAAGGCAGCAATACTACCACTGCACCATTGGACAGCCTACTTCTAAAATCTCAACTTGGGGGAAAAAGAAATGAATAAAAAAAAAAAAATTACACAATTCTAACTTCAGTTATTGTGATTAGCACCCTGGGCCTTGAACCCTGGCTGCTAGTAGCTTAGGTTCTGCATTCATTGATATGTCAGCAAGGCTGTGCACTGAAAGACATCACTTCTTTTACGTTAACCCGCCCCAGATACTTCATAAGGTGTAGCTTCCCTTCAACGTAGCAGTCAGAAAAATGCAGATGTCCCCGATTCTTACAAAAGGGTAAAACAATTGGGTCAAGTGAATTAGTCACACCACCGCATCGTTTCGGAGCGTGTCCGCTTGAGGCCAGTCTGGCTTTTCAGAAAGGACACCCTGTACTCATTCCATGGCAGCCTGAAGCTGGTCTGGACGAGATTTCCAAGCTAGGCCTTCACAACACATCTACTGTGAAGCGTCTCTGGAATGTTATCTTGAAGGGAAGATTAAGACGGTCAAGGGCTTGACTGTTGGTTGACAAATATGACGAAAGAATGAAAAGCAGAGCTTAAAAAACAAAACAAAATGTGGGGGTGGGGTGGGGGATTGGGATGGCTCATGAATCAAAATTTAAATGGCATAAAAAAAAAAAATCTGATTCACATTATAAGAAATGAGAAGCAAAGTGGAAATCAGCTACCAGTCAGATTAAAAACGGTCCACTTCACCTCCAGCTTGTCCTTCATGTCGACTTTGGGTTCTGAAAACCTAATGGGACATGCGATCCCAGGCAGACGATCCCTCCAGAGTGTCCTGGGTGGTCTTCTAGTCCAATGGTTCTCATGTCTAGTCACTGGGGCTGGCTGCCTGTGGCTGCTGGTATTCCCCCCAACCAACTTCTGCATTTAACTGGACTCCAACTATAAGTAAGCATTCTGTCAATTCTCAGTTTACAGTTGTTATTTTTAATGATTAATTTTCTTTTGGTATCAAGTCAGAAAATTACAAACAGGAAAGGCTCAATATTTACAAAATGAAGGAAATGTGTGCGTGTTTGATGAATATGAATTCACCAAGCTTTGTCAGCAGACACACCACCTGCACCGCACACCAGGTAATAAACCTGAAGCTAACCCTGTTCAGGTAGCCGGCTAGTACTTGAGTGGGAGACCATCCAGATAAAGCTTTGGTTGCAGCTGGAAGAGGTGTCGGTGAGGCCAGCAGGGGGTGCTTACCCCAAGGTCCACATGTAGATCCCAATGCCCCAGTACAGTGATGGGGAGACTCTGCTGCAAAAATGACACCATCCTTCAGATGAGATGTAAAACCGACGTCCTGACTCTGTGTGCTCATTAAAAATTCACAGGTAATCCTTCATAAAGTGTGGGGGGTCTAAATGATCCATCATGGCATGGACACTCTGGCCGACTAATCTCTAAATTGACCACATTCTGTCTCGTACCTTTCTGTGTTAAACAGTCGGATTACTTTTTAAAGTAACATGTAGCCTAGTCTGACGGAGGCCCAGGTGTAATTATCAAATGAGATCACACATCTGGAGGAAAATCCAGTAAAAAGTGTGAGGTGAACAGCAGCAAAAATCAGGTTCTGTAAAGACACGGCGCAATGGGACTTCTTTCTAAAACATCTTCAGTCCATGCATTTTAAACCACCGCCAGGGTTTAAATGACTAAACAAATGACTTGACGGCGAGAGAAAATAAAAAGCTGAAACTGACGTTTATCCGTCAATAATTCATTTGTACGTTGTAATGAGCACTGCGACAGAACAGGCCGACACACACGTAGACCACCGCAGCTACTGGGCTCCACGCATTTGAGAAGTGCTTCTTTTTGCTATAACATCTTTGTGTCATTTTAATTATTGCATCACTAGGTGACATAACAGCAAACACAGTTTAGGTAAACACCGGGGACTACAGATATACGAAGTGTTAAAATGCTGCGGTTGTTTTGTCATGACTTGTTTGCATTTTCAATTAGTAATCTTAAATTTGAGTTATTTGGTTAGGTAATCAGAAGCTGGGTGCCTGTGCGGCCTTGACTGTGCTTATTTCTCCTGGTGGTGTTAGGCAGATTTGAGCACTGAAATTTGCATCTCCTGTGGCTCTTCGCTATCCGCTCTCTTAACGGCAGTACTTTTGATGGGGTGTGACACACCGTTTTCTTCAAATGCATACTTTGCTGTTCATACCACCATCAATTCTTTTAAACACACATCGATTCTGACACTGAACAACAGAGGGCACACACAGTGCCTGTGACAACATGTCGTTCACGTGAAGCACTCGTCCATTGATGCCACTGAATGCCAGAGAGGTTTTTCCTTTGCATCAGGTTATGTTTAAGACGTGCAAATGTGCTGCTATATACGCAACACACATTTATATGTCTAATAGGATTTTTTTGCAAGACATTTCGACTGTAGACGGTTCCTAGTAAACAGAAGCTTGCTGTTGGTTGGACCAGGTTAAAGTGAGCACCTCTGATCTATGCAGTTCAAAATCCCCGCCCCTACTTTGAGCACCGCCTTCACGAGGTGTTGGGATTGGTTTAGAAATGTGACACTCCCAATTGAGATGCCCAATTGTTCCCACCCAGTTTTAAGCATGGATATCTCCAGACGTGTGTGTGTGTGTGTGTGTGTGTGTATGTGATTATCTATATATCTATATATATCTATATATAATTTTTTTTTGATATGTCTGGCTTCAGCGAGACTACGAGTAGCCTAACATAAAAATTATGCGAATTATTCCAGCAGCACTGGGTGTACGGCAAGAAGCACACTTACAGGTACACTATATTGCCAAAAGCATTGGGACACCTGCCTTTACACAGACATGAACTTTATTGACATCCCCTTCTTAATACATAGGCTTTAATGTGGAGTTGGCCCACCCTTTGAAGTTAGAACAGCTTAGGAGTGTGTTTATAGGAATTTGTGAGGTCAGGCACTGATGTTGGACAAGAAGGCCTGGCTTGCTCACCATCTCCGCTCGAATTCATCCCAAAGGTGTTCCGTCGGGTTGAGGTCAGGGCTCTGTGCAGCCACAAAAAACTCACTCATCCATTTCTTTATAGACCTTGCTTTGTGCACTGGTGCTCAGTCATGTTGTCATCCTCAAACTGTTTCCACAAAGTTGGGAGCATGAAATTGTCCAAAATGGCTTTGTATGCTGAAGCATTAAGAGTTCCTTTCAATGGAACGAAGGGGCCGAGCCCAACCCCTGTAAAACAACCCCACACCATAATCCCCCCTCCATCAAACTTTCCACTTGGCACAATGCAGTCAGGCAAGTCCCGTTCTCCTGGTCAGACTCGTCCATCGGACTGTGTGATTCGTCACTCCAGAGGACACGTCTGCACTGCTCTCGAGTCCAGTGGCGTGCGGTGGGCTTTACACAACTGCATCCGACACTTTGCATTGCACTTGGTGATGTCAGGCTTGGCTGCAGCTGCTCGGCCACGGAGAACCATTCCATGAAGCTCTCTACGCTGCACTGTTCTTGAGCTTTTGGAGGTCTGTAGCTATCGACTGCAAAAAGTTGGTGACTTCTGCCCACCTCAGCATGCGCTGTCCCTGCTCTCTGTGATTTGACGCGGCCTACCACTTTGTGGCTGAGTTGCTGTTGACCCCAATTGCTTCCACTTTGTTATAATACTACTAACAGTTGACCGTGGAATATTTAGTAGTGAGGAAATTTCAAGAATGGACTTATTGCATAGGTGGCATCCTATCACAGTACTATGCTTGAATTCACTAAGTTCCTGAGAGCGACAGGGCGGAGTGGTGGCTCTGAGGCTGGGGATCTGCACTGGCAATCGGAAGGCTGCCAGTTGGAATTCCGCAAATGCCAAAAGTGACTCTACTTCGTTGCAATTGCTCCGTCCTGGGTATCACATTAATCTGCATCCAACTTTCAGGGAAAACCTGGGGAGTTGTTGGCAGGAAAACCTCAAACTGGTTCCTTTCCATCTGAACTAGTGTGGTGTAGAGGTGTCACCTGTTGCATGGCTGCACTCGGGTCCTAACCTGAGAGTGACCCATTCTTTCACAAATGTTTGGAGAAGCCATCTGCATGCCTAGGTGCTCAATTTTATACAACATTAATTGAAAAATTTTGGGGGGTTCGGAGTCCCGATACTTTTGCCAATACAGCGTATGTCAGTCCTTTGCAGGGCTCAGTCGCACAGCCAAACATATAAGAGTGTGCTGTGTGGAATCTGGCAACAGAAACCTATAAAAGAGCATCAATTTGACTAAACACTTATAAAACACAAGAAAATGATCACAGGTGTCACGCTTAATTCACGCCAGTCGATGACGTTTAAATCTTATTTTCACAGTTTAACGCCGTCGGAGCGTTTTGCCAAAGAAGACTACTTGTGCATGTAAACGCAGATTATGAAGACGCCAGGTTTCTGCCTTAACCTAGTTACTCACCTTAACCCGATTGTGTGTCTGCACGTAAACGAAATGACCTGTTGAACCTTCTCTCACCACTTTTGCACAAATACCCCATATGTACAGGGGAAGACATACGTTATGTTTTGTTCCAAAACTTAACCAGTGCAGCACCAGACAAGGCTGTGGAGTCGGAGACCATTTTGGGTACCTGAAGTCGGGGTCAGAGTCAGCAAAAATGTACCTACTCTGACTCCTAATAAATTTAAATTCTCAAATGTCCCATTTCACAAACAATAGTCATAATGAAGTACTTCTCTGATGTAAGAATAAAGCCCAGTGCATAGTTGTGTTACTACGAGTGTGAAGTTCAGATGAGCTGTTCTACAACCTGACATTCACATATTGTAATCTGGATTATGGTACATTACAAAAAGTGTTTTCATTTTACTTCAGATATAATGTGTTTAACAAGTTCATTTGAGTATAAACAAGTGTAATGGTGTAGGTGGAGGTGTGTGCTATGGCCTGATGTGTGTTCAGGGGCTCTTTTCTTTTGTTTAAATTGGCCAATAAGGCAGAGAGTCAGCTTCCTAGCCAGTGGTTCTGTTGTTAAATGACGTGAATGTTGCATTCCTTCAATCAACATGGAGAATACATTAGCATATTAAGTACAGAGGAGTCCGAGTCAGAAGTACCAGAAACTAAGGAGTCGGAGTCGAAGGATTTATCTACCGACTCCACAGTCCCTTTTTTTTTTTTTTTTTTTTTTAATTTCGGGCCACTATCAAATTAAATTTCCTCGAACTTTTCATAAATCTCATTGCTAAAAAAAATAATTAAAAAAAAAGGCACAACTAAGACAAGTAAAACTTTGCGACACCAAGCAGAGTACCAGCATTATAAAAACTGCAAAGCGTGCAGATTTAGTTTTCACTCATTCAGCTCATGAACAAATAGGACCTGCCATCAGCTTTACGTCAAAGATATTGCACAAAAAAAAGGGAACAGGAGAGTTATTAGGAGTACAGAGTGTTGCACGGGTACGGGCCCGCTCACAAAAAAAAAAAACAAAAAAAAACAAAAAAAAAACACCCACGGCCTTGACAATCCTGACAGCAACCAGAGTCGCAGCCTTTTCATCACACACAACAGAATCTGCAGATGTCACCCGTACCTACGTAAACACTGTGACTACCTTCATGTCAGCACAAAAACTGCTTGTTTCAGAGTACAGGAACACAGAATGAAGAACTTCAAGTGACTGCCACTCTAGCAAAGCTTCTGCTGAATCGCACATTTTTCCCAGAAATTTGTTCACAGACTACGACTGGCCGCCAGCCAGAGTTCCTCCACTTCCCATCGGACCTCCTGACCTTCATCACTCCACTATACCCCAACTACGCTGTCGCTGGTTCCTGACTTTTGGCCTCCTGACCTTCACTGGTCACTTTATCCAGAGCACCTGCCCCATATCTTTCAATTCTACAACTGGGGCGCTGCTGGTAATTTATTTCGGATGGATAATAAAAGACCATGAGTCATTAATTCTGACTATTATCAATCAGCCGTCATAAATTATATTTCTGGAGGGGGTTTAAAACCAAAATCCCCGATTATGCCAATGTTTTCAACACTTTGTAAGCTCTCGACTCCCTCTTGTTCACCATTACTGATGCCGACTTCCACTTCTCCTGTCCCTCGCTGTGCTACTTTCCTTCACGGTCACACTTGACTTCCGTTTCTCTATGCTCTCACTGGCTGCTTTCTATCCCAATCTATATATATATCTATAGATATATATATATATCTATAGATATATATATATATATTCTATATATCTATATATATATATATATCTATAGATATCTATATATATATATATATCTATAGATATCTATATATATATATATATATATATATTATCTATCTATCTATCGATATATCTATCTATCTATATATATATATATATATCTAGATATCTATATATATATATATATATAGATATCTATATAGATATCTATATATATAGTATCTATATATCTATCTATATATATATATATCTATATATCTATCTATCTATATATATATATCTATATAGATATCTATATATATATCTATCTATCTATCTATAGATATCTCTATATATATATCTATAGATCTATCTATATATATATATATATATATATATATATATTATATATATATATATATTTATTATATATCTATATATATATCTATCTTTATATATAATATATAGATATCTATATATCTATCTATCTATATATATATTTATATTATATATATAGATATCTATATATATATAGATATATATCTATATATATATCTATATATATATCTATATATCTATCTATCTATATATCTATAGATATATATATATCTATATATCTATTATATATATATATAATCTATATATTATATATATATATATATTATATATATATCTATATCTATATCTATATCTATATCTATATATTATATATTAATATATATTATATATATATAGTATCTATATATCTATCTAGATATATCTATATATAGATATCTATTTATATATATCTATATATATATAGATATTTATATATTATATATATATATTATATTATATATCTATATATTATCTATCTATATATCTATCTATAATCTATATCTATATATCTATCTATCTATTATATATTATTTATATATATTATATCTATATATCTATATCTATATATATCTAATATATATATATCTATTATATATATATATATATATATTATATATATATTATATATATAAATTCACTAAGTCCATGGCAAACAAGACGCATGCAAGACAGCCATGCCCGCCAATTCACAGAGCCCCGCCCACCAACAATTCACTAAACAGCCGACCATGGCGCGAGAGCGAAAGCATTTGCCAAGAATGTGTTCATTAATCAAGAACGAAAGTCGGAGGTTCAAAAGAAGATCACATACCGTCGTACTTCTGACCATACACGATGCCAACTGGCAATCTGGCGGCGTTATTCCCATGACCCACCGGGCAGCCAACCGGGTAACACCAAAGTCTTTGGCTTCTGGGGGGAGTATGGTTGCAAAGCTGAAACTGAAAGGAATTGACGGAAAGGCACCACCAGGTGTGGAGCCTGTGGCTTAATTTGACTCAACATGGGAAACCTCACCCGGCCCGAACGTGGCTCACAGGTGCATGCAACTGAGGCGGTGTGTGGAAAATGAACAGTCAACGTGACTCACAAGTGCATGTGGACTGTACACAGACGAAAGCAATTCAGGTGAGGAGTTGGGGGGCGGACACATGAGCAGGCAGTGAGTACTGAACGATGACTAAGAAATCAGCAGACTAGAATGGCGGGGGCGGAATGGGCGTCAGACGATCGAACTTGCCTATCTAGAGGATGTAAATGTCCTAACACGGGTTCCGTAGGTGAACCTGCGGAAGGATCATTACCGGTTGTGCCGACCTGTCGTTGGACGGTTAGGACCCGAAACCTCTCGGGCCCGCTTCCCCGCCCCCTCTCCAGAGTTCCATCTTTGCATTCAGTTACAGTCGTATCCTCAAACCCACCCCATTTAGACAACTGTGTCTTTCAGGAAGTGTTCACCCATCAATACATAATTATGTGGCGTATGCTACGCCGCGGGTTGGCTAGTTCCTCCTAATGTTCATGTCCCTTCTTTCTGAGCTAAAATCTCCACAATGCCATTGCCTGCCCTCCCACTATTTTCTTGGGATACCCCTCAGGTGTTTTCTACTAAAAAAGCTTCTCACCTTTACAGGCCCGAGTTACCTTTTCACATCACTTCAGGTCCCCAACCATCTATTCATCCATTGTGTCCTACTTCACTGGTTCCTCGAGACCACACATAACTTCATTCTCTAAAAATGTCCCAGAGCCCACTCACTGATCAGGCCTGTATTCCTCTAACATTCAGGCTCACTGGCCGTGGCCAAGGACTTCCATCTCTCCATTTCTTCACTGACTGTTATTTTGGAATCCCTCTTAGAGAAGACACCATTCAGCCCTTCAAGCTCATTTGTTTAGCTAATAGATAGACATCCAAACACTTCTCAAAATTGACCATGATTTTTGCTTCAACTCCATGTATCACTAGTTCATGGGCTCATAACATCTATTCCACTTATTCGGCGGACTTGTAGCAAAGCCCCCAACCCCCAATTTCCACAGGGGAACAGGACTTCAAACTTACAAGTCAATCATGGACACCCAACTGCTTTTTTCCCCAACATTAAGGCCCACTGATGGCTACCATGTGATTTCTTAATGCCCTCTTTACATGCATTAGACTTCCATCCCTTCATTTCCTCATGGACCGTTTTTTTTATCCCACTTAAAACATAAAAAACTTGACAAACAAGAGGAAACCATTCGGTTCATCAAGCTCGTTTGTTTACCTCAGCATTTCTCAACTTTTATGGTCTTGAGACCCAATTTTAACTTATTAAAAATATTCACAAATTGTTAGAGGGGGAGGTTATTTCCCCCCCTCAGTGAATCCTAGCACGAATGTAACAGTGACACTACCACCCTCTTGGTGAAACAAGCAGGAATATAAAAGCATGTGTGCCAGAATTGGTGAATCCTTTGCGTGTGGGACAAGACGGGTAGGGGACGGGGTCTTACGATCCTGGATGTAAGAAACCGTTTGGGCTCCTTGATGAATCAAGAGTGAAAATGATATCGGCTGGGGGTTTGCCATGTTGGGGTTTAGAGGAGGGTGGGCTGGTCCAACTACAGTTGTGCTTGAAAGTTTGTGAACCCTTTAGAATTTTCTATATTTCTGCATAAAATATGACCTAAAACATCATCAGACTTTCACTCAAGTCCTAAAAGTAGATAAAGAGAAACCAGTTAAACAAATGAGACAAAAATATTATACTTGGTCATTTATTTATTAAGGAAAAAATGATTGAATATTACATATTTGTGATTGGCAAAAGTATGTGAACCTCTAGGATTAGCAGTTAGTTTGAAGATGAATTTCGAGTCAGGTGGGATGACAATCAGGTGTGAGTGGGCACCCTGTGTTATTTAAAGAACAGAGATCTATCAAAGTCTGCTCTTCACAACACACATTTGTGGAAGTGTATCATGGCACGAACAAAGGAGATTTCTGAGGACCTCAGAAAAAAAACCATCTCTAAAGAGTTTGGACTCCACCAATCCACAGTCGGACAGATTGGGTACAAATGGAGGAAATTCAAGACCATCGTTATCCTCCCCAGGAGTGGTCGACCAACAAAGATCACTCCAAGAGCAAGGCGTGTAATAGTCGGTGAGGTCACAAAGGACCCCAGGGTAGCTTCTAATCAACTGAAGGCCTCTCTCACATTGGCTAATGTTCAAGTTCATTAGTCCACCATCAGGAGAACACTGAACAACAACGGTGTACATGGCAGGGTTGCAAGGAGAAAGCCATTGCTCTCCAAAAAAAACATTGCTACTCGTCTGCAGTTTGCTAAAGATCACGTGGACAAACCAGAAGGCTATTGGAAGAATGTTTTGTGGACGGATGAGACCAAAATAGAACTTTTTGGTTTAAATGAAAAGCATTATGTTTGGAGAAAGGAAAACACTGCATTCCGGCATAAGAACCTTATCCCATCTGTGAAACATGGTGGTGGTAGTATCATTGTTTGGGCATGTTTTGCTGCATCTGGGCCAGGATGGCTTGCCTTTACTGATGGAACAATGAATTCTGAATTATATCAGAGAATTCTAAAGGAAAATGTCAGGACATCTGTCCATGAACTGAATCTCAAGAGAAGGTGAGTCATGCAGCAAGACAATGACTCTAGGCACACAAGTCGTTCTACCAAAGAATGGATAAAGAAGAATAAAGTTAATGTTTTGGAATAGCCAAGTCAAAGTCCTGACCTTAATCCAATCAAAATGTTGTGGAAGGACCTGAAGCGAGCAGCTAATGTGAGGAAACCCACCAACATCCCAGAGTTGAAGCTGTTCTGTACAGAGGAATGGGCTAAAATTCCTCCAAGCCGGTGTGCAGGACTAATCAACAGTTACCTGAAACGTTTAGTTGCAGTTATTTATGCAAAGGGAGGGTCACACCAGATACTGAAAGCAAAGGTTCACATACTTTTGCCACTCACAAATATGTAATATTCAATCATTTTCCGTAATAAATAAATAAATGACCAAGTATAATATTTTTGTCTCATTTGTTTAACTGGTTTCTTTATCTACTTTTAGGACTTGAGTGAAAATCTGATGATGTTTTAGGTCATATTTATACAGAAGTATAGACAATTCTACAGGATTCACAAAATTCCAAGCACAACTGTATCTAAATCCAGGGTGAATATAAGAGTGGCTTAGGGGCTGGTGAAATGAGTGCAAATGGAGGTGGAGGAATACCGTACACCAATGTCAACCCACTCACACTTCCAATGACAGCAACCTGCAACCTACTGGGTCACGGACTCCCACAAGTGTTTGGGAAACACTGGTTTAGCAGACAATGCACTGTCCAGATACTTCTTAAGCAAGCACAGGTTTGGATGGTGGTGCACCAAGGGGAAGTGCTGGCTCCTCTTCTCTTCTCTCTTTACACGTCCTCTTTAGGCCCTATCATCGAATCCCATGGTTTCTCCTATCAGTACTCTGCTGATGATACACACCTGTACCTGTCATTCCCTCCAAAGGGCCACACAGTATCAGCTAGAATCTCTGCAGGCCTCACTGATATTGCAACCTAGATGAAGGAGCACCATCTTCAGCTCAACCTAGCAAAGACAGACCTTCTTGTTATCCCAGCTTGACCATCTCCTCAGCACCCATATCTGTTCAGCTGGGCTCATTATCACTAACACTCACCAAGTCTGCACACAACTGTGAGGTGGTGTTCAAAGACCAGCGGTTTTTCAGGGACTACATTTCTATGGTCTCTCAGTCTTGTAGATTCACTCAGTCAGATACAATTGGACCTTGATTGTATAGCATATGCAGCACAACTGTTGGCCCAGGCTTCGGTCTTTTCACGTCTGGACCACTGCAACTCACTGTTGGTGGGATGACCAGCATTTGTCAACAAACCAGAGGAGACAATTTAAAATGCAGCAGCACGGCCGAGGAAGACAAATCTTAACTCCTCAGATCCTTGACCATTGTCTAAGGCTGGGGTCACCAACTCCAGTCTCATTCTAACCAATTTCTTAATAAGTGACCTGTTTTTGCTGCTAATTAGCTTCTTTTGAATTCATTTTATTTCACTTGTTTCAGAGTTTATTCCCCGTGAATTTCTTCATTGTTCCTCTGAATTGCTTCATTCCTTTCCTTCAATGGCACCCAAACAGAAATGAAATGTGAAGTGAGGGAGCCAGCAGAAGACCAACTAAGTCAGGGCCTCAAACTCCCACCAATTTCAGTCCAACCAGCTGCTTAATTAGACTGATTCTTGTCGTTAATTAAACTCACTCTTTAATTCCATGGCTTGTTGCTGCTCTCGTGCTGCAATAGCAGACATTTCTCAGATTGTTGATTTTCTCTTTTCTGAGAGCTCTGATAAAATGTTTGGGGGTCCTGAGCAGATCAGCATTCCTGAGACCTTCACCTTTTTTATTGTCAGATATTGTACGATAGACACAGTTTGCTGGTCCGGTTTTGGTTCATTTTATATATCATTATTTTTTGGCCGCTAATTAAAGAAAAAGAAACAATTAAGGAGCCGGAGTCTTCAAGAGCAAATTTAACTAATCAAAATTAATTCAAAAGAAGTCAATTAGCAGCAAAAGCAGGTCATTAATTAACTCTTTCAGGGCGGATGTCGGCTTTTGTCAAAATTCCAGGGCAGAGGACGGTAAATCAGCCGCAAAACTTGCTATTATGTTTTAGTTCGACTCTCTTTGCTAGAAGGAAAGTGAGCTTCGTTGATTTGAACATGAGTGCGTATGCATGAGTAGCGATGCCTCTAAACTGGCATCGACATCTGGCGAGTGACCAAAGTGAGTGCACAAAGCAAAATATTTCATGGACAACGTTTTGCATATTATCGGCTAATTGGACTCTGACTTGTCCGACTCCAATTTTGATGCAAGTGATCTGGAGGTGGAGATAGAAAATGAAAGTGAGGTACCAGCTTCAGCTGATTGCTCCCCAGCTAATCGTGGTGCCGAATGCGCCTGTGTAGCTGATGCGCTTACGGCAACGTTCGCCTGGGAGGACTGCCACTTATGATGACAAGAGGTACAAGTCAGATTGCGTTGCACTGCCATACAAAGACAGCCAGCCCGCCATGGATTCCAACCGGACATTGAGCTGCTCCCCTACACAGGCACCAGAGACCCTGAACAGGCACAACAGCAACACACATTTTACGTTGATTTGCATATGAAACCTTGTCTTACAGGAAAAGTTGCCTGTAAAAAATATTCAGCCTTCAAAGAATTAAGAAAAGGGTTAGGATGAAAACCTGCAGCCACTGGGGCCCTCGAGGACCGGAGTTGGGGACCCCTGGTCTAAGGAGTAGTCAATGGATCACCAACTATATAAACTGCTCAAAAAAATTAAAGGAACACACTGATTTCAAAAGGGGGAGATAATCCTGCTGGATATCATACTGATATGGACTGGTAATGTGTTAGGAATGAAAGGATGCCACATCGTTTGACAGAACTGAAATTTAGCCAACTGCAAAACTAGTGAAAAAAAACAGTCTGAAAAGATGAGGAGGGAAAAATGTCGGTGGCCTCCCTCAACCTGTTAAACCATTCATTCCTGTTTTGGGGGTCATCTCATTGTTGCCCCTCTAGTGTACCAAAACAGCTGAAACTGATTAACACGCCCCTCTGCTACTCAATTGAGCAGATCAATAACCCAGAGGTTTCATGGACTTGATACCATACTCTGATTAAAAAGTATTCCTTTAATTTTTTTCAGCAATACTGTATATAATATCTATTTAAGGAACTTTTGTAAAAAGCCAAATTTCCCCCTAGGGACAAACAAAGTGTTCCTTTCATTTTTTTGAGCAGTGTATACAAACACATGAAGACACTTGAGGTCCTGTGCTCCTACCTCAAAAAAATCAGGTCTGCTAATGAATGGCATCTGATGATGCCACCTATAAATTGTAAATTAACTCCTGGCTGGTGGAACGAGGTGCCCACCCCCCATTTGAGTTGCTTGTATTTTGTTTGGTGAATTTCTGTCTACCACATTACATTTTGTAACTTGCTTGTATTTTGATCTGAGCTTGTCACTTGTGGTGATCAATTCTGCCACCTTGCCCTGTAACACTTATTCCCAACCAGTAGAGACTGATGTTTACTGAAGTATGCAACCTCTTTTGCAAGTTGCTTAGGATAAAAGCGTACGCTATCTTAATCCGGGGTATTCATGAGAAATGTAATGAGGTAGGAGTATATAATAAACAAGATGTATCAGATATTTTAAATATTACAATATGTACTTCATTTTAAGTTTAAATGTTCTCGCTTGTAACAGGAATGTGTCATCTGCCACCCTCTGGTAGAGGTCCACATAGGGCTAGACTGCTAGTCAAAAATCAAAAAATAACCTCATATTCGTAATCACCTGACCTTGAAATAGTTTAAAATGATACATGCTTACGTTTGAAGTTTGTCATTTCTAACATTCTGGGAGTGGCTCTTTGAGTGCGGAGTCCACCGGAAAAGAATCAAACTTTAAAAATATCATCATATTTGTGATCAGCAACCTTAAAACAGCATGAAACAACACTCCACATGCCTCCCCATTTTGAACGTTTTGTGAAAAGGAGCAACACGGACCCCCTCAAATCCCATTAAAGGGTGAACCCCTGAGGTCGGCTGATGTGGCCTACACAACTTCAAGTCCTTCTGATCATTTTTCCTGAATAATAATTATACATTTTATTTATATAGTGCTTTTCCCATGCTCAAGGCACTTACAGAATATAGAAAGAATGGCAGGGTATACAGTATATAGCATTGTACAAACCAGATAAATAAATAAAGATTACGACAGTGAATTCAGAGAAAAAAAGCCTAACAGACAATATGATGGTCTGGCGCACACACATACAGGTTACATGAGCATCTTGACAGAGAAGTAAACTGAGAGAAGGGTAATAACAGGCAGAGTGGTGGCTTTGAGGCTAGAGATCTGCACTGGCAATCGGAAGGTTTGCCGGTTCGAATCCCGTAAATGCCAATAGGGACTTTACTCTGTTGGGCCCTTGAGCAAGACCCTTAACCTGCAATTGCTGAGCGCTTTGAGTAGTGAGAAAAGCGCAATATAAATGCAAAGTATTATTATTATTAATAAACTCAAGTAGAGCTAAAAGCTTTCTGAACAGATGAGTTTTGAGTTGTTTTTTTTTTTTTTTTTTTTAAAAGAATTTGGAGTCAGCTGACCCGATTAATTTCGGTAGGTCATTCCAGAGTATGGGCGCTATACAGCTGAAGGCCTTGTCACCCATGGAGTGTAGATTAGCGTGGGGCACAACAAGATTGCCAGAATCAGAGGACCTTAGTGGGCTGGCAGGCACATACTGATGGAGAAGGTGACACTGATGTAGTTTGGCGTGAGGTTATTTAAGGCTTTGTAGGTTATTAGTAGGATTTTATATTTGATTCTGTAAGACACAGGGAGCCAGTGAAGACGGAGCAGGATGGGTGTGATGTGCTCGCTGCTGCTGGTTTGAGTAAGGACTCTTGCAGCCGAGTTTTGAATAAGCTGGAGCTGAAGACACCAATTGGTTTACTCTGTGTGATCTCCTGCACAAAATATGGTCCAAAAAAGGTTACACAGAGAAAACCAGAAATACAAGGGAACCCTAAAAAGCCTAACATCCTGCATAACTAGACACCAAGATGAGTAAAATGGTATATCAAATGTGGGTTTTACACATACCAGTGAGTAAGGAGGTGCCAGCGAAGTATAAATAAAATAAGAAGTGATTTCAAAGCATTCAGAACTAATTCTTATGAACACAATAAACATAAATGAAGTCCATCAAGATTGTCTGTTTAGCTAACAGTTAAGCTGTCAAGATACATCTGCACCAGCAATTGAAAGGCTGCCATTTTGTGCCCAGTAAAGTGACAGAATGCCCTTGAGCAAGGCCCTTAACCACCTGCAATTGCTCCATCCTGCAATAAGCACTACAAGGAGGTCCTCCAAGTTGCAGAAAAAACTTGGGGGTTGGTGGCAGGATTGGCACTCCAGCCACTGTATAATAAACCTCCCATTGCTCCATTCCATCTGAACTAGATAGATAGATAGATAGATAGATACTTTATTAATCCCAATGGGAAATTCACATACTCCAGCAGCAGCATACTGATAAAGAAAATATTAAAGAGTGATAACAATGCAGGTATAGAGACAGTCAATAACTTTGTATAATGTTAACCCCCCCAGGTGGAACTGAAGAGTCGCATAGTGCGTGGGAGGAACGATCTCCTCAGTCTGTCAGTGGAGCAGGACGGTGACAGCAGTCTGTCGCTGAAGCTGCTCCTCTGTCTGGAGATGATCCTGTTCAGTGGATGCAGTGGATTCTCCATGATTGACAGGAGTCTGCTCAGCGCCCGTCGCTCTGCCACAGATGTCAAACTGTCCAGCTCCGTGCCTACAATAGAGCCTGCCTTCCTCATCAGTTTGTCCAGGCGTGAGGCATCCTTCTTCTTTATGCTGCCTCCCCAGCACACCACCGCGTAGAAAAGGGCGCTCGCCACAACCGTCTGATAGAACATCTGCAGCATCTTATTGCAAATGTTGAAGGACGCCAGCCTTCTAAGGAAGTATAGAATAGTATAGAACTAGTGTGGTGCCGAGGTGTCACCTGTTGCACGGCTGCATTCTGGTCCTAATTTCGGGATCCTGAGGTGTGGTGGGTGCGGCAGTGTGCCATATCAGTGCATGCTCTCTCTCTCTCTCTCTCTCTCTCAAGATACTTCTCAAAGGTTGTCAAGATTTCTGGGTACTTGTGTACTAAACGGACGCGGCAGTGAAACCTCTGCCACGGAGCCCAACACTAGAATGTGTAGGGGGAACCTTATGCCACCTCCCCTTTTCAATTCGGTGCCATGACCTTTGTATCTGTAGTTTGCCATCCCCAGAAATGGATATTTGGACGCTGCCATCAACCGAAGACGACGTAATTCTACAATATTCCAATTTCTGTAAATTTCTATATACAATTGTTTTTTTTATCCCAATAAATGTGTTATGAATTCATCAAAACACTTCTGTTTTCCTTTGTCATGCCATCCGTTTAGTACACAAGTACCGAGTTCTGCTTCAACTCCATGGAGTCAGCAATTCACTGACTCTCGATATTCACCTCACCCCATCTGCAGACCTCTACCAAAGTCCCCAGCTCCTGACTTCAGACTCGCCAGGCCAGTTCCTCACGGACACCACCCACCTGTCCACTCTCTCCCAAAGTCAAGACTCACAGACCGCTCCCCCTAGGACTTCTTATTGTTCTCATTATATGCATTAGTCTTCCTGTCTCTCTATTTCCAGATTGCCTGTTCAATCCATCGAGCTGGTTGGTTTAGTGAATATTTATTAGATAATTCTTAAAGGCCGTCAAGGACTCTGCTTCAGCTCCCCATGTCTCAATAGTTCGCCGACTCCTAACATTCACCTCACCCATTCTGCAGACTTGTAAGCAAAGCCTCCTGGTTAACAACTCTAGACTCACCAGTTCCTCATGGACACTTGACTGGTGTCTCCCAACATTGAGACTGACAGGTTGCTACCCCGTGACTTCTTGATGCCCTCTTCGCATGCATTAGACTTCATTCTCTCCATTTCCACACCATTTTTTTTTTTTTTTTATGAATCCCACTTGGAACATCAGAAACTTGGCAAACAATAGTAAACCATTCAATCCATCAAATTTGTTTGTTTAGCTCAGTGCTTCTAAACTTTTATGTTCTCAAGACCCAGTTACTGAACCCACATGCTGGGGGATCCCCCTTGGTGAGTCGCCAAGTCCCAACTTCAAACTCACCAGTTCCTCATGGACAGCCAACTGGTTTTTGCCAACACTAAGACTCACAGATCGCTACCCTGTGACTTCTTGATGCCCTCATTACATACATCAGACTTCAATCTCTCCATTGCCTCCATTTTTTTTTTTAATCCCTCTTGGAACAAAGAAAGAACATCGGAAACTTGGTAAACGAGAAGATACCATTCGATACATCAAACTTGTTTGTTTAGCTCTGCGCTTCTAAACCTTTATGGTCTCACAACCCAGTTTTAACTTATTAAAGTTACCGACAACCCACATGTTGGGGGATCCACCTTGGTGAGTCGCCAAGTCCCAACTTCAAACTCACCAGTTTCTCCCAACATCAAGACTGACAGACCACTGCCCTGGGACCTCTTATCACTCTCATTCCCTGCATTAGACTTGTACTTCTCCATTGCCTCATTGCTTTGTTGGAATCTCATACATCCCCGAGTCCTGACTAATTCTACACTTGCCATTCTGTAGGCTTCTCACTCCCAGGTTTCTACTGTTCCACTGTCATCAAGCATTTTTCTCCCACGCCTCTCAGTTCTTCAGGAACTCCCGATTGCTTTTTCCCCACCATCCTCAGTCCCCTCCTCACCGACTAGTGTGTGTCCATCTAGTGGCTCCTTCCTTCCTTCCTTCACGGACTGCAGATGTCCTTCTTTCCCACTACCACCCCACCGCCAACGGACTCTCTGTTCCTCGCCGGCCACTTTCTCCTAATCTCGCTCATTCCACGCCTGTCCATTTTCTTTCACGTCCACCCCACACTGGTCACTGGCACTGCAGTTCTCACGGACTCCCAAATTTCCTCCTTTCCAAAAGCCAACTTCATTCCTGTCGGAACTTCAGATCCTCCTAAACGACAGGGATTTCTTTTCGTTCCCTGAAGCTCCTCTGTGGCTACCTTTTCTCCTCGTTATCTTTACCCTCGGATCCCCCGTTCCATCACGTCCATTTTTTTTATCGTAGCCCCTGTACGTATTTGCTAGCCGCTCGTTACCCTGCCCCTCCTTCATTCCTCATTTTAAACTCTCTTCCACAGAAATTCATCTTTCGACTCCACGTTACTGCTTTTCCACAAGTCTCTCTCATCCTACCTGACCATACTCTCTTCGCTTTCTGCGTATCACCCCGTAACAGCCCGGCGGCGGCGGCTACGCCGGTGTACGGCAACTCCGCCAAGTTGGAGAAAGTTAGCACTTACGGAAAGTCGTTGTCCTCCGGAGGCGTCAAACGTGCAGACTGTCTTATTTCGATGTACTCGTTTCTCTGAAAGCCATTAATCAGACACTCGTTACCTTCTGTAAATTTGTTTTCTGGATTTTTGCCCGCTTTTGGTTTCGTTCCCCACAGAAAGCTTCGATCACCCGCGGCTCCAGGCCTACACTTCCGCCTTAAGGCTTCATTTCCGGCATTTCCAACCTCCTGATACAGGCGCTATAACGACGTAATGATCCATTGTCCAATGGAAAAGCGAAAACTGTTTAATCCCCGCCTCCTCAGTCACAACCTGCTTCCTTTTGTGGCATCAAGCAGTTTGGGATTTGTAGTTCTTCCGGGTGCATACCTTTTAATGTGTTACCTGAGCAGAAGCCGGTCACGTCAGTTCTCGGAATTCACTTTATTACGCAGTATGTTCGGAATTGTATTTTAAAAGCCTTGGCGTACTTATGTAAGCACTTGCAAGAATCGTACTTCATTCGACCTCTAGAAACGAAAGCGCAATACGGTAATTATAACGTTGGAAAAAGTTTCTGGTTCAGCTATCTAACTAGCTCTGAGCTAGAATCAACTTTTTAGACGTAAAAATAGGCTATATTTACTTATATATTATGCTTACTTATTTTCTTATTAACCCTCTCCAGCAACGCGCAATCCAGGAATTTAGAATGAATCGGTTAGTTGCAGTTAGTTGCACGGCAATCACGATCGGTTTAGCTGGAGACCGAAGTCCACCCCGGGGGACAAAAGCGGGACCAAACCTGGACGGAAAGCCAGAACACATTTGCCCATTCAACTTCAGTCAGAAATAGTGATCATCATCCGCCCACCCATCAATCCAATTCCTAAGCAGTTCATTCAAGGCAGGGTCACGGGAAACAACTTAATCTGCAGACGATCGCCCAAATTGTTAAGGCATCTTCAAACAATATTTATGCATACAACGTATTTCATATAGTACTTATTTTGCAAAGCAATTAGTATCATCAAACAAGATGAACTGTATGTATTACCTGCAGCAACTAATATATTAAAAGGTAAGCCTTTGGTTAGGAGTTCTGCCAACTACAAAGACTACACAGCGTGATCCACACCTACATGACCTACAGTACATACAGTACAGGCACCGATTACATCTATAATTTACAATTTAATAATCTATCATATAGTGCATTATCTATCTATCTATCTATCTATCTATCTATCTATCTATCTATCTATCTATCTATCTACTATCTATCTATCTATCTGTCACATAGTGCCTTTCATATATCTATTATATAGTGCCTTTCATATCTATCTATCTATCTATTATATAGTGCCTTTTTCACATCTATCTATCTAATAAAATGAATTATTATTATTATTATTATCATCTATCTAATAAAATGTATTATTATCTATCTATCTATCTATCTATCTATCTATCTATCTATCTATCTATCTATCTATCTATCTATCTATCTACTGGTTGTGCTCAACAAGTCTGACATCCCACCTTCTCCTTTATTGTCCTCTTAAAGTCAGTAATAGTCGGCTCACCTTTTCATCCATCAGCAGAGTCTTCACTTATTAGGCTCTTTTCCTACCACAGGAACTTTTTAGAAACTCAAGAACTTTTGTAGAATTCCCATCACATGGACTCGGGCCACTTCTAGTTCCTGATCCTTTTTTTGTAGCTCCTCCTCCTGGCTATGTCTATTTGTTCAACCAGGAATCATCGTGGGTGTGGCTCGGGCGATGAATTGTGCCGATTGGTTGACCATAAGCACTGGTGATGTCTTACAGATGTGTTGGTAATTTGGACTTTGGAGAATTAGAAGTGAATATGGAGCACTGCATCACTCTTGGTAATGGCCACCCTTGTGCGCCATGCTATGCACTGCAATAACCCCCCCATGAAGTTGTAGTCAGTTCAAAGCAATGAAGTGGGGTGGTGGTGGTGGGCCGGGGGGGGGGGGGGGGGGTTGAGGTACTCCTCATGAATTCCCTAACTCACTTCACACCTCATCACTCTTCTTTACACATCTCATATTCAGCATGAAGGTTACAGTTCCTGTTTGTGTGGTGGGAACGCAACACATGAAAGTGGCCAGGGACCACAAGTGTCTGAGGGTCTGCATCATACAGAAACTCATTGGTTCCTGAAAGCAAAGTTCCCACGGTGGGGGAAATGAATGCTAGATATGCGACACTGGCTGACTAGAGCATCAACGCACCATTCCAACGGGATGCCACAAGTATACATTTGTGTTGGTCGGTGATCTCATGCAAGCTTCACGCGTCTATCTATCTATCTATCTATCTATCTATCTATCTATCTATCTAATCTATCTATCTATCTATCTATCTAATTCCCATTATCTGTGTAATAAGAAATAAATTGACTCCAAAACCATCAAAGAGTTGGGGTGGTTGCCCCATATAATGTCCGACGGACTTTGCTGAGAAAATTGATAAAGTTGGATAATAACCAAAACATTTGACATTTTACAGTACTGTGAAGGTGGTATGTATACATAAAAAATGGCTACAGGATGTGACGTGGCAGGAAATGACATCACTGCTGTGTGCTAGAAGTGATGTCATCATTAGGAGCCGGAAGTGATGTCACCATTGTGGGACCTGCAAGTGACGTCGTCTTTTTGAGTCGGAAGTGCAACTGACGTGGAATGGCCATTTTGAAAACCCAGAAATGGTGGATGTAAGAAAAAAGTCTTATTTGTCTTTTTTGGGTGTGATGAAAGAGAAAGAGAGATGTTAATACTCGAAATCAACCCTTCATCTCGTGGTATATCACTCACCTTAGGGCCTGTTGGCTGCCTCCTAAGCGCATGTGTGTGACATCTGTTAGGGCTCATGTCACATATATATTGTCCCGACCAGAAGAGGGGAAGGTTCCTTACCCAGATTTCCAGGTGGATGGACATGTATCCCAACCGGATGTATTCACAATACCTTCACTGGCCGGGATTAACGGGAAGGATAGGGAAAGACTGCATCTAGGGGCTGTTTATTCCCCCAAGAAGCTAGATGGCAGCAGTCCTGGATATCAATACCCGTTCAGATTCCAGCAGGGAATGCCAGGAATTGTAGTCCAGTAGCACAGCCCTGCTGGACTCTGTGGGTGCCACAAGAGGGCGCTGCAGGGAGTTACACTCCATCTGTTTGGGACTTTGCACAACCTGGAGGTGCAGCAAACAGGCGACACCCTGACACCGGAAGTATTCCTGGGTCCAGGTGAGCCGGAGCTGGGAGCGGAAAAATGGGCAACACTCAACTGGATGAGTAGCAGTGCGGTGGAGAAAGAGGGAGGGAGAAAGAAAGAGAAGGAAGAAGAGACAACACTTGTTTAATTGTTATACAAGTGACAAACTAAAGAGCTCAGTGACTCTGAATGTGGCCCTGTCATAGGAGGCCACCTGTGCCACAAGTTGCAATGTCAAATTTCTGTTCTGCTACATCTGCCTCGGTCGATATAAAGTGGAAGCATCGAGGAGCTACAACAGCTCAGCCTTGAAGAGGCAGACCACCAAACTCACAGCGCTGAAACACATAAATGATATCACCCATGTCAGAGTTCCAAAACTGGCCCCTGGAGCAGGCATCAGGGCGGAAACTGGGCACCTGGAGCTTCATGAAATGGGCGTCTGTGGTCAAGCAGCTGCACACAAGGCTATGTTCAATCTGGGCAATGCCAAGCATTGGATGGTGTGCTGGGAAGCGCTAGAGGCTGTGGAAACGTGGAGTGATGAACTACGCTTCACTATCAGGTGGTCTGTTGGACAAGTCAGGGTTTGGCAGATGCCAGGAGGGTGCCACCTTCTGGACATGTGGTACCTACTGTAAAGCTTGCTGGAGGGGGGATAATGGCAGAGTTCGGGCTCGGCCCCTCGGTCCTACTGTTGATGCTACAGCAGACAAAGACATCTGAGACAATCGTGTGCTTACAGCTTGGTGGCACCAGTGTGTGAAGGACCCTCTTCTGTTCCAGCATGACCAGGTCTATGATGACCTGGAGGAACTGCATGACCTCACACCAGAGGTGGATCTAATATCACGGGGGGTTTGGTCCTTGACGGCAAGGGGCCTTTTCACGATGCTGCATTCCCCACCCCAACACCCCCCAACCCATTGATGAAACAACTTACCATCCGCCCTACGAAATCACAAGGGGGACCCAGCAAGCTGATCAAACGATCAAGTGTCCATGTCATGAAATCGGGTTTGGGAACGAAATAATGGAGGGTCTACGCCAAATTAAGTGAAATAAACTCTCTGCTAGGGAGCTGTAATCATGTAAACACCCAGGGGTCTGTATTCTGTATGGGGTGGGGGGTCTTAACCCACCTTTGGGATGAATTGGAATGGCCAGGACTTCTCTTCCAACATCAGACCTCACAAATGCTCTTTGGGCTGAATGGGCTCAAGTTCCCACAGACAGACGCCAGACTATTGTGGTATGAAGTGTACAGGATGTTGGTGGGGTTGTGGTTTTGGAATGGGACCTCCAACAAACTCATATAGGTGTGATTGTCAGGGGTCCACAGACAGACAGTGAACGTGGGTCTGAATAAATGTAAAGTAAAATTCTCAAGCCATCATAATCCAATTCAAGGTCGCTGACTTTATTCAGTCAGGATTGGGGGTCCTGGACAGGATGACAGTCTACCGCAGGTCCTTGTCTCACACACACTCAAACGGGGCCATCACAGAGTCGCCAACTGACCTAACCAACACGCAGGGGTGACCCTACCATAAAGGGTAAGAAGGGGGTCACCTTGGGTGGCAAAGTTGACGAGGGTGGCATTTATAACCCCTAACGCTCTCCAATGTGTAACATTGTACTTGAAACACAAAGGGGGCAGCTCTGCCATATGTCATGGACACCAAGCATGGGGTGGGAATTCCAGCCAGGATGGTTCAAGGGTCCTTACCTGGTGGTCGGGAGGCTAGTTTAATGGAAGGATAGAGTTGGGGGGGCACTAATTGCATGGACTATTTGCTCCCCTGATGTAATAGGTGGTAGTCTCCCTGGCTATGGTGCCAGCATGGATACCCGCAGGGCAGGCTGGGAATTGTAGTCTTGTTAGACAGCCCTGCTGGGTTTTATAGGGGAACTGCAGGGACAAACCGTTCCAACTTTAAGGAACTTCTGCCTGACCCGAAGTGCTTCCAACCTGCAGTTGCAGTAACACCAGAAGTACTCCTGGGTCTGGCATAAAGGAAGCCAATCGACCACATCCAGATGAGTTGGAGTCGGGAGAGGAGCTGGACAACACTCTCCTGGAGGAGTGAGAGGAGAGGGAGAAGGAGATAAGGAAGAAAGAGAAAGAGAAGAAGAAATTGTGCTTGTGTCTGTGAAGGTATTTGTTAAATTATTATGTGAACCAGGACTTGTGTTAATGCAGTTGTGCTTGGGGCTTGGGGGCTCAGCGACGCCCCCTACAGGTTACACCTGCAATAAGAGATGTAAAGTAACTGCCTTCAACATGTTCACCTTCTCCTATAGGGCAGCAAATAACCCTCGAGTAGGTGCCGCCTGCACTTCTGAGGATGTAAGAGAAAAATCATCACTTCCATGAGGAGAACTTGCAGAGTCTACACAGACGATGACTGGGAGTGCAGCAGGACGAATCTGTCTTTACCAGAAGGAACCGCGGGCTTCACAAAAATCACAAGTACCAATCGGACAAGTTTCTAAGCCACTTATTTAATATCGGGGAGGCTGGTAGTCGAGTTTGAACACAACTCCAATCCATCCTAGGACACACACAAAATAAAAACCAACCGAACCTGCTCTAGAACGCCGAATCGATGATATGGCGGCGCTAACTACTGCGCCACTCTACCCGTCTGCCTCCAAACCTACGCTGGAAAGGTTACATTTATTCGGAATTAACGGCACGATTTTCCTTCATCGTGCAGCCCCTCCAGTCCTGAATCGGATTCCAAATTTTTTAGAATAAAAATGTCTTTGCTTTTTTTCCATCTCTGTTTGCCAGTTTAAGGGCATTGGATTTTTTTAAAAATATTTATTTATTTGCGCTTGTGCTTGGTTTTTCTTGATACCAAAAATAATTGAAACAGGAAATGCTCCACTTTCGGATGATCTCATCTGAGAACAAAATGAGGAACGCGACTGTACAACACTGGCGGAGCTCCTGCTATACAAGCCACACAATGCGACACCATCTTCGTCAAGTCACCTCAGACGTGGGACGGGACTGCGACGCGAGCAGCCAAGCGTGAATAAACCAACACGCTGAAAAACACGCCTCCGCCATCAGCTACACGGAAGACAATATATGCCATTGTCAAGCAAATACAGCAGCGTGGTGATGAATCGGATGGGAAAGAAAGAAAAGTAAAGTAAAAAAAAATAATTAAAGAAAAAAAAGACGCTTGCAATGTAGGACCGGAACGCAAGCAGCGAAGCTTGTGAAGAGAAGAGCCGTCAGCACGACCTGCCTTCAATTCGATCGACCAGTCAGTTATCCAGACTTCCTTTTCTATTAAAACTGCCCAGTTTCCAGTACTTAATGAGTTCACGCACGTCGAAACTCACAGGACATTCACACGCAGAAAAGCTTTTAACTCTCGGAAACGCATTACGACTCTTAGGAAGAGGACCGTTAGCTGTCACAGAGCATTCCATCCACCCATCCATTATTCAACCCGTTATATCCTAACTACAGGGTCACGGGGGTCTGCTGGAGCCAATCCCAGCCAACACAGGGCGCAAGGCAGGAACACATCCAGGGCAGGGCGCCAGCCCACCGCAGCACAGCGCGTTCACGCTTATTTATTTAAAGGTTTGGATGAAGTCCGTGCGAAGGTGGAGAGGCTGACCTGGACGGGACGAGCATTTTTCACGCGGTACACTCGCACCTCTGACTCTTAAACTGAGCCGCCTAGGGGGCGGTTATCGGAGGGGGCACAGTTTACGGAATGTAAACTGGAGAACTTTGAGGGGCGCGGTATAAAAAACTGAAGCAGCGCACTCTCCGGAACCACTCAGTTAAGCGCCTTCAGACCGCAGAGTATGCGGCTCCCTGCAGTTCGTCCATCAGCCAGCAGAGGACACCCTTGACTAACCGCAGGTTTTATTTCACTGCAACGCGGGTCTCCCATCAGCGCCTTACAGCTTTAAATAAATCAAAGGCAAAAGCGGAGCAGGGCTGCTCGGGAAAACATGAAATGATTTATTATCGCGGTGCACCGCAAACACGAGAAGGAGAAGGGGCGATGTCAGCGGGGAACTGCGGAGAGAACACAAAGGCAAAAGTTAATTCCCTTTTCTTTTTCTTTCTTTCTTTCTCTCCTTCTTTCTTTCTTTCTTTCTTTCTTTCTTTCTTTCTTTCTTTCTTTCTTTCTTTCTTTCTTTCTACAAACCTTTGTGTTTATTTTTCTGTTCAGCTTAACAATTTGGTCCTTAATGACGACCTAACTAATAAAAGAGTAAAAGAAAAGAAAAGCACAGTGACCGACATGCGACTCAAGGGGCACAGATGATCAGTGCAAGTGAATCCGAGATGAAGCGCAGAAACCGATATGACGTCAGACTACTGACCGATACACCATGCAGATTAGTGAGGGCGGAGTTACAGCCAACACGCGACTCCGTGAGGAGAGCTGAATAACAAAACGGACAGGCCACTGATGGAGGAGCGATGGGCACAGGAGCCTGAGGGAACGAAGGCCCCTCACACTAAACTCAAAGACGCATAAAACATGACTAAAAAAACAATGAACCATTATAATTTACCCGGGTCAAAGTTATTGGGCAAATTAAACATCAGCAGGTTCGTTTTATTATTTAAAGTATTTTGAGTTATTTTTACTTCATGTCTGCAAAACTCAACATCAGCAAAACCAAGTCACGGGTAATGACGTCCTTGACATCATCTACAACTCTGTGATGGCCAGTGTGGTGAGCTGGGGTGGTAACATCACTTGAAGAGGGGACCCCCAAATCAAGAAGCTGATTAAAAAGGCGAGAATGGACTGACAAGATTGAGTGTCTGATAGATAGATAGATAGATAGATAGATAGATAGATAGATAGATAGATAGATAGATAGATAGATAGATAGATAGAAAGGCACCATATAACAGATAGATTGAAAGAAAGGCACTATATGACAGACAGACAGACAGATAGATAGAAAGGCACTATATGATAGATAGATAGATAGATATGCACTATATGATAGATAGATAGATTGAAGGAAAGGCACTATATGACAGACAGACAGACAGATAGATAGATAGATAGATAGATAGATAGATAGATAGATAGATAGATAGATAGATAGAAAGGCACTATGTAATAGATAGATAGATAGATAGATAGATAGATAGATAGATAGATAGATAGATAGATAGATAGATAGATAGATAGAAAGGCACTATATGATAGATAGATAGATAGATAGATAGATAGATAGATAGATAGATAGATAGATAGATAGAAAGGTACTATATGATAGATGGATTGAAAGAAAGGCACTATATGACAGATAGATAGATAGATAGATAGATAGATAGATAGATAGATAGATAGATAGATAGATAGATAGATAGATAGATAGATAGAAAGGCACTATATGATAGATGGATTGAAAGAAAGGCACTATATGACAGACAGACAGATAGATAGATAGATAGATAGATAGATAGATAGATAGATAGATAGATAGATAGATAGATAGATAGAATGGCACTATATGATAGATAGATAGATAGATAGATAGATAGATAGATAGATAGATAGATAGATAGATAGATAGATAGATAGATAGGCACTATATGATTGATAGATAGATAGATAGATAGAAAGGCACTATATAATAGATAGATAGATAGATAGATAGATAGAAAGGCACTATATGATAGATGGATTGAAAGAAAGGCACTATATGACAGACAGACAGATAGATAGATAGATAGATAGATAGATAGATAGATAGATAGATAGATAGATAGAAAGGCACTATATGATAGATAGATAGATAGAAAGGCACTATATGATAGATAGATAGATAGATAGATAGATAGATAGATAGAAAGGCACTATATGATAGATGGATTGAAAGAAAGGCACTATATGACAGACAGATAGATAGATAGATAGATAGATAGATAGATAGATAGATAGATAGATAGATAGATAGATAGATAGATAGATAGATAGATAGAAAGGCACCATATAATAGATTATTTTAGTGTAGTTGGCAGGATAACAGATAGACAGAAAGATCTGAAAGGTACTATATACTAGCTAAAAAGGCACTATATAATAGATATATTATTTTAGTGTAGTTACCAAATTTATATGGTGAATGCCCTTCAGAGTGGTCTGACGTGTTATCCAAAATTATCCCCAGCTGGTACAGTTGGTTCTTACTTTGCCCATCTGACCAGCCACTTCACTTAGAGGGTTTTCCACGCTAAGATACATGTTGGTTATGGTTATGTTCGACAATTTGCACTAAGCGATGTCAGACAGAAGTACGCCTCCTGGTAGTTCTGATTACTTGAACTGACTACTAGGGGGCTACCTTGAGTGTTTTGAGTTATATCAGCCTGGAGTTTGGCCCCCCTGGTGGTGGTTTAAATTTATGCCATTTAGGGCAGAAGTGTCTTGGGTAACTTGGACTATGCCACACTGGAGTGGGCCCCCTCATGGAGCTCTTTACTTGGGTCAGTTACTGGGATGCTCCCTTGAGTGTCCTGAGTTATAACTAGCCTGGAGTTCGCCCCCTAGTGGTGTTGTTACCTTAGGCTGTTTACTGCAGAAATGTCTTGGGTAACTTGAGTTATGCCAGAATGGGGTGTGCCACCTAATGGTGCTTTTTTACTGAGGTTGATTGCTTGAGAGCCTCCAGAGGCTGAGTCTGAATGGCACAGGGTGTAAAGGCCTGATTGTGATTGTTCAACTGAAGTGTAAGCGCCATACCAAAAAGGTGCCAGCAGCCGTTGCCCATACCCTCCTACAGTTAGAGGGCATTTCCTCACGTAAACACTGCTGGACATTTAAGTGTGATAACAAGGCCACTGGTTTCCAAAATCCTTTTTAGAAAGTGAGTCTTTGAAGAGCAGATGGTGGAGATGTCATCCTGCCATTGGCACTTTTGCTGCCAAGCTCGCTCTCCATCGTTTCGCCACTTTTCTTTTCTTTTAACTCCTAGGCATCGAGATAGAGGAGATGGCACTGTGCTCTTGGAAGCCCTGAGCGACTGTGATGGATGGCTGAGCCCACTTCTGCCTGTGTCCCGCTGGTGTTGTCAGACCCAGAGCCGTTAGGGCTGCGTCGAGATCCATCTCCCAGTGCTGGGAAATCGTTCATCATCTGTGCCATCCGGCCTCCTGGGGGTCCGCATTGGGTAGCTGCTGTTGTGTGCCGCTCTGCAGATTGTTCCAAATCGGAGTCTATTTTAATCACACAAATGCAGCCTCAGCAAAAACAAAGTAGTTCGACTGGGAAACTGCAGACCCTCCATTTTTGCCGCAGTCATTCAGGGAAGAATATTTATGGGATAATCTGCATGTGGACTAATAAGCTGGCACAAGTGGGCACAGGATAAACCAATTATTGATTTCAGGGCAAACCCCATAACTATCAAGTTTGCTCTAAAATTCACCATGCTTGATAAGAAGACTGCAGGAGAAACATGAACTTTCAGGACCACACAGGTTAATGTGTTAGGTGTTTCATGGTGGGGGGAGGGGGTTCAGACCCCCATCTCCATCCATGTGTGGTTTATCTATGGCAGTTTCTTGATGCCACAAAGCACTTGATTTGTTCTCACACGTCGTAGGGCTCTGTATTATATTTTGGAGATCTTGAATGTAACCTTCACAGACTTTTAGGTGTTCCTTAGGAGCAGGTGCAGGGCAACCAGAACCCGTACTGTCGATGGGCTCTGAAATCTTAAGGCTAGGAGACTTTAAGAGGGTCCTGAAATATGAGGTGAAATCTTGAAATGTTGGGTGGTCTTTACTAGGAAGGGAGCAAACTGATCCATATTTTGTGAATCCAATGAAGGATGAACCTCGAACCTCTGCAGGTTGGTGTTTACCAGAGTCAAACAAATATGAATGTAACGTCATATTGAAGTCAATTAAGCACAAATTAAACACCTTGGTCGCTCATTTAACCAGGATCTGAACACCCATGTGGACAGGGTCTTATGGTCAGCTTTCTGAAATGTAAATACGAAGTTCTGAAATCTCAGGTGCTCTTTAGGAGCAGGCACAGGGTGCCCACAGCCTGTGTTGTTAATGGGACCTAAAAATATTACCGTTTAGGGTTTGCATGCCAGCCCTGGAACATTACTGTCAGGCTTTCTCAAATGGAACTTTGAAATGCTGACATTTTAAGTGTTCCTTAGGAGCAGGAAATGGGCGCCCACAATCTGTATGTTTGATTTGCTCTGAAATCATTGAATTATGAGAAGGCAAGTTGGCCACTGAGTATTACCGTCACTGTATCTGCAAATGTAAAAAATGACATCCAGACATTTTAGGTGTTTCCCCTAGGAGCAGGTGCAGGGGGTCCAAAATCGATATGCTTGATGGGATCAGAAATCTACCAGCTAAGAGACTACAAATGGGTCCTGGATAATTACAGCCAGGTTATCTGAAATGTAAAGGTGAAATCCTGAAATATTTTGGTACTCTTTAGGAGCAGGCACAGGGTGCCCATAATCCATTTGGTCAATGTTGCAATTTAGGGTTTGCCTGTCAGCCCTGGAATATTATGGTCAGGCTTTCTCAAATGGAACTTTGAAATGTTGACATTTTAGGTGCTCTTTAGGAGTAGGAGGTGGGTGTCCACAACCTGTTGTGCTAGATAGTCTCACAGATCTTAGAGCTAATTTAGTGTAAGTGGCTTCTGGAATCTTAAGAGTTGGGCCCTCTGAAATATAAAGGTGAAATTCTGACATTTTAGATTCTCCTTAGGAGCAGGCGTTGGGCGCCCATAATCTGTATGTTTGTTGTGCTGTGGAATCTATGAGCTAAGAGATGGTTAATGGGTCATTGAACATTACAGTTGCTGTATCTGACATTTAAAGGTGAAATTCTGACATTTCTGGTGCTCCTTAGGAGCAGGCGCTTGGTGCCCACAATCTCTATGCTTGATGTACTTTGAAGGCTGATGCAGAACAATTTGTTTAATCCATTTTGTTTGAAGATAGGCGCTTATTTTCCCTTTTTGGCACCAGGCATCATTTTGCCACGCTATACGGCTCTGGCAGAGACACAAGTGCAGCATGCAACACCCTTTGATTGACTGAGGGAAGACGCTTTTCTCACTCCTCAGGTCACAGCACAGTACAACACACCACAGTACAAGTCTCAGTTCTTTACTTATCTCTCTGCCCGTTTGCCTGTCTGTCTGTCTGTCTGTCTGTCTGTCTGTCTGTCTGTCTGTCTGTCTGTCCTTCAGCCTCCACTCCTCCCGACTCTGACCCCCCCGAATGGAGTGAGGCGGCTCCTTTTATTTAGCTACTTGAACTGCTCCAGGTGGCTCACCAGTCAGACCTGGAATCCCTCCCAGGTGTGGTGGAAGTCCACTGTAGGGCTCTGCAGCTCCCCCTGGAACCTAAAAGGGTTGTACCAAATTCCAAATCCCAGCATGCCCTGTGGGAATCCAGTAGGGCTGCCCTCTAGTGTTCCTTACAGATGCCCTTTCTCCCGTGGTCCTTCCATCCAGCTGGTGTCCCAGTCGGGTAATGGCCATAACCACCCATCACACCTTGAAATGCCGACAAGTGCCTTTGGGGGTGGGGAGCATGGGGATTGGGTGGGGGTCCAGAATCTGTATATTTGATGGGTTCTGAAATCGTAGAACTGAGACAGTGCAAGTGGGCCCTGGAATGTTAGAGTCAGCCATTCTGAACGGGGACATTTGAAGTCATCAACTTTTAGGTGCTCTTTAGGAGGAGGAGGAGGGCGTTCACAATCTTTTGCACTTGATATCCTCTCGAATTTTAGAGCTCGGCGACTATAAGTTGCTCCTGGAATGTGATGCTCTCTGAAGCGAAAAGAAAAGCCCTGAAATTTTAGGTGCTCTTGAGGAGCAGGTGCTGTTGTGATTCACTCACCCTAAGACATGTGAGGTCTTCAAAAGCACCACAGATTGTTATAAAGAAACTGCTAAAAACCCAGTTTCTAACTGGGAATTTTTGTAGCTACTGTACTCCTAATAAATTATACATGCACATAATTATCATGTTCTTCGTGGGTTTGCAGACATCAATAATCTCTAATTTCCGACTGATCGAGGCAGCACACAGTCACCTGTGATGCTCAAATAAAGGCGGGTGCCCCAGCCATCCATGAGACCCTCGGCGTTGAATCCTCCAGGACAGTGTTTGTCAACCACTGGGTAGCGAGTCGCTTTTGGGTCACGAGCTGCCATTGTTTATAATGGTAGAGTGTCGCCAAGTGGGTCGCACAGTATTTTGTGCCGGGTCTCCCCGCTCGGAAGATCACACTCAGCAACCCATCCAGTTCGATTTACCAAAGTGGATTCTAAAGGACACGGGTAACCAATGTAAGGACGCTAGGACTGGTGTGATGAGCTCTGATTTTCTGTTTCTGGCGAAGATTCTTGCTGCTGCATTCTGGACTCTCTGTAACCGACTGATGACTTTCTTCGGTAGACCAGTTAGGAGTGCATTTCAGTAATCTAGTCACCGAAAAACAAAACGTCAATTAAGTTCTTAACATTTTGGACTATTTTCCTTAAATGAAAAATGCAGTCCTGGTAATCTGGTCAATGTATGTGTTATGCCTGGCCGAGATGCCTCTTCTCTGGGAGGACCGGGGAAGCAAGCCTGGTCAGCACAGTACCCACCTCCAGAATGTTAGATGGTATCCCCCCCTGGGTTGCAGTGGTGCCTAGGACTCTCGCAGGGCTTCATGGGAGTTGCTGCCCTGTTGGGATTCATGGGTGCCACCAGGGGGTGCTGCAGCTGCTGCTGAGCCCTTGAGAGGAGCTCTTCTGTCACACTCAGGAAGTGCTGCCAGAAAAATGTCATCAAGTACCTGGAGCACTTCTGGGTGGGCTATAAAAGGAGCCACTACTCCGGGAGTCGAAGTCAGAATGAAGAGGAGCATGAAGCTTGCCAGGCAGAGTGGAGGAGAAAAAGAAAAGGAAAAGAATTGTGTTTTTTGGTATCGTGCTTGTGTTTGGGACTCTGGGAACAGGGAAGGTGTTGACCACAAATGAAAAAACAGAAAAGAAAAACTTGTGTGCTTTGAACCCGTGTCCATCACCTGTCCGTGTCAGGGCTGGCCTTTACAGTATGATATAAGGGTTAGGGTTAGAGTCCAGGGTTACACCTACATTCCTTACTTCAGCCTGTTCGGAATCACGTTAACGTCTAATCGGTACTTCTGGGTCAAGTCACAGTTTATATTTCTGCGTGGCGTTTCATGTGGCACATGTTGGTGGTGTTCGTAGCCACTGGCCCATTAAAATGTGGGCAGTTGTTGCCAACTAGGATCTCCGCTCCTCCTGCTACCTCATTTCTGAACGTATTTGTCCCTCACAGTCTCTTCACCCATTTGACGACCTCCAAACCGACGTTAGTCAAATGTTTCGCTCCTGGAATTGCCCGCCATTTGTGGGGTTGCAATGCAGTGTCATAAAGATGTGTGTAATTTTCACAGTTCTACTGAGAAGTCTTTTCTCAATCTGCGACCACGTTAGTTCGGAACATCGGAAAAACGAACGGAAACGCGTTACCCAAACTGGCCAAGCAGAGTTAGAGGGGTCTGCGTGGGGTCAGTTTTTGAGGAGGTGCACGTCGGGCGATGGCTAAGTATAAATCAGTCTTTAGCTCCACCCTGGGCTTAATGCACAAGTTTAACCCTTAAACTGCCACCTTGGGGGGTTAATGCACAACCAAACGAAATAATTTTTTGCTGCATTTTTTAAGGAAACGTCACAATTCACAAAGAAAAAGTGACATTTTAATGGAGCCCATATTTTTTTCATGCAAAGAGCATCACAATTACTGCAGTGCTGATCATTGTACACATTGCCAATGAACTGTAAAAACGATAAAAAAAAAAATGACTGGTACAATCTATTATGATATGTACAAGGTGCAAGTTGAACCATTGATGCCAACTGCTGGCAGGCTAGTCTAGTGCCAATCCCAGGGACAGTGAGGCTGACTCACTAGGGGGTGCCAGTGGTCACGAGCTGGCTGCTGATCAGCTCTGGGAAGCAACTATAGCCGGCGCTGGCGGTTTAAGGGTTAATCCAGACCCTCACTATTTCCACTTTTGCCAACCACTAAGATTTCAGATTTTTTTTTCCTTATTTAGCTTCAGGAAATGACGACTCCGCCCTTCAGAAATACAAGTAAGCCATTGGATCGGAGAGCCCAGAGCCGCAGGGTCATCGGGTCACTGTAGGGAAGTAAAGCTGCGTGTCGTGTGCAGAGCTCTGGTAGCCCACCCTGTGGTTTGATGTATTCTGACCTACCTGGAGAAGGCAGATTAAAAAATAAGAGCGGGTCCCAGGATGGATCCTTATGGTACCCCGTATACAAGTTGGTGGATCTCCGAGCTACGATCACCACAGCTGTGTACTGAAACCAGTTTAAGAACCACCCCCATCAGAGAGAGAGACTCACCCATTAACGAAGGCAATTAATAAGAATGCTGGGGTCTATAACGAGACAGATATGTCACTCCCATTAACCCCCAGGTCATTCACCAGTTTAACCAGTGCAGGTTCTGTGCTGTGATTGGTCCTAAGACCTGACTGAAATGTATCAAGCATAGAATTTTGTTGCAGTATAATGTTGTGAGGCTCAGGGTCCTGCCGAGGTGGGCTCATCAGCACAGTTCTGTCTCCTATAATCATGTTTTCCTATCCTGGCAGGTTGAGGTCTATTACCGTCGGTTGACCCCATGTGTGGGGTGCTTAATTCCTGCTTGGCGCTCAGTGCCACCATCAAAACTCTGCCCCCCACCCCACCCCTAAACCTCAGTGATTCTGCACTATATTAAGGGTGGTGGTGGTGGAGCCAACAGAAGGGTAGGGGTGTTAAGAGCTTGCACCCGGACCCCATCCAGATAAAGAGCCCACCAATCACCATCAACCCCCCCCACCTGAAACCATCCTTTGTAAAGAAAACACACAAACAGCCCCCAAACCATCCTCTACAAATGACTAACGCAACGCACTATAGCATAGGGTGGGCTTGAGAGTGGAGTGTGTGTGGGGGGGTCACCCCGATCAAGCTGATTGGGGGGGGTCTTGTTACCCCGCTCTTACTTTATTTCATCTCAGTCCATTTCCCCCCCTCCAAACATGGTCTCCGAGCCCCCCGATCTCCCTGACAGATGAAGCAGCGCATACAATTTTCAGGTACAATAGCTGCCTTTGTCCCCCCAATTAAAAATAATACGTTGCCATTAACAAAGAGGAGCGACGTACAAGTCGCTCCAGACAGCTGGTACTTGTAACTGTAAATGAGAGGAGCAGATGTTACAGTTTTATGGCGCTGCCGTGCAATTAAATCTGGCATTCGTTCTGATTTGAACAAGAACTGATAATTATAGCAAATATGGAAACATTTCATGGACTGACAGGACACGCACACCGAGTGAAGAAACGGCTTTCCATCTTTCTCTGCACGGGTGCGGCTTTGAGGGTCCTCGGGCGGCAGGGTGGTGCAGTGGTTAGTGTGACGTGGTGCCTTGCTTTTTGAGTTTCCGTAATTTTTTTTTTTTTTTTTTTATCTGGTTGTCCATTTCAAAGGCCGGCGTGTTAATTAACTGGCGACTTTCGAGTTCCTGTCTTGCCCTAATTCAGTTTAACTGTGAATTGGATTAAACCGGTTTGGTAAAAGTGTCACTGAGCTGTAAACTCGGCGTATACCTGGGATGAGCTTCACTACAGACAGAAGTCCAGCTTGGACGTCTGAGTGAGCCGAGTTCAGATCACACATCCCGTTTATTATCGACAGGGCTGAAGAAAGATACGTGTGGTGTCCATCCATGGCCGGCTCTACCATTTATACGAGCAAGACGGTCACCTACACTTCAAAATAAATGACGGCTCCTTCATAGAATTTGACTTTATTGTGTGGCTGTGTGACAAAAAGAAATGTGGCGTGCAGAAGTGGGCGGCAACAATTCAAAGATGGGGGCGTGGCACACTTAAGGGACAGGAAGGGGTGTGTTTAAAATTGTAGCCCCGCCTCTGATTGTGCAAGTGCAGAATCAACAGCAGAATCTGTAAAGTTAAAACTTAACTAATGTGCGTCTTTGTTTCGTAATAACGTGCTTGCTGTTTAGCAACGTATGTCCGACGTCATTTCTGGTATGAATTTTTATTTCCCGCAGACATTTTCTTCTAAATGCTGCTCAGCTATGTTTATTAAAATTGGCTCCGTCTCATTATTCATTTATTTTTAAAAGTTAGCAGCAGCGCCCCCTCTGGATCCGGGGTGTTACTACATATTTGGGAGTAGCTTGGGGGTGGGCATGCATGCTGCCATTATGATAATTCACATGTAACAAAACAAATGTTAATTACAAATATACAAAAAAAATTAAATAATAAGATGTTAGTTTACAGAATCACAAGTGAATGAGAATTGTGCCACCCACTCGGTCACATGACTCGTGTACCAATAAAATGGGTCGAGACTCCTGAGTCAAGCGGTCTTCGCTTCATGTATCCACGGGGGTCACACATGTGCGTTAGCACTGGTCCATAATGCAGCTTTGAGAGGCAGAGCTCGATGGCCGCTCCGTCCAGGGCTGCTCCAGCTGTTTGAGTTTTGACACGTAAATGTTAGGAAAGCCCCCCCAAAAAATTAAGATTATATTAAAAAACATACCTTATTATGTTTATGAAGTACATTTGATTATAATGGCTGGCAGGAGCAGATCAGGGGAGATGACAAGGGGGACCCCCCCACCAGCTCAATGAAATGTATGAATATCTGCTAGTTTAAAAAGGAGGAAGCCCCTAAACAAGCCCCTCTGAGACGATTCATCAAGGGGGACAAAGCTCAATGAAACATAGGAGTATCCTCAAGTTGAAATGATAAAGGGGGACCCCCTCTCCACATTCGATTAAACAATTGAGTATCAATGAGTCAAAATGATTTTGGGTGGCGGGGTGGCAAAGCGATCGAGTCTCACAACAAAATCAAAGTGAGAAACTCCACGCTGCATTAAACGAGCATCGGGAAAAATTATAAGGAACCAAGTCACCGAGGAGCCCGTGGTGTGTGGGGGTCTCAATCCGGCCTCGATAGCTGAAGACAGAGGAATGTGAAGGCTAAACGGTGAACCTCCATTTTGAAAAAAGGTGGATGGGTATCTCACATACCTCTCATGACATACGTGAACCGATGCATCGACACCCAGCCGTCTATCGTTACGTGACTAAATGTTTACTTATAGCGTCTGCTCAGCTCTCGTCACTCAGTCACGTGATGTGCGCCTGCTTAACACCCCCCCCCGCCCCCCCAGTGTACCTCTGTTACTGGACCACCGGACCGCATGTGAATGATGAGGCCGACTTCAGCAGCGAAACAACATCATTTTTTTTTTTTGGAGTGGTGGGTATAAGATTCCATAGTTTGGCTTTGCAAAATAAATAAATCAATAAACAAATAAATCACAAAACTGTGCCAAACCAGTAAAAGTCACATCATTAACCCCGTAAGACAAGCGCTTAGTAAACTTTAAAAACTTCTTTCTTCCTTCCTGTACTTTTAGCTCTCACAAACTTGAGGCTATGCTGACAGGGGACTACAACTCCCATCAGTCAGCAGCAGTGCGCCGGGGCTGATGGGAGGATGTTGGTATAATGTTGTCACCGGCCAATGCAGGACCCCCATCTGAGAGTGTGTTATGATTAAGGGCTGCATTTTGGGGGTCTTACAGCCTTTTTCTATAGTAGACGCCATTTAGGGGTCAGTCAGACGGGATGAAAGGTCAGCAGTTGCGCTTTATTCCGATCTGTGGAAAACTCTTTGTGTCATTGATTTTTTTTTTCATGTCTTGCCTGGTTTTCCACTTTATTCTGACTGTGATCCTTGACACACGTCTGGGTTTTAGGCGCCTCGTTTTTATTTTATTTATTTGCCGTTTTTGAACACAACTCCCGGCTATCTGTAGCTATAGCATTTTCTTGGCTAACTTGGGTCATTGTCATTGTCAGCGGAGGGAGTCCACTCAGTCCTTCAAGCCCATTTGTTCATCTAACAGCACATCTGTCTCAGTATCTCATCCAGATATTATAAATGAGACCCCAGGTAGGTGAACTCAGGGGCCCCTTCCAGCTCGTAGTCAATGATGCTGATGGACGGGTTTGGCGTGATGGAAGGGTGGGATTTGGACCACCGGACAAGGACAGTGGCGACTGCTCCACGCTGGCCACCACTGTGCTGCTTGCGGACACGTGACAATAACTCTGACTGTCCTGTTTCACCCAGCATGGCTCCACTTTCTGGGGTTCAAGGTGGTGCTCTAGTTGGTTTCCTGTTATTCTGTACCATTTATTGTCATTAAAGTTTATTTTGTTCATTATGGACATTTTACTTTGTGTTTGTAAATGAATGTGTCCCTTGGGTTTTGTGGGTGGCTCCCCAAGGGGCGGGGCCACCTGCCAATCACCACCAGAGATGGCCCTGAAGCCTATTTAAGGGAGGGCCTTCCCATGATTCCTGGCAGTTCATCCGCACTCACTAGTCAGTGGAGAGTTTTGTGAGTTTCTGTATCTTTGATATCGCCTTTTGTTTTTTCTGGATTTCGAACTTGTGCTTTGTTTCTCGACTTCGCCCACGAAGACCACGATTTTCAGCATCTGTTTTGGGACCTGCTCACTTGTGGATTGCATTCCCTATTCAGACAATTCCTTGTGCTCTACGGTGCTTTGTCATCGTGATAGCACAGGTACCATAAACACTTTCCAAAGTTGCCCACTAGAGGGGGTAAATACCATCAAAAAACCCCAACTAAATAACTAATGGGCCAAAAACAGATCTTTATTAAAATAAAAGGTTTATTTTTGTCAGAGGGTCTGCAATATACAAAGGTCATGTTTCAGCCAGCATTTTCCCGCTGGCTGTCAATCACAGTTGTGTTTCTTGTCTTTTGTGTTTAATTTCCATCCATCCATCCATTATCCAACCCGCTATATCCTAACTACAGGGTCTCGGGGGTCTGCTGGAGCCAATTGTGTTTAATTTTGTATCACTTATTTGTATTAATGTTTCTTCCTATGTGTGTGTTGGGAAAAGGGGTGTGGCCTAGGTTATGACCCTTGAGTTTTGTGGCCACCTGCCAATCACTGCCTAGGAACAGCCCTCCAGCCTAAAAGGGGCCAAGAGAATTCTGTATAAAATTAAAAGGTTTATTTTCACAGGAGCCTGTACAGACACAAAGCTCCCGAAGAGCACAAAGAATTTCCTGAAAAACAAGTAGTACAAGAGTGTTGTACCATATTGGCCATCATGGATGTACAAGAATTCAAGCAAAATGACCCCTCTTATTGGCTAACTAGAGTGATTACAATTTGCCAGCTTTTGAGGCAACCCAGGCCCCTTATTCAGGCAGGATGTCATTAACCTCAGACAATCCTCTTGTTTAATCTCAGATGACATTCAAGTGTCACAAAACCTCTAGGATCTCGTGTTGAGCCAAGAGGGGGAGCGGACCACAAAGGCCGATCCTCTTGTTTAATCTCAGTTGGCATTCAAGCGTCATGAAGCTAATAGGATCTCGTGTTGAGCTAAGGGGGGAGCGGACCACAAAAAACCTAAGATTAAATCTTGCCTGAAGAAGGGACAGCCTGAGTTGCCTCATAAGCTGAAAAGCAAGGAAAAAACGCAGTAAACAGAGTCCCAAAACAATTCAAAAATGAAGAGCAGAGATTTCAAAGTAACAATAAAAACAGTCCCAACGCAAAATCCAGAGGTGAGGTCAAAAACAGAGCAAGGGTTCAAAATCCAGAAAATCACAATGCAAGAATAAAAACACAGCACACCCCAAATGAACTGCCAGGAACTCTGGGAGGCCCACCCTTAAATGGGCTAGAGGGCTGTTCCTAGGTGGTGGTTGGCAGGTGACCCCGCCCCTTGAGGGATCCACCCACAAAACACAAGGATCATAACCTAGGCCACACCCCTTTCCCAAAACACACAAAGAACGTAACTTTAATACAAAATTAAATACAACAGACAAGAAACACAACTGAATAACATCCGGTTTGGGGTTCTGGGGTTATAGAAATGCTGGCTGAAACATGGCCTTTGTATGTTGTGTGGTCTTTGGAAAAACACATTTTTATTTCAATAAGGATTTGTTTTTGGCCCATTGGTTATCTAGTTGGGGTTTTTGTCAGTGTTTTCCCCCAACTCTGGAAAGCTTTTTCGGTACCTTGTGCTTCTGGAGGCTCCCTCAGACCACGGCACCGACGACACAACTTTTTTTTTTTTTTTTTTTTTAATCAAACCAAAACTTTACATTTTTGAAAAAGCCAACGCTGTTGTACACCTGCATATTGCCACGATGATAAAACGGAAGGAAACATTTTTTTTTAGCACATGCCAAGCTGGCAGAAGAAGAGAACGACTCAGGCTGGCGTTACTAATTTTTCCGGTTTTTTTAACATTTTTTTCAAGCCCACTTTAAGATAGATAGATAGATAGATAGATAGATAAATACTTTATTAATCCCAATTGGAAATTCACAAGGCCCCATAAATCTAATTTCAGGCCTTAAGCGCATCGAGTAGCAAGGACAGCGCTCTATAAATGTAAAGAATTGTCATTATTTGTAACAACGATAAACCAACTTTGAATCCCCTTCATGACATCATCAAATTCAGCTTCGGTCTGATAATATGGAGATGAGCCCCATCCCCCCCCCACCCCCCCACACCGCTGGTCCCCCAACTGCAGATGCTTTCTGCGCTCCATCAGCAAATTCATAAATTGCTATTTTAATTGTGGCAAGTTTTTACTTTAAATCTAACTATCTGTATTTAATTAAAAACACATTTAAACAGACTCAATTGCAACCTGTAGCCCTCCCTGACACCCCCCGTCTTGCACACCCACCTCCTTTCTCTTTGCCACTTTTGCAATTTGCGACACAATGCGTCTCCATTCAAAGCAGGCCCACCTCATTCTGCCACCACACCCCCCATCCATGGTTTAAAATACCGAGCCGAGCAGTAGCAGGATGGCGTCATTTATCTGAGCGCGGCATTCGGTGCCACCATTACCTCTGTGCCATATCAATCAGAGTAAAGTTAATTGAAGCTGGAGTCCTCACAATGCGTGTATGAAGCTCTGGGGCTCAATTAGCCCCCCTCTCTCAGGGCTGCCTTTAAATGGTTGATGTGTCCCAAGAATGACGATGATGAACGGCCGCAGCAGGCGTAGTTGCCAGTCCCAGTGTGGCAGAGGTTGCTCTTCCGTGAAGTGCCGCCTACCTGCCAGCTGCTGAAGTGATGAAGTAGTCAGTTGTGAACTCCTAGGTCTTTGGGGTCCGCTCCCCCTCCTCGACTTAACACAAGATCCTAGAAGCTTCATTAAGCTTGAGTGCCATCTGAGATTAAACAAGAGGATCGTCTGAAGTTAAACAAGAGGATCTGCAGCAGTGTCAGAGCTTCAGTCCCTGGCCTTATCTCCACTTTTACCGTACATCTAAGCTTCCTGGTGTGGCACCGTATATACAATGAAGTTTGATCTACTGCCACATCACAGGGTGCCCTATATGGCACCTCTTCTCACTTGGAATGATGCCCTGGAGGCACACACATCCAAAATTGATGCATGTAGGAGCTACTAAAGTGAGACAATCAAAGAATGAAGTTAGCAAGGGGGAAACAGAAATGGTCTTGAACCGCTGGCCACCCGGTGGAGTAGCCTCACATACTTGCCCACCAAGCACTCTCTTTCTGCTCTCATCTTTCTCGTCTTTCTCTATGTCCTTTGACTCTGGTTTCTTCTTTCTAATTTATTGCATCTTCAGGTGGCTTTCCCCCCCCCCCCCCCCCACTCTTCAGGTCAACTCACCTGGTAGCAAGGTAGATCAGTTGACGGGCCCTATTGCATGGGGGGGGGGGGGTGCAAGGAACATTTGGCAGAACCCTAAGTAGTGGAAATCTTCGATTCGCACCTCCGGATGAATTTCTCTTGCATCCCAAGAGAGATAAAGTGGCCTTATCTCATGCGCTGGGTGTTGGGCAGGGTTGTGGGGTCCGGGCAGGGTTGTGGGGTCCAGCGGCTATGGGGCATCCGTTGGTGAAGTGAGATTCACTGATCTTGACTTTGCTGATGATGATGTGATCTTCGCAGAGTCAATGGAGGCTCTGATCGGGGTTCTCAAGAGACTGAGTGAGGGGTCTGAGGGTCCTGATAAAGAGCAACATCCAGGTCTTTAATGACATCCTGGGCACAGGAGTGTGTCTGTCTGCGGAGAGTGTGTCACCTCATTGAGGGGTTTACTTACCTTGACAGTGACATTCATGTGACACCTATGAAGTCAGTAGACGGATTGGGAGAGTATGGGGGGTCCTGAGGTTGCTGGAAAGGGCTGTGTTGGATCCTGATATCTGCAAAATGACAAAGGTCCATGTCTTGAGTCCTGGGGTTCCGGTCTTGTGAGACATGAACGCTATCCAGTGATTTGAGATGAAGACTGGACTCCTTTGGTGTCTCTTCAGAGGGTCTTTGGGTCCTGCTGGTTTGATTTTGTGTTGCTCATGGAGTCCTTAATGAGGCACATGACCTGCATTGTGATGGAGCGTCAGTTACAGCACTATGGGTATGTGGCACGATTCCTCATGGGTGGTCCACCTCACAGGATCCCCATGGGTGAGGACCAAGCCAGGGGGACACTCATGTAACACCTGGCTGCAGTAGAAAGAGGGTCATTTCTGGAGGGTGGGACTGGACTGCGTGTTCATCTCGGGGGTTGGCAACTGGGATTCTGAGCCGTTTTGTTGTGTGGTGGGTGTGGCAACGTGCTGTACCAGTGCATGACCCCAACCTGCCCTGACCCGAGAGAGGTTGCAGACATTGAACTTGAATGGGCCGTGTTCCATATCTCCATGGCCGAGGTAGCTGAGCTGGGCTGTGGCTGTGAGGTTGTTGGGGCCTGTTGTGTTGGCCATCTTTGAACCCGGTGGTGGTGAATGCCAGCAATAAAGTGTGCCATCAGACCTTTTGAGCTCGGCTAGCTTGTGAGACATTGAAGGGACGGACTGACGGTTACCAACAAGCCAAGTGGAACACATCAATGGTAAATGTTGAAGCAAAAACTTAGGCATTGGAGGAGTTTGGTGAGGAGATGGATAAAGACTTCTCAATTGGCATCAAAGCGATTCTGGAAAACTGTCAGGTTAACTCAGGAGGGGAGAGGAGAGCTTCAGCCGTGCTGTTGATAGCAGGGTTGGAGTGCTGATGACCTCTTCTAGAGATATAGTTGGGCAGCGGGAAGGGGTGTACGAGAACCTCCTAAATCCCATGGATAGGTAGGTCTTCCTTAGGGTCAGAGGACTCCAAGGGTAACTCACTCACCCATCACCGGATCTGAAATCACTGAGTTAAATAGGTCGGTGGCAGGGACCCAAGGGTGGATGACATTCACCCAGAGGTCCTGAAGGCTCTGGATGTTGTTTGGTTGGCCGTTCAACACTGCGTGGAGGTCGGGGTCAGTACCTCTGGATTGGCAGACTGGGGTGGTGGTGGTGGTCAGTTTCTTTAAGAAAACAGGAACTAGGAGGGTGTGTTCCAACTTTGGGGGACCACACGTCTCAGCTTCCCTAGGAAGGCCTAAGTCAAACTTCTTAAATGGAGGATCCAAACTTTGGATTCATGAGGAGCAACGTGGATATCATCCCAGTCACAGAACACTGGACTATTTTTATATCTTTACTAGGATTCTGGGTGGAGGGGGCTGGATGGGTTGGGGGGTTCATGGAAGTAAGGTATGCACCACCAGTCTACGTGTATTTTGTGGATACCACCGTGTACCTCAGCGTATCCTGTGAGGGGTCCCAAAGGAGTGTGGGGCACTCTCGGTGGGCTTGTGACTGTCAGCGCTGTTGTCCTTTGTCGCCGATTCCATTTATAATTTTTATGGACAAAATTTCGAGGCACAACCAAGGGGGTGGACGGGGTCCTGTTTGGTGTCCTCAGGATCACATCTCTGCTTTTTTAGATAAATAAATAGGAAAGGTGCTATAGGACAGTGTGATGAATGGCCAGGACCATTACCCGGTTGGAATGCCGGCTGGTTGGAAGGGCCGAGGGAGAGACCCTCTGTGGGACAGTATCCTCCCCAAGACACTAGAGGGCAGCCCCCCCTGGGTTGGTACTGCACCACGGGTCCCCACAGAGCATGCTGGGGGTTGTGGTTTGGAGCACCCCTGTTGGGTGCCACCAGGGGGTGCTGAAGCTGCAGAATTTCAAGGCACAACCAAGGGGAGGACGGGGTCCTGTTTGGTGACCTCAGGATTGCATCTCTGCTTTTTTGCGGATGCTGTGGTCCTGCTGGCTTCATCAGGCTGTGCACTTGGAGGGGGGGGTTTGTGGTTGAGATGAGGATCGGCACCTCCAAGTCCGTGGTGGTCATGGTCCTCAGCTGGAATGAGGTGGAGCGCCCTCTCCAGGTGAGCCTCGAGTGGAGGAGTTTTAAGTATCTTGGGGGTCTTGCTCCAGAGTGAGGGAAGTTGGGAGTGAGAGATTAGTAGTAACGTCTCCAGTGATGTGGACATTGTACCAGTCAGCGGTGGAGAAGAGTGGGCCGAGCCGAAAGACCAAGCTCTCAATTTAGTGGTCAATTGACATTCCTCCCCTCACCTATGGTCACGAGCTGAAAGAAGTAGATGGGGGATAGAAGCGGCAGGAATGAGCTTCCTTCACATTGGGGGGAGGGGGTTGGGGGGGGGGGTCCAGGCTCAGCCTTAGAGAGCTCAAACTAGAGCTGCTGCTCCACCGCACCCAAAGGAGCCACTTGAAGGGGTTTGATTAGAACGCTGTTGGTTTTGGGGGGAGTTTCAGAATGAAACCCACCTACAAATTGGGAATCCTTTGCAATGGGTTTAATGATTTGGATTTGTGCCCCCCACACCAACACACACACATTCGGCTCGATATATTCAGGTAGAAAAGTGAACACAATAAAACGAGGCACAGCCAGGCTTACCAAAGTAGAGCATTTAATCGTTGTGCATGCGTCGAAGTCCGTGTGTACATTCCGCATGCCTGGGCAGCCGACTAACGAGGGCACAGGAGAGAGCCGAGAGCTGGTACTGGGGCAGACCCCCCCCCTCCACCCAACCCCAATAAACCCTGAACAGTGCTGGGGTCATCAAGAGACAGATGAGGAGGGTGGGACCGGGACAGAGTACGGTTCACAGTGGGCCGTATGTCTAGAATGACCACATGCACTTTGATTATCGTGTCCTCAAAGGTAAGGGTGGCCCCCAATTCTTAATGGCCCTACACAGGGATGCGTAGAAACACATTTATATACACGAATTACAGGAGTCATATCGGTTTTATATAAAGTGCAAAGTGAGCTAAATAACAGAAATGTACACATTTACAAATAATAATTAAAAAAAAACATGTCCGATAATACAATTCCCATTGGCGGCCCGTCCAGGGTTTGTTCCTGCCTTTGCCCCCAATGCTGCCCGATTAGTTGCTGACTTTGCACAACCCTGAAGTGGACAAGTGGGTGAGAAAATGCGTGGATGTCTGGACCCGTCCCTCACTAAACACTTGAATGCCTTTGTGTTTTAGTGGGCGCCGCCATTTTGGATATTGGTTTCTATGCTGCGATGACTTGTTGCTAGGGGGTGTGGCCTTCAAAAGTGGCCTTATTATTATTACTATTATTACCCCGACGCCCTCATCCAGGACCAATTACAACATTTGAGGTACAGCTGGTGCACAGGCAGGTGAAGTGGCTCATTCATCAGCACACAGCGTTGCTAGTTGGACTGGACCCCCACAACCTCGGGGTATGAAGTCCAAAGCCTTCACCGGGATGCCACACCGCCCGACACGTGATGACATCATAGACGTGACAGTGTAAAGGGCGCCGTCTACCAGGATTGTGGATTCACCCAGACAGCTCTAAAGGTGGTGTCATGGCGTCGGTATTCAGACGACTCGCAGTTTGGATTAGCATTCGAGCTTTGGTGCGCCTTAAGTTTGTCTTCCTGACTTTGACCCTTTGCTTCAGTTCACAAACTTTGCTTTCATCTCCTGGTCTTTTTGTCCCTTTTTTTTAGTTTTTCTGCCATTATCTTGCTGACAGAACAGCAGCAGGTCTGAGATACCACAGCATAATTGCTGGGACATCAAATTTTCGATAAGACCCCAAGTGGTGGGTGTGGCGACGTGCTGTACCAGTGCATGACCCCAACCTAACCTGACCCGAGAGAGGTTGGGGACATTGAACTTGAATGGGCTGTGTTCCATCTCTCCATGGCTGAGGTAGCTGAGCAGGGCTGTGGCGGTGAGGTTGTTGGGGCCTGTTGTGTTGGCCATCTTTGAACCCAGTGGTGGTGAATGCCAGCAGTAAAGGGAGCCATCAGACCTTTGGAGCTCGGTTAGCTTGTGGGACATCGTAGGGACCTGACCGTTACCAACAAGCCAAGTGGAACGCGTTGATGGTAAATGTTGAAGCGAAAACTTAGGCGTTAGAGGAGTTTGGTGAGGAGATGGACAAAGACTTCTCAATTGGCCTCAGAGAGATTCTGGAAAATCGTCAGGTTAACTCAGGAGGGGAGAGCAGAGCTTCAGCCGTGCTGTTTATAGCAGTGTTGGAGTGCTGATGACCTCTTCTAGAGATATAGTTGGGCAGTGGGAAGGGGTGTTACGAGAACCTCCTAAATCCCATGGACAGGTAGGTCACCCATCACCGGATCTGAAATCTCTGAGGTAGTTAAATAGCTCGGTGGCAGGGACCCAAAGGTGGATGACATTCACCCAGAGGTCCTGAAGGCTTTGGATGTCATTAGGTTGTCCTGGCCGTTCAACACTGCGTGGAGGTCGGGGTCAGTGCCTCTAGATTGGCAGACCGGGTTGGTGGTGGTCAGTTTCTTTAAGAAAAGGGAACTAGGAGGGTGTGTATCAACTTTAGGGGAACCACACGTCTCAGCTTCCCTAGGATGACCTAAGCCAAAGTTCTGGAAAGGAGGGTCCAAAGTTTGGAGTCAGGAGGAACAAGAACACAGAACACTGGACTCTCTTTATATCTTCACAAGGATTCTGGGGGTGGAGGGGGGGTTCATGGAAGTACCGTATGCCCAACCAGTCTACGTGTGTTTTGTGGATACCACCGTGTACCTCTGTGTATCCAGTGAGGGGTCCCAAAGGAGTGTGGGGCACCAGGTCTGCTGTTATGGACTATCATTGTCCCTGGTGTGCTGTGCATTGACAACAGTTAAATCAGACTTAGTCTCGCTGAACTTGCGACTTTGTCAGTGCTGTTGCCCTTTGTCGCCAATTCCATTTATAATTTTTATGGACAGAATTAAGGCACAACCAAGGGGGTGGACGGGGTCCTGTGGAGTGACCTCAGGATAACCGCTCTGCTTTTTGCGGATAATGTGGTCTTGCTGGTTTCGTCAGTCTGCGCACACCTTGGGGTTGGGTTGTGGTTGAGTGTGAAGAGATTGGGATGAGGATTGGCACCTCCAAGTCCGTGGTGGTCACGGTCCTCAGGTGGAAAGAGATGGAGCGCCCTCTCCAGGTGAGCCTTGAGTGGAGGAGTATCTTGGGGGTCTTGTTCCCGAGTGAGGGAATCTGGGAGTGGGAGATCAGTAGTCACATCTGCAGTGATATGGACATCTTACCGGTCAATTGTGGGGAACAGTGGGCCGAGCCAAAAGACCAAGCTCTCAATTTTTTAGATTAATATATAGGAATGGTGCTATAGGATAGATAGATAGATAGATAGATAGATAGATAGATAGATAGATAGATAGATAGATAGATAGATAGATAGATAGATAGATAGATAGATAGATAGATAGATAGATAGATAGATAGATAGATAGATAGATAGATAGATAGATAATGAAAGGTGCTCTATAAAGGACAGATACATAGCAAAGGTGCTATAGGATAGATAGATAGGAAAAATACAGTACTAAGACAGACAGATAGATAGAAATGAAAGGTGCTATACAAAAGACAGATAAATAGGAAGGAACTTGTGAAGGAACTTCCTGTCTGGGGACTTCTGTCACTGTCTGGACTCATCTACTGGGGTAAGAAACACAGAAAAAAAAATAAAGTTTTTGGGGCGGTGTTTCACTTTAAAAGTCCTTTTTTTTTTTTTGGGCCCGAGTAGGCCTTGAAGCCTGCTATTTGAGGTTAGAGGCCAGGCTGCTTTTGGAGCTGGTGTAAGATGTTTTGAGGCCTGCACCCCCAGTTTTGGTCATTTGTGAGAGTTAAGGAGACGTGAAGGGCCAGGAGATGATCAATTAGTTGGAGAAGGAATAGCGAGGGTCAAAAAATCCCAGGAGAACAAGCAAGAATGTGCAACCCGCACAAGAGGGCGGAAAAAAAATGAAAAGGGAATCAGAAAAGAGACACGAGCCTCAGCCTCAATTAGGGATGACGAGCACTAAAGAGAAGGGGAGATTTGAAAATGCAGATGTCGCAACATTAATATGTGATGTCACGCGACACCACAGGCAAGACTGATGTGGCTGTGCGATCGATAAGACGCACCTCGTAAATAATGAAAATCAAGATGGCAAAAACAGATTGTTAAAAATGATCTAATAGACCTGTGGTGGGTTGGCACCCTGCCTGGGATTGGTTCCCTGCCTTGTGTCCTGTGTTGGCTGGGATTGGCTCCAGCAGACCCCCGTGACCCTGTGTTCGGATTCAGCGGGTTGGAAAATGGATGGATGGATCTAACAGACTGAAACTGTATACGTATAAAAACCCAAAATGACTCAGAAATGCACTCTTGTGAAAAGGTAAGTACACCCCATGAGATGTTTGGTCTTTCCTAACATATGCGGACATAAGATTTGATCTCAAGATAAAAGTCATATAATAGACATCAGGCCTTGTGTACAATTTGAACTCCACTCTCTACTTTTAAATGAAAAGTCGCTGAAGTGGCAAAAGAAATTGGTAACCGTGCTGCTGCAACAAAATTCGATGCGCCTGAGAAACTGATGAGAGATTGGAGGAGAAAAGAAAATGTAAAACAAAATTTATAAATTTAAGTGTCGTATTTTTGAACGGGCGTATAAGTCGGGTTTTTTTGGGTTTCAAGACCCGCCTTATACGCGAGTATACACGGTATTTAAACCTTAAGAGATTTAGTTTGGTTTGCTCTTCTGTCACAGAGGTGCGTCCCATCACCGTGCTGAGATCCAAAGAGCTCTCTGAGGCCTTCCGAAAGAAGCTTCTAGACCGGTGATTCCCAACGTGGGGCGCGTGCAATTTGATTTTTTTAGGGGGGCAATTCGAGAATTTAGGTACGTTAATTTGTAAAATGAAAAAAAAACAGAAATTCACTATTAAAAATGATAGAAAAAAATAAACAATTTTTATTTTTTACAGAGACATTTATATATTTATATAAACATAGAAAGGGATGGTGAAGAACCCTTTAATTTATGATTTTACAACCGGCTTGGGTTTTTCTACTTAGAAATCGTTTTCACCATTAAAATAGCATGAATTGTAACAATGATTATAACATTTTGAAATATAACAAAAATATAAAATGATCAAAATATTACAGAAAAAGCTGTCATTAAAAGTTATTTTATATTTATAAATATCACGGCTCTTATTATATGTTGTCAAAACTGTACTTGTATACCAGCTGTATTTTTGTATTACTTCATATTATATTATTTTTTTTAACAATTTCTTAGTTAGGGCGACACGGTGGCGCAGTGGTTAGCGCTGCTGCCTCACAGTAAGGACACCCGGGTCCCTGCGTGGAGTTTGCATGTTCTCCCCGTGACTGCGTGGGTTTCCTCCCACAGTCCAAAGACATGCAGGTTAAGTGCATTGGTGATCCTAAATTGTCCCTAGTGTGTGTGTGTCCCCTGCGGTGGGCTGGCGCCCTGCCCGGGATTTGTTCCTGCCTGGCGCCCTGTGTTGGCTGGGATTGGCTCCCGTGACCCTGTGTTAGGCTATAGCGGGTTAGATAATGGATGGAATTTCTTAGTGATTTCTTCCACTATCCTTTCCCTCTTCTGTTTCCATGTTCGTTGTTTAGACCAAATGAATGACATTATGGGCTTCCTCCACGTGGGTAGGACTTCACTTTTCGAATAGGTAATAAGAAGAATAAGGTGTCTGTTACAGTGGGGGGCATCATGATTTGAGAGAGGCCTAGGTGGGCCATGGCCAAAAAAAGGTTGGGAACCACTGGTCTAGACGCTTAGGAGTCTGGGAATGGATTTTAAGAAAGATTTCCCAACAAATGCAAATCAATCATTCCACTGTCTAGAACAGGGGTCTTCAATCCCAGTCCTGGAGGGCAGCAGTGGCTGCAGGTTTTTGTTCTAATCTGGTTGCTTAATTGGTCCCAATGTGTGCTTGGTGTTTGTGGGTGTATGTGTCCTGCGGTGGGCTGCCACCCTGCCCAGGGTTTGTTTCCTGACTTGTGCCCTGTGTTGGCTGGGATTGGCTCCAGCAGACCCCCCGTGACCCTGTAGTTAGGATATAGCGGGTTGGATACTGGATGGATGGACGGTTGCTTAATTAGAAAGCAATTCTTGCCAATAATTTAATGTCATGGCTTGTTAGTGCTTTAACTCTGCCATATCAGGTCGTTCTCATATTTCCTTTCTAAGGATATCATCCAAATGATTTGAAGGGTGAAACAGAAGAGTAATTCTGAGTCCTTCACGTATTTAATTAAACCCAATAGTGCATGATATTTACACACAGGGTGCAAATGGTAACCAGCTAAATGGAGAAATGCTGGTCTCCTTTGTCATTTGCATGGTATTGCTAATTAGGAGCCATTAAAAATCAAGAATAGAGCTGTTTAAGACTAAAATACGTGATAAGTGTTCAAAATCTTAACGAGCGAGACAACTAAAGTGAAGCAGGAGTGTCACTTGAGCAATAAGGGCTTCTTATTAAGCAAAAACCTGCTGCCACTGCGGCCCTCCAGGACCGTGATGGAGGACCCCAGGTCTAGTAGATCATCATACAAGCAAAGGCGGCTGCAAACAACTTCCAGTTTGTCCAGGCCAGGCCATCCCAGCGGGCTCAGCACCCAAAGAAGAACACAAGACTCGACAAAAAAAAAGTCCCTAAGAACTCCAGAAGTTCATCACAAGACCTCCAGGTGGTAGCCATGGCCATTGTTGATATCAATGTGCATTGCGTGAACATTTAGAAAGAGGCTTCACAAATTTGATGGGCCTGGTGAAAACCAAAAAAGAACATCAGGACAAGACTAAACACCCAAGCAAAGACGGGCTCTGGACAGACCAGGCCACAGCACCAGAAGACACGTGTGGTGAAAAACCAGAGACAACCTTTGACCAGAAGAACCATCCTAGAATCCACTTGGAATTCTTCATTGTACCAGAGGGGGGGGGGACCTGAGGATCACGTGTGACCATCTGTCAGAACACCGAAGCTCAATCCAAAGTGGACACTGGGACAGGACCGTGACCCTAAACACACCAGCAAATCCACCAAGGAATGTCGGAAAAGAGAGAAATGGAGGGCTTCTGGAGTTCTGGCCAAGTCCAAACCAGGGGGTCTGAATCCAATCCAGATGCTGGGTGGGTGTGAGGGTTTGAAAACGGGTTGTGCCCGCAGGACCCTCCTCAAACATCACACAGCCGAAGGAATTCTGCACAGAGGACTGGGAACGAGTTTGTCTATCAGTCGATGTCAGACACGGCTAGAATGTGATAGGAAACGCTGATTGAAGGGGGCAATGGCAGCTATTAGAGGTGGGGTTTTAGGTTTGGTGGCATATCTGCTCATTTTTCAATGAGTAAATTATGACAAATTCAAATTTTCATTTTTTTCCCCCCAATTGCATCACCTTCTACTTCAGTGGTTCTCAAACTGTGGGGCGGGCCCCCCTAGGGGGGCATGAAGTAACAAAAAGTGGGGCGTGAAGATGTGAAAAAAAGAAAACAAGAATCGAAAATATGAAAACTACATCTATTGAAACCAAAACAAATGAACTTAAACTACATTCTGATACTAGAAAAATAAATATAGAGTTAGATAAATGTCGATAAAAGTTAAGTAGGTATAATAAAATATGCATCTATGATATATCATTAATTAAAAAAGAACAAATTGCTATTAGTGGGCTCCTTTCAAAAAATGTTGGGGGGGGGGGCGATTAAAACTGTTATGAAAACTCGGGTCGCAAATACTTAAAGGTTGAGAAACGCTGATCTACTTAAAGACGCTTTTTAAGTGAAGATCAAATCCTGGAATGTCCGCAAATGTTACAAAAAGAATAACCATGTCGTTGGGTGCACTTACTTTTTCACAGACGTGCACACATATACAGTTCGGTCCATAAATATTTGGACAGAGACAACTTTTTCCTAAATTTTGGTTCTGTACATTACCACAATAAATTTTAAATGAAACAACTCAGATGCAGTTGAAGTGCAGACTTTCAGCTTTAATTCAGTGCGGTGAACAAAACGATTGCATAAAAATGTGAGGCAACTAAAGCATTTTTTGAACACAATCCCTTCATTTCAGGGGCTCAAAAGTAATTGGACAATTGACTCAAAGGCTATTTCATGGGCAGGTGTGATCAAGTCTGTCGTTATGTCATTATCAATTAAGCAGATAAAAGGCCTGGAGTTGATTTGAGGTGTGGTGCTTGCATGTGGAAGATTTTGCTGTGAACAGACAACATGTGGTCAAAGGAGTTCTCCATGCAGGTGAAAGAAGCCATCCTTAAGCTGCGAAAACAGAAAAAAACCATCTGAGAAATTGCTACAATATTACGAGTGGCAAAATCTACAGTTTGGTCCATCCTGAGAAAGAAAGCAAGCACTGGTGAACTCAGCAACGCAAAAAGACCTGGACGTCCACGGAAGACAACAGTGGTGGATGATGGCAGATTCATTTCCATGGTGAAGAGAAACCCCTTCACAACAGCCCACCAAGTGAACAACACTCTCCAGGTGGTAGGCGTATCGATATCCAAGTCTACCATAAAGAAAAGACTGCATGAAAGTAAATACAGAGGGTGCACTGCAAGGTGCAAGCCACTCATAAGCCTCAAGAATAGAAAGGCTAGATTGGACTTTGCTAAAGAACATCTAAAAAAGCCAGCACAGTTCTGGAAGAACATTCTTTGGACAGATGACACCAAGATCAACCTCTACCAGAACGATGGCAAGAAAAAAGTATGGAGAAGGCGTGGAACAGCTCATTATCCAAAGCATCATCTGTAAAACACGTTGGAGGCAGTGTGATGGCTTGGGCGTGCATGGCTGCCAGTGGCACCGGGACACTCGTGTTTATTGATGATGTGACACAGGACAGAAGCAGCCGAATGAATTCTGAGGTGTTCAGAGACATACTGTCTGCTCAAATCCAGCTAAATACAGCAATCAAATTGATTCATGATACAGATGGACAATGGACCCAAAACATACAGCCAAAGGAACCCAGGAGTTTATTAAAGCAAAGAAGTGGAAAATTCTTGAATGGCCAAGTCAGTCACCTGATCTTAACCCAACTGAGCAGACATTTCACTTGTTGAAGACTAAACTTCAGACAGAAAGGCCCACAAACAAACAGCAACTGAGAGCCGCTGCAGTAAAGGCCTGGCAGAGCATTAAAAAGGAGGAAACCCAGCATCTGGTGATGTCCAGGAGTTCAAGACTTCATACTGTCATTGCCAGCAAAGGGTTTTCAACCAAGTATTAGAAATGAACATTTGATTTCCAGTTATTTAATTTGTCCAATTACTTTTGAGCCCCTGAAATGAAGGGATTGTGTTCAAAAAATGCTTTAGTTGCCTCACATTTTTATGCAATCGTTTTGTTCACCCCACTGAATTAAAGCTGAAAGTCTGCACTTCAACTGCATCTGAGTTGTTTCATTTCAAATTCATTGTGGTAAAGAACAGAACCAAAATTAGAAAAAAGTTGTCTCTGTCCAAATATTTATGGACCTAACTGTAGAAACGTGAATACATACTATAGATATTTGGGCTTGAAGAACTGTTTTGGCCTTCCATTTTGGTATTTTATGGCAGGACATCACAAGGCAAGTGCCAGCTGGGCAGGATTTCACCCGATGGAGTCACATGGGGTGGACAGGACAGATATGAATGGAGAAGACAAGATGGAGGAGATGCGTCGAGGCAGCCAAACCCCCTAGCTAAAGGGGGACAGTGACGGAGGAGACAACGACGACATGGTTTAATCGGAAGTGTGCCTGCTCTCTAAATGGTAAGTGACAGAGGAGTTGAAGACAACTCTAAACTGGAAGTGTGCCCCGTCTCTACCTGATAATTCTACTGACGTCTAAATCATTTTAACAAGGGGGGGTTTTGAGCCAATCACATTCGCCCACCATCTTTGTCGAGGCACTTCACTTGAAAGCGTGACTGATACAACCAGAAAAGTCTCCAAGTTTAGGGGCTGGCACGTCTTCTCTGTGACAAGCTGGGCTAGTCGGGTTCGTCCCCCTGGCACCAGCGGGACGTGGCTGACATTTCCATTGACAGAACCTCAGTCATGCGTGAGCTCCAGGGAGCCGTTAATTAAAAGTTTACGTCCAAAAGGGACCGTGCTGAGGAAGAGACCCCAGACAAGATGTGGCGCTCGTTGACATGCAGTTAAAGGACGATGTGCCAGTTTCGTTGTGGGGGGATCAGGCAGGAGTTCACATGGATGAGACTCGGCATCGCAAAAAAAAAAAAAAAACAAAAGAAAACGTATGGAACGAAACTGTTAAAGAAGTGGAACAAAAACTGAAGCCTCGCCAATTTTTCTAGGCGACGTTCTTTGGGATGCTTTAGCGTCTCTAACAAAATGGCAGTTAGGTCGCTCAGTCCGTGGTCTCCAGACTCCAGAAGATCTCGGCGTCCAGCGTCTGGGTGCCCACGCTGGAGCGCCGTGACTGGCACACCTCTCTGTCTTCTATCAAGTCCGGAGGATTGAGCAGCAGCAGCCTGTCCCATGAGCCCCGTTGTGTCAGTGGGGCTTCCTCCCCTGTCGGAGTGGCGCCCCCCAGCCCCGGTTCACAGTTTTCTGTTGAACCCTGAGAAGCCAGCGAAGTCTTAATGGTGGTCGTACTGGGGCATGGTGCAGTTCTTGGGGTCCCGGGGATGCCAGAGTTGAACGACACAGAATGGGCAGGGCTAGAGCCCACCAAGTTGTTCTGTCTGGGGCTGAGGGTCCCACACGGAGAATGTTCTTGTGAGGAAGCCGCATTTGAATATGGGTAGTGGAGAGGGGTAGACAGGTGCTGGTGGGCAGAGCTGGTGGTGATCAGTGTGGAGTGGACCGGTGTTGGCGTGCTGGATTTGGAAGGCTGGGAGAGACTGAAGTCCATAGATGTGGGCAAAGCCAGTGTGCCACCCGAGGGGCTGGTGAACACTGGCACAGCAGAGCTGGAAAAGACGGGGTAGGCTCCCGCCGGGCTCAGTATGGCTGTGTGAGTCCTGACGTGCCGCATTGAGAAAGGCGAATTTGGAACACCTCCATGAGGGTCTGCTCCCTGGCTCATGGTCTGCCCCTCTCCATAACAAGGAGCGTGAAGGCACGGCGTCCTGGGACTGGAGGGAGGCTGCAGTCCATCCGCCTCCTTGGTTGCCATAGCGGGGGCCCCGTGGTTCCACAAAGCTCCCTTTCCGCAGCTCATTGGTGGGTGGGCCGAAGTGCTGTGAGGCGGAGAGGGGACCATCTTGACACCGTACTGGTAGGACGACAGCGCTGAGGTGTAATGCTGCACAGCCAGCTGCGCCTGCACCAGGTGAATCATGTGATGAAGCTCCTTGCTCAGCTGGGAGACCTCGTTGTTGAGACGGTCCATCTGCGGGAAAGGAGCAAAAAAAGACGAGGGCGTTAGGGACAATTCGGACGAGCCCATCAATCCACGACCATGCAAAGGTCAGGAAAACCTTGGAGCGACTGGTGTTAGTTCATTTGAAGGACATCACCGCTCCCCTGTTGGACCCCCTTCAGTCTGTCGAATGAGCAAACACATCAGTGGATGATGCAAGTCAGGATGGATCTTCGCTACTCGTGTCTCATTTGTTATTTATTTTGTGGATATTAGAAGTGCCTATGCAAGAATGGCATTTGGGGGTTGGCAAGTGGGGCGACCGCACCTAAGGGGGCCCCGCTTTTGAGGTCCGCATGTCCCGTTCGAGTGGATTTGTCAAGGTGGAGTGGTGGCTCTGAGGCTAGGGATCTGCACTGGTAATCGGAAGGTTGCCGGTTCGAATCCCGTAAAATGCCAATAGGGACTCTGCTCTGTTGGGCCCTTCAGCAAGGTCCTTAACCTGCAATTGCTGAGCGCTTTGAGTAGTGAGAAAAGCGCTATATAAATGCAAAGAATTATTATTATTATATTCTGCAATAATATTTTGATAAAGTTTGCATGTTATCTTGCAAAAAATGTAGCTGAATACTGTAATGAGAAGGGCAGCATGGTGGCGCAGTGGTAGGCGCTGCTGCCTCGCAGTTAGGAGACCTGGGGTTCACTTCCTGGGTCCTCCCTATGTGGACTTTGCATGTTCTCCCCGTGTCTGCGTGGGTTTCCTCCCACAGTCCAAAGACATGCAGGTTAGGTGCATTGGCGGTCCAAAATTGTGCTTGGTGTGTGTATATGTGCCTTGAGATGGGCTGGCGCCCTGCCCAGGGTTTGTTCCTGCCTTGTGCCCTGTGTTGGCTGGGATTGGCTCCAGCATTCAACTGTATAAAACACACACACACACACACACACTGTACATAACAGAGTCGGCCTGGAATACCATTTTTACAATCAAACTTGCCAAAGTACCCTGCATTGCCCAGGTGTCAACACATATACACGTACCTATGGGGGCCCAGCAGGCTCACATAAACACACACACACACACACACACAGTAGAACAACAACACACTCACACACACCCCCAGTGACCTAGCATACACAAACAGGGTCCCACACACTCAAACGCACACACACCTGCAACCAACCGGCCCGATACACACACACACACACACACGCACACACACACACACACACACACGTCTAGGTGCCCAGCCTGCCTCTCTCTCTCTCTCACAAGCACACATTTCCCTTGGGGTCCAGCATGTCCACACACTCTCACACACAAACAGGGATCCAGCACAGTCAGACCACCTCTCTTTCAAACTCGCTTTCACACACTCACACACACACACACACACCTAAATGCCAAGCAGGCTTACACACACACAAACACACACCCCCTAGCTTTCCAGCAGCCCATCATGGTCACACCCACACACACATGTGCACCCTCTCACACATGCACTCAGTGACCAAGCAGTGTCTCTCTCTCTCTTTTTCACACACACCCACCCACCCACCTTTGCCCCCAGAGGCCCACACCACCACATACCACACCCCCCACTGGCGAGTTCTTCAGTCACACATCTCTCAATGGCTCCTCTGCATGCCGCCCTCGCCCGAAGTATTTATTTTTAGCAGGACACTGGCACACAGGTAAAAGGTGACAGGTGCGCTGTTATTTAATCTTGTAATTGGGACAGTCGGCTCCTTTTAATAGAATATCAACACCCTCAGGAGAAAAATCTCAAAAAAAGGAGTGTGTGCGCGTGTGTGTGTGTATGTGTGTGTGCATGCGTGTGTTTGTGTGTGTGTGCGCGTGTATATGAGCGCGTATGTGTGTGTGTGTGTATGTGCGTGTGTGTATGTGCATGCATGTGTGTGTCTGCGTGTGTGTGTGCGCATGTGTGCACGTGTGTGTATGTACGCATGTGTGTGTGTATGTGAGCGTGTGTGTGCACGTTTGTGTGTGTGCATGTGCGCGTGTATGTGAGTGCGTATGTGTGTGTGTGTGTATGTGCGTGTGTGTATGTGCATGCATGTGTGTGTCTGCGTGTGTGTGTGCGCATGTGTGCACGTGTGTGTATGTACGCATGTGTGTGTGTATGTGAGCGTGTGTGTGCGCGTTTGTGTGTGTGCATGTGCGTGCGTGTGTGTGCGTATGTATGTGCATATGTATGTGCGTGTGTTTGCGCGTGTGCATGTGTGTTTGTGTGTGTATGTGTGTGTGTGCGCGTGTGTGTATGTGTGTGTGTGCGCGTGTATGCATATGTATATGTGTGTGTGTATGTGTGTGTGTGTGCGAGAGAACATTTCCTGAATCGGCTGAAGTGGCTGTCAGATTTGCAGCTTAATCTGGAGCTCAAGTCCATCTGCCAAGTGGGATAATGAAAAAGAAAATAGAAGGGGAATGGAGTGTGATGTGCGCGAGTAGAAGACCTGAACAAGGACGCTCCGCAGCTTCGTGAAGTGATTTCAGGTTTAATCTCTGGCAGTTGACGGTGCCGCTCTGCTGCCATGGTAATTTACCGCTGTAATATCCGACTTTAGGCAGATCTTCGGTGTATTTGTTCGTTCTTAACACGTCTGATTTTCCTCCTCACTTTCTTTCTCTCTTTCCAAACTAAAAGCAAACGTGCAGGCTGCTCCCGAGGTCAGGCTAAACCCAAATCCCAGACGCTTAAGGCCTGCACCCGTATTCCTAGGCAGTGTAACTCGATTAGATCTCCACACACACACGAGAACACTGGCATTACACCCGAGCAGAGAAGGGTGTCATATGAGACTCAATCAGTGCGACCTCGTAGGCCTGCTGCTGCTGCTGCTGCGGAGTCTGATTCTGGTCGATCCTGCAGGCCTGCACTGGTATTTTCACCGAGGTTCATCTTGTCGCGTCTCACACAGGCCTCACAATTTACCTTAGTTGTCGACTCGAGATGACATTTCAAGTTGCGCCTTAGGAGTCTGAATTGGACTGACCAGTTGAGATCTTACTGGTGTGCAGAACTCACATATCAACTGACGTTGGGGGGGCTCCTTAGAAATCAGTTTAGATACTGGGCCACTGGGGCCCTCCAGGACCAGATTTGGACACCTTTGTGTGATTTCGCTGGATCTTGCAGGCCTGTTGCGGTGTAACGGCTCTGCGCTGGGGAGTGGAGCAGGTGTGAGTGATCCTACTGAGAAGACGGGTTGGTGTGAGGATGTCAGCCAATCTCGTGTTGCCTCGCCAGCACATGGCAATCTGCGCCACCACCGCCGGATCAAAGCACCGTGATGTCCCTACAGTGATGGATTAAAGGTCAGATGTCCACATGATCGTCATCATCAAGTTCTTCCATGAGAACTCTGAATACAATGAGGACTGACTGAGGTCATTGATGTTAGGTAGAATGCCCAGAGGGGGCTGGGTGGTCTCGGGGACCTCGGACCCCCTGCAGATTTTGTTTTTTTTTTTTTTTTCCAGCCGTCTGGAGTGTTTTTGTGTTTTCTGTCCTCCCTGGCCATCAGACCTTACTTTTATTCTATGTTAATTAGTGTTCCCTAATCTTATTTTCTTATTTATTTTGTCTTTTGTCTCTTTCTTCATCCTGTAAAGCACTTTGAGCTCCATCATCTGCATGAAAATGTGCTCTAGAAATAAATGTTGTTGTGCGGACATTCTGATTGTTTTATTATCGGCCTGGGGTGGCAATCAGGCGATCGCACCTGGCAACCGCTCCCCGGCATATAAAAGGGGAGCGCAGGACAAGAAAAGAAAAATAAAAACAAGGAGAAGAACAAAAAGGAGATCAGAGGGTCAAGCTCAAGTGTGAGACAGTGAGGCAGACAGCCATGAGGTGGAGAGCCATGGAGAGAAGGTGTGGCTGGCGCTCGGAGCTGTGGTGATGGCGGACATGTGCTGCTCACTGAATTAAATCCGGCAAGGCAGCGGGAGTGCGAGACTGAGGTTCGGATGGGGAGCCTTTCTGTGCCTATGGAAGTGAAGGATCCGAACCTGGGTGCGGATTGGGAGCCCTGCTGTTCGGGCATGGCTGTGGGATGATGGAAGGCTGTGTCTGTCCATAGCTGCATGGTGCGGTCCGGTTAAGCTGAGGAGACGTCAGTTAATGGATGGCACTGGGGCTCATGTCTTAATGGACAGCTTCCTGCACTCGTTTCTAACCTCGTTTTAATGGATTGTTTTGTAGGACTGATTTTAACCTCCACTAGCATCTCGTGTTTTATTGGATTCTTCATGTATTGGACTTTTTGAGCACTTTGCTTTAATAAAAGCACTAGAGCACTGCTACGCCATCCCCTTGCATTGAGCGTGTTTGTCCTCATCTGCCCGGCTCATCCTGATCATGACTATCGACAGGTGGCGGGTTACAGAGGCTCCTGGTGGGATCTGGTAAGCATGGGGCCTCACAGTCTGAAGCTTTATCTCCAGGGAGGTTCAATCGATCAGATCCCACACACACCTTACCATAAACTTCATTCTGTTAGGTCCTACACACGAGTCCCTACGAGCCTGAACTGACATCAAATTATAAGTAGAGGGTTACCTCCTGGCTCAGCCGGCTCAATCAAAATGAAATCTTCAGTAATGTCCTCTGACACGGGATCAGTCTGATTTCACAGGGGTAGGACTACGTTAGATCTTGCTGACCTACGGTGGCATTGCCAGGGAGTTTAATCCTATCGGATATCACGAATACCTTACGTTTACCCTGGTTATTGACTCCATTTTAAAGAAATACCTTCTGCGCCTGAATAAGCCAGAGATTTTAGAAAGACTGACCAAGTCAGGTGTTACTGGCCTGCAGAACTCACCCAAGCCTGTAACCACGATAGATAGATAGATAGATAGATAGATAGATAGATAGATAGATAGATAGATAGATAGATAGATAGATAGATAGATAGATAGATAGATAGATAGATAGATATGAAAGGCACTATATGATAGATAGATAGATAGATAGATAGATAGATAGATAGATAGATAGATAGATAGATAGATAGATAGATAGATAGATAGGAAAGGCACTATATGATAGATAGATAGATAGATAGATAGATAGATAGATAGATAGATAGATAGATAGATAGATAGATAGATAGGAAAGGCACTATATGATAGATAGATAGATAGATAGATAGATAGATAGATAGATATGAAAGGCACTATATGATAGATAGATAGATAGATAGATAGATAGATAGATAGATAGATAGGAAAGGCACTATATGATAGATAGATAGATAGATAGATAGATAGATAGATAGATAGATAGATAGATAGATAGGAAAGGCACTATATGATAGATAGATAGATAGATAGATAGATAGATAGATAGATAGATAGATAGATAGATAGATAGATAGATATGAAAGGCACTATATGATAGATAGATAGATAGATAGATAGATAGATAGATAGATAGATAGATAGATAGATAGATAGATAGATAGATAGATAGGAAAGGCACTATATGATAGATATGAAAGGCACTATATGATAGATAGATAGATAGATAGATAGATAGATAGATAGATAGATAGATAGATATGAAAGGCACTATATGATAGATAGATAGATAGATAGATAGATAGATAGATAGATAGATAGATAGATAGATAGATAGATAGATAGATAGATAGATAGGAAAGGCACTATATGATAGATAGATAGATAGATAGATAGATAGATAGATAGATAGATAGATAGATAGATAGATATGAAAGGCACTATATGATAGATAGATAGATAGATAGATAGATAGATAGATAGATAGATAGATAGATAGATAGATAGGAAAGGCACTATATGATAGATATGAAAGGCACTATATGATAGATAGATAGATAGATAGATAGATAGATAGATAGATAGATAGATAGATAGATAGATATGAAAGGCACTATATGATAGATAGATAGATAGATAGATAGATAGATAGATAGATAGATAGATAGATAGATAGATAGATAGATAGGAAAGGCACTATATGATAGATAGATAGATAGATAGATAGATAGATAGATAGATAGATAGATAGATAGATAGATAGATAGATAGATAGATATGAAAGGCACTATATGATAGATAGATAGATAGATAGATAGATAGATAGATAGATAGATAGATAGATAGATAGATAGGAAAGGCACTATATGATAGATAGATATGAAAGGCACTATATGATAGATAGATAGATAGATAAATAGATAGATAGATAGATAGATAGATAGATAGATAGATAGATAGATAGACATGAAAGGCACTATATGATAGATATGAAAGGCACTATATGATAGATAGATAGATAGATAGATAGATAGATAGATAGATAGATAGATAGATAGATAGATAGATAGATAGATAGATAGATAGATAGATAGATAGAATACTTTATTAATCCCAAGGGGAAATTCACAATAAACATGGAGTCTGACCCTGTTGAAGCTTTCGGACCTGCAGCTGTCCCTACATGGAGCTTCATTCTGTTAGGTCCTACACACGTGTCCCTACGAGCCTGAACTGACATTGTCAAATTACAAGTAGAGGGTTACCTCCTGGCTCAGCCGGCTCAATGCAAATGAAATCTTCAGTAATGTCCTCTGACACGAGATCAGTCTGATTTCACAGGGGTAGGACTACGTTAGATCTTGCTGACCTGCGGTGGCATTGCCAGGGAGTTTTACCCAGTCGGACATTGTGCATACCTTATGTTTTACCCTGGTTGCTGACTCCATTTTCAAGGAATACCTTGTGCGCCTGAATAAGCCAGAGATTTTAGAAAGACTGAGCATGTCAGGTGTTACTGGCCTGCAGAACTCACCCAAGACTGCAACCACCACATGAGTGTGGGAAGGGGCACAATGGAAATTCAAACCAGTTAGACAATGTCGACCTTCAGCTACACCAGGACGGAATCTGACCCTGTTGAAGCTTTTGGACCTGCAGCTGTTCCTACATGGAGCTTCATTCTGCGTGTGACCCTAACGAGCCTGACATCGTCACGTTACAAGAAGATGTTACCTCCTGGTTCAGCCGGCTGATGCTCTGTCTCACTTCCTCCGTCTCCGCCAGTAAGATCGAGTTCACTTTATTTGCATCTGTGGACGAAGCAACAGGACACCAGTGAGCCTTGCTGGGTGGCACATGGGGGTTGGCATCGGTTCAGGTTTAAGGTTCACTCTCATCACAACACTCAGGCACCCCCATTACCTTTGACTCCACTGTCCCCAGAGGCCTTGCTTGTGTTGTGCTCCACATTGAAGTGAAACGAGTGCATCTCAGAGGTTCTCTGGTTGTCTTCAATCCCATCCACAACTCTGGGGAAACAAAAATGGAAGGGAAAGAAAATGAGAATGCATCTTTGGAGTAGCACATGGTATTTGAAGATCAGGTAGAGTCGGATCTGTTGCTGTTGGACTATGTGCTGGATCAAGCAGGCCAGAGCGCGGGGTCACTCGGGGTCAGCTACCTTCTGAGGACTGTAAGAAAGCAGGGCAGTCAGGCTAACATACTCCTGGTTGAGGAAGAAGAGGCCATTGACCGGGATCAGTCCAGTCCAGTGACTGCAGGTACAATGTGCTCCTGATGTGGGAAACGTGTGGCCAGTGGGCAGGGTCAGTTAGGGTCAGTCTAGTAAGTGGGAGTGGTCGGCCAGAGTAGGTGCACTCCACAAACCGAGTGTGCAAGGGCACACAATGGGCACCAGCTTCAAAAAATGAAGGGCAAGCAGGCCATGGCGCAAAGCCAACCAATACTAATGTACCCCTGAATCAGGAAACGTGGGCAATGCAGGCCAATGCAGAGGATCAGTCTTTTCCAAGGAGGGCAGGACAAGCATGTTGACATGGAAAGCCAAGCAGCATCAACATGGCCCTGATTTAGGAAACATGAAACGCAGGCCCGAATGTAAGCAGAAAGAGCCCCTGCTGTGACTCTCGAGGGTGACAGTGCGATAAACACAACTCCGGGCAGCTGACCGTCTTCTCAGCTTCCCACCCCCCTGAGATGACCGGCTGATGCTGATGGTCAAGAGTGAGGCGAATCAGTAGGAGACGGGACAGAGGGGATCACAAGGGGGAGCGTGACACTGAAAAGAGGGAGCGAGAAATCCTGTGTGTGTGCGCGTTCACTGGAAACCCACACAGACAGAAAAAGGAGGGTCCAGGGTGGGAGGCAGAGGGTGCATGAGAAAGGCTTGTGTTTGTTACCCGATGACAGCTTCAATTAAACTATAACACCAAAGACAGACAGACAGATAGGCAGGTAGGTAGGTACGCCTGTGAAAGACACTGGAGAATAGAGAGAGACATGGAAGAGACCCGAAATAATAGATATGTGAAAGGCACTATATAATAGAGAAAGACAGATGTGAAAGGGTACAACAAAATAGAAAGATATGTGAAAGGCACACATAACAGAGACATGTGACAGCCATCAAATAAATGATTGTTAGATATGTGAAAGGCACTATATAACCAAAAGATAGATGTGAAAAACACATTATATAGTACAGAAAGAGGGAGTTATGAAAGTCATATAGTAGATAGAAATATGAGAAAGGCATTAAAAGATAAAGAGAGATGTGAAAAGAATTATATACAGTAAATATACACTACCTGCAAATTTAGAGAAAGAGAGAGATTTGAAAAACACTAAATCATAAAGAGAGATGTAAAATTCCTGTAAAAAGAGATGTAAAAGGCACTGTATGATAGATAGACAGACAGACAGATAGACAGACAGACAGACATGAAAGGCACTATAGATAGATAGATAGATAGATAGATAGATAGATAGATAGATAGATAGATAGATAGATAGATAGATATGAAAGGCACTATATGATAGATAGTTAGATAGATAGATAGATAGATAGACAGACAGACAGACATGAAGGGCACTATATGATAGATAGATAGATAGATAGATAGATAGATAGATAGATAGATAGATAGATAGATAGATAGATAGACATGAAAGGCACTATATGATAGATAGATAGATAGATAGATAGATAGATAGATAGATAGATAGATAGATAGACAGACATGAAAGGCACTATATGATAGATAGATAGATAGATAGATAGATAGATAGATAGATAGATAGATAGATAGATAGATAGATAGATAGATAGATATGAAAGGCACTATATGATAGATAGTTAGATAGATAGATAGATAGACAGACAGACAGACATGAAGGGCACTATATGATAGATAGATAGATAGATAGATAGATAGATAGATAGATAGATAGATAGATAGATAGATAGATAGATAGATAGACATGAAAGGCACTATATGATAGATAGATAGATAGATAGATAGATAGATAGATAGATAGATAGATAGATAGATAGACATGAAAGGCACTATATGATAGATAGATAGATAGATAGATAGATAGATAGATAGATAGACATGAAAGGCACTATATGATAGATAGATAGATAGATAGATAGATAGATAGATAGATAGATAGATAGATAGATAGATAGACAGACAGACATGAAATGCACTATATGATAGATAGATAGATAGATAGATAGATAGATAGATAGATAGATAGATAGATAGATAGATAGATAGATAGATATGAAAGGCACTATATGATAGATAGATAGATATGAAAGGCACTATATGATAGATAAATAGATAGACCGGCACCCCAGAAGCTCATGAAGTTCTCAGCCAGTGCCTACTGAGGACACACACACACTTTGGCTGCTGACACCCTTTGCTCCTCCCTCCCGGCTTTACACAAGTATATAAAATCAATAAAGAATATCCTGCAGATTCCCAACTGACTTTTCTCTCAGATTAAGAAAGCCCGCGTTTCGGGTGAGCTGGGCACTTTGGGACGCTGCGGCTGACACCACAGAGTGGCAGACTGAGGGTGATGACAGTCAGAAGTGCAGGGCTCTGACAGACACAAAAAACAAGGAGACCAAGCAAAGAGCCACAAAGAGATGCCCAAGGGGTTTGGATGCACGTTTCTAGCCAATGCCAGTAGGCCCCTCTATGAGTCTCCAGCTGCAACACCGTGCATGCCTGAGGTGCCATCCTATAAATGCCCCTTTTGTATCGCTCTCCATTTTCATGTGCTGCCTGGCACTGCAACTTTTGTCATTAGTGACAGTCACTGAGTGGATGAGTCCCCGCAGGAGGCGCAGCGTAGCGCACATCGATGGCTTGTTAAGCCGCCACTGACAGCCCTGCCAATCCATTTAGCGCTGCGGTGAGTAAGAGCCGGCAGGAACCATCAGGGGCCAATTACCAGGCATCACAGATAATAAGTTGTCAGTGGCAGGCGGTCCTGCTGCATTTGCAGTCTTTAGTAGGAGGACTAACAATCGCCAGGGTTGTAGGGTCAGGTCAACAAACCACCAACTACCGGACTCAATCTTGAAAGGTTTTGTTACCAAAAATGCCAGCCTTGAGATGAGCTCGCTAGGGATCAATGGGATTGAATGCAATTCAACATGTTTGCACCTCTAGAGGGCGCTCAAGCTCAGTCACTGTTCTTTTATTGTTATTCCTCCATTAATTTCATAAGCTGCTGCCCATTGAACAAAGTTGCTACCAACCCTGGACAAGGCAGCAGCCCATCGCATGACTTTTGACATTCACCAGTCTACCACTCTCATCTAGCTACAGCATTCAACTACCCAAAGTGAAGAACTTCATCAGTGGTCTTCCCACTTTACTACCTGGGGCTGAGGTCCGGGGGTCCAAAACAGTTCACTGAGGGAATGAGTAGCTTGGCAGGTTTGCGCCCATTGCAGGCCTCGACACAGGGGCCCAGCTCGTCTTTCTTGCTCTGCTGTGGTGAAGGGCTCCGACCGCGGTGTCCACTGACCGGTGACCGGCAGGTGCGGCGCAAGGCATTGAACTGCCTCAGCTCATCGCCTAACAGGTTGCCCAGGGAGCTGCGACGCACTGGGCTGTTCAGACTGGGCAGAAGGATCTTCCGGCGTGTTCTGCTAGAAGGCGAGAGGTGGAAAAGCTCATCATTGTCATCTTCATCCTCTACAATGGATGGCAGCTTCTTGGTGTCACCAGCACAGCTGGAATCTAGGCGTGGCTGTGGGAGAAGAGAACATGGAGAAATATGTCAGGGTGAAGGGGAGAAAAATGGAGGGGCCATCACATCTGTGCCGCTCATGGGCACCCTCACTACTCTAATGGCAAAGACCCCATCCCAGACTGACAAGAAAAAGCACTGAAGTGAAACTAAAATGAAATGGGAGACCGGGCTACGGGGGCCGAGGATCTGCTAAAGCACCATGACGCCCCCCACCCTTTAAAAAAAAAACAAACAGACAGGCAAGAAACAGGATGGAAGGACTTGAAGGAGCACAGCTTGGCCAGCATCACTGAGGTGGCACACTCAACGGGTAAGATTATGTGATACAGTATACATGGATAGAGCCTGTGACATTTAAGGTTATATATACAGACAGAGCCAGTGTTTAGAGATACGCTGATACTAAGAAAGGCGCTATATTTAAAATGGACTCAGACATACAGACATCTCTGGCAACCTTTAGAAACAGAAAGTGAGAGCGACAGGCAATGTAATGTCAGCCTCTGACCAGCTTTAAGTGGGCTACTGTTGTACTGAGCTGGACACACAGACAGATCGGAAAGGCTCTATGTAAAACAGATGTGAAAGGCACTATATGAGATAGATAGATAGATAGATAGATAGATAGATAGATAGATAGATAGATAGATAGATAGATAGATAGATAGATAGATAGATAGATAGATAGATAGATAGATAGATAGATAGATAGATAGATAGATAGATAGATAGATAGATAGATAGATAGACGCGTGAAGCTTGCGTGAGATCACCGACCAACACAAATGTATACTTATGGCATCCCGTTGGAATGGCACGTTGATGCTCTAGTCAGCCAGTGTTGCATATCTAACATTCATTTCCCCCACCGTGGGAAATTTGCTTTCAGGAACCAATGAGTTTCTGTATGATGCAGACCCTCGGCCATTTGTAGTCCCAGGCCACTTTCATGTGTTGCATTTCCACCACACAACAGGAACTGTAACCTTCATGCTGAATAGGAGATGTGTAAAGAAGAGTGATGGGGTGTGAAGTGAGTTACCCCCACTTTATTGCTTTGAACTGACTGCAACTTCACGGGGGGGTTATTGCAGTGCATAGCGTGGCGCACGAGGGTGGCCATTACCGAGAGTGATACGGTGCTCCATCTTCACTTCAAACTCTCCAAAGTCCAAATTACCAACACATCTGTAAGACATCACCAGTGCTTACAGTCAACCAATCGGCACAATTCATCGCCCGAGACACACCCACGATGATTCCTGGTTGAACAAATAGACATAGCCAGGAGGAGGAGCTACAAAAAAGGGATCAGGAAGTAGAAGTGGTCCGAGTCCATGTGGTGGGAATTCTACAAAAGTTCTTGAGTTTCTAAAAAGTTCCTGTGGTAGGAAAAGAGCCTAATAAGTGAAGACTCTGCTGATGGATGAAAAGGTGAGCCGACTATTACTGACTTTAAGAGGACAATAAAGGAGAAGGTGGGATGTCAGACTTGTTGAGCACAACCAGTAGATAGATAGATAGATAGATAGATAGATAGATAGATAGATAGATAGATAGATAGATAGATAGATAGATAGATAGATAGATAGATAGATAGATAGATAGATATTTATATAGTAGCTGAAAATGAAAGGTACTATAAAATAGATGAATGGGAAAAGCACTGTGTATGTAGATGTAAGGCACTATATAGACAGGCATGAAAGGCATTATATTTAGATAGGTAGATAGGGCAAGCAGTGTTGTAGATATGAAAGGCTCTATATAATGGATGTGAAAGGCACTATATCATAGATGGTTATCAATGGTACTGTATAACATATATATGTATATAAAACAAATTGATGTGATAAACCACAAATGACAGACAAATGAAAGGCGCTATATTTAGCTACATATAAAGTTCTTACTCTTTTTGCTCATTCTCGTATATTTTAGCATGTTTGCCCAGATTCACATTATGAGGCCATATTCATGCTCTGACCCTGTGCAGTGTACTCATGTCTCAAACTTATCGTGTTGGCTCAATGTCCAAGTCAGTCTGTGTCTAGATAAGAAAGCTTCTACAACACTTTGGGTGGTTCGCCTGTCTGTTGGGTGTCTCTCTCTGTGTGGGGTCTGCATCTGCTCCCCGTGTCTGCATTTTCTGTTCTACTCAGTCATCATAGGGGGACGTGTTATGTGAACTGGCAGTTCCAAATGGGCTCCATGTGCATGAGAGGACCTTGTAGTAGGCTGGCAGCCATGCCCAAGGTTACTTCCTGCTACACGCCTGAAGTTGCCAGGATTGCCTGTGCCCCTCAGTTGGATTGTTAAACTTCTGGACGCTGATATTATTCTCCCTTTAAAACAGGGTGCTGACGCCTTATCCAGTAAAGGCACGTCTGGTGAATCCTCCTGCCTCAGTACCAGAGAACGCCACGTGCTCTCAGTTCAGCAGAACAATAGCTTTGTCTGCGGTTCTAAATTGAGACGCTGCCACCCATCAGCACACATTCTGCCTCATCGGTAATAAGTGGAGCGGCTCGGACGTACTTCCTACGTGCTGGGCTGGAATATTCCCCGCTTAACTCTGCTGCCATTAATAAAAAGTGACAGTCGACTGCAGATGAGGTGCAGAAGTAGACAACCTTTGATATCACCTCACTGGCCACCCACACTGGATACAAAAATTACTTGGTACTAAAGGTGGACATTAAGCCGCTTGAGAAATAGTGGTGGAGAAACTTACCTGAGAGAGGCGTGGAGATCTCAAAAACCTGGACAGACCCTGAAAAATACAAAAGATAATCCTGGGCTCAGTCTCAGATACACCCTGAGGCTTTGCAAGCACTAAGAGCCACAACGGCACTCACACCCATCAATCCGCATCTCAGGCCGGTCCTTCCATCCACTCACAGACAACACACCAAGCTGACAGCCCACCTTGTGTCCCAGTCCATACCTTGATCAGTCTTTAATTCCATTCTGTGTTCAGATACACTACAGGTGAGATTATAAACTGACATTTAGCCTGGTGTACTACGCCACTCTGTCAGGAAGCTTTGAGAGACTAGATTGCAACTTATGTCCCTCAGAGATTTAAGGGAAGACCCCCAGAGTTAAACATACTGTAGGAGCTCACAGAAACCCGAGCATTTAAAAGGAATCGCTTTAATAATTCTGGGAAAGCCCCGCATTTAAGATCAGTACAGTGCCAAAGACTTCAATGCCATCTGTGAAGTAAATATGTTGCGTGACTTAATGAGTCAGAATTATTGAAATGATGCAAGTTAAACTTAACACTTAGGGAGACCCTTGACAGGAATCAGATAGGGCACCAAATAAAAATGGAGACTGAAGAGTAACGGGCCGCCTAACCAGCACAGAGGGGTCTACAAGAGCTGAGGGAGCCCTCCATGTTTAGAAACGTCTGACAGGCCTCAAGTGTAACTAAATAACACGTTGACTGGATAAGCCTTGCATCAAAATAAATCAAATTAGAGACAAAAATCCTCATCTTCAATAATTAATAATTAATTGTTTAATAATGTATAATAATTGATAATCACATCTGACAATCCTCACATTTAATATGCAACAATTAAACATGGCAATGCTCACATGATCATACTTAACTAAACAATATTCCTCATAATTGCATATACTGTGAAATAATTACATCTTGTGACCCTCACATATAATATAAAAGAATTCGACCTGGCAATCCTCATGTTTAATATGCACCAATTAAACATGGTAATGATCACATGATCATATTTAACTCTCAATATTCCTCAGATTGCATATAGTTTGAAATAATTCCATCTGGCACCCTCATATAAGCACTGCTGCCCCGCAGTAAGGAGACCCAGGTTCGCTTCCCAGGTCCTCCCTGCGTGGAGTTTGCATGTTCTCCCCGTGTCTGCGTGGGTTTCTTCCGGGTGCTTTGGTTTTCTCCCACAGTCCAAAGACATGCAGGTTAGGTGCATTGACAAATCTGAATTGTCCCTAGTGTGTGCTTGGTGTGTGTGTGGCGCCCTGCCCAGGGTTTGTTTCCTGCCTTGCGCCCTGTGTTGGCTGGGTTTGGCTCCAGCAGACCCTTGTGACTCTGTAGTTAGGATATAGCAGGTTGGATAATTAATGGATGGATGGATGGACCCTCATATATAACATAAAAGAATTCTACCTGGCAATCCTCACGTTTAATATGCACCAATTAAACAGGGCAATGCTCACATGATCATATTTAACTCACAATATTCCTCAAATTGCATAGACTGAAATAATTCCATCTGGTGACCCTCATATATAATACAAAATAATTCTACCTGGCAATCCTCATATTTAATATGCAACAATTAAACATGGCAGTGCTTGTATTTAACTGACTACATGAAAATCCTCACATTGAATGTAGAATAATTCCATCTGTTGATGCTCATACGTAATACAAAGTCATTTTAACTGACAATCTTCGTGTTGAATACATAATAATTGCATCTGATAATCCACATATTTAACATTCAATTTTATATGAGAATCCTCATGTTTAATGTGCTTTAATCATATATGGGAACACTCCTGTTTAATATACAAAAGTTATATCTCATAATCCTCATATTTAATATGAAATAATTACACCTCATAACCCTCATATATAATAGAAAATAACTGCATCTGACAGTACTCATATTTAATGTGAAATAACTGCATCTTAGAACCATCATATTTCATATAAAATGACTATATCTGACCTTACTCATACTTAAATTACATCAGAAAATCCTCATATTTAATTTATAATTACATCTAATAATCCTCATGTATAATAGACAAATTATACCAGACAGTCCTTATATTTAAAATTTTACTAAATATATCTAGAAATTCTTATATTTAATATAAAATAATATCTGACAATCCTCATATTTGATAAGAAATAGCTACATCTGATATCCCTCATATTTAATATAAAATAACTATCTGACAGCACTCATATTTAAATGCACAATAATTACATTGTATATCTGGGAATTCTCTTATTTAATGTACATCTGACAATCCTCATATTTATTATACAAAACTTATATATGGAATCCCCATAACTAACATATGATAATCATATCTGGCAATCCCCCTATTGAATGTTTGATACTCAGATTTATTTTACGGTAATTAAATCTGTGAATCCTCATATTTAATGTACAATGTAAAGTACAATAACAACATATGATAATCCTCATATTTAATATATAATCATAGGTGGCAACCATCCTTTGTATTATGCAGTATTAATGCTTTACAGTCGTCAAATTTAAATTTACAATAATCAAGATGGTGCATCACAAAACATTTTTAGTAATAAAATGCACTGGATTTGTCTTTCCAATAGATGGTGGGTCACAAATATTAACACTGCTTTTTGGGATCCCATACAAAATTGGCATTAAACGTTAACGGTGATTATTTAATATTGATTACTTAGATTTTAACCATCTTAGATGGGTCGAGAGAAAGTGCAGAGGTTGGGAGCGTGTGGAAACAGGGCATTACCGCAACCACCACACAACAAACCACCTGGATTTGGACCCTCAGCACTACACTGAAACAGTAGCACAGTTAATATTTAAATTAAAAGAATACATCTAAATTAAGTAAAAAAAAAGACTTATATTGAGCCCTTAACCCACAAATTGTTAAAGTCTCTTTAAACACCACAGCACCAAACTGGGGCAAAGCTTATCACAGTAGACAGAGGTGAGAGCCAGCAGTGACTGGCATGCCAGTCCACTAGAGGGCACCCTTCTAAGTGTTTGGGTTTATATTGGCTCATTAATATAAAAACTACTGTGGGAGGAAACCCATGGCAGCACTGGGAGAACAATCAAAATACCACAGAAAAGGCGTGTCGAGGTCCAAATTCCACAGAAGGGTATAATTTAATGCTCAGTGATCAATTATGGAAACCTAACCATAACCCTAAGTCTAACCTCTTTACAAAAATATAGCAAAACAAACCAACAAACAATGCCAGCAGGGTGAGAACAGAGTGGCCATCAGACACGCTCAGTCTCTGATGCTTTTGAAGTAGCCAATACTACAAACTGGCTTACTGGCGCAATTCAGGTTACACACCAGTGAGTTCTCATGTAATTCTGTGAGATCCGTTGAGCCCCTCAGTGCCATGAACTTTAAAAGGCAATGGCAGTAACAAATGATAAGAAAAGAGAACTCTGCCCACATCTCAGGTGCTTCAAGGGTACTAAATCAGTTTGATCCATCATAGGTGGCATGGTGGAACAGTAAGTCGCCACAACCAGTCGCTCTCTGAGAGGACATCTGCATTTTCTCCCTGTAGTCCTCCCTCAATGACCATTGTAACTTGACTCTATGTGGGGGACTTAGGATGGACTGGCACCCAGCACAGCATTGATTCCCACCTTATGCCCAATGCTGCTAGGATAGCCCCTGTCCCCCTTTACCATGAATTGGATTAAGAAAGAATTAAAATGGCAGGTTATATTATATTGTCCTGTATCACATGACCCACTCTGACTAACAGCCAATCAACATGCAGGGAAATCTAACATTAAGACACAGGGTCTCAAAGCCCAGTGGACAGAAGTTCAAGAGTCAGTGCAGTTAAACATACCACCCCGTGCCCACTCTCTCACCTCGGCCTCGCTGCCCTCACGGAGGTTGTAGGTCAGGTTGTGGTGGATGTCAGCGGTGAACTTGCTGGCATACTCTGGGTAGAGCTCAAGCACGTCACGCAGGGCCTGCACGCTGATGTACTGGAGGTCACAGTAGGTCAGGGCCTTCACGTCCGCGTTGGTCTTGATCACCTGGTCTTTGGTGGGCAGGTCAGCTCCAATTAGGTCACCTTTACCTGGATGTCACACAGAAGGTAGAGAGCATGTGACAGGAAGCAGAAAATGCAACAGTGGATGGCACAAACTGTTTAGTAACTTGCAGTGTGTGTAAAAGGCGCTATAGAAGGCAACGGGAGATTGTTCTGTGGAAACATTTGGACAAAGGCCACCGAGAAGGGTGCTATATTACTGCCCCATAAAGTATATTGTGAAAACATACTGTGATGGACGGCCGGCAGCTCATCCCACCTGACACACCCAAGATGCTAGATGGCATCTTCCCTGCAGCCTAGCAGTGCCCCGGATTCCCCAGGGCACCATGGGAGATGGTGTTTGGCTTCACAACCCTGCTGGGTACCGTGGGTGCCACTGTGTGACGCTGCAGGGAGACGCGGGGATTTTCATTTCTCATATAGCCCGGAAGAACTCCCAAGTCACGGAGACGGAAGAACAGAAGTACTTCCAGGCTGAAGAAAAATGTAATTCACCATCAAGAGAGATGTGGGGAGAGCAAACCAGATGAACAACTTCTTTAACAGGTTTGACCACCCTAACCCACTCTCACCTCGGAGTACTGCACCCTCCACACATCCTTCTGCTGATACCAGCATAGGAGAGACATCCCCACCCACAATCACAGCAGCGCAGGTGAGCAAAGAGCTGAGGAGACTTCGTGCCAGCAAAGCAGCAGGTCCAGATGGAGTATCGCCACGACTGCTGAAGGTCTGTGCGTCGGAGCTGGGGAGTCCTCTACAGCGCATCTTCAACCTGAGCCTGGAACATTGGAGAGTCCGGAGGCTTTGGAAAACATCTTGCATCACCCCAGTCCCAAATGTATCACATCCTAGTGAGCTGAATGACTTCCCACTTGTCGCCCTGACGTCACATGTGATGAAGACCATGGAGAGGCTGCTGCTTCACCACCTGAGGCCACAGGTCCGCCACACCCTCGACCCTCTGCAGTTCGCATACCAGGAGAAGGTGGGAGTGGAGGATGCCATCATCTACATGCTACACTGATCCCTCTCCCACTTGCACAGAGGCATTGGTGCTGTAAGAATTATGTTTCTGGACTTCTCTAGCGCTTTCAACACAATCCAACCTCTGTTCCTTAGGGACAAGCTGACAGAGATGGGAGTAGATTCATACCTGGTAGCATGGATTGTGGACTATCTTACAGACAGACCTCACTATGTGCGTCTTGGGAACTGCACGTCTCACATTGTGGTCAGCAACACAGGAGCGCCACAGGGGACTGTACTTTCTCCAGTCCTGTTCAGCCTATATACATCGGACTTCCAATACAACTCGGAGTCCTGCCACGTGCAAAAGTTCGCTGATGACACTGCTATCGTGGGCTGCATCAGGAGTGGGCAGGAGGAGGAGTATAGGAGTCTTATTAAGGACTTAGTTAAATGGTGCGACTCAAACCACCTACAACTGAACACCAGCAAAACCAAGGAGCTGGTGGTGGATTTTAGGAGTCCCAGGCCCCTCACGGACCCTGTGATCATCAGAGGTGACTGTGTGCAGATGGTGCAGACCTATAAATATCTGGGAGTGCAGCTGGATGATAAACTGGACTGGACTGCCAATACTGATGTTCTGTGCAAGAGAGGACAGAGCCGACTATACTTCCTTAGAAGGCTGGTGTCCTTCAACATCTGCAATAAGATGCTGGAGATGTTCTATCAGACGGTTGTGGCGAGCGCCCTCTTCTACACAGTGGTGTGCTGGGGAGGCAGCATAAAGAAGAGGGACGCCTCACGCCTGGACAAACTGGTGAGGAAGGCAAACTCTATTGTAGGCACGGAGCTGGGCAGTTTGACGTGTCTGGCGGAGCAACGGGCGCTGAGCAGACTCCTGTCAATCATGGAGAATCCACTGCATCCACTGAACAGGATCATCTCCAGACAGAGGAGCAGCTTCAGTGACAGACTGCTGTCACCGTCCTGCTCCACTGACAGACTGAGGAGATCGTTCCTCCCTCACACTATGTGACTCTTCAATTCCACCCGGGGGGGTAAACGTTAACATTATTCAAAGTTATTGTCTGTTATACCTGCCTGGCACTCTCCACCTTGCACTTTTTAACTTGCACTGTGTTTTTATCAGTATGCTGCTGCTGGAGTATGTGAATTTCCCCTTGTGGATTAATAAAGTATCTATCTATCTATCTATCTATCTATTACAAAATCAACCGGAATGTTCAAGCAAATTATAGAAAAAAACCTGATCTAAATCCGTTAAGGAGTTCTCTCATGAAAAGCAGAAAGACAGACAGACGTTGGATTATATACAGTAGAGTCTCGCTTATCCAACCTTCACTTATCCAACATTCTGTATTATCCGACGTCCCACCGCAAAAAAAAACAAAAAAAAAAACATTCGCAACAACAACTGCAAGTTGCGAGCGTAGTCTATTTTTTGTTGCCAAGTTCATTTTTTTAGTTAAATTTTTCTGTTCTTTCGCGCGTGCATCTCTCTCGTGTGTGCGTGAGTCTCTCTTGCATGTGTGTGTGCGTGTCTCTCTCTCTCTTGTGCGTGTGTCTGTCTGTGTCTCTCTCTCGCTGCACAGGGAGAGACTGAACACGTGCGGAAATCATCAGCGCGCACAAACCGAAAGGGAAACTGGCTTGTTCCTATACCGAGTGTGTGGTTGTGCACAGAGGCAAAAGTTTGGCAAACTTTTTGGTCATAACCCGATTTGTACGTGTTCAGAGATGTTCATGAACTGATGTTCCACTGTATTAGGCTCGTAATGTGTAAAATTATAACATAGTTTGACGTTTAATATGCTCTTTCTTAACACCTCCCATTATCCGACATTTTCGCTTATCCGACGTTCTGCCGGCCCATTTATGTCGGATAAGCGAGACTCTACTGTATATATACAGTGGTGTGAAAAACTATTTGCCCCCTTCCTGATTTCTTATTCTTTTGCATGTTTGTCACACAAAATGTTTCTGATCATCAAACACATTTAACCATTAGTCAAATATAACACAAGTAAACACAAAATGCAGTTTTTAAATGATGGTTTTTATTATTTAGGGAGAAAAAAAATCCAAACCTACATGGCCCTGTGTGAAAAAGTAATTGCCCCCTTGTTAAAAAATAACCTAACTGTGGTGTATCACACCTGAGTTCAATTTCCGTAGCCACCCCCAGGCCTGATTACTGCCACACCTGTTTCAATCAAGAAATCACTTAAATAGGAGCTGCCTGACACAGAGAAGTAGACCAAAAGCACCTCAAAAGCTAGACATCATGCCAAGATCCAAAGAAATTCAGGAACAAATGATAACAGAAGTAATTGAGATCTATCAGTCTGGTAAAGGTTATAAAGCCGTTTCTAAAGCTTTGGGACTCCAGCGAACCACAGTGAGAGCCATTAGCCACAAATGGCAAAAACATGGAACAGTGGTGAACCTTCCCAGGAGTGGCCGGCCGACCAAAATTACCCCAAGAGCGCAGAGACGACTCATCCGAGAGGTCACAAAAGACCCCAGGACAACGTCTAAAGAACTGCAGGCCTCACTTGCCTCAATTAAGGTCAGTGTTCACGACTCCACCATAAGAAAGAGACTGGGCAAAAACGGCCTGCATGGCAGATTTCCAAGACGCAAACCACTGTTAAGCAAAAAGAACATTAGGGCTCGTCTCAATTTTGCTAAGAAACATCTCAATGATTGCCAAGACTTTTGGGAAAATACCTTGTGGACTGATGAGACAAAAGTTGAACTTTTTGGAAGGCAAATGTCCCGTTACATCTGGCGTAAAAGGAACACAGCATTTCAGAAAAAGAACATCATACCAATAGTAAAATATGGTGGTGGTAGTGTGATGGTCTGGGGTTGTTTTGCTGCTTCAGGACCTGGAAGGCTTGCTGTGATAGATGGAACCATGAATTCTACTGTCTACCAAAAAATCCTGAAGGAGAATGTCCGGCCATCTGTTCGTCAACTCAAGCTGAAGCGATCTTGGGTGCTGCAACAGGACAATGACCCAAAACACACCAGCAAATCCACCTCTGAATGGCTGAAGAAAAACAAAATGAAGACTTTGGAGTGGCCTAGTCAAAGTCCTGACCTGAATCCAATTGAGATGCTATGGCATGACCTTAAAAAGGCGGTTCATGCTAGAAAACCCTCAAATAAAGCTGAATTACAACAATTTTGCAAAGATGAGTGGGCCAAAATTCCTCCAGAGCGCTGTAAAAGACTCATTGCAAGTTATCGCAAACGCTTGATTGCAGTTATTGCTGCTAAGGGTGGCCCAACCAGTTATTAGGTTCAGGGGGCAATTACTTTTTCACACAGGGCCATGTAGGTTTGGATTTTTTTTTCTCCCTAAATAATAAAAACCACCATTTACAAACTGCATTTTGTGTTTACTTGTGTTATATTTGACTAATGGTTAAATGTGTTTGATGATCAGAAACATTTTGTGTGACAAACATGCAAAAGAATAAGAAATCAGGAAGGGGGCAAATAGTTTTTCACACCACTGTATATATATATATATAGAAATTAACCAAATGAATCAGAAAATTTAAACAAGTAGTTTTAAAAAAATCTAATCAGTAAAGTTAACCGAAATGCCCATCACTATTCCTTAAACAGCAAGCTTCCACCTGTCGACCCCTGTGCTGTGCAGGTGACTGCTGGGAATTGAAGTCCTCTTCGCAGCTCTGCCATCGGCTCATCCTCACGTCAACACAATGTCCTCAAATAAACTTTACCACAGTCACCCGATTGCTAATTTAAGAGAATATCTTTCTTTATCTGGTCTTAATTGTTTAACTTCTTGGCAAACGTTCTTGTTTAAATGGATGGTCAGATTTTAGGTCACATGACCGTTTTGTGTAGCCAGACGTTCTCATCACCGGGCTAACCTGCTGCTGATTGGCTAATGAAAAGTCGAATCTGGAGACACAGGAGCTTTAGCACAGGGTGCTAATAGCAGGCAGACACCTGAGCTGCACAGACTTAAAATCTAAAATGGCTGCTGACCGTGTCACTAATGCGTACATTGAGATTCATTTTATAAAAAACACCTAACATTTGACAAACAAAATCACAAAACACAATTTTAAATAACTAAAATGTAATAATTTGATAAAAAGTAAGTTTTCACTTTCAAGTAAGTTTGTGTTTTTTTTTTTTTGGGTGTCCCCCACTCAGGACAAAATGCAACTACTGTATGCCAAAATATCATTGCTTTGTAGTGCCTTTCACACGGTTATCCTACTGCCAATGGCCCAAGAAGCCAATGGAACAGCTACCATAATACCACTGGCCCACAGAGTAAATGCAATGCCAATGAGGTGCCAGTGCAGCACCTATCACTGTCCTGTCAGCGATCCTTGTGTCACACCACATCCCTGTGCCAAGATGATGCCCACTTACCTAGGATGGCCAGAACCATGTTGTCTTTGAGGACCTCGAGAGAGCCGGAGCACACAAAGTAGTTGGCCTGCAGAGCGTCCCCCTGCCTGATGAGGTACTCGCCCGGGGCACAGAAGGACGTCTTGATGTGCAGGGACAGGGAGCGCAGGCAGCCGCGGCTGGCCGACTCAAACAGGGGCAGCTGCAGGATGTCCTTGTTGAGGTGCATGGCAATGTCGGCCCGCAGCTCGTCTGGGAAGTCGTGCAGGAGCTGTGCGGGAAAGGGGACAGAAGGAGAGAGATCAACCACCGACCGGGATGGTCAGCCAGAGCCCTGTGGCTACTCACCCGTCTCACCTCGTTGGCATCGATGCCATTGTTGACAGACCAGGTGGTCTGGAAGTACTCCAGCATCCTCTGTTTGAGCTGTTGGGGGAGGCGATGGACCCGGATGAAGTCTTTCAAGTCCTTCATGCGCGTGTGGTAGAGGGAGCGGCGCGAGTACATGCGCTGGATTATCGCTGTTACGTTGCCAAAGACCACGGCGTGCATCAGAGCTGGCGAGAAAAGAGGGAGGGAGGGAGGAAAGCTTAAGAGAAGCGTTGGAGTCATTAAACAAACAGGAGCTGAACCCCTCAACCCGACCCTCTGTAGTCGAAATGAATGAGGAAAGGGGCAGCAAGCCAGTGGCCCAGCCTGGCAAAATGGCATAGGTTGTGGCAACCCTAATTGTAGCTGGTATCTTGGGGTATATGCACACCAGACTATTTAGAACGTACAGTGCTGTGGAAAAGTATTTGCCCCCTTCCTGATAGCCTCAATTGTTTACGGCTGTCACAACGAATGGCTTCTGATATTTAAACGCATTGTAATATTAGATAAACAAAAAGTTACCCAATATCTGTATTATACGTGTGAAAATGTAATTGTTTCTGTAAGAGACAGTCGGCAGCTCAGACCAGCTGGGACGTCCCGAGAATGGAAGGTTTGGGGAAGGCAGCAACTTTTGGACACTGCCTCCCCCAAGACGCTAGATGGCAGCTCCCCTGGAGTGTATTGATACAGTACCCCAGATTCCCGCAGGGCACCATGGAACATGTAGTTTTATACCACAGCCCTGCTAGGTACTGTGGGTGCCGCTGCAAGAGAACCTGGGGAGTCTGATTTTCCCCACAGCCCGGAAGTACAAAGTCACGAGGATGGAAGCCCTGAAGTACTTTCGGGCTGAATAAAGAACTGGGATTCTCCATCTGACCTGGAAGTGCTGGCAAGTCATGTGGGAAGAAGAACAGAAGCACTTCTGGGTCAAGGACTATATAAAAAACTTTTAGACAAGCTTCACCCGAGACGCTAGATGGCAGCTCCTCTTGAGTGTAGCGGTACCCCGGATTCCCACAAGGCATTCTGGGACTTGGAGTTCGCTATCTCAGCCCTGTTGGGTACCGCCAGGGTGTGCTGTAGAAGGACCTGGAGAGTCACGCTTCCCTTATAGGCCAGAAGTACTAGGAAGTCACAATGACGGGAGCCCCAAAGTACTTCTTGGCTGATTAAAGAACCTGAATTCTCCATCTGACCCAGAAGTGTGGCAAGTCACATGGAAGTAAGAACAGAAGCACTTCCAGGTGAAGTACTAAATAAAGGACTGCTGAAAACCCAGCGGGTGGCACGGTGGGTAGCGCTGCTGCCTCACAGTTGGGAGACCTGGAGACCTGGGTTCGCTTCCCGGGTCCTCTCTGCGTGGAGTTTGCATGTTCTCCCCGTGTCTGCGTGGGTTTCCTCCAGGCGCTCCGGTTTCCTCCCACAGTCCAAAGACATGCAGGTTAGGTGGATTGGCGGTTCTAAATTGGCCCTAGCGTGTGCTTGGTGTGTGGGTGTGTTTGTGTGTGTCCTGCGGTGGGTTGGCACCCTGCCTGGGATTGGTTCCTGCCTTGTGCCCTGTGTTGGCTGGGATTGGCTCCAGAAGACCCCTGTGACCCTGTGTTCGGATTCAGTGGGTTGGAAAATGGATGGATGGATGAAAACCCAGCAGGCAAGCCGGAGTCAGGTGGAGGTGTGGAACAGATAGAGAACAGAGAGAATTGTGATTATGATATTTATTTACTTGTGTTATTGAGGCTGTGGTACTTGGGGAGCACTGTTTAAAGAAGAGAACTACAGTAATCCCTCCTCCATCGCGGGGGTTGCGTTCCAGAGCCACCCGCGAAATAAGAAAATCCGCGAAGTAGAAACCATATGTTTATATGGTTATTTTTATATTGTCATGCTTGGGTCACAGATTTGCGCAGAAACACAGGAGGTTGTAGAGAGACAGGAACGTTATTCAAACACTGCAAACAAACATTTGTCTCTTTTTCAAAAGTTTAAACTGTGCTCCATGACAAGACAGAGATGACAGTTCTGTCTCACAATTAAAAGAATGCAAACATATCTTCCTCTTCAAAGGAGTGCGTGTCAGGAGCACAGGCTGTCAGAAACAGAGAGGAAAGCAAACAAATCAATAGGGCTGTTTGCTTTTAAGTATGCGAAGCACCGTGTTGCATGTCGTTTCAGGAAGCAGCTGCACAAAAGATAGCAACGTGAAGATAATCTTTCAGCATTTTTAGACGAGCATCCGTATCATCTAGGTGTGCGAACAGCCCCCCTGCTCACACCCCCTACGTCAGGATCAGAGAAAGTCTGCGCAAGAGAGACAGAGAAAAGTAAGCTGGGTAGCTTCTCAGCCATCTGCCAATAGCGTCCCTTGTATGAAATCAACTGGGCAAACCAACTGAGGAAGCATGTACCAGAAATTAAAAGACCCATTGTCCGCAGAAATCCGCGAACCAGCAAAAAATCTGCGATATATATTTAAATATGCTTACATATAAAATCCGCGATGGAGTGAAGCCGCGAAAGGCGAAGCGCGATATAGCGAGGGATCACTGTATTAAAATAACTTCTTGGTGCTTTTACCTGGTGTCCTGAGTGTCTGACTGTTGGGTTTAAAGGGGTAACAGTGCCACCTAGAGTCCACACTTCCTTAGTCAAGCAGCTGTCCAAGTAACAGATAATAAGACTTAGCTGACTGAGATCATTTATTGTGTAAAATGTTCAAAAGCAGAGGATACTAGGAAGGGGGCAAATACCTTTTCACAGCACTATGACTCAATGTAAACTATGGAGTGAGTTGGAGTGAGCAATGATATGGAAGTCCCAGACACGGCGAGAAGGGTATGAGGCCTCAAAAAAGAGCCAAAAAAGCAGGCTGGTGCCCCACCCAGAACAGATGTCGGCCCAGAGCACCAGACCATAAAATCTAATGGTCAGGTTCGGCCTATACGGGCCTAAAAGAGTTTTTTTTTTTTTTTTAAGCTTCAAAAGAATAATAATAATAATAATTCTTTGCATTTATATAGCGCTTTTCTCACTACTCAAAGCGCTCAGCAATTGCAGGTTAAGGACCTTGCTGAAGGATCCAACAGAGCAGAGTCCCTATTGGCATTTACGGGACTTGAACCGGCAACCTTCCGATTGCCAGTGCAGATTCCCTAGCCTCAGAGCCACCACTCCACAAATACCCTTAAAGTCCCCAAATACCTCAGAGTCTCTGGCTTTTTAGAGACAAATTTCACCAAAAAAAATCTTTCTAAAGGAAAAATATTTATAAATGGAATGCGAAATATATTTAAAAAAAAAGAGCAAAAGGGAGTTGCGGAAAAGGCAATCCCAGGCAAAAAGTCCCAAATCACGACCCAAAAATCCAACAAACAGAGCAAAAATAATCACCAGGCCAAATACATCCAAACAGCAAACCATAATCACAAATGACTCACCAAGAAACTGAATGAACAACTGCCGAGACCCTCTTCCCTGCCAGAGGGAGGACTACAGTCATGTGACAAAGTAAATACACCCCAAGAACACAGCGAAACATTAGGTCTTCATACAAACAGTGCCAATGGATAAAGGTGATATACTTGAATAGAAACTCAAGGAACATTTACCTTTTCAACAATTTCTTCAACAGAACGTATCAATAGATGTAATGGTCCACCGGGGAAAAAAGTAAGTACACCCTTTGGCCTCAGAAGCTGGCATTGCCCTCTTTAGAAGATTCGACTTCTTGTAGGCATTTTGCATAACTGCCCACCAGTTCCTGACATCGACTCGTGATATTTTTCCGCCAAGAGCGGCGTTTGGAGGTGGCAAGTTGGGCGACCGCTCCAGGCCCCGCACCTAAAGGGGGGGCCCTGCTTTTGAGTTCGAGTGGATTTGTCAAGTTATATCCTCCAGTTTATACTGTATATATCTGAGATGCTTCTAAGAGGAACCCCCTTAAAATCCCTCTTCAAGGTCAAATTCTGTAAAATGTACATCTTTGAAAACATCACCCGAAAAGGGTCGCCAGTATAACCCCTTCCTAAAATAGGTAAAGCCTATCAGTCGCTGGGTTGGCTTCTCCTATCTATAGAAAAAGACATTGCAGATCCAGATTAGAACACGAAGATCTCATCAACGACTTTTCCAATCGGAAGGCAAGAAAAGTGGATTTTCATCTCTGAACCTGGAAACCGGTAAAGAGATTTCATGATGATACCTCTACCTTAATTTCACACTTCCTGTCGAACACACTTGTGGCAAGCGGCTGGGGGTGGTACCCAGCCGGGATGCCCAGAAGAACCCTGTAAGCCCTCCTTCCAGACCACAAGGGGGCGACCGCCCTGGTGGCTTCGGGAACCACGGGAACAGAGCTTAGAAGCTCAACCCTATAAGGGCCCATGGTCACCACCAGGGGGCACCCAGCTGCCTGAGGAGCCCTGGCCCTCAGCACTTCCGCCACACCTGGAAGTGCTGGGGGGGGGAAGAAGACCAGGGACACCCGGAGTGCTTCCGGGTGCAGAGCCGGCACTTCCATGGCACTACACCAGGGAGTGCCAGCAGTCGCTCATTGGGAGGCACCTGGAAGCACTCAGGGTGGGTTTAAAAGGGGCCGCCTCCCTCCATTCGATGGCTGGAGTCGGGTGGAAGAGGATGGAGCTCGGAGGAGAGGAGTGGAGGTGGACCAGGAGAGAGAGAGAGAGGGATTTGAAAGTCCTGGACTTGTGGGTGACTGGTGCTGGGGCACTGGGTTGTATGTTGTTTATAAACTGTAAATATGAATAAATGTGCGTGTGGTGTCAAACCTACGGTGCCTGCCTGTCTGTGTCCGGGCTGTTCCCCACACACTGAAACTCACATTTAATTTGTAGGCCATAAACAAAATATTAATGCACAAATACCCGGCTGACATGACATCAATGTGAGTTATGACTGTGACGTCCTGCAAATCGAGACTCAGCGTATTTGGGTGTTTTCCTAGAAGAGGCCCTGCTAATTTCCGTATGACACCGCATCGCATTTCACACTGTTCTATGGTATTGTCATGAATTATGAATTGCACTTTTTTTAATACGGGCTGCACGGTGGCACAGTGGGTAGCGCAGCTGCCTCGCAGTAAGGAGACCTGGGTTCACTTCCCGGGTCCTCCTTGCGTGGAGTTTGCATGTTCTCCCCCTGTCTGTGTGGGTGTCTCCCCACAGTCCAAAGACATGCAGGTTAGGTGCACTGGCGATCCGAAATTGTGCTTGGTGTGTGTGTCCTGCGGTGGTCTGGCACCCTGCCCGGGATTGGTTCCTGCCTTGTGTCCTGTGTTGGCTGCGATTGGCTCCAGTGGACCCCCGTGACCCTGTGTTAGGATATGACTGGATAATGACTGACTGCCTTTTTAAATAGATTATATCGTTATATTTTGATAAAGTCCGTGTGTTATTTTGCACAAATTTAGCTGAATACTGTAATAAAAAAATCTGGTGTATGTTAACATTATTTTTATTAAATTCGTGCGGAAGTTTATACAGTCCACACATACCGGTAACCGGCAATGCCCCGCACACCCCTAAGGCCGCCTCTGCACTCTGCCATGCAAAGTTCCTTCAGTTGCAAGAAGTGTGTGGGTTTTCTTGTGTGTTCTGCTCATTTCAAATCCCTCCCCCCCCCCACACCAAAACAATTCAAGGGTTGATTCGGTTCATCTGGACGTAGTTCTTTTCCAGGGAGATACGTTACATCACTCATCCAAGTGACTTCCTCGGTCTCAGTTGACTGCAGGTTTCTCCAACCTTATAAACAGTACCTTGGCATAATGACCGAAACTCGCACAAGTTGACTAACAATGGGCCGTGTGATCAATGACATGCAGATTGTCCATTGGTCAATGGCCATGAGTGCCATTCACAGAGAGTTGGGGAATGGCAGCAATCACAGCATTGTAAGATGGTGGAAGATGTACCCTTAGGCCCCCTCCTCGGTTCAGAGATGGTCGTTCCTTTTTCACGTAAATCAGCGTTTCTCAACCTTTAAGTATTTGCGACCCGAGTTTTCGTAACAGTTTTAATCGCGCCCCCCTAACGTTTTTTTGAAAGGAGCCCACTAATACCAATTTGTTCGTTTTAATTAATGACATACATGTATCATAGATGCATATTTTATTATACCTACTTAACTTTTATCAACCTTTATCTAACTCTATATTTATTTTTCTAGTATCAGAATGTAGTTTAAGTTAATTTGTTTTGGTTTCAGCAGATGTCTTTTTCATATTTTCGATTCTTGTTTTCTTTTGTTCACATCTTCGCGCTCCCCTAGGGGGGCCCACCCCACAGGTGGGGAGAACCACTAACGTAAATGTCCTCCTTGACTCCTCGCTCAAACCAGTGTTCCTCCCTGTCCAGGATGTGCACATCTTCATCACTGAACGAGTGACCACTGTCCTGTAGGTGTACGTAGACTGCGGAGTCCTGGCCTGACGAGGTAGCTCTTCTATGTTGTGCCAGTCGTTGTTTGGTTTCCCCGATGTATAATTCACGGCAATCCTCTTGGCATGTAACTGCGTAAACTATATTACTCTGTCTGTGCCGGGGCACCCGATCCTTGGGGTGGACCAATTTTTGTCATAGCGAGTTTCGGTCATTATGCAAAGGTTGTTTATAAGGTTGGAGAAACCTGCAGTCCACTGAGACTGAGGAAGTCACTTGGATGAGTGATGTAACGTATCTCCCTGGAAAAGAACTAGGTCCAGATGAACTGAATCAACTTTCTAGAAATTTCCTTACCTGGATAATTGATCATGCATCAAGATATACATTTCAATGGGATTCAACTCAAGGTTCTGACTTTGCCACCCCATAAACCTACAGTTCTCCTTGCTGGATTTGCTAATCTGCTTTGAATCCATTATTGTGCATATCCGGTTCAACTTCAGTCTTTGGACAGATGGCCTTATGTTCTCTTCAGGTACTATTTGACATGTTACAGGGTTCAGAGTCGACTCGGTCTGCGCAGACTGCCCAGGCCCTGACGTAGCAATGCAGCCCTCAAACCATAACATTTTCACCACCATGGTTCACAGTTGGCATGTGGTTCTTCTCCTGAAATGCTGTCTTTGGTTTACACCAAACATGTTGACTGCCTCCAAACAGCTGTATCTTTCATTCATCTATCCACAGCACTGTTCCAGAGGGCCTGGATGTTCAATGGCAAACTGAAGTCTTCCGGTCTCGGACAGCAAAGTCTTTTCCTGGTACACACACCTCACATACAGGACAGATTAATGCCATCTCTTTTTACTGACGGTAGATTCATGCACTTTGACAAATTAGATCCTGCAATTACCTTTTGGGTCACTTGGAGATTTCTTTTAGTATCAAACGGGACATTTCGTGGGCTGAATTGGCTGGGCTGGGCAGTCCTGCACAAATTAGCAGTGGTTTGAAATCTTGGTCTCCTGTGAATTATTATCCTTCTAGTGGAATGATTGATTTCAAATAAGTTGGCAATGTTTTTTTTTTTTTTTAATTCCTTAGGCATCCACAAACCTTCTTTCTGAGGGGCCGAGAGTAGATCTTGGCATGTTGACTCCACGCATGTCAATACCAAGGAGAACACCAGGATGGGTCGGCTCCACCTGCATACCCTCTGAGGAGGTTCTAATCATTGGCACCTTATCTGGAACCCCTGATTCTTTAATGAAGTTGAAGTGGTGATAAATGTAGGGGTGTACTTACTTATCCCATATGACAAATCTGCATTTTTGTAAATTTAGATCATGAGAGTGATTACACCATGTCAGTTTGATGGGTCATTTTCTTTCAAGCATATACATAAGGGGGACGTGCAGAGCTGTCGTAACTAAAGGGGGATAAAACTGATGAGCCACAGCATGAAGTTATGGGACAGAGTAGTGGAAGCTCAATTAAGAAGTGAGGTGAGGATTAGTGAGCAGCAGGATGGTGTCATGGCAGGAAAGAGCACCACAGATGAGATGTTTGCTCTAAGGGTGTTGATGGAGAAGTTTAGAGAAGGACAGGAGGAGTTGCATTGCGTCTTTGTGGACCGGGAGAAAGAATACGATGGGGGGCCTCGAGAGGAGTTGTGGTATTGAATGAGGAAGTCGGGAGTGGCAGAGAAGTACGTAAGAGTTGCACAGGATATGTACGAGGGAAGTGTGACAGTGGTGAGAGCTGTGGTAGGAGTGACGGAGGTGGGATTACAACAGGGATCGGCTCTGAGCCCTTTCTTATACCCAATGGTGATGGACAGGTTGACAGACGAGATTAGACAGGAGTCCCCATGGACTGTGATGTTTGCTGATGACATTGTGATCTGTAGAGATAGTAGGGAGCAGGTTGAGGAGACCTGGAGAGGTGGAGATATGAGAGGAGAGGAATGAAGGTCAGTAGAAACAAAACAGAATACATGTGTGTGAATGAGAGGGAGGTCAGTGGAATGGTGAGGAGGCAGGGAGCAGAGTTGGCGAAGGTGGATGAGTTTAAATATTTGGGATCAACAGTACAGAATAATGGGGATTGTGGAAGAGAAGTGAAGAAGAGAGTGCAGGCAGAGTGGAATGGGTGGAGAAGAGTGTCAGGAGTGATTTGTGACAGAAGGGTATCAGCAGTGAAAGGGAAGGTCTACAGGATGGTAGTGAGACCAGCTGTGTTATATGGGTTGGTGACGGCGGCACTGACCAGAAAGCAGGAGACAGAGCTGGAGGTGACAGAGTTAAAGATGTTGAGATTTGCATTGGGGGTGACGAGGATGGACAGGATTAGAAATGAGGACATTAGAGGGTCAGCTCAGGTGGAACTGTTGGGAGACAAAGTCAGAGAGGCGAGATTGCGTTGGTTAGGACATGTGCAGAGGAGAGATGAGGAGTATATTGGGAGAAGGGTACTAAGGATAGAGCTGCCAGGGAAGAGGAACAGAAGAAGGCCTAAGCGAAGGTTTATGGATGTGGTAAGAGAGGACACGCAGGTGATGGGTGTAACAGAACAAGATACAGAGGACAGAAAGATATGGAAGAAGATGATCCACTGTGGCAATCCCTAATGGGAGCAGCCGAAATACCTGTAGACACTGTTTGCATGAAGATCTAATGGTTTGCCTGTTCAAATATGTTAAAAAAATTCAGCAGTTTCCATGGGGTATACTTACTTTTTCATGTGACTGTAAGTGGCAGTGACATCACGGTGGTCCCGCCTCCTGGGGTGACATCCACAGAAATCACAGAATACAAGAGATTATAGGACTATATATAGTGCTGATGCCACATGGGCTGGACGGGCATCCCGGCCAGAAGAGGGGATGGTTCCTTACCCGGACTGGAGGCACCTAATAGGCAGATAGGATTAGACCCAGAAAGGATGGACGGACAGCCCACTCGAAAGGAAACACGTGATATCATGGATGTTAGGTAGAATGCCCAGTAGGGGCTGGGTGGTCTCGTGGCCTCAGAACCTCTGCAGATTTTGCTTTTTTTTTTCTCCAGCCGTCTGGAGTTTTTTTTTTTTTTGTCCGCCCTGGCCTTACTTTTATTCTATGTAAACTGGTATTGCCTAATTTTCCTATTTTTTTCTTGTTTCTTCTCTTTCTTCATCCTGTAAAGCACTTTGAACTACATCATTGGTATGAAAACGTGCTCTAGAAGTAAATATTGCTGTTGTTGTTGTTGTCCCTGGGGGCTTTTAACCCCCAAGGCTAGATGGCAGAAGCCCTGGGATATCAGTGCCCAGTGGGAAGCCAGCAGGACATGTAGTCTGGCAGAGCAGCACTGCTGGGGTCACTGGGTGCCACAAGAGGGCGCTGCAGGGAGACTAACTCCTTACTGTAATGGACTTTCATCTGACCTGGGAGTACTTCCATTAGGCAGTGGCCCTGGCACCGGAAGTACTCCCAGGTCCTTTAATAAAAGGGACTGCACTCCCTTACCCAGGCGAGTCAGACCTGAGAGGAAGAAAGGCAACACTCAACTGGAGGAGGGCAGTGCACTGGTGAGAGTACTGTGGAGATTATTGTGTACTGTGAAGAGAGAAACCTACTTGGTGGTATTGTGGAAAGAAAAAGGTGGAATAAAACATACTTTATTTGAACCCAGGACTCTGTGTGTGCTTGAGTTGGGGGTTTGGCCCATTGACACCCTGGTTTCCATCACAATAGATACTAAATAATAATGAAAAACATAACAATAAAAATACATAATTACAATAAACAGAAGAAAAATGACGATTTCAAATAAAGATGGCACTAACATCAGCTGGGTCACACATAATAAGGTGGACTGGGCATTTACCTCCAATCAGCATGGTACAGATAGAGAAGATCTTCTCAGCGTCCGTGTTGGCGCATACGTTTCCAAAACCCACGCTCGTCAGGCTGCTGAGAGTGAAGTAGAGGGACGCAATGTAGGCGCTGCGGATGGATGGCCCCCCTAATGAGTTATTGATGTACGGGGACTCCAGTCTCTTGCCCAGCTCATGTAGCCACCCTAAGAAAAGAAAGAAAGAGAAAGGAAATGAGCTTCAAAAAAAAAAAAAAACTCCACCCGTTCAAATGAAAAGCTCTGCTTCTGCACCGGTCACTTTGGTTGCGTTTCAGGGTCCAGGGTCCTCTCACCGCCTCCCCCGAGTGGGCTTTAAATGTCTATTATGTTATCAATGCGGATTGTTTAGTTCTCATGGGTCAAAGTGCGTTCTCCTATATTTTGAGGTGGGGGCCCACCTGCCCATCACTGCAGGGGTTTGCGTTTAACCCTATAAAGGGTGAGGAAAATACACAGTCCCTTGCGGTTCATTGAATGCACTTACGGTGGTGAGGAGTTCTCCTGTGTTTACTGCTTTACATAATTTGCGAATTACCGGATTTTGTACCTGATGTTCTGTTTTTGACTTGTGGAAATATTTGGACCCTGTAATTCAGAATAATAAGTTTAATGTCACTGTGCTCTGTACAAAAAATTATTTTATAAATCCACTCACATGGACAGGCCAGGCTAAAGTTAGCACACAGGGGCTCTCAGCATTTAGAAGTGCTAGGCAAGCATTTGAAGACAGAAGGGGACAACTACGAAAATGGGCATTGTACTATTTCTGTATGTCAGAGATGAAATTGAATCCTCTCCTTGCCTTGTTTGGAACCTAAGTAAGGGCCTACACGTGGAGGAACCAGTATAAAAGACTTGGACAGCAGCCACATACTTTGAAGGCAATGGACTGATGGAAGATTACGTCGTCCGTCCTGAAAACCCTTCCAGCGCAACGATGGAAACGGCAGACTGTATACATCGAGATCCCACCTTGATAAAAGTATTGTCATTTGGCTTCCTCCGTTTGTAGTGCCGCGTAAATCTCAGTAAAGAAAGCGAAGTTATTGTCTCCTATGTGATTTCTTACCACCATATCACTATGGGAGGGATATCCATCTATCCATCCATTATCCAACCCGCTATATCCTAACTACAGGGTCACGGGGGTCTGCTGGAGCCAATCCCAGCCAACACAGAGCGCAAGGCAGGAACAAACACCGGGCAGGGTACCAGCCCACTGCAGGGCACACGCACACACACACACCAAGCACACACTAGGGACAATTTAGGATCGTCTGCCTTATTACTTCTCCATTATCCCAACCATATTCACCTGGCCTAATCTCCTTCATCCAATACTCCTCTCGTTCTGGCACTGTGAAATAGAGCAGGAAAGAAAAACAGTCTGATCCATGAAACATGGAAGGTTAGGAAGAAATGTTGCCAAGCCAAAGGGTAGAACTAAAATCAAGAGCTGGGATTCGCTTGGTAGAAACTCATACCAAACTTTGACAAAGTATCCACAAACTGGCACAAGTCACTCGTAATGTTGACTTACTGTATATACGCCACCACCCTGTCATCTGGTTCATTTTTAATAATTATTGGGAAGCCATTTTATTAAAGTTATACAGTCATATGAAAGAGTTTGGGAACCCGTATTAATTCTTTGGATTTTTGTTTCTCATTGGCTGAACTTCCTTTTAATATCTGACATGCCTTATGGAAACAGTAGGATTTCAGCAGTGACATTAAGTTTATTGGATTAACAGAAAATATGCAATATGCATCATAACAGAATTAGACAGGTGCATAAATGTGGGCACCCCAACAGAGATATGACATCAATACTTAGTTGAGCCTCCTTTTGGCCTCTAGACGCTGTCCTCCTATAGCCTCTGATGAGTGTCTGATTCTGGATGGAGGTATTGTTCACCATTCTTCATACAAAATCTCTCCAGTTCAGTTCAATTTGATGGACAGCCTGCTTCAAATCATCCCATAGATTTTCGATGATATTCAAGTCAGGGGACTGTGACGGCCATTCCAGAACATTTTACTTCTCCCTCTGCATGAATGACTTTGTAGATTTCCAACTGTGTTTTGGGTCATTGTCTTGTTGGAATATCCAACCCCTGCGTAACTTCAACTTTGTGACTGATGCTTGAACATTATCCTGAAGAATTTGTTGATATTGGATTGAATTCATCCGACCCTCGACTTTAACAAGGGCCCCAGTCCCTGAACTAGCCACACAGCATGATGGAACCTCCACCAAATTTGACAGTAGGTAACAGGTGTTTTTCTTGGAATGCGGTGTTCTTCTTCCGCCATGCAAAGCACTTTTTGTTCTGACCAAATAACTCAATTTTTGTCTCCTCAGTCCAAAGCACTTTGTTCCAAATGAATCTGGCTTGTCTAAATGAGCATTGGCATACAACAAGCGACTCTGTTTGTGGCGTGAGTGCAGAAAGGGCTTCTTTCTCATCACCCTGCCATACAGATGTTCTTTGTGCAAATTGCACTGAATTGTAGAACGATGTACAGATACACCATCTGCAGTGAGATGTTCTTGCAGGTCTTTGGAGGTGATCTGTGGGTTGTCTGTAACCATTCCCACAATCCTGCTCATATGCCGCTCTTGTATTTTTCTTGGCCTGCCAGACCTGCTGGTTTAACAGCAACTGTGCCTGTGGCCTTCCATTTCCTGATTCCATTCCTTACAGTTGAAGCTCACAGTTTAAACCTCTGAGATGGCTTTTTGTAGCCTTCCCCTAAACCAGGAGACTCAACAATCTTTGTTTTCAGATCTTCGGAGAGTTGCTTTGAGGATCCCATGCTGTCACTCTTCAGAGGAGAGTCAAAGGGAAGGAAGCACAACTTGCAATTGACCACCTTAAATACCTTTATATCTCAGGATTGGACACACCTGTCTATGAAGTTCAAGGCTTGACGAGCTCATCCAACAAGTAATCAGCATTGAGCAGTGACAGGCATTCAAATCAGCACAATGACAAGGGGACCCACATTTGTGCACAGCCAGTTTTTCACATTTGATTTCATACAACTAAATACTGTGTCACTAAAAATCTTTGTTCTGAAAACACCGCAGTACTCAGATGTTCCTAGGAAATGAAACACAGACCACTGTTCTCTTTTTTGTTGAATTATTATGTAGGCAGAGAGGGGATCCCAAACTTTTTCATATGACTGTGCATCCAACTGGTGGTTCTATTACACCTGAAATCTGAAGGTGACACTTATTTTATCTTACAAGGTCTCAGTCAATGTTACGTTTTAGCCAGGGCTCCGTTCTTAGCTTATGTTTATATTTCTTTCCCTTGTCTTTACCACTTATTTCTCAGTTTGAATGATTTATTATGATTGTTTCTGTTCTTATTGTTATGATCATTTATCATTTAGTCTCATCTCATTTTCTGTTATGGTGGAGTGGTGGCTCTGAGGCTAAGGATCTGCGCTGGCAATCGGAAGGTGGAAGGGTAGAATCCCATAAACTCCCTTGAGCAAGGAAACTCCTTAACCTGCCACTGCTCCGTCCTGGGTGTGATGTTAATAGGCATCCAGTCCTGCATGTAGACCCTCCAACCTGAAGAGAAGAACCTGGGGGTTGGTGGCAGAACTCCAGCCACCAAAAAAACCTCCCACTGGTCCCATTCCATCTGAACTGGTGTGGTGCTGAGGGGTCACCCGTCACATGGCTGCACTCAGGTCCTAATCTGGGGTCCTGAGCTGGTTTGTCATGTGGTGACATGCTCATGCGCCTGCTCCTAACCTCTCCTCTCATTTTCTTATCTGCTTTTCATATTATTAGGTTTCGCTGATAGGGTTCATATATTATTGTTTTATTATTATGTATAAGAATAATTGTATACTTTTATTTTTTTAAACGTCTTTCTGTTCCTTGTGTTTTCGGGGTGGAACCTTCCAAGTGGTCGGTCCACACTGTCCATCACTGCTAGGGACAGCCCCCACCAACCCCATAAAAGGAAGGCTGGGGAGTAGAGTCCTCAAGGTTCATTGTATGCGCTTTGGTGGAGTTGTGAGTTTCACTCGTATGCAGATGACACCCAGTTATACCTTCGAATGAAGGATCAAAGATGAAGATCTTGACGAAGATCAAATGAAGTTTCTCCAATGTTGTCTTTAATTAGTTAATTAAAGGAGTGGATGGATGAGAACTACTTGTCTTTAAACAGAGATGTTAATCATTGGAGGGAATGACGCTGATCACAACAATATTCTGTCATCATTTAACTCAGTTGGAATCCCCATTAATTCTACTGAATCAGCCTGCGATCTCGGAGTTATCTTTGACTCTAGCATGTCATTTAAAGCACATACAGTTCGGTCCATAAATATTTGGACAGAGACACCTTTTTTCTCATTCCGGTTCTGTACATTACCACAATGAATTTGAAATGAAACAACTCCGATGCAGTTGAAGTGCAGACTTTCAGCTTTAATTCAGTGGGGTGAACAAAACGATTGCATAAAAATGTGAGGCAACTAAAGCATTTTTTGAACACAATCCCTTCATTTCAGGGGCTCAAAAGTAATTGGACAACTGACTCAAAGGCTATTTCATGGTCAGGTGTGATCAAGTCCATTGTTATGTCATTATCAATCTAGCAGATAAAAGGCCTGGAGTTGATTTGAGGTGTGGTGCTTGCATGTGGAAGATTTTGCTGTGAACAGACAACATGCGGTCAAAGGAGCTCTCCATGTAGGTGAAAGAAGCCATCCTTAAGCTGCGAAAACAGAAAAAACCATCTGAGAAATTGCTACAATATTACGAGTGGCAAAATCTACAGTTTGGTACATCCTGAGAAAGAAAGCAAGTACTGGTGAACTCAGCAACGCAAAAAGACCTGGACGTCCACGGAAGACAACAGTGGTGGATGATGGCAGAATCATTTCCATGGTGAAGAGAAACCCCTTCACAACAGCCAACCAAGTGAACAACACTCTCCAGGGGGTCGGCGTATCGATATCCAAGTCTACCATAAAGAGAAGACTGCATGAAAGTAAATACAGAGGGTGCACTGCAAGGTGCAAGCCACTCATAAGCCTCAAGAATAGAAAGGCGAGATTGGACTTTGCTAAAGAACATCTAAAAAAGCCAGCACAGTTCTGGAAAAACATTCTTTGGACAGATGAAACCAAGATCAACCTCTACCAGAATGATGGCAAGAAAAAAGTATGGAGAAGGCATGGAACAGCTCATTATCCAAAGCATCATCTGTAAATCACAGTGGAGGCAGTGTGATGGCTTGGGCGTGCATGGCTGCCAGTGGCACTGGGACACTAGTGTGTGTTGATGATGTGACACAGGACAGAAGCAGCCGAATGAATTCTGAGGTGTTCAGAGACATACTGTCTGCTCAGATCCAGCTCAATGCAGTCAAATTGATTCATGATACAGATGGACAATGGACCCAAAACATACAGCCAAAGCAACCCAGGAGTTTATTAAAGCAAAGAAGTGGAAAATTCTTGAATGGCCAAGTCAGTCACCTGATCTTAACCCAATTGAGCAGACATTTCACTTGTTGAAGACTAAACTTCAGACAGAAAGGCCCACAAACAAACAGCAACTGAAAGCCGCTGCAGTAAAGGCCTGGCAGAGCATTAAAAAGGAGGAAACCCAGCATCTGGTGATGTCCAGGAGTTCAAGACTTCAGGCTGTCATTGCCAGCAAAGGGTTTTCAACCAAGTATTAGAAATGAACATTTGATTTCCAGTTATTTAATTTGTTCAATTACTTTTGAGCCCCTGAAATGAAGGGATTGTGTTCAAAAAATGCTTTAGTTGCCTCACATTTTTATGCAATCATTTTGTTCACCCCACTGAATTAAAGCTGAAAGTCTGCACTTCAACTGCGTCTGAGTTGTTTCATTTAAAATTCATTGTGGTAATGTACAGAACTAAAATGAGAAAAAAGTTGTCTCTGCCCAAATATTTATGGACCTAACTGTATTACAGAGTTGTCCAAATCATGTTCTTCCAACATAAAAATATTAAGGCGCTTTCTAAATAAACAGGATTCTGAGAAACTCATTCATAGATTTATTTCTAGTAGGATTGACTACTGCAATGCGGTGTTCACTGAATGTTCAAACTGTTCTTTATACAGCCTCCAGTTAATCCAAAATGCTGCTGCAAGAATAATTACAAGAACAAGAAAATGCGAACACATAACTCCAGTTCTTAAATCCTTACATGGGCTCCCGGTTAAGTTTAGGGCAGATTTCAAAATCCTCCTTTTATCATATAAAGCATTAAATGGCTGAGGTCCGGCTTACTTGTCTGAACTTATCATGACTTACAAATCAAAGCGCACGTTAAGATCTCAAGATGCCGGTCTGCTTATGATTCAGGAATTAATAAAATAACAGTGGGAGGTCGAGCTTTTAGTTACAGGGCCCCTAAACTGTGGAATGGTCTGCCTGCTACTATAAGAGATGCCCCTTCAGTCTCAGCTTTTAAATCCCGGCTGAAGACTCATAACTTCAGTTTAGCACACCCCGAGACTGCTTCTCTGTTGTTAGTCGTTATGATAGTTAGAATTTGTTACTGACCCTCACCTATTCGGTTTCTCTTCTCAGTACTCAAATGTGCCACTTGGTGTCACGGCCCACCTGCCAAGTTGTTTTGCCTGCCTAAGGTAAAGTCATCCCTGATGGAGGATCGCAGGAATCTTGGGAAAGAGGGGTCCTTTCATCGGATTGGCTGGCCCAGCACTGACTCAGCTGTGGAATGGCCAATAGGGGGAGGCAGCTTGATGCATGAGGTCTCCAGGACTCCGAACAAATCCAAATCATATTATGTGATATCATCTACTGTTGAATTCTGGTCTGTACCTGTAATATTTTTATTTTTATATTGTATTGAGGATTACTTGTGTTTTGTTCTGTGTATTTTATTGTATTGACCCCCTTTTTTTTGACACCCGCTGCACGCCCAACCTACCTGAAAAGGGGTCTCTCTTTGAATTGCCTATCTTGAGGTTTCTTCCGTTGTTTTTCCCTACAAGGGCTTTTTTTGGGAGTTTTTCCTCGTCATCTTAGAGAGTCAAGGCTGGGGGGCTGTCAAGTGGCAGGGCCTGTTAAAGCCCATTGCGGCACTTCCTGTGTGATTTTGGGCTATACAAAAATAAATTGTATTGTATTGTGACTCTCTTCTGTAGGCATTGCTCTTTTTGCTGAAATTTTTTTCTCCACTTTATTTAGGGTTTTGAATTTTGTGTTGGGACTTGCTTGTTTTCAGATTGCCTGTTTGGCAACTCCTTTAGACTCTTTTGAGTATTCCGCTATATTTTCTGATTTTGTAAAAAAAAAAAAAAAATCCCCCTTTTATAAAGATTCTTTTGTTGCCCATTTCCCTACAAGCCAGGGGCTTTATAGTAATCCTCTCCCTTGTGAAGCACTTTTGATTATTTTTGGGGACTTTGCCTATATATTTTTGAAGTTTTGTAGTAAAATCCCATTTAGCCCACTGCCAGGCCGAAACCAGGCTGTAAAGAAGCAGCTCAGGCCGTCCTAGGGTGTGCCTCATCTGGGCAGGCTAGTTAGGATTCTGGTTACATTTTGGAGGCCTCACACCACTTTGGCTGCATGCACATCAGTAAACATTTGAAAGTGGATTTGCTGCTATATAAAGTCCAATTTTATTTCTCGCATATAATTAAGCACACAGTGCAAATGATATTGAAATGATTATTTACAGAAGCCAAGAAAAAATGAAATAGTTCATCATTAATAGCAAAGCCACAACCCCGTAAACACACACAAGAATTTCTGGCTTGGACAATTAAGAGAGCTGCTGCTGTTTTTTAAAAGGCTTGTAGGTGCCAGTGTTCAGGAAGATAATACTGACATTTTTTGAAATCACAGACTGCTTCTATTAAGTTTTAAATTTTTCTCAAATGAACTATAAAGGACCCAACACATTTTCAAATGAATTTACAGGACCCTTAAGCGTCTTACTTAACTATTTTACAAAGGGATTTACAGGACACCTGAAAGCAACTTCTATCTAAATACATCCGCTTTCCTTCTTCCTTTTGACCAATAATTATCCGTTCTGTCTTCTTGTACCAATAGTTTATAACTTTAACGCATGTGTCTTGTTATCCAAGTACTTTCTGGGGCTTTTATTTTAAAATGGTCAGACATTTAAGTTAATAGTGAAAGAAGATGACAACAACAGATCGCAGAGATACATAGAAGGATCAGAGCTACTGGGCATGGCAGGGCCTCCTGTCTCCTACAACTCCTCCTGCAGTCTCCACCTCATTCCTGATCTATTAAAGTCCTCCATTGTCCACTCTGACTCTGCCCACAGTCCCCACCATGACGCTCATCCAATCTCCATTCAGCTTCATCGCCACTCAATCCCACCCCACTTTGACACTGCTTCCTGTCTCTTCCAGCTCCTCTAACAATCTTCATCCTTGTTCTCAGTGGTGTCCATCTTAATCCTGATCCATTAGACTCCTCCCCTAATCACTATAACTGCCTTAGTCCAGCCTGACTCCACCCACATGATCCATCTTGACACTCACTCAATTTCCATCCAGCTCCGCCCCCATCTTAATCTTATTGTTGCCAGGACTTCACCCACAGTATCCACCATGACAATGAGCCCAAGTCTCCATAATCCTCCTGAGGCAGATCTTCATTGGCAGTCACTCTCCCGTCTGCACTATGACTCCCACCAGACAACAAGCTCATTCCCCATCCTGATGCTGCCCTATCCAGCCTCCTTCAACACCTACTGCAATCTCCATCTAGTCCTCAGTGGTCTCCATCTCCTTCCTGTCCCATTTAATTCCTTCCCCAATCACTAACCCCAGTCTCCCCTAACCAGTCATTGGCTTGACACACACCCAGTCACCATTCAGCTCTGCCCCTGTCTTCATCATATACTTGTTCAGGTATCTGCCCTGACTCCACCCACAATGTCCTCCTCCTCTTCATTCAACCCCACCCACCATCTCCACCCTATGTCTAATGACCACTGCACAAGATGGAGAAAGGCCACGCTAGGGGTCACTGTTGCCCCTTTAAACCCAACAGACAGAGGCACAGGACACAGGTTAAAGACAGACAGACAGACAGACAAAGACAGACAGATAGATACTTCATTAATCCCATGGGGAAATTCACATACTCCAGCAGCAGCATACTGATACAAAAAACAATATTAAATTAAAGAGTAATAAAAATGCAGGTAAAAACAGACAATAACTTTGAATAATGTTAACGTTTACCCCCCTGGCACCAAAAAGATATTTATTCAACTTTTCTTCCTATATAGTGCCCTTCAAGCACCACAGCCACAATACACAGGCAAGTAATAATAAAAATACACACTATACTTCTCTCTTTTCTCCTCCACCTCCTCCCGACTCGCTTGCTGGGTCTTCAGCAGTCCCTTATGTAACTCTTGACCTGGAAGTGCTTCTGCTCTTCCTCCCATGTGACTTGCCAGCACTTCCGGCTCAGATGGAGAATCCCAGTTCTTTAATCCATAGACATATATAGACAGACACCACATTCACGGTGTTGCCCAGTCGACATGATACGTCAGCGTGTACGCCATATTGCGAGTGGCAAAAGTGCCATTTAAACTAATACAGGTAGACGTGGAAACCGGGTTTTCTGATGAAAAAACAGTAACGTTTAAAACAGTATCGTTTACATACAACAGATTTTGGCGAATCGTTTACATGCAATTATTTATATCCATTTATACACTAATAATGGCAATTATTAAATAATAATAATTATTATTATTATTAAATAATTCCTCCCATATAAGTAACATTTCTCTGACTGCCTCCTTCCATCTCCAAAACATTTCTAGACTTTGTCCTGTTCTGATGCAGCACAGTACTGAAGTATCGGTTAATGCCAGAGTCACCTCACGTATAGATCACTGTAATGCTATTCTGTCTGGCATCCCACAAAAATGTATCCATCACTTACAACTTCTTCAAAATTCTACTTCCAGGATAATAACCTGCTGTTCTAAATCCACTGACCATATTACACCAATTCTCTCTCAACTTCACTGGCTCCCTGTTAACTACCGATTACAATACTAAATACCGCTCTTAACATTTAAAGCTCTCCGCAGTCTCGCTGATCTCCTCCAGACTTACACTCCTCTCAGTCACTCAGATCCTCATCTGCAGTTCGACTTTCTGTACCGCACATCAGACTCAGTTCTACAGGAGTTCCAGCGTCTCTCATTGAGCTCCTCAACTCGGGAATTCTCTTCCCTCTCATATCCATCAGCTCGATTCAATAACACATTTTAAAACTGCCCTCAAAACTTATCTTTTCAAACTGGCATACCAATTGTGAATTTTGCACGGTTACTGCCAGTTATCTTTGTTTGTCTTTCTTTTAACAGTGAAATGATACACTCAATGACAAAAAGAAACAATTGTATTGTATACAAATTGGCTTAATAATTTCTGAAAACATTTCACCCACTCCTCTCTCAATCTCTCTCACACACACACACACAATGTGGTTACTTAAATATATAAAGATTTGGATCTAAAATCCATGAAACAGAACTGTCTTACTTTTTCCGTGTGTTGCCACTCTGTAATTTGAGAGTATTCAGTCTGGCAATATGGTGCAGCCTTAGTTTGTGGAAGACAAACACAACTAAAGACATGAGCATAAAATGATGGTTGTCAATTTCAAACTGTGTTTCCTCGATGTGCTCCTTGAGAAAAAACACATCATCTGAACCAATCTCAGCCCGAACAAACTGACTGATCAAAGATCCACTGACAGCTTGTCCTAATGTTGACTGTCGGATAACACGCTCAGCTACTTTGACCACCTTGACTGGACCCTCAGAAGGAATCATCAGACCTCCTTTGTTTTTTAATGTCAGTGAGTGGTAGCTTTGATCATATGACGCCGGTACAGCACCTGTTACCAAACTAGCACGGCACACATCACAGGACAGCTTTCTCAAAATCCTGTCTAAGGGCTACCTGACCTCCCACTGCTTCCTGAGGGGGATTTCTTTGGGAAACTTTCAAAGTTTGAGAAACGTTAACAGCTAACAACGATCTACATAGTTAGTGACTAAATACGTTTAGCCAAAATGTTGTTTGGAGGCTCACTTGAGCACATAAATGCATAGCCTGGCGTAGCTAAAGTTAAGATTATAAAACGGGATTTTCTAATGGCCAAATATAACCGAAACAATTGTTCAGCTTTACCTATGAAATGTAATCCCTGTGATCTGGTTTGGAGCGTACAGCAGTTTGTACAATCCCAAGCAGCACATGCGTGAGGCGTCTTTATCGATTACTTCACTCCACAGTACTCGCAATATGGCGGCGACGTTGATGTACGATGCTGCTGGTCATGCGGCGTCTAGCAATTCTATGTCTATGCTTTAATCAGCCCTGAAGTACTTTGGGTCTTCCGTCCTCGTCTGACTCCCCAGGTTCTCTTGCAGTGGCACCCTCAGTACCCAGCAGGGCTCTGGTATAAAACTACATGTCCCATGGTACCCTGCAGGAATCCGGGGCATTGTTACACTGCAGGGAAGCTGCCATCTAGCGTCTTGGGGGAGGCAGTGTCCAAAAGTTGCTGCCTTCCCCCATCCTTCCATTCTCGGTGTGGCCCAGCTGGGCTGAGCTGCCGGCCGTCTCTTACAGAAGCAATTACGTTTTCAAGCACATAATACAGATATTGGGTAATTGTTTTTTGTTCTTTATTTCACCTGATACGATTTCTCGTATTAGGAATTTGTTAGTTTTCGCATACCCCTTGGGGTCAGAGCGCAGGGTCAGCCATTGTACAGCACCCCTGGAGCAATTACAGGTTAAGGGTCTTGCTCAAGGGCCCAGCAGAGTCGGATCTCTTTTGGCAGTGACGGGGATTCGAACCGGCAACCTTCAGGATACCAGCACAGATCCTTAGCCTCACAGCCAATATTACAATTTGTTTAAATATCAATATGACTTTGTACTTCCGGGTTATGGAGAAAATCTGACTCCCCAGGTTCTCTTACACCCAGAGTACCCAGCAGTGCTGTGGTATACAACTACATGTCCCATGGTGCCCTGCAGGAATCCGAGGCATTGCTACACTGCAGGGAAGCTGCCATCTAATGTCTTGGGGGAAGTATTGTCCCAAAGCGGTTGCCTTTCCCCCATCTTTCCCTTCTATGAGCGTCCCGGCCAGGTTGAGCTGCCGGCCATCTATTACACTGTATGCACCGATTGCCTGGACCGTTGGCATCTACAGTGTCCCCTGGATGCATAAGGAGTCCAAAGACCCTTAAACCAAATCGAGCGGGACAAGCGCAGCTTGGCCGCTGCGTGGCATGTGTCACTTCTCGCTCGGCTGCGTTCCGTGGGAGTCGCATCTGAGGGTGGCAGCATGTCAGAGAGTAAGCCAGCTGGCTGCAGGTATAATTAGCGCCTCTCCATGGCAGATAAACAACGAAGGGAGAAGAAGCTGCATTTAATTATCCTGTCTGACCCACATATGGAGACAGTGACAATGGGAGCCATCCAGCGGGGCCCCTCGGCACTCTGAAGCGCCTGTTTATAATTACAGAGTGCCGGATGAGTGCAGCAAGGCTGTGCAATTAGCAGCTCGGTAAACTTAAATAATTCTAAAGGTTAAGTCAGTCAATGTTAAGCTGAGAGCGAGCCAGCGAGGGGGGCTTCAGATCACAGGAATGGGGGGGGGCGGTGCAGGTGAAGGGCAGCAGTGGGCCATTTACAGATAGAAAAGGTCCCCAAGTACCCAGAGAAGTGCCCAGGTAGCAACAGATGGACAGACTGACTGGCATTTCTCTCCGGGTCTCATGTCTGTGACTTCTTTGTGTTGGCACTCTGAGTCATCTCGCTTTGGATCTGCAAAATTCCTCAAATGCCACCATCAGAAAATGTCGCTGAAATTGAACCTGAAAGTAAATGGCACACAATGTGGATGTGCGCGAGTGTGCTGCACGGTACAGTCAGAAAAACGGGGGGGGGGGGGGGGGGGGGGGGGGCAACAAAAGTGCAGGAATTATTTGGCAGGGGCCAATTTAGCATCGCCAGCCCACTTACCCCGCATGTCTTTCAAAATAGTTAACCCCGTCTGTGAACATCTGAATAATCACAGCATGTGTACATTTCTAAAAAAAAAAAGGTGTTTATTTTGCCATAATTAACATAATTGCAATAAGCAGACAACCAAAAAATATTTCTGTCATTACAATAACATTACTTATGTCATTTCAATATCTGTTCATAAATTCCACATTTTAAATCCATTATGGTATGTGAGATTTAGACCATACTGTAACTTTATATTATAAACAATAGGTGATATGTGATTTGGAATACAATGTAAATTACAATAAACTGGAATGTATGAAAAAATAACTCCAGCCTTCATGTCGTTACACTGGCTTCCAGTTACGTTTAGGGCCGATTTCAAAATCCTCCTTCTCACATCAGAACTTTAGAACATTCCGGACGAGGACAGGCCATTCAGCCCAGCAAAGCTCGCCAGTCCTAACATCAAGTTGAGTTTTGAAGGTCCCTAAAGTCCTCCTGTCTACCACACCACTTGGTCGCTTATTTCACGTGTCTCTGTGTGTAGAAAAACTTCATAACGTTTGTGTGAAATTTACCCTTAAGTTTCCAGCTGTGTCCCCGTGTTCTTGATGACCTCATTTTAAAGTCACCGTCTCGACCCACTGCACTAATTCCCTTCATCATTTTAAACACTTCACTCAGGTCTCCTCTTCATCTCCTTAAGGCTCAGCTCTTTTCATCTTCCCACATAACTCATCCCCTGTAGTCCTGAATCAGCGTCATCGCTCTTCTCTTGACCTTTTCTAGCACTGCTATGTTCTTTGGACACCAAAACTGCACCCAGGACTCCAGATGAGGCCTCACCAGTGTGTTATAAAGCTGGAGCAGAACCTCCTGTGACTTGAACTCCACACATCAAGGCGCTATATAACTTGACATTCTGTTAGCCTTCTTAATGGCTGGAAGTTGATCGTGTCGCGTCCACTATGACTCTTCTCATAAGGTATTGTCGCAGTTGAGGTATTTATCCACCTCTTGAACCCTCAGGTACGACTCCAAGCACCAGGTAAAAGTCTAAGACTTCTTTATTTTCTTATTACACAGTGCACAAAGCACCCTCCACTCCACACTACTCATATAAACCAATAAACCAAATACAAATATCAATCCTCCACTCCCAGACACTTCGCCACCCTACCTCCCAGCTCAGCTCGGTGTCTGGGCTTTCCCAGAGTCCTTTATACCCCCTGACCCGGAGGTGTTCCTGTTCCATTACCCATAAGTCCTTATTCCTTCTGGGTCAGGGTAGAAGTCCTTTTCTTCAACCTGGAAGTACGTCATCTCTCCTGTTCACGTGACCAGGACGTACTTCCAGGTTATAGGGCACATATGAGTCCACGGGCCTCCCGACAGCGACTCCCAGTGGTCCCCAAGGTATCCAGCAGGGCTGTGTATAAAAACTACATAGTCCATGAGGCCCTGCTGGAATTCGGGGCACGTCCATGCTGTCGGGAGAGTTCCTCCTGGTGGCCTGGGGGTGAGGGCCAGAATATGAAGCCGGCAATCCATCACAGTATGTTTTCAATTTTCAGACCTCTCATTGTGGATTCAAATGTAACATTTTTACTTCCTTTGTGTAATACTTAATATTAATTTACATTAAATTTCATCGGCCAAAAATCTTCCCAAGCCTGTCTGCTCTTCAAGTCCCCGTGTAATGATTCAGCAGATTCGAGATTATCTGCCGCTCCACATATCTTGCTATCATCTGCAAACTTAACCTGCTTGTTTTTTATATTTGTATCCAAATTATTTATATCTCTCTATTATATAACAAATCCTGCGATGAAACGAAACTTTTTTGAAGAGATTGTTTTCAAGTCCCACCGTCCTCTCAGTGGCCCACGCCCGCGGTCCTCTCACCTCTGATTCGTGTGAATGCTTTTGACAGACATGGTTCTTGCTCTCTCAGTTATTATAAATTTTACGTTTTCCTCACTTTAAGTTCCCAATTAAAGAAGACGTATTAAGTCCAAATCTTAATGAGTACACGGGCAATCCTAGCATCGAGAAACGATGAAGTCAAATGAATTAAAGCGAAAATTGTCGGTCGGTTACACGGCAAATTGGTTAAATGCGTATCAATAGACTATGATGGAACAGTTGGTGGTGATGGCGCAGAAGATGAAAACATCAACTTACAATATCACGAAGAATATCTACAACCATTAACAGCGTCTGGTCTTCCACCGGCCGAATTACTGTTGAAAGAAGGATCTAGTGTAATGTTATTGCGTAATTTATGTCTGAGTGATGGGCTATGCAATGGAACAAGATTAGTTGTATTCAAAACTGATCGAACAATTCTGACATGTAAAATATTAACAGGCGACAAGAACGGTGATGTAGTCCATCTTCAGAGGATAACATTAGGCACCAAAGGAGATCTTGTTATGCCATTCGTATTAAAACGTTTACAGTTTCCTGTTAGCATATCTTTTGCAAAGACAACAAGTCACAGGGGCAAACATTCGAAAAAGTCATTTTATTTAATAGAGAGAAAGAAACGAAATTCAATCACGGGCAGTTAAGTCCAAACACAGAATCAAAATTTCCATGCGATATTGACAAAAATGTAATTCAAAAAATTGTTTTTACTGAAGTTTTAAAAAGTATTTGCATGTTAATTTCAAAGCCATACAGAACGAAATCGTATTACGCAACGAATACCTCTAACACAACGTAAAACAATTTTCTTTCAATTTATTACATTTTTCTATTTTCTACTATGGTTAATTACATTTCTGTAATGTAAAATAGTTAGTTCTATTATGCATAAGTAACAACTCCCATGAAAATAACAGTCTGTTTAAATTGCACATCTGCTTCCCCATATGCAGGCAAAGAGGCCGGTGCGGAGCGCCTGCCCAGGGGTTGGTGAGTGAAGCGAGCAGGGGGCTAAGCCCCCTAGTATGTATCCATCCATCCATTATCCAACCCACGATATCCTACCTACGGGGTCACGGGGTTCTGCTGGAGCCAATCCCAGCCAACACAGGGTGCAAGGCAGGAAACAAACCCCGGGCAGGGCGCCAGCCCACCACAGAGCCCCCTAGTACTATATTAAAAATAGCAGCAGCCCCAGCACTGCCCCCTGCTGGTCACCACTCTTAACATCACCCAATTCTGATGAGGTTCCTGGCACCATCACCCCTCTGCTTGCAGTGTCTGAAGCCAATTCTGCACCCACACCCTGAACTACCACTTCTTTTAGTTTGATGCCCACCCTCTCATGTGGCACCTTATCAAACGCTTTCTGAAAGTCCAGATCTATAATATCATCTGTGCCATTTTGATCATTTCCTTTTGTTGCCTCCTCATAGAATTCCAGCATGTTGGTAAACACATGAGCTCCATCCGCTGAACCCATGCCAACTGTTCAATAAACCTCCTGCTCTTTCCCATACTAATACATTCTGCTGTAGAGGTCTGGTGCCACTCAGATTCACACCGTCGAAGGGACGGTATCTTGTTTATTTTTTTGCCGGGGATTCCAAGAACGCACCCAGCCTTGGCCTGACCCACACTCACCCACAGACAGAGATGGAAAATCCATCCATCCATCCATCCATCCATCCATCTTCTTCCGCTTATCCGATGTCGGGTCGCGGGGCAGCAGCTTCAGCAGAGATGCCCAGACTTCCCTCTCCCCAACCGCCACTTCTAGCTCTTCCGGGGGAATCCCGAGGTGTTCCCAGGCCAGCCGAAAGACATAGTCCCTCCAGCGTGTCCTGGGTCTTCCCCGGGGCCTCATCCCGGTTGGACGTGCCCGGAACACCTCACCAGGGAGGCATCCTAATCAGATGCCCGAGCCACCTCATCTGACTCCTGTCGATGCGGAGGAGCAGCGGCTCTACTCTGAGCTTCTCACCCTATCTTTAAGGGAGAGCCCAGACACCCTGCGGAGGAAACTCATTTCAGCCGCTTGTATTCGTGATCTTGTTCTTTCGGTCAGTACCCATAGCTCATGACCATAGGTGAGGGTAGGAGCGTAGATCGACTGGTAAATTAAGAGCTTTGCCTTACGGCTCAGCTCCTTTTTCACCACGACAGACCGATGCAGAGCCCGCATCACTGTGGACGCCGCACCGATCCGTCTGTCGATCTCACGCTGAATAAATAAATATTATTTTCATATAATTAAATAAATATTATTTGATCCAATAAGTCAAATAAATGAATGAATAATAATACATTAAATGGAAAGTAAATATAAACTACAAAGAATCAAATAACCCTCCCCTTCTCCCCTACGCCGATAACAAATCCAACACACAACAATAAACACCTACGACAATGTCCATGAATCATCCAACATTATCCAAAACTGATCATTTTTCATTTGTTATTCATAACACTGGTCTACAAAAAAATAATTTATTGTTTGCTACTGGTAAGGTGACCAGAATTTTATGGGCCAATCCGGGGACATGGGGGTGGCTAGAATCTACAGATCACGAGTAGGGACTGTAAACACTACAGAGTACAAAGCGAAAGCTTATCACGTGATTTCTCGCCAAAGTTGCAGGGTGCGGAGAGCATAACCTCCGTCAAAACACCGCGCACGCGCGCCGAGTTCAAATTATCGCGGTGATGAGATACATTCAAAAAAAGTGAACCAGCTGAAACCGGGGACGAAATCTTAAACTGGGGACATGTTTCTGAGTGGGGACAGTTGTCCGAAAATGGGGACTGTCTCCGGAAAACGGGGACGGATGGTCACCTTACTACTGGGAACTTCCGACCGGCTCTTTATTAAGATTTCGTATATGAAATCGGAACGACACTAGCACGTCAGGTTTTTGAGATACACATCATTGACGTTTTGACACGTTTGAATATCAATATGATATAGCAAGACGATATCTGGAGTTTGGACTGTCTCGCCAAAACTGTTTTGATTTGTTTATTCTGAAAACAAACCGGAAGACGACACCAGCAGGGTCCCCACAAGCTCAGCATTACCAAGAAAATTCTGGAAAACCCGCACGAATGAGGCTGCTGATTCAGTGGGCTTCAGTTTCCTTCCTCACAGGTGGCGCAGTGGTAGTGCTGCTGCTTTGCTGTAAGGAGATGTGGAAGTTTGTGGGTTCGTTTCCCGGTTCCTCCCTGTGTGGATAGCGCTTTGAGTACGGAGAAAAGTGCTATATAAATGTAATGAATTATTATTATTATTATTATTATTAGAACTCCTCGTCAGACATCAGTTCACGGATTTCAGGGCCAACAAAAACACCTTCCTTATAGTTTTGGCTTCACTTTTCTCGAGACCAAACTTATTTCTTAAATGCTGAAACGCATCGACGTTTCTGTCCATCGCCTTGACAACATTTTCAGCAGAGACTTTATCTCCTGACAGTCCTCATGAAAACTGCTGGTGTCCTTCTACCGCCGCTCTGTCGAGAGTATCCTGGGCTAACTGCCTCTGCGTGGCACAACAGCACAGAGGAGACACTTCGGTGGATTGTAAAGACGGCCCATCAGATCATCGGCTGCTCTTTATCCTCTCTGGATGAACTGCACAGCTCTCGCTGCCTCAGGAAAGCGGAACAAATCTTAAAAGACTCTTCACACCCCGCTCATGACATCAGGCGTTGAAACAAAGACAAACAGACTGACTGGCAGTTTCTACCCTGTTGCTATGAGGCACCGAATGCCACCTCATCACCTCCAATGCAGCAGTGCAACAGATGACATCTTGTGCAATAAGGTCTTATGCTGAATGTTTGTGTTCTACCTTATTCTTCTTATCCTTTCCTATCCTTTTGTAATTATATTTATTTATATTTTGACACCGCAGGGAATTCATCCAATTTATGACAATAAAGAGATTCTGAATCTGAATCTAATGAACAAAATATCCTGAAATGCAATGTTATGTTTAAGAGTAAAACCGAACACCTACTGCAGCGTCAAGTCTGAGTTGTGTCATTATGCTTAAGACTTGGTAATCAGTAACAAATATTTTTTCTGCTAATTAAAAACAAATAATTTTTAAATAAAATTAATAATGTGTGCAGCTGGATGATAAATTGGACTGGACTGCCAATAGATAGATAGATAGATAGATACTGATGCTCTGTGAAAGAGAGGACAGAGCCGACTATACTTCCTTAGAAGGCTGGCGTCCTTCAACATCTGCAATAAGATGCTGCTGATTTTCTATCAGACGGTTGTGGCGAGCGTCTTCTTCTACACAGTGGTGTGCTGGGGAGGCAGTATAAAGAAGAGGGACACTTCACGTCTGGACAAACTGGTGAGGAAGGCAGGCTCTATTGTAGGCACGGAGCTGGACAGTTTGACATCCGTGGCAGAGCGACGGGTGCTGAGCAGACTCCTGTCAATCATGGAGAATCCACTGATCTACTGAACAGGATCATCTCCAGACAGAGGAGCAGCTTCAGCGACAGACTGCTGTCACCGTCCTGCTCCACTGACAGACTGAGGAGATCGTTCCTCCCCCACAGTATGCGACTCTTCAATTCCACCCGGGGGGGTAAACGTTAACATTATACAAAGTTATTGTCTGTATACCTGCATTGTTATCAATCTTTAATTTAATATTGTTCTTTATCAGTATTCTGCTGCTGGAGTATGGGAATTTCCCCTTGGGATTAATAAAGTATCTATCTATCTATCTATCTATCTATCTATCTATCTATCTATCTATCTATCTATCTATCTATCTATCTATCTATCTATCTATCTATCTAATGACAATGTAAACAACTCACAGCTGTTAGTAGCGTGTGGCATCCCTAGTTTGAATTACCGGCATTTATCAAAATGGTTATCCATCTTTACTGTCCAGTCACCCTAGTTGTCCAAGACCTGGAACATCATAACTAAAAAACGGGACGTGCTGCTGAACGAAAACGGTTTTCAGATTTGCAGTCAGCAAGTGAAATTTGTTAAAAGAAGAGGTGGAAGAATCCCAGTAGCAAAATGCTTGTTGACCAGTGGAATTCCTCTGTCTCTACTGTGGCAGATGAAATTTAATGTCACTAAATGTAAAATATTACACATAGGAAGAAACAATGTTAGGTTTGAATACACAATGGGTGGTCGGAAAATCGAGAGTCCACCTTATGAGAAGGACTTAGGAGTCGTAGTGGACTCTAAGCTATCGACTTCCTGACAGTGTGCAGAAGGCGTTAAGATGGCTAACAGAATGTCAGGTTATATAGCGCCTTGATGTGTGGAGTACAAGTCGCAGTTAGGAGACACACACAAACACACCCACACACCAAGCACACACTAGGGCCAATTTAGAATCGCCAATCCACCTGACCTGCATGTCTTTGGACTGTGGGAGGAAACCCACGCAGACACGGGGAGAACATGCAAACTCCACGCAGGGAGGACCTGGGAAGCAAACCTGAGTCTCCTAACTGCGAGGCAGCAGCACTACCTATGGCGCCACCGTGCCGCCCAGAATTTTATATTATATATATATATATATATATATATATATATATATATATATATATATAGATAGATATCTATTGACTACTTTTATGTATGTAGATTGCATAATACCATACATTGTATCAATGTTCATATTTCTTACTACACGTCAATATTGCTGCCTCTTTTTTGTCGTCTTGTTTGTGTTTTAATTTTAATTGTAAATCTTAATTTTTAATTTTAATTCTATTTTAATTTTTTATTTGCACTTCATGTTGTTACACTGTGGACCCTGAGCTTTGCAATTTCGTCTATCTGTATACTTGTATATGGTTGAGATGACAATAAAGTTCACTTTGACTTTGACTGTTCTCATCCAGAATGTTCTAATTCCGTATTCGGTAATCGGTTAAATTTATACTTCAGAACTTGTCACAGAACTCTGTGCCTGTAGTCAGTGAAGAGCATTATAATAATTAGACTGAATTGAATTTAATGTAAATGTACAGCAGGACGGGTTTGAGTGTATTTTTTTATGGTGTGTCTGCCTAAATGTCAAATTCCATCCATTGTTTCAACCCAAACCCCCCCACCAGACTACCAGACAGGCCTTCATTTCCCAGCTCAATTACTCCTCTGTCCTCTTGGATGTTTACTTCAGCCTGTCCATCATCCACAAACGAGTACGGAAATGAAAGTTTGTTTCAGGACTCCAGTCAGCCCACAGATCTGCCTGCGTGATGGAGTCATTTGATACATTTGATATATCATATACTGCAGCATTACGCACAACAGGCTAAGAAAGCACCAAAATAGACAAGGAGGTGTCAGCGAGTGGCGTCTTTGTCTAACGCACAGCGTGTGCTTTATGTGGCTGACTGAGTAACGTGGGCATGAGTCACAGGATGGCGGGCTCCTCTGTGGCATTGTGCTCACTTGAGGGTCCAAATGGAGAGCAGTGAAACTTAATGTCACTGCTGAAATCCTACTGTTTCCATAAGGCATGTCAGATATTAAAAGGAAGTTGCTACTTTGAAAGCTCAGCCAATGAGAAACAAAAATCCAAAGAATTAAGAGGGGTTCCCAAACTTTTTCATATGACTGTACTTTTGAGGGCAGTGGTCTCATGAGCACCCCCCTAAATGGTCACACTGTGTTCGAACCTTTGGGTTGGCACTCCTGCAGGGCCGGCCTATAAGATGTGAGTACATCCCAGTTTTTCATATTCTTCAGGAGACCCCCTGGCTGATGTTGAAGCCACCGATCATGGTAGACACCGTAGCGAAACACTTAGCAAAATTACACACAAGAATGAATTGTTTGTGGCCTGATTAGCACAGGTCAGGTTATAGGAAGAGATGTCCGGCCAATATGAAGCCGCCAGACATGGAGTGTCCAGTGTCCAGCTAACATACAAAAAAATCATCAGATGTTGTGGTCACTTCATGGGCCATCAAGTCAATCACTATACAATGAATGAATTTGTTACCTACCGATATCCCAAGTCACTGGATCGTTGTTCTCCATTTCCTTTCGACCAATCACGTACCAGATACAGGCCATCCAGTGGGCCAGCAGGGCAAACATGGACATGAGCAATGTGAGCACCATGGCACTATACTGAGAGTAACGGTCCAGCTTCTGGAGGAGGCGCAGCAGGCGCAAGAGCCGCACCGTCTTCAGTAAATGCACTAGTGAGGTCTGTGTACAGAAAAAAGGAAGAGAAGGGCTGGTCAAGCAGGGACATGGAGGGTCAGGGTGGCCACAGAAACAAGAGGATTGTGACGAAGGGCACCCACCACCGTGATGTTGAATGCATACAGTAGGTCAAAGGGCAGAGCAGCAATCAGGTCCACAAAGAACCAGGTGGCGGCGTAGTGGATGCAGATGGACCGCGGCTCATAGACCACCTGGCCTGACTGGCTCACATAAGTGGTGCGAAAGTTCAGTGCAATATCTGAAGGACAGAAATAAAAAAGATTATTTTCTAGGGACAGAGATTCTTCCATGACTTAGCCTTCCCGGAGGTAAACAGAAGAGATTATTGTCGAAGGGTGTCATCTCCCAAGACTGCCATTACTTGACTGGCATCCTACCAGCTCACCCAAGCATACTGACCCAGGATGAAGAGCATCTCCACAGCGATGTCGCTGACAATGGTGCTCCGAGAAGCAGACTCGCAGTCATCATAGGCGGTGAAGCAGACGTTGTAGGGCACCGTTACGGCCACATAAAACGTGGCCAGGAGGATCAGCCAATCCCAGAGCGCCTTGCAGATGCTGTAATGAAGCAAGATGAAGCGAGATTTCTGCACGGCTGCCACTTTGTACTCCGGAACGGACGGCTTGTTGTCAAACATGCTCTGGAAAAAGAGAAAAGACAGGGGTTAGCAGCAGGCCTGATGGTGACTGACCTCACACTCCTCAACCCTTTTAGAAGTTTCGCACATGCAGTCAGTCCTCTTAACTCTCAGAGGTCCCAGGTGTACCGTCTTTGGCCTCCTTCCATTCCTTTCATACTGCCATTGGAGGGTGACACTGGATAGAAAATTCTACCAGATGGGCAGGAATGAATGTCCACCACATCTAAGACAAGACTGTGGACAGTTAGGTCCAGTGCTTGGTATAAGGTTTAGGTTCATCGGCCCTCGTCATCCGCAATGATCCTGTCTTTATTTTATAGGATACTTCCTTACCATACAAGTCTGTATGTGACATTTCTGCCTTTACACATCTGACCCTGTCAACTGTTACTGTTATTTCTGAGAAGTGGAAATGTTGAGGACCAACATCTGCTTAGTCATGATGCTGTTGACCGAGGAAACTCACACAGCAGGGCCGTCGAGTGCTGAAGCGCATATAAAAATGGCCTATCCTGTGTGGCATCACTCACAACAGAGTTCTAAACTGCCTCAGGAAGCAACAGTAGCACAAGAACTGAAGGTCAGGAGCTTCATGAAATGGGTTTCCATCACCGAGCAGCTGAACACAAACCCAAGAGCACTACGTGAAATGCCAGGCATCAGCTTGAGTGACGTATGGCACACCAGAGCAGTGGAAACGTGGAGTGACGGATCACACTTCACTATCCGGCGGTCTGAGGGGTGAATCTGGGTTTGGAGGATGCCAGGATAGTGCTGCCTTCCAGACTGCCTAGTGGCTGCTGTAAAGTTCGGTGGAGTCTGGCTTCAGTCAAGGGTCCTGTTAATGCTACAGAAGACAAAGAGCTATTGAGACAATTGTGCGCCTAAAGTTTGACGGTGGCACTTCTGTGTTCACGGTAGTGAAATAATAATAAATAAAAAATTATTATTATAAAGATATATTTATTTATAATTAAATACATATATAAATATATAATTACAAAGATACAAAGATGCCCTAAAAGGAAGAGGATAACCGTAAACCTCTGGCTTGTTAATAAAAGGCAACATGGAATCTTTATAAAAACGAAGATTTGCTTAACTGTAATACAAAAATGCAAGAAAATGCTGCTTTTATTATATTTTATACACACAGACACACACACACATTATATATATATATATATATATATATATATATATATATATATATATATATATATATATATATATATATTATTGTCACATGCGTGTGCTTGGGGAACAGCTTACAAGTTGATGACAATATTAACCTGGGACACCTGGGGGCAGTGTGCTATAATGGCATCTCTTCTTCTCTACCCTCTGTAGAAAGAAAGATTGACGGGCCAACATCCATGACGTCACTTCTGGGTACTGACCAACTATACCCACCTTTTCCTCCGAGAAACCATCAAAGCCAAAGATACCGCCCATCTTGGGACAGACACGATTTTCCACACAGAGACCGTCTATGAAATAGCGCTGTACCACATGTTTTCTTTTGCACCTTTTGTGCACATTTCAATATATGGAGTTTGCCTTTGGGTGCCCCAGACCCTTTGAGGATCTTGTGTGTTTCCCTTACAATTGTGTATGTATATATATATATATATATATATATATATATATATACTGTCACACACGTGCGTTTAAGAGACAGCTAAAGGGCCTGGGGAACTGTAATACTACACCAGACAAGGGGGTGGCAGAGTTTGCGGACTGTCTCTCTCATTTTCTTGCAGACCATTCCCGGGAAATCTCACCAGGTTCCAACGCCTCTGATGATGCCACTTCCGGTTCCCGGCTAGATGACATTGTTTCCTTCCCCAGCCCTTAAAACCGCCATGTTACCTGCAAATATTCAGTTCTGTTTTGGACTCTGTTCTATGCACATCGTGCTTCAAGAATGTAACTTTTGCAGCTGGGAAAACAATATACGGGTGGCTGCCCCAAACCTTTCTGATGTCTGAAGATATACTGTATATGTGTGTATACATTGTAAGACGCTAGAGGTCGCTGTTGCCACATTCAACCCAACAGACAGACACACTGCACACAGGGTAAAATCACCAAGAAGATCTTTAATGTTTTTTCTTCTCGATGCAGTGCCCAAAAGCACTTCTGCCACCAGACACAAGCAAAAATAATAACAACTATACACAAATCTCTCCTCCACTCCTCCCTGTGTCCTGCTCCCTCCCAACTTTGACCTGGAAGTGCTTCTGTCCTTCTAGCCACATGACTTGTATGCACCTCTGGGTCAGATGGAGACTCGGACATACTTCTGTCCCCGTGACTCAGGAGTGCTTCCGGGCTATACAGGAAATATAAACTCTTGAGCCTCCCTGCAGCGTGTCCTGGTGGCACCCATGACACCCAGCAGGGCTGTGAAGCCCAACTCCAACTCCCATGGTGCCCTGCAGGAATCTGGGGTGCCGCTGTGCTGCAGGGGCATCTCCTCTAGCATTCTGGGGGAGGCAGTGTCCCTCTTTAACTGCTTTCTCCCATGTTTGAGCAGCCAGCCAGGATATAGCAGGTTGGATAATGGATGGATATATATATATATATATATATATATATATATATATATATATATGTGTGTGTGTATATATATGTGTATATACAAATATATATGTATGTTTTTATCTTTGAAATTATATATAGTACATGTACATAATTGTAGCATATCTCTGTAATTAGACATTAGCTTACTTTACTTTAATATATTTTACAATTATTAATATAAAATATATTTATGTATATACTGTATTATATACAGTATATATATACAATATATTATAACTATAATTTATTTTTCTATTATTATTATAATTATACTATATCGTAGTAAAATCTGTTTTTATCTTAACAATTATATTTATTTTTATATATATATATATATATATATATATATATATATATATATATATATATATATATATATATATATATACGGGGCGGCATGGTGGCGCAGTGGGTAGCGCTGCTGCCTCGCAGTTGGGAGATCTGGGGACCTGGGTTCGCTTCCCGGGTCCTCCCTGCGTGGAGTTTGCATGTTCTGCCCATGTCTGCGTGGGTTTCCTCCGGGCGCTCTGGTTTCCTCCCACAGTCCAAAGACATGCAGGTTAGGTGGATTGGCGATTCTAAATTGGCCCTAGTGTGTGCTTGGTGTGTGGGTGTGCTTGTGTGTGTCCTGCAGTGGGTTGGCACCCTGCCCGGGATTGGTCCCTGCCTTGTGCCCTGTGTTGGCTGGGATTGGCTCCAGCAGACCCCCATGACCCTGTGTTCGGATTCAGCGGGTTGGGAAATGGATGGATGGACATATATACACACACAGTATATATATCAATTATAATAAAAAAATCTTGGAAGGAGATAAGACGTGACTTTTTCTGAGAGATTCTTTCACGTACAGCAAGGCAAGAGATTTAACCAGGCCCGGGACCGGAAATAAAAGATGAAGAGTAGATGACAAAGTAGAACATCGTAAAGAATTCAAAAACGTTTGCGCGATACTCAGGTTAGAGATAATGGAAGTACGAAAATTCGAAAGTCTCAAAAGAATGAGAGTAAAGATCGCATTAGTGTAAACAAAGGGAAATTATTACTGAGTGAAACAACAGAACAGCAAAAAGAGATTGAATATATTGTTCAAATTTAAACTTTAAGTTGGAGACTTGTGGATCATCTAATTTGTGTTGCCATCAGGGATAAGTAGTGTTTCTTCCCAATGAAGAGGCGTATCTGCGAGAATTAAAAGATTTGTTATTTGGTGAAAGTGAAATCCACGTACGCGAGTGGCAGAGATGTGAAGTGGCTGGCACGTAGCGCAGGCTGGGGGTTGGCGAGTGTATATATAAATGTTGCATCTGAATTAAAAATGTGTTTGTAATTATATATAAACTGCATATATACAATGTATTTAATTATATTAACTAAAAATGTCTTTTAAATAAATCTTTAATTTATTATTTTAGCAACATATTTTAGTAAGATGCTTTCATCTTTCTAAATGTATATCTTATTAAATCTCTCTATAATGATATACTGCGTATATACTTTTTTACAATTATATATATATATATATATATATATATATACACTGTATACACACAATATATTTAATTAGAAGTAAATACACCTTTCTTATTGTCACAGGAGGCTGGGGGACAGACTCAGCCGAGACACCTGGAAGGACTGGGAGGTGACGTATTCGTCCTCCGGGCCACAAGGGGGCAACCACCCTGGATCAGGAGAGGATCACAGGAGAGGAGCAAGGAGGCTGAAGCCCGTTGGGGCCTGTGGCCACCATCAGGGGACGCCCCGAGCCTCAGAGAGCCCGGGAGGCATTCACTTACGCCACACCCGGGAAGATGGAAGAAGAGCCTTCCAGGGATGACCGGAATGTTTCCGGGTGCAAGGGCAGCACTTCCGCCACACCAGGAAATGCTTCAGGAAAAACACCGTCAAGCACCTGGAGCACATCCGGGTGAGAATAAAAGGGGCCGCCTCCCTACGATCAGGGAGCAGCAGTCGGGAGTGGGAGCAGGACGAAGCTCCCGTGGAGAGAGGAAAGGCGGCCCACGGACAGTGAGAGAGAGGCCCGTATTAGGGGTGATTGGTGCTGGGAGCACTGTGTGCTGTGCGGGACAGTGTTGTGTTGAGAAAAATAAACGCGTGTTTTATGAAGATGTGGCCTTGGTGTGATGGCATCCGGGCATGTCTCACATTAATTTATTTATTTCTGTATTGTTTTTATTTTTATGTCTTCTTTCACAGGCCCTGTTTTCCCAGCCAGATGATTTCCAAAGGCTCCAAAGATGTCAGGAAGGCCTGGGAGGCAATGAGCTGACGGGTTTAGCAAAAGAGCAGTTGAGAGGACCAGCTGGGCTGTGAACCAAAAGCCGTTGGTCAGAAAGTGTGGTGAGCTGGTCCTGCCGTAACTGAAAAATCCCCTCCCTCACTAAATTTGATGCGCTCATCTCTCATGGATTGTTTTAAATCATCTAAAAGTTTGGAGCCCACAAACTGCACGTCAGTAACTTGAGTGTGATGGTGACACGTGTGTTTGGTCAACATTAACAAGAAGACTGAGACTACTGGATGGCAACCAAAATGGTTGAAATCTCAAAAAAAAAAAAGTAAAAATAGGTAAACCAACCATCCATCCATCCATTTTCCAACCCGCTGAATCCGAACACAGGGTCACGGGGGTCTGCCGGAGCCAATCCCAGCCAATACAGGGCACAAGGCAGGAACCAATCCCGGGCAGGGTGCCAACCCACCGCAGGACACACACAAACACACCAAGCACACACTAGGGCCAATTTAGAATCGCCAATCCACCTAACCTGCATGTCTTTGGACTGTGGGAGGAAACCGGAGCGCCCGGAGGAAACCCACGCAGACACGGGGAGAACATGCAAACTCGAGCAGGGAGGACCCAAAATAGGTAAACAATATGGAAAAAAATGAATAAAAATAAATAAAACGTAGCAATGATTATTAAATACAACAGACACCTAACTGAAATGGCCAGAAGCATTCCGGTCAGATTTAGGGTTTTGGGGCTGTAAAAAGCAGGCTTGGCACACAAACCGCTGCTGACTGAACCCCACTGATCACGCAGGATGTTTTTCGGTCCTTAATCAATTAATTGTGTCAGTTTATCATGACAAGTGCCATCGCCCAGCACTCTGCTATTCATCAGATTGCCCGATGAAGATCTTATGCATGCTAATAACGCCGTTCTTACATGAATATAGCAGTGGAGTGATAAGATATGATGATGATGATGATCGAATTGCCCATCTAAACGGCTCCTGTTTGAGTTTTAACGGCTGGCTACGTTTGGGGCCAGGCTGGGCGGATGCCAATCATCAGGAGGGCCTTCCATGACACAACTGCAGAAGCGTAAAGGCATCGATGAAGCAGATCTACCAGAACTCTCTCAACTTAAAAGTGAATCACATACTTGAGGACACCATCGGAAATGAAGGGGAAGTGCATTTCGGATGCACTCCTTTCTGCACAGAGTTGTGGGAATCTGCAATAAACTTCCGAGACGTGGAGCTGAAGCAGAAACCTGGACATTGGGACAGCTCAGCTAAACTAACGAGTTTGATAGACTGAATGGTCTCCTTTTCGTTTGTCAGATTTCTTATATTCTTAGTTACAAACTAAAACAAAGAACGTAATGAATACTTTTTAAAATGAAGATTAACTAAACTCTGCGGTGGGCTGGCACCCTGCCCGGGGTTTGTTTCCTGCCTTGCGCCCTGTGTTGGCTTGGATTGGCTCCAGCAGACCCCCCGTGACCCTGTGTTCGGATTCAGCGGGTTGGATAATGGATGGATGGATGGATGGATGGATAATATAATATCTCTGGTGGGCTGGCACCCTGCCTGGGATTTGTTCCTGCCCTGTGCCCTGTGTTGGCTGGGATTGGCTCCAATTGGCTCCAGCAGACCCCTGTGACCCTGTAGTTAGGATATAGCGGGTTGGATAATGGATGGATGGATGGAGGGATTAACTAAACTCGGTCAGGATGGATCTAAGTGGAGAAAAGGAAATTGGAGGCCTACCAGTGTGAAACAGACGGACTAATTAGACCAGCGTTGGACCAAGACCCATTTTTGATGAGAAAAACTCTGAGGTGCGTCATCTGATTGGTCGATTGTGTTTTTTTTTTTTTTTGATTTGGCTTGATCAGAAGAGACGCCTTGCAGCTTCCTCAGGCCATCACTGCAGAGCCAGAGCTTGATCTTCTCACATCATTAAGGAGCTGCTGGAGCTCGGCAGCCCAATTAGGAACTGAAAGATCAAATATTGACATGAAACTTTCTGACGTGGCTTCCGTGACAATTAGGATGAGGAGACCCCATTCCTCCATTCTGGCAGGGCTCTTTATGTTCATCTGAAAATTAAAGGGTTACATTTGAGTTGGGACACGGCAAACACGCAAGACGGGACATCCTTCATGAGATTGTCTCGCAGATCCTCAGTCAGAACAACTTGGGCCTCAAATTGGGATCAGGCGGAGCGGGTGAAACTACCAGCCGGTGGAGTCTAACAGGGGTCAGGGAGGAACGTTAGACATTTAGTGAGGGGGAAAAGTAAAACTACAGAGCCCAGCGCTAACAAAGCAGGGTGTAGGCCGACAGGATCAGACTGGGAAAGAAGCAATGGAGGATAGCAAAGTCTGGGAAAGTAGTCCTACATTACAGTGGGGAACTGGTAAGGAAAACTGCAGAACACCAGCAGCTGGCAGAATCAAACTGGGAAAGAAAAGCTACAGGACAACAGGTACTGCCAGGATCAAATAGTGGGTCTGTGTCAGGCTTTGGCAATTAAGCTAAGAGAGAAGTGCGATTGAGCTGTGTAGGGATCTACCAGAATTTAAAAAAGAAAAAAAAGATACGGTACTAGGATAGTAGAGCCTGGCAGGACCAGGCTGGGAAGAGAAAAAACGGATATGGAGAATCAGACTGGAAAAGTAACACTGCAGGAGAAGAAGGAATTGCAGGATCAGGCAAAGAATGTGAATTTGTATTAAAGTGGCTGGTATCAGGATTTGACAACTACAGTAAAGTTGTACAATAATTTGGTTGAGCTGTATAGCTGCATTATAACAGAGGTGAACCGGACTGGGAATGTGAAGCTGCAGGAGAACATCGGAATTAAAAAGATATACCGTAGCGCAAAGACAGCAGAGTCTGTCAGCATCCAACTGGTAAGGAAGCTGTGGAGGAGAGGAGAACCAGGCTGGATCAGACTGTGGGAAAATACGGGCATGGAGAGTCAGTAAGAGTGCAGGACAACAAGGAATTTCAGGATCAAACAGGGGAATGTAAAGGTCACTAAGAAAGTGAAGCTACAGGTGGATCAGGCTGGGAGATAATGCTGCAGTGCAAAAGCGTGGCGCAGAACCTGGCGAAACACGCAGTACAGTAGGGAGAATGGGAGAGGAAAACCACATAACAATGAAGACCAACAAGATCAGACTGGAAAAGTGAAGCTACAGGAGAGTAGGCACTGTCAGGATTACACTGGAAAAAAAAAAAGGCTCCTATCAGTTATGGAGAATCCACTGACCAGGATCATCTCCAGACAGAAGAGCAGCTTCAGCCACAGACTGCTGTCACCGTCCTGTTCCACTGACAGACTGAGGAGATCGTTCCTCCACCACACTATGTGACTCTTCAATTCCACCCGGGGGGTAAACGGTAACATTATACAAAGTTATTGAGTGTTATACCTGCATTGTTATCACTCTTTAATTTAATATTGTTATAATCAGTATGCTGCTGCTGGAGTATGGGAATTTCCCCTTGAGATTAATGAAGTATCTTTCTATCTATTATATAGTGCCTTTCATTATCTATCTATCTATCTACAGTGCATCCAGAAAGTATTCACAGCACATCACTTTTTCCACATTTTGTTATGTTCCTGCCTTATTCCAAAATGGATTCAATTCATTTTTTTCCTCAGAATTCTACACACAACACCCCATAATGACAACGTGAAAAAAGTTTACTTGAGGTTTTTGCAAATTTATTAAAAATAAAAAAACTGAGAAATCCCATGTACAGAAGTAATCACAGCCTTTGCTCAATACTTTGTCGATGCCCCTTTGGCAGCAATTCCAGCCTCAAGTCTTGTTGAATATGATGCCACAAGCTTGGCACACCTATCCTTGGCCAGTGTCGCCCATTCCTCTTTGCAGCACCTCTCAAGCTCCATCAGGTTGGATGGGAAGCGTCGGTGCACAGCCATTTTAAGATCTCTCCAGAGATGTTCAATCAGATTCAAGTCTGGGCTCCGGCTGGGCCACTCAAGGACATTCACAGAGTTGTCCTGAAGCCACTCCTTTGATATCTTGGCTGTGTGCTTAGGGTCGTTGTCCTGCTGAAAGATGAACCGTCGCCCCAGTCTGAGGTCAAGAGCGCTCTGGAGCAGGTTTTCATCCAGGATGTCTCTGTACATTGCTGCAGTCATCTTTTCCTTTATCCTGACTAGTCTCCCAGTCCCTGCCGCTGAAAAACATCCCCACAGCATGATGCTGCCACCACCATGCTTCACTGTAAGGATGGTATTGGCCTGGTGATGAGTGGTGCCTGGTTTCCTCCAAACGTGACACCTGGCATTCACACCAAAGAGTTCAATCTCTGTCTCATCAGACCAGAGAATTTTCTTTCTCATGGTCTGAGAGCAGGAGGCACGGTGGCGCAGTGGGTAGCGCTGCTGCCTCGCAGTTGGGAGACCTGGGGACCTGGGTTCGCTTCCCGGGTCCTCCCTGCGTGGAGTTTGCATGTTCTCCCCGTGAATGCGTGGGTTTCCTCCCACAGTCCAAAGACATGCAGGTTTGGTGGATTGGTGATTCTAAATTGGCCTTAGTGTGTGCTTGGTGTGTTTGTGTGTGTCCTGCGGTGGGTTGACACCCTGCCCAGGATTGTTTCCTGCCTTGTGCCCTGTGTTGGCTGGGATTGGCTCCAGCACACCCCCGTGACCCTGTGTTCGGATTCAGCAGGTTGAAAAATGGATGGATGGGATGGTCTGAGAGTCCTTCAGGTGCCTTTTGGCAAACTCCAGGCGGGCTGCCATGTGCCTTTTACTAAGCAGTGGCTTCTGTCTGGTCACTCTACCATACAGGCCTGATTGGTGGATTGCTGCAGAGATGGTTGTCCTTCTGGAAGGTTCTCCTCTCTCCACAGAGGACCTCTGGAGCTCTGACAGAGTGACCATTGGGTTCTTGGTCACCTCCCTGATTAAGGCCCTTCTCCCCCAATCGCTCAGTTTAGATGGCCGGCCAGCTCTAGGAAGAGTCCTGGTGGTTTTGAATTTCTTCCACTTACGGATGATGGAGGCCACTGTGCTCATTGGGACCTTCAAAGCAGCAGAAATGTTTCTGTAACCTTCCCCAGATTTGTGCCTCGAGACAATCCTGTCTCGGAGGTCTACAGACAATTCCTTTGACTTCATGCTTGGTTTGTGCTCTGACATGAACTGTCAACTGTGGGACCTTCTATAGACAGGTGTGTGCCTTTCCAAATCAGGTCCAGTCAACTGAATTTACCACAAGGTGGACTCCAATGAAGCTGCAGAAACATCTCAAGGATGATCAGGGGAAACAGGAGGCACCTGAGCTCAATTTGGAGCTTCATGGCAAAGGCTGTGAATACTTATGTACATGTGCTTTCTCAATTTTTTTATTTTTAATAAATTTGCAGAAATCTCAAGTAAACATTTTTCACGTTGTCAGTATGGGGTGCTGTGTGTAGAATTCTGAGGAAAAAAAATGAATTGAATCCATTTTGGAATAAGGCCGTAACATAACAAAATGTGGAAAAAGTGATGCGCTGTGAATACTTTCCGGATGCACTGTATCTAAAGCTGTGGGACAGGAGGGACTGGCAGGATCAAGCTGGAAAACTACAGAACACGCGCTGATTACCACATAGAAATCTCCATACAATCCAACAACAGGGTCACGGTAAGACGTGAAATAACTGCACTAACTAGGAGATGACAGCCAACCTTAAATTAAAAGTTAGGATGAGGTTTTCCAATTTAGTAAAACCCTAAAGAAATTCTAAAAAAATGCCAAAACAGACACAAGAAAACACAGTAAAAGTTAGTAAAGGATAAAATCACAAAGGAAAATCAGTGGGTGTCTTTCAGGGGCTCACGGGTGTTCATAGACTGCATTTGTAAAAGTTTCTTGGGTTGATGTGCTATGTTCTTGGTATTTGACTGCTGGAGTACACATTAGGACTTGTTTGACTTGGGTTGCCTTTAAGGCAGACTCTCTTTGCCTTTCACCTTTGTGTGCTTTGTTTGTAACTTACAAGTAAATGTCTTTATCTACAAAGATTCTGCACTGGCCTTTTCCTTCCAAGACAGATGTGCCTTTAGCTCTCCTTGAGAATTGTTTTATCCAGTGAGGAAAAAGGAACAGTGTAATCAGCGGCCTATTTCTACGACGACCTCCAGCGAGATCATCACTGTGACCACAAAATCTGAAACAAACATTAGAAAGTGAATCTGTACGTATGGAAACGGTAAAATAAGGTAAAAAATACACAGTATGTAGAATTCTGATCAAATTACAGAAGTTAAGGATGGGACTGATGGAGGGTGAGGCCATTCAGCACTGAAGACGGATGACAAAGGACAGTCAAGAGGACAGCTGTAGGTTAAGCCATGACAGTTTATAGATCAGTGGAACTTCTCTGCCCTCCATCAAAGACACGCAAAGCCTACAGTGCTCTGGTGGTCCGCTCCCACCCCTCCCATGGTCGCTTTGCTCCATTCTGCAGCAGGTGAATCAATTCTGGAAAGTTCTTCAAGATCTTCTACCCCTCTGGGCTCTAAACTCTGTGCTGCCCCCCCCCCCGGACCCCCTCCCTAATCTAGTGCAGAATGCAGCTACCAGAATCTTAGCTAGGAAAAGAAAATCCGAGCACATCACGCCAGTCTTAGCGTCGTTACACTGGTTACCGGTGTCATTTAGAATTGACTTTAAAATCCTGCTTATGGTTTATAAAGCCTTCAATAATCTGCTCCATCCTATATCTCAGAAGGCCTCTCACCTTACACTCCAAATCGTAACCTTAGATCTTCAAATGAGGGTCTGCTTAGAATGCCAAGGGGTAAACTTAAAAGAAGTGGTGAGGCAGGCGGCCTTCTGCTGTTCTGCACCCAAAATCTGGAATAGCTGACTGGTAGAAACTCGCCAGGCTAATATGGTGGAGCACTTTAAAGAACTGCTCACAACCCGTTAGTTTAACATGGCTTTCTCACAGCTTCATTTTAGTGTAACCCTGATACTCTGTACTGTATATGAATTGAATTATCATCATCATTCATGGTGGCTCCAAAATCTGTACTAACCCCTACTTCTTCTGATGTTCTTTTTCTGGTTTTCTGCGGTTGGTGATCTGTGCCACCACCACCTGATCAAAGCACCGTGATGTTCCTCCATTGATGGATTGAAGGACAGAGGTCCACATGACCATCATTATCAAGTTCTTCTACATGAAGTCTGAAAGCCACGAGGACTGATGGAGATCATTGATGTCAGGTAGAATGTCCAGTGGGGTGCTGGGTGGTCTCGTGGCCTCGGAACCCCTGCAGATTTTGGTTTTTCTTTCCCTTTCTCCAGCCCTCTAGAGTCTGTTTGTGTTTTCTGTCCTTCTGGCCATCAGACCTTACTTTGTTCTTTGTTAATTAGTATTGCCTAATTATATTTTAATGTTTTTTCTTAGTCCTTTCTTCATCTTGTAAAGCACTTTGAGAGACACCATTTGTATGAAAACGCACTCTAGTACTAGGGTGCTGTACCGTGTTAGCCTTTATGAATGGAGTGAGAAGTCAAGCAAAATGGCCCCTTTTATTGGCTAACTAAAAAGATTATAATATGCAAGCATGGGGGCGGAGTTGCTTGGAAAGCTTGAATATTGTAATCTTTTTAGTTAGCCAATAAAAGGTGTCATTTTGCTTGACGGGCGGCATGGTGGCGCAGTGGTAGCGCTGCTGCCTCGCGGTTAAGAGACCTCGGTTCGCTTTCCAGGTCCTCCCTGTGTGGAGTTTGCATGTTCTCCTGGTGTCTGTGTGGGTTTCCTCCCACAGTCCAAAGACGTGCATGTTAGGTGCATTGGCTTGTCCCTAGTGTGTGCTCTGTGTGTGTGTGTGCCCTGTGGTGGACTGGCACCCTGCCCGGGGTTTGTTCCCTGCCTTGCGCCCTGTGTTGGCTGTGTAGTTAGGATACTGCGGGTTGGATAATGGATGGATTTTGCTTGACTTCTCAAAACGTGCTATAGAAATAAATGTTGTTGTTATAGTCTTAGTAGTTAATTTATATGCAGTATAATTGTTACATTTGTTACTTCTGCTGTTTTTATTATGTACTAGCCGTCCTCCGCAGCTCCGCCTGCAAACTATAAAAATCAATAAACAAACAGGCGTCGCTAGCTAAGCGTAAGTGAGGAGGACCGCCCCGCTCCCCTCGGCACGCAGCCTCTGTCTTGGAATAGTGCGAATTATTTTCTCTTGCAAGCGAACTATGATTCTTAGTGCAATGAGAAAAGTCGCAAAATCAACCGGAATGTTCAAGAAAATTATAGAAAAAAAAAACCAATCTAACTCCATTAAGTAGTTCTTTCGTTCGCTGGCTAAGCAAGAGGTAAAGTATGCGCCCCGAGGCTAGCACGTGAGTGAAGAGGACTCCACCCCCCTCCAATCGGTTCGCTGCGTCTCTCTCGGATGCGCGCAAATAAATCGGTCCTGCAAGAGAACTATGATTCTTAGCGCGATGAGAAAAGTCGCAAAATCAACCGGAATATTCAAGTAAATTATAGAAAAAAAAAACCCGACGTAAGCCCGTTAAGTCATTCTCTCGTTCGCTAGCTAAACAGAAGTTAAGGTACCCGCCCCGAAGCCTAAGCGTGAGTGAGGAGGGCCCTGTCCGGCTCCCTACTCCTGACGTCACGCTTTCCCCTCCCCTTATCCTCTGTCTCGGATGCGCGCAAATAAATCGCTCCTGTAAGCGAACTATGGTACACAGCGCAATACAGTAATCCCTCACCTATCGCGGGGGTTACGTTCCAGAGCCCCCCGCGATAGGTGAAAATCTGCAAAGTAGCGACCTATATTTATTTTATTATTTATACATATTTTAAGGCTTTATAAACCCTTCCCACACTCTTATAAACCTTTCTCACTCTCTTGTTAACCTTTCCCACACTCTTATAAACACTTCCTATGCTCTTAAACACTTTCTACATTCTTAAACACCGCAGACCAACACTGCACACTGCACGCAGCGATCAGACGTCAATGTGTCTGCACTCGCTTTGTGAAGGGGGGCAGCTGAACTGACTTTGTGCTGCTTCTGCCAAAATGCCTGCTTGTCGCTCTGCGCGTTTGGAAGGAGGAGTGTGTGTGTGTGTGTGTGTGTGTGTGTGTGTGAGAGCTGAACGCACCTTTGCTCAAACCCCCCCTCCCCTTCCCGGAAGCGCAGTACGCTCCTGCCACTTCGCATTGTCAAGGTGGTGGGGAGCTGAATGAACGCTAAGGAGAAGTGGACTTTGTGCTGGCTTTGTGCTGCTTGTCGCTCTGCGTGTCAATAATTTAAAAGCCTGTACATCACCAATTTTCCTGTCTCACTGTCTTGTCTTGCGTGAAGTTAAAATGTTTTATAATAGTGAGATGTTACTCATATCCTTAGCCCGACATCCACATATCATATGTGTTAACAAAGTGTGTTTTATAAGTTTACATGTGTTTAAAGCATGCGGGATGGGTATTTTAAGGCTTAAACTATAAAAATGTTTATTTATATGGTCTTTCTATATCGCGGATTTTCTCCTGTTGCTGATGGGTCTGGAACATAACTTCTGCGATAGGCGGGCAATCACTTTTATTTAAAAACCCGCGAAGTCGTGAATCCGCGAAAAGTGAACCGCGAAGTAGCGAGGGATTACTGTAAGTCATAAAATCAACCGGAATATTCAAGCAAATTAAACTAAAAAAACTATCTAAATCCATTAAGTAGTTCTCTCGTTCGCTAGCTAAGCAAGCGACAAGGTACACGCCCCAAGGCTAGCGCGCGATTGAGGAGGACTTCACTCCCCTCGGTCCGCTGCGCGCAAATAAATCGCTCCTGCAAGAGAACTATGATTCTTAGTGAGATGAGAGATGTCGCAAAATCAACCGGAATATTCAAGTTAATTCTAGAAAAAAAAAAAACGATCTAAATCCATTAAGTAGTTCTCTCGTTCGCTTGCTAATCGGAAGGTAAGGTACACGCCCCGAAGCTGGAGTGTGAGTGAGGAGGGCCCCGCCCCGTCTCTCTCAGTTTAGTGTGAAGCGAACTGTGATTCTTAGCGCGATGAGAGAAGTCGCAAAAATCAACCGGAGTGTTCAAGCAAATTATAGAAAAAAACCTGATCAAAATCTGCTAAGTAGTCCTCTCGTGAAAAGCAGACAGACGCACATACAGACGTTGGATTTGTTATATATATATATATATATATATATATATATATATATATATATATATATATATATATATATATATACACAGTGGTGTGAAAAACTATTTGCCCCCTTCCTGATTTCTTATTCTTTTGCATGTTTGTCACACAAAATGTTTCTGATCATCAAACACATTTAACCATTAGTCAAATATAACACAAGTAAACACAAAATGCAGTTTGTAAATGGTGGTTTTTATTATTTAGGGAGAAAAAAAAATCCAAACCTACATGGCCCTGTGTGAAAAAGTAATTGCCCCCTGAACCTAATAACTGGTTGGGCCACCCTTAGCAGCAATAACTGCAATCAAGCGTTTGCGATAACTTGCAATGAGTCTTTTAAAGCGCTCTGGAGGAATTTTGGCCCACTCATCTTTGCAAAATTGTTGTAATTCAGCTTTATTTGAGGGTTTTCTAGCATGAACCGCCTTTTTAAGGTCATGCCATAGCATCTCAATTGGATTCAGGTCAGGACTTTGACTAGGCCACTCCAAAGTCTTCATTTTGTTTTTCTTCAGCCATTCAGAGGTGGATTTGCTGGTGTGTTTTGGGTCATTGTCCTGTTGCAGCACCCAAGATCACTTCAGCTTGAGTTGACGAACAGATGGCCGGACATTCTCCTTCAGGATTTTTTGGTAGACAGTAGAATTCATGGTTCCATCTATCACAGCAAGCCTTCCAGGTCCTGAAGCAGCAAAACAACCCCAGACCATCACACTACCACCACCATATTTTACTGTTGGTATGATGTTCTTTTTCTGAAATGCTGTGTTCCTTTTACGCCAGATGTAACGGGACATTTGCCTTCCAAAAAGTTCAACTTTTGTCTCATCAGTCCACAAGGTATTTTCCCAAAAGTCTTGGCAATCATTGAGATGTTTCTTAGCAAAATTGAGACGAGCCCTAATGTTCTTTTTGCTTAACAGTGGTTTGCGTCTTGGACATCTGCCATGCAGGCCGTTTTTGCCCAGTCTCTTTCTTATGGTGGAGTCGTGAACACTGACCTGAATTGAGGCAAGTGAGGCCTGCAGTTCTTTAGACGTTGTCCTGGGGTCTTTTGTGACCTCTCGGATGAGTCGTCTCTGCGCTCTTGGGGTAATTTTGGTCGGCCGGCCACTCCTGGGAAGGTTCACCACTGTTCCATGTTTTTGCCATTTGTGGATAATGGCTCTCACTGTGGTTCGCTGGAGTCCCAAAGCTTTAGAAATGGCTTTAAAACCTTTACCAGACTGATAGATCTCAATTACTTCTGTTCTCATTTGTTCCTGAATTTCTTTGGATCTTGGCATGATGTCTGGCTTTTGAGGTGCTTTTGGTCTACTTCTCTGTGTCAGGCAGCTCCTATTTAAGTGATTTCTTGATTGAAAAAGGTGTGGCAGTAATCAGGCCTGGGGGTGGCTACGGAAATTGAACTCAGGTGTGATACACCACAGTTAGGTTATTTTTTAACAAGGGGGCAATTACTTTTTCACACAGGGCCATGTAGGTTTGGATTTTTTTTCTCCCTAAATAATAAAAACCATCATTTAAAAACTGCATTTTGTGTTTACTTGTGTTATATTTGACTAATGGTTAAATGTGTTTGATGATCAGAAACATTTTGTGTGACAAACATGCAAAAGAATAAGAAATCAGGAAGGGGGCAAATAGTTTTCACACCACTGTATATATATATATATATATATACTGATTTATTTCGATTTATTACTGTCGACTCATGTATTTATTCATAGTAAAGTTCTTCACTTGTGTTGCACTTCTCCTGTATTTGTGTATGCGTTGTGTTGAACGTCATGTCGTGCCACTGCATGCTGCAATAAGGTGTACTGCTGGTAGCACAATAAAGCCGCTGGACTGGAATTTTCTCGACTTGATTACAGGTCACCAGTAGGATCAAATGCCATGAGTGTGCCGTCTCTAAGGAGTTAAGGGTCACATCAAGGATCTGTGAGGTTCTAGACTGGAACCGAATGAAACTCAGATCACAGAACAGGCTGAAGCGGGCATGGTGAATGCGGCAGCTCCGACTCTACAGAACAGCTCCCCGTTCTGGTCAGCCATTTTCTGTCTAGCCGAGTCTTTTGTATTCCTCTGCTTTCATTTTTTTTGTTGTAATTTAATGAACATTCAGCCAAGGAGCTCAGATCTCTACAGCAAGCAGCTGAGGACCCGAGGGCACTTACGAGACAGTGGCACATCATGACAACACTTGGGAGCCTGGCTGTGGTCCAGCATGCTGAGCACGTGGCAATTACCTTGGAATGAGACAATGGCTCCTAAGCACAGCAGCCCAAAGTGAGTCAATTACCCGGAGCTGCTAATTGCTTTGTTGAGCCTGACCTCCTTCATCTTGTAGGTTTTAAGAGGAGGCGAGTCGTTTGATCAGTCGCTCATGCTGGAGAGGCTTTGGCAGCCAGGTGGTCAACCCACTTAGGTGCAGAAGACGCTGTCTGTTCTGTTAGATCCTCATTAATGAGGGAGCACTTAAAGGGGGGGGGGGTTCAAGACTAGGTGGTGGTTTACAGAGCTGGACTGCAGGATCCAACAGGCAGACCTCCAAAAATAAAAATCACACCAAGAGGACATCCAGAAGAAGACACGAATTGGGCGGCGTTCTGCCAAAAGGAAAAAGCCGAAAGAAGGAATTCTCGTAAATGCCAGGAGAAAAATCAAGCTGCTCGGCCGGGTTGCAGTACAGGCAAACACCCACCTGCTATTTAAATCCCAAATTTCCAACAACTAGGGAACCAGAACCAAAAATTGCAGACAAAAGTATGTAAGGAGGAGAGCAAAAGTCCTCATCGTAACTAAGAATTCTTTAATTTGCCTGAAAAAATGTTGTGGGGTATTTTTACAAGTCCAAGAGCTTTAATGCTGTGTGGTGCGAGTGCCATGGGAGTGCCAGGGTTTCACCCCCTGCTTCAATGTCTGTTCTTATTGTTCATCTATTTTACTGCCCTTTGTATATTTTGTGATTTATGTTTTTGCTTTCTTTCTGTTCTGTGCATCTTATTTGTTTTTTATTGTTAACTGTTTTGTATTATCAGTCCTCCGTTATCACATGTACAGAGTCCGGTGAAACTCTGATTTGATTGTGGTAGTCAACACTTTTTTTTTTATTTAATACTGAGGGGATCTTGTCTTTTCGCATGACCTTTGAGGGTCTGATACAATACAGAGCTACTATCCAGTGCAATCATGATTCATATTAGATAGTGTGAGTGCCATGCAGGATGGACGGGCATTCCATCAGGGATGGAGGGAGCCTCTTTGCCCAGCTGGAAGGCCGTAATGGAAGGACTACATAGATGGAGGCATAACCCAGCCGGGACCTCTTAAGATGCTCAACCCTGTGGGGATAAAAGAATAATGGATGACTGGGTTACGCTAGATACCAGGAGCAGTTCATTCCCCGTACACAAGGTGGCGGTGTTGCTCTCGGTTGATCCCAGTTAGGACATTCACAGGGTTGCACGGGACTTAAGAGTACGGAAGCGTAGCCGTGTCGGGGTCTTTGGGTGCCGCCAGAAAGGAAAGACAGCCCTGGTTTTCATTTGACCACATAAGTACTCCATACAGGCAATGCTGTAATACCTGAAGCATTCCAGGTCAGCCTGCTTGAAAAGGAGGCAGCGGGTGACACTTAACTGAAGGAAGGAAGGAAGGAAGGAGGGCAAATGATCTCTTTTGGCTCATAATTATATTGATATTGGGTGTAATCACTAGAAGGGTGGTGGTGGCAAATTAAAATCCTTTAGTTTAACCCAGGACTGTTTAGACTGAGGTTTGGGGCTCAGTGGCACCCCCTTGTAGTTAAATATGAAAGACAAAGAAATGAAAGGTGCTATATAATAAATAGATTGTCATATCTATTTGTCTATCATATAGTGCCTTTCCAGACACTATATGATAGATAGATGATAGATAGATGGATAGATATGAGAGATACTATATAATAGATAGATGTGAAAGGCACAATATTAGATATACTGTAGATATGAAAGGTACTATATGATACATAGTTAGATATGAAAGGTGCTATATAACAGATTGGAAAGACACTACATGATAGATAGATAGATAGATAGATAGATAGATAGATAGATAGATAGATAGATAGATAGATAGATAGATAGATAGATAGATAGATAGATAGATAGACATTTAGTTTAGTAGGCACGACAGATGGATGTGAAAGGCACTATATGATAGATAGATAGGAAAGACACTATAGACAGATGGATAGATAGATATATAGATATTAAGTTTAGTGTAGTAGGCAGGATAGATTTGAAAGGCACTATATGATAGATATGAAAGGCACTATATGATAGATAGACTGATGTGAAAGGCACTATATAAAAGATAGATATAGATATTAAGTTTAGTGTAGTAGGCAGGATAGATAGATGTGAAAGGCACTATATGATAGATAGATATAGATAGATAGGAAAGGCACTATATGATTGATTGATAGATAGATTGTTGTGAAAGACACTATATAAAAGATAGATATTAAGTTTAGTGTAGTAGGCAGGATAGATAGATGTGAAAGGCACTATATAATAGATAGATATGAAAGGCACTATATAAAGTCATGACAGACAGGTAGTAGTTGTTTTTCACATGGATAGATATAGATATTAAGTTTAGTGTAGTAGGCAGGATAGATAGGTGTGAAAGGCACTATATAATAGATAGATATGAAAGGCACTATATAAAGTCATGACAGACAGGTAGTAGTTGTTTTTCACATGGATAGATATAGATATTAAGTTTAGTGTAGTAGGCAGGATAGATAGGTGTGAAAGGCACTATATAATAGATAGATATGAAAGGCACTATATAAAGTCATGACAGACAGGTAGTAGTTGTTTTTCACATGGATAGATATAGATATTAAGTTTAGTGTAGTAGGCAGGATAGATAGGTGTGAAAGGCACTATATAATAGATAGATAGATAGATAGATGTGAAAGGCACTATATAAAGTCATGACAGACAGGTAGTAGTTGTTTTTCACATGGATAGATATAGATATTAAGTTTAGTGTAGTAGGCAGGGTAGATAGGTGTGAAAGGCACTATATAATAGATAGATAGATAGATGTGAAAGGCACTATATAAAGTCATGATAGATAGACAGGTAGTAGTTGTTTTTCACGTTTCTACTGCTGTATGAATTTCTATGTCCCCTTGGGATTATTAAAGTTTTTCTAATTTAATCTAAATAACAAACAGGCAACATACTGCGCATCTCCAGTGCCATCACTAGGTCATATTACGTCAAGTATAAATTTATTTCTTCACTAACTTTTGTGTTTTTTGTATATTAAACCCAAAGGGGTGGGAGATTGGGGGGGGGGCATTTAATGCTGTGGCTGAGGACCCCCCTCACCTCAATTTAAGAACCAACAGATCTGGTACTGAGATGTCAGTTTTTCACTTTTGGTGATCACCTTCCACCCATCATGATCTGACTGTCATTTTTAACTTTTATTATTATATTTCATTTTGTGTTTTATTTTTCAGACATCTTATGTTTGTTACTTTTTGCATTTTACCCCTGTGCCATTTTTGTTTTCCCGATGACCACCGTAATGTTAGGACTTTAGTGTTGACAGTTGCCATGTGGGTGTTTGGGGTGACATTAGGGGGTCACGGATAACGTGCCATCACATCCAAGTTTGGATTCTCAAAAATGACCCAGCAGTCTGTTTGTTTCTCTTCATGGCTTTCTGGGGTTTCTTCAGGTTCTCTGCTTTTCCTCCCAAATCTAGAAAGGCATGAAGATTGAACTAACTGAGTTTTTAGATGGGCACTGTGAGGTTGTGGACGTGCAGGCTCTTTAATGGATAGGCACCCTTGTCCAAGATGGTTTTCTGCCTTGTGCCTGGTGCTGCCAGGTAAGACAGTGTCCAAATTGTCCATGTGGGTTTGTTCCGGGTGCCCTGGTTTCCTTCCCATAATCTAGACTTTTTAGACTGGGTGCACTGGCATTGCTAAATTGGCTCTGTGTTATGTGCGTTTGTTCTGCGATGGACTGGTGCCCAGGTCCAGGTGTTATTCCTGTCTTGTCCTCAATGCTTTCTAGGATCGGCTCCGGCTTCCCTACACTGCTCAGGATTAGTGGGTTTGGAAAATGGGTGGAAAGACATTGTGCCAAGGCAGACAACAATAATAAAATATGAAACATAAGATGAGAATGCAGAAGCGAGGGGCGAGGGGCTATTCAGCCCACCCGTCGTTGGCCCCTCATTTTAAGTGAGGCTGCAAGTTCTTCATATTTGGAGAAAAAAAAAGAGCAATGAAAATGCAGCTACCATCTGAATGGGGTAGAAAGTCCTGTTACCACGGCAACGGCAGTCAATTACTTTATTTTATTTTCATTTTTCATAAAGGTACAAAATGAGAGTTGGGGTCAGGCTGCCACAAAACTGCAAGGCAAACAACATGGGTGGGAAGGAGGGGTGGGGGGCACGCTGCCACCGCCAACATAAGTGGGGTGGGCTGGGACAATTCAATCCAAACGCCCAAGCAGGACTGAACTGAACTGAGAACATATGGGAGATGCCAGCAGTGAACAGCGATGCCCACCTGTAGTGGGTGGGGGTGTCCGGCTAACCCCATTATTCGGTCTGAAACGGAGACGGTCTGAGAAAAGCCAAGTATGCAGCTCCACAAGTCCTACATCGTCAAGCCCTTTGAAGCTATAGAGCGCCTTTCATGCTGGAAAGGGTTTTAGAGGCACAGACCCCAATGTCCATGACATGGCTACCCGGCGAGTCGGAAATGGTCACAAATCAGGATTAAAGTCTCCACGAGTGACTCCCCAAATTTATGGACCCTGTTCAACACAGGGCATGTCCACAAGACTGACTGAGTCCAGAAATGCCAAAGCGATCGATCGATATCTACAGTATTTAAAGTGAAGCACTGGCTATAACAACTGGACTTTGAAGGGATGACCACCATAGTAGGAGTGACGCTGCCTCCTGAAACATTGACCAGCAGATGGAGGATGACCTAAAATTAATGGACATTCTACCATGAGATGATGACCATTCCGGTAAGAGATACTGCAGTACACTGACCAATCTGATATGAGTGACCAGTAGAGTAAGAGTGACCCATTGACACCCTGAGAGACTGACTGGTGCAGTAAGAATGACCCATTGACTATGGACACTGTACTATAACACAAGGACTGTAATAAGTATATAAGTTTAATATGTCACTGTGCGCTGTACAAAACATATTTTATAAATCCACTCAGACGTACAGCTAAGACAAGGCCAGACTGAGCACTCAGGGGCTCATCATTTAGAATTGATAGGCAAGCATCTTAAGACAAGACGAGTTAAGGACCACTGCGAAATGGGCAACGTGCACTCTGTCTGTGTGTCAGAGTCAGCATGCCATTGGATCTTCTTTTCCTTGTTTGGAATGACATGATTGACCTACGTGTGTTAGGGTGGGTGTTGGGGTGGCTGCACATGAAGAAAGACTGTAAAGCCTTGGAACATTGCCCGGCACATCTTTGAAGCCGACGGACAGATGGGAGATACCATCATCCAAGCCGGAAAATCCTTCCAACGCAGTGACAAAAATGTCAGACTCTACCTGAAGGTCTTGTCATGGCTGTTATGCCGCGTAAACCGTCATTAAAGAAAGCGAAGTTATTTCTCCTATGTGATTTCTTACCGCCATATCACTAAGGGAGGGGTATCGCCTTTTTATATTATATCTATTCGGGTCATGTAACACGCAGCAACTACAAAAGAACTCATTATAACGAGGGAGCTAGCGCCCCCTGCTGGATTCAAGAACCTAAACAGTTAAAAAAGACCCATTTACTTTAAACTGTATTACCAGTGGTTCTCAAACTGTGGGGCAGGCCCCCCGGGGGGGGTGCGTGAAAATGTGAAAAAAAGAAAACAAGAGTCGAAAATATGAAAAATACTATTGAAACCAAAACAAATTAACTTAAACTACATTCTGATACTAGAAAAATAAATATAGAGTTAGATAAATGTCCATAAAAGTTCAGTAGGTATAATAAAATATGCATCTACTAGGCAACCCGCGGCGTAGCATACGCCGCATAATTATGTATTGATGGGTGAACACTTCCTGAAAGACACAGTTGTCCAAATGGGGTGGGTTTGAGGATACGACTGTAAGTGAATGAAAAGATGGAACTCTGGAGAGAGGGCGGTGAAGCTGGCCCAAGAGGTTTCGGGTCCTAACCGTCCAATGGCCAGTAACGATCCTTCTGCAGGTTCACCTACGGAACCCGTGTTAGGACATTTACATCCTCTAGATAGGCTAGTTCAATCGTCTGACGCCCATTCCGCCCCCGCCATTCTAGTCTGCCGATTTCTTAAGTCATCTCTTAGTCATCGTTCAGTACTCACGGCCTGCTCATGTGTCTGCCCCCCAACTCCTCACCTGAATTGCTTTCGTCTGTGTACAGTCCACACGCACTTGTGAGTCACGTTGACTGTTCATTTTCCACACATCACCTCAGTCGCATGCACCTGTGAGCCACTTTCGGGCCGGGTGAGGTTTCCCATGTTGAATCAAATTAAGCTAAAGGCTCCACACTTGGTGGTGCCTTTCCGTCAATTCCTTTCAGTTTCAGCTTTGCAACCATACTCCCCCCCCGGAACCCAAAGACTTTGGTGTTATCCGGTTGGCTGCCCGGCGGGTCATGGGAATAACGCTGCCGGATCGCCAGTTGGAATCGTGTAAGGTCGGAACTACGACGGTATGTGATCTTCTTTGAACCTCCGACTTTCTTTCTTGATTAATGAACACATTCTTGGAAAATGCTTTCGCTCTCGCGCCATGGTCGGCTGTTTAGTGAATTGTTGGCGGGCGTGGCTCTGAGTTGGCGGGCGTGGCTGTCTTGCATGCGTCTTGCTTGCCATGGACTTAGTGAATTATATATATATATATAGATGATATATTATTAATTGAAAAAGAACAAATTGGTATTAGATAGATAGATAGATAGATAGATAGATAGATAGATAGATAGATAGATAGATAGATAGATAGATAGATAGATAGATAGATAGATAGTGTGAAAGGCACTATATAATAAGATAGATAGATAGATAGATAGTGTGAAAGGCACTATATAATAAGATAGATAGATAGATAGTGTGAAAGGCACTATATAATAAGATAGATAGATAGATAGTGTGAAAGGCACTATATAATAAGATAGATAGATAGATAGATAGATAGATAGATAGATAGATAGATAGATAGATAGATAGATAGATAGATAGATAGTGTGAAAGGCACTATATAATAAGATAGATAGATAGATAGTGTGAAAGGCACTATATAATAAGATAGATAGATAGATAGATAGTGTGAAAGGCACTATATAATAAGATAGATAGATAGATAGTGTGAAAGGCACTATATAATAAGATAGATAGATAGATAGATAGATAGATAGATAGATAGATAGATAGATAGATAGATAGATAGATAGATAGATAGATAGATAGATAGATAGATAGATAGATAGATAGATAGATACTTTATTAATCCCAAGGGGAAATTCACAGGAGCTGCTGAAAAGGCTGCCACTCTCGGCAGCACCTGAGTCACAAATTATTGAGCCTTAAGGAGATGAAGAGGAGACCCACACAAATATTAGTGGTCTCCTTTCAAAAAAAACGTTAGGGGGGCGCGATTAAAACTTATGAAAACTTGGGTCGCAAATACTTAAAGGCTGAGAAACGCTGCGGTATACTTTGATAAAATGACCAAAACAGTACAAGTGACCCAGTGACTGGACATATTGTGCCTCAAGACACTGGCCAGCACAGTAAGAGTGACCCATTGACCAGAGTCATCCTTAGACATTGACCAGTGTAGTAAGAGTCACCAAAACGTGATGGACACTGGGCTCCAATTCAATTACCAGTATGTTTAAATCCAGTGAGCGTGGCCACTGTACCCTGAACTGATGACCAGGACGGTAGGAGTTGCCCAGCAAATGAGGTGCTGCACCCTGAAACACTGACCAGCAGAGTAAGGATGTGCTAAAAACTCCAGACATCGAAACCTGAGATGTTGGCCACTCCAGTAAGAGTGACCCAATGACTACAGAGACCAAGAGACGCAGACCAGATGATTAATAGGCAGATATCAGTCAACCCAGAGATGATGACCATGGCTGGTTGCTTAGATGACACCCCCACCCGTCAGCGTGCTGACCCTCGGCCCCTCACACCTTCTCACGTCTCTGATGTCCTGGGCACAGGAGTCGGTCCTGACTTGTTTAGAAGACACAGTGCATGGCAACTGGTATCCTAGCAACAGTAAACAACTCCTCTTAGAAAGGGAGTCAAACTGCCCAACTCCTCGTGCTTCACAGTAATTAGTATTTCTTATAACAACTGCAGCATGGTGTGAGCTCTCAGTTGGGCGTGTCAGCCCTGGCACTAGTTGGCAGTTGGCATTTGAACAGTTTTATTGTGAGTGCATCACCCCCCTGGCCCATTAACCCCTGATCAGGTGGGAAAAAAGTGCATTATGAGTATACAGAAGCCCCTCCCCCAAAGAATCACACACACACATTCACTACCCCTCCTGGTCCCGTGGACACTCACGTTGTGGAGCTTGACCTCGCTCTTGTTCCGGCTGGTGAACTGGCTGGTCAGGTGGTGGAGCACCGTACGGCCACGCTTCCGGGCGGCAGAGAAGTGTGAAGCCCCGCCCTTTTTATTCCGATATTCCTTTCGGCCCTCTGTGGGAACAAGAATTGAAAAAAGAAATGTCACGGCTTGGCAATGACCACAGGGAGGGAACACTCCCTCGTGTGTGGTGTAGAGTTTACAGCAGGAAGATGGCTACCATGGACGGGTCATCCTTATGCAAATTAGCAATCACAGAGAGGATTGTGGTGTGCGACGTCCTGGCAATGGAGGTATTGAATGGGAGAGGCTGAAAGTCATACAACTGTCCAAAACAAGGCTATCAACAAAGTACCCAAGACCTGTACGTGATGGAGGGGGGGACACAGCAGAACCATTGTCCTTTGCTGCACACGAGAATGTCATTAGCCTGATGTGCCTGAAGGTGTCCTACATTACCAGTAGCTTGGGGAATACCACTTGGCTATGTGAGCTTTGATAGCCTGCACTGCACACCAGGGGGCAGCTATTAGATCTACCCATGTGACCAGCGGGGTCCTGTTGTGCTAGAATATGTCACATAGGAGGTGCCAGTGACAGAGTATGTCCAGAGATGTCAGGCAGTGGTGCAATGACAGAATCCATGTGGAGGTGTTACCCAACAGTGCTAGTGACTCGTTATGTCCAGAGGTGTCACCTGACAGTGTCAGGGAATGTATATGACCAAAAGTGTCACCTAATGGTGCTAGTAACTGGATATGTCCAGAGCTGTCATCCAATGGTTCTACTGACTGGCTACATCCAGTGTATCCTCTAATTGTGCTAGTGGTAGAATATGTCCAGAGGTGTCACCTGATAGTGCTAGTGACTGGATATGTCCAGAGGTGTCATCCAATGGTTCTACTGAGTGACTATGTCCAATGTATCACCTGATGGTGCTATTAGTGGAATGTGACCAGAGGTGTCACCTGACAGTGTTAGGAAATGTATATGTCCAAAAGTGTCACCTAATGGTGCTAGTAACTGGGTATGTCCAAAGCTGTCATCCAATGGTGCAGTGAAAGAATCCATCAGGAGGTGTTACCCAACCGTGGTAGTGACTAGATATGTCCAGAGCTGTCATCCAATGGTTCTACTGACTGGCTACGTCCAGTGTATCCTCCAATTGTGCTAGTGGTAGAATATGTCCAGAGGTGTCACTTGATAGTGCTAGTGACTAAATATGTCCAGAGCTGTCATCCAATGGTACTACTGACTGGCTACGTTCAGTGGATCCTCCAATTGTGCTAGTGGTAGAATACGTACAGAGGTGTCACCTGATAGTGCTAGTGACCGGATATGTCCAGAGGTGTCAGTCAAGGATGCTATTATGTGTTGTGAATTTCCCATTGGGATTAATAAAGTATCTATCTATTAACTGGAGAAGTCTTGAGATATCATCTAGTGGTGCTAGTAACCATGTGTCCAGAACGCACCTTAAGATCTCAAGATGCTGGTCTGCTTACGATTCCAAGGATTAATAAAACAACAATGGGAGGTCGAGCTTTTATTTATGGGGCCCCCAAACCGTGGAATGGTCTGCCTGCTACTATAAGAGATGCCTCTTTGGTCTCAGCTTTCAAAGACCCACGATTTCAGTTTGGCACACCCTGACTAGAGCTGCTGATTAGCTGTACAGACTACATCTCTGTTGTTAGTTGTTAGCACTAAAACATAAGTAATATGATAGTTAGAATTTGTTACTAACCCTCACCTATTCTGTTTCTCTTCTTGGTACTCAAATGTGGCACTTGGTGCCACTGCCCACCTGCCAAGTTGTTTTGCCTGCCTAAGGTAAAGTCATCTCTGATGGAGGGTCGCAGGAATCATCGGGTAGAGGGGTCCTTTCATTGGATTGGCTGGCCCAACGCTGTCTCAGCTGTGGAATGGCCAATAGGGGGAGGCAGCTTGATGGCTGAAGTTTCCAGGATTCTGAACAAATCCAATTCCTATGATGCGATATCATCTACTGTTACATTCTGCTGTGTGTGTGCACTTCAATGTTTATGGTGGATTAGAGGGCTCTCACCTTCCTTGCAGCCATTCTGGTGACTCTTCCCATGGCTCTCAGTGATGTCCTTGAAGGAAAAGAGAAAGAGGACCACTTCTCCTTTCTCGTTCTTAATAGGAACGATGTCCAGTAAGCACCAGAAGGGGACACCTGTGGTAGAACAAAATAGTTAAGTTACTCAGATGGCAGGCTAAACACCACTGTGTCTCCTCTAACTCGCCTGACTAGGCATTTAAGATGATGACGTCACTTGTCGTATGAACAGAGACACCTCAATGAGATCGGGAATAGTCATATGAGGGGCTTCGGTCTAAGACTAGGAGCAGCGGGCCTGGTAACTGCAGCACAAGGTGCAAGAGCCCCCTGGAAACAATCCATATGCTGTGAGTGTGGTGTAGGTGTCGTGGAGCGGCAGTGGGTTTAATAACCTTGCACTCCATTGTCTAAGGCGGAACATAAGAATGGAGGATCACAAAACACACACGACGCAGAAAACGGGGAGAACATACAGGCAGCCTTAACTTGATCTAGCGCCTCTCAATATCAAGCAGTGTCTCACAGCACTTTACAAGCACAAGGGCTGACATCGTTGCTATTGGAGAATGGAATCAGTGTGGCAGAGTAAGTGAGCAGTTATTTGTTTGGCCAGCAGAGGGAGCTTTCACACAAGCAGCTGATGACAGCAGTTGAACGGGATTATGTGATTGGCTAACACTAGAATTACCAAAGCCTACGAAAAAACTTGTAATCCCAGCCCACCTTAAATCCGTTCGCACCTCTCCGTCAGCGTCTTTTGTGTTGTAAATGTGTTGATCAGCTCAAGCAGCCTGCTATCCCATCCTCCCACCACTGCAAGAAGGGCAAAAATCGCTTTCCCAGCTCAAGCCTTGTTTATCTGGGAGTGAGGTACCCAGAGCTGTATAGTTTAAATAATATATTGTGATTTGGCATTTCATGTGTTTTCCGTGTCTACAAAGATCTATGTAAGTGTAGCATTACAGAATCCATCCATCATCCAACCCACTGAATTCGAACACAGGGTCTGCTGGAGCCAATCTCAGCCAACACAGGGCGCAAGGCAGGAACCAATCCTGGGCAGGGCGCCAACCCACCGCAGGACACACACACCCACACACCAAGCACACACTAGGGCCAATTTAGAACTGCCAATCCACCTAACCTTCATGTCTTTGGACTGTGGGAGGAAACCGGAGCGCCTGGAGGAAACCCACGCAGACACGAGGAGAACATGCAAACTCCATGCAGGGAGGACCCAGGAAGTGAAGCCGGGCCTCCTAACTGTGAGGCAGCAGCGCTACCACTGCGCCACCATGCCGCCCGCATGACAGAATAATAATAATAATAATAATTCTTTGCATTTATATTGCGCTTTTCTCACTACTCAAAGCGCTCAGCAATTGCAGGTTAAGGGTCTTGCTCAAGGGCCCAACAGAGCAGAGTCCACCCATCCATCCATTATCCAACCCGCTATATCCTAACTACAGGGTCACAGGGGGTCTGCTGGAGCCAATGCCAGGGCGCAAGGCAGGAAACAAACCCCGGGCAGGGTGCCAGCCCACTACAGACAGAGCAGAGTCCCTATTGGCATTTACGGGATTCTAACCGGCAACCTTCCGATTGCCAGTGCAGATCCCTAGCCTCAGAGCCACCACATACCTAAAAGACAAACTTTTTTCCTTTTTTAGTACCTAACAACAAAATTCTGACATGAAGTGTCTAATGTGTGAAGACTGAAGTCCAAATATCAAATTAGCACTTTCACAAAAGGTACAGATATAACGGAACAAGTACGCTTTTATTCAAGACTATAACCAAAGAAAAAGAAATCGGGTTAGTGTGCTTCTTTGTCACGACTGCTTTGGTAGTACAGCGGTAAGAACTGCTGACTCATAATCAAGAGGCCGTGGGTTCGAACCTTGCCACATCACAAAATGAACGTTTTTTTTTTTATTATTAATGTTATTGTAATCATTCCGTACAAATAGATCAATTTTTACAAAAAATAGGATTGAAAAACAAATCAAACCCAACCCCACAAAATGAATGTTTTGAGTAGTGAGCCGCTCTTATTGTTAATATCTTATATATAATTTGCCAGTCTCCTCACTCAGTCACTCACTCACGTCCGTCCGAAGCCGAATGCGCAATCGCCTTCTACGCAGCTGGCGAAAAATCTTACGAGACCGACATTGTGGCAGGCGGCGGATTTACGGCCGCGAAAATTCAAAAAGAAAGGCGACTTCGATTGAAGCTCTAGAGGCCTGAAAGGCGATTTCGACTACAGCTCCAGGCCTAATTATGCATTCATTCAATACACCTATAATCAGGTTTGTGGTGCTTATACTTATTACTTACTACAGTAATCCCTCGCTACTTCGCGGTTCACTTTTCACGGATTCACGACTTCGCGGATTTTATATGTAAGCATATCTTAATATATAACACGGATTTTTCGCTGCTTCGCAGGTTTCTGCGGACAATGGGTCTTTTTACTTCTGGTACTTGCTTCCTCAGTTGGTTTGCCCAGTTGATTTCATACAAGAGATGCTATTGGCGGATGGCTGAGAAGCTACCCAATCAGTTAAGTTCCTGTGTGCTGCTGATTGGCTCAGCGACGGAGTGCTGCATTAACCAGGAAGTCTCATCTCACTCATTCAGCATTAACGTGCTACTGCTTCAGGGGCCGTGTCCAAGCGCCAACAGAAGATGCAAATGATTGCAGAAAAGGTAAAAGTTTTGGATATGTTGAAGGAAGGGAACAGCTACACCGCTGCAGGACACCATTACAGCATCAATGAGTCCACGATTCTTTTTATTTAAAAAGGAGGAAAAGCATATAAGATCTACAGCCTTCAACCAGGGCGCAAAACGAGTTGCAAGTGGACGTGATAAGGCAGTAGTCTGGATGGAATCTGCTTTAGGAATCTTTGCAACAAGGTCGACGACATCATGACCGCCTACAAGCTGCTCTTCGACCGGAAAAAGCAGCAGCGGCAGCAACTGCCGATCACAATGTTTTTGCAACCTCGCGAAAAAGAGCCAGTTCCTACTACTACTACTACTACTATGGATACACCTTCGGAAACCGTGGAGGAGATGCCCCAGGAAATGGCACCGCCGTCTGAAGAGACGTTAAATACAGTCATCGGCTGCGCAGTAAAAGTCATCATCACCTTCATCGTCATCATTTTTACTGTGCAGCATATTCATCACCATCATCACGTCATATATATAGCTACGTGTACTTCGCTATACAGTAAGTGTAAACTTATCTACCGATTTCATATTGCTTAGCAGTTGTCCCTGTTATTAATAGAGTAAAGGGTGGGTTGTAAACAATACAGGGAGGGTTTAAAAACGTCCAAATACACGTTAATTAAATAAATATGGTGTCCCTACTTCGCGGAAATTCAGTTATCGCGATCGGCCTTGGAACCTATCTCCCGCGATAAGTGAGGGATTACTGTATTCCACTCGTGCCCGTTTCATCTTACATTGTCGAAACGGGCTCTTTGTCTAGTTATACAATAAAAACACACATTTGATTTGAGTCTGTAACTGCCGCTGTAAATGTATGGTACTTGTAAAGGTTTTTTTATTCAGTTTTATTCTCTCAGTCGCATTCATGCTCACCCCGATCTGACATCGGTGAAAAGGAACAGAGGTGACAACGGATTTAAGGTGGGCCGGATTGACACATTTTTTTCGTAGGCTTTGGTAATTCTAGTGTGAATCTAGTGAGTCGTGTCCAGCTGCACCCTGGGGCGTGGAATCCATTGGCATTCACAGTGTGGTCAAGTCAGGAACGCTTCTTCCACTGTCCCCTCAAATAAGGCTGAGCGCACCGCTGCAACATACACAGCTAGAGGGTTCAGTTCTATAGCAACGGCCATCCCAAGGTACTTCTACAGTTGCAGAATCTTTTATATGAATGTAATTGACGTGCTTACATTAGATATGATTTATTCTCAATTATACAGAATGGGAACTGAGTTTACAATCTTACGATTTAATATAGCGTCTTTCTATAGGCAACATCATGCCAAAGTGCTTTGCTTTTATAGTACGACTGTCTGCCAATTTCTAGAAGAGATGCACCAAGCAGGGCTTGTAAGTTGTGTGAGTAGCACAGCATATGGACAGGCGCCCCAGAAAGGGGATGGAGAACGATTCCTTTCCTGGCCAGGACACTGTCTTCTTATATGATACGCTACCGTGGCTCGCTGTCTGTCTGTCCGTCCAGAATTTCAAATCACCTGTAGCTGGCAAACCGTTTGGCCTATTGACCTGAAATTTGGTACACATATACTACATGACGTCTACAATCCGCTTTCAGGATGATCATTTTTATTATATTTTATTGTAGAATCAACTATTGGCAGTGGCCAGCAGGGCGGCGCATGTGTATGGGCGCCATTCTCATTCCCTACCACCTTTGCCGTAAACCATTATCACAAACACTGGCACCCCACAGGGATGCGTCCTCAGCCCTCATCCTCTACACCCTGTTCACCCACAACTGTGTCGCCTCCCACAAAGATAACATCCTCCTAAAGTTCGCAGAGGACACCGCAGTGATTGGACGTATCACTGGAGTGGACGAGGTGGCCTACAGGAGGGAGGTGGACAGTCTGGTGTCACGGTGTGAGGATAACAATCTCACCCTCGACACAGACAAGACGAAGGAGATGATAGTGGACATGAGGAAGGAGAGGAGAGGAGACATCACCAGCCACTGTTCATCAGAGGGCTTGAAGTGGAGAGGGTGAGCAGCATTAGATACCTGGGCGTCTACATCAGTGAGGACCTCACTTGGACACTTAACGCTGCACAGCTGATCAAGAGGGCCCAGCAGCGTCTGTACTTTCTGAGGAGGCTGAGGAAGTTTGATATGTCGACTAAGATCCTCGGCAACTTTTACAGCTGCATTGTTGAGAGCATCTTGACCAGCTGCATCACCGTGTGGTACGGCAACTCTACTGCTATGGAGCGCAAATGCCGGCAGAGAGCGGTGAAGACTGCTGAGATGATCACCAGGACCCCACTGCCCTCTCTGCAGAGCATCTACAACTGCAGAGTCCGCAGGAGAACTGCCTTGATCTCCAAACACAAACTGTTCACACTTTGACCCTCAGGCAGGAGGTACAGACGTATGAAATGCAGGACTTCCAGGCTAAAGACCTCTTTCTTTCCCAAGGCCATTAGACTCCTAAATAACTGACTGGAGTCTATAACCGTGGGCCACCTCATTCTATCGACCTCACACAACTGTAACTGCATTTGACTTGTCCATCACACACCTACCTGCACATTACACTTTATATTTCTATTCTGTTTTTATACTTTATGCTGCCTCTGTTACTTTTTATCTATCTGCTACTTATTATTTATGTTTATCTTTATATGTTGGTTTTATCATTTGGCGCAGACAGCAAAGAAAGAATTTAATTGTACAGGGAAACGTGTTTCCTTACTGTGCATGACAATAAACTTTGAACTTGAACTTCCCCTAACTCTTCATATCTTAAATCATTCCTGAGGCAGATTGAAGACTTACTGTAAGTGCCAGCTTAAGTGAAAAATTATGGAAACCGTATTAAGTAATTGCAACACAAACACTGACTTGATTAGTTTTAACGTGAAAAGATGCCAACGAAAGAAGAGAAGAAGTGGGCCGCTAGGGTGGAGAAAAGAAGAACCGCTCAGGAAGCAGCAAGCGCATCAACCTCTGAGCAAACGAATGCTAAACATACAGAGAAAGAGGATGAAGACTGTAAGTCGCGTGTATTCACTGCTCAGTCCGCCGTTACTGGTATTGAAATAAAACGGATTGATGGGCTTTCCAGCCAGAAGGGAACAGGAACGCTTACCTAGCCAGGAGGCCAATATAATGGAAGGGCCAGGGGAGACAACAATGACGGGTTTCATATACCACCTTTCGACAGGCAAAATCATGCCAGGGTGCTTTAGTTTTTATGGTTACAATTGTCTACATATTTTTGTACTGGACAAGGGATGTTACCTGTTCAGACTCGTACAGGGAAGTCAGCAATGGGGACTGAATTTACGATCTTGTCATTTTATATAGCAAACACCGTGCCAAAGGGCTTTACTTTTCTACAGGGTGTTAGTGATTGGCACCAAGTTTATGATTTCATGTAGCGCCTTTCTAGCGATCGCCAATCAATTTGACATACCGACACTGGCACATTTGGTGACGTGCTCAGAGATGTCAAGTTGAACTTGTATCCCTGAGACTTTACAGAGCACCTTTCTGTGGTCACCACCAGTGTAGGCCATGAGCTCTGATAGGTGAGGGGGCTTGTCCTGAATCATATAGGTACTTGGGGTAGGGGGGCTACATTTGTGACCTTGTCATGTTATAGAGCACCTGTCTGAGTGGTCTGACGGATATGTAGCAGGTCAGTGAGGATTCCAAAGTGGCCCTTTGACAAGTGTGGTTGAGTGTGAGTGGGCCGTGTAAAGGACTGCCACCCCGTATAGAGCTGGTTTCTGATCTGAAACAGATGGGTTTGAGCAAGTCCTGTCATGTGACCTGTGGTGAGGGAGTCAGAGGTGGGGTCTGATTTATTGGGGGCTTTCTATTCTAAATGCCTTCCCGATGTACAGTGCACTTGATTCCAAGAGTTCCTGGGTTCAAATGAGGACAGGGTCATTCCTCCCACACGCCAAAGATGTGCAGAATAGGATGATTCAGAATCTCTAAATGGAGTGTAGGGGTGTACCCCACAATGGACTGGCACCTGGTTCATCACTGGACTAGCTAGGCTCAAAAAATGGATGGATGAGAAGAAACAGAACTCGAGAGCCCAGTCCTCTCACCACATTGCCTGTCCTAAACATTCACAAGACAAATGACATGACAGGACAATACAAGCGCCTCACCCCCCACCCTACGGCGGCCGCGTCACGGGACTCACCGCTCTTCTTGTAGAAGCACACCTCGGCCTGGTGCTCCTGACGGCTCTCCAGCGCCTTCTCGATCTGCTGAGACACGAGCTCGCTGGTCTCCACCCCGTAGAGGAAGCGGCAGGTGCAGTTCTTCTGCATGACCTCGGTGCGAGCGAAGCCCGTGAGGTCACAGAAGCCATCCGAGCAGTAGACGATGGGAAAGCCGCGGTGCACCTGCCCGTTACCCAGCAGGAAGTTGCTATCTGTGGCAAGATGGAGGAAAAAAAAAGCAGCAATGAATGGTGGGCATCCATCTGAAACAAAAATAAATTAATAAATGAAGGAAACAGCCTAAGTGCCATCACCCCCTTGTGCCATCTAATAGGGTACAGCCCCTGGTAAGTTCAAATTTGTTCTGACTGCAGAACCTTGCCCAACTTAGCCAGCTGACATCTTTCAAAATGGAAGCCCCCCTAAACTAAACCAAAACTAAAAGAAGCAGAAGGTTTGGATGAAGCACACTTTACTGTGAACCCGCTTGGGTGACCCCAGCCTTTATGCACATGGCATCTTTAATAAATTTTGCACTTAATCACACTAGAATATGCTAGAAGAATTAAAGGCCTTCCAATACTAGAAGTGGCCTGTAGGAGGCACTGTCATCAAAAGCAATAAGGAGAAGAAAAGGACCTGGGAGGTCTAACAAGGTGGGCACACACAAGAGCAGCAGATAAAACGTCCTGAGTTACCAGAATATGCTTGTTATTATAATCACTTGTGATCCTTTGATTATTATTATTATTATTAATTTTGAAAAGGCACGGACACTGCCAGTCTGGGATGCTTTATGCCCTGAGAAACGGCATCATGATAGATAGATAGATAGATAGATAGATAGATAGATAGATAGATAGATAGATAGATAGATAGATAGATAGATAGATAGATAGATAGATAGATATGAAAGGCACTATTAGATAGATAGATAGATAGATAGATAGATAGATAGATAGATAGATAGATAGATAGATAGATAGATAGATAGATAGATAGATAGATAGATAGATAGATAGATAGATACTTTATTAATCCCAATGGGAAATTCACATGGTCAAGGTGTAGCCAGCCTTTAACTCTGGTTCATGCTTATGTTCTTTTGATTCATCCATTTTGTTGTCTATTTCTATTTTCTTTTTGTTTTATTATTGGTTTGTTTATTAATTAATTTGAATTAATGTTTAATGCCGATTATGCATTCATTATTATTTTTTTTTTGTTTCTTCGGTGCCTTATAACAGAGTTGTTGAACCCAATGGGGAGGGGCCTCTTAACATTTACAACTAACGGACCACCTTTATAACGGGCCAAGAGACCCCAGGACTTTAAAGAGATGTTCGTTTTCATACTCGTGTTGTCCGAGTCCCATCTTTAACTTTTCTAGAATTTTCTTTTGGTTTTTGACTTTTCTCCCTTCTCATTTCCTGTATTTTATATTTAGAATGAGCTGAGAGGCCTCAGTAATTTGCCAAGACCTTAGTTTTCATACTTATATTGTGCAGCTTGCAAATTTGGATTTTTGGTAATTTTTGGTTTTTAATTTTCTGACTTTGATTATTTAGCATTTTTAAATGTCTGGATTGTGCTTTTATAATGGGACTAGCCATGTGCGGCCAACTACGTTGCGCGTGTTAAAGTTGTCTGTGAAGGGCTCCCTGTTTAAACGCGGCTGCCAGTCGTGAACTGGGCCCTTCGTCGCACAGCATTATGATTTTTTTATAAGGGAAACAAAATTACAAAAGAAAACCCTTGGACATTGATCCGATAGGAACGGCCTACTCGGAATCACTGTCCGAATAGTAATTATGTGGTGGTGGAGGAGCATTTCTGCTTCTCTCCGTTCACAGTCCGTCTCGTTTTCACGACGCTGTCGATTCCTCTCACAATCTCTTCTCAACCTTTCTCCAATCTCGCAGGTTGCTTTGTGGCAATCCAAAGAGTAAGGAAGAACCAATGCTTCTTTCTTGAACTCCAAATGCCAACTGATGGAAAATCACAGAAGTGTGTCCGACTTATATACTCTGACTGCCGACTCCAAGAAGCAGGTGAACATTCGATTTGGACGAAGTGCTGCCAACGACGGTCGATAGAAACACAAAAAACCACAGTCTCGACAACGAAGCAGGTGTCGACGCCAGATCTAAACACAAAGAGTGCTATCGACAGTGTTTGTAAAGAAAAGTAACAAACCAAGGCAGTGTCAGGGGAACATGAATTCACGGACAAACAAAGATCAAGATCCAAATGAAGATTATATATAAAGATTAGTTAATTTAAAGCACAACAATTTGTTTAGTTTGAATGTCTACAGTCTTCAGTAGTATAAGTCTGGAGGAGATTCTTAATGCAATGCCTATGTTTTAGCTGTCTCTCTACTGCCATCTAGTGCTTCTTCTTCTAAATCATTCACGAACAAACAAAGATCAAGATCCAAATGAAGATTATATATAGAGATGACATTCCTCATGACATTGCTGAGGCATTAGTTCTCATAATTGTGTCGTTCAACTCCCACTTTTTCATTTTCTGTAAGTTCTCCAGTTTTGAATATTCTCACCTCTCATTTCTTGTGTTTGATATTTAGGTTGTTCCTTTAGAATGAGCTGAGGGGCCTCAGTAATTTGCCAAGGCGTTAATTTTCATACTCGTGTTGTTTGAGTCCCATCTTTAAATTTTCTAGAATTTTGACTTTCTGACCTTTCATTTCCTTTATTTGATATTTGCATTGTGTCGTTAGAATGAGCAGAGAGGCCTCAATAATTTACCAAGGCATTAGTTTTCATACTTATGTTGTGCATCTTGCATATTTGGATTTTTGGTGATTTCTCGTTTTTGATTTTGTGACTTTTGATCATTTAGCCTTTTTTAATGTTTGGTTTGTGTTTTTATAATGGGCTGACATTCCTCAGGACTTTGTTGAGGTGTTAGTTCTCATAACTGTGCTGTTTAGTTCTTATCTTTCATTTTCTGTAAGTTCTCGCCTCTCATTTCTTGTGTCCGATACTTGGCTTGTTCCTTTCTAATGGGCTGAGGGACTTCATTAATTTGTCGAGGCACCAGTTTTCATAATCGTGTTGTTTGGCTTCAGTCTTTGATTGATTTTTCTGTTTGTTCTCTTGGTTTTGATTGTCTGGCTTTTTCTCATTTAGCTCTCATTTTGGGTGTTTGATGTTTCACGTGCGCCTTTATACAATGTCGAGAATCGTCGTTGCTTAGCTGAGGTGTTAGTTTTCATACTCGTGTTGTTTGAGTCCCATCTTTAAATTTTCTAGAATTTTCTTGTTTTGACTTTCTGCCCTCTCATTTCCTTTACTTGATATTTGCTTTGTGTCGTTAGAATGAGCGGAGAGGCCTCAGTAATTTGCCAAGGCATTAGTTTTCATACTTAAGTTGTGCAGCTTGCATATTTGGATTTTCGGTAATTTCTCGTTTATGATTTTCTGACTTTTGACTTTTCTCATAACTGTGTTGTTTAGTTCTTATCTTTTCATGTTCTGTAAGTTCTCGCCTCGCATTTTTTGGTCTGATATTTGGCTTATTCCTTTCTAATGAGCTGAGGGCCTTCAGTAATTTGTCGAGGCACAATTGTGTTGTTTGGCTTCAATCGTTGATTTTTCTGTTAGTTCTCTTGGTTTTGCACATTTAGCTCTCATGTTGGGTGTTTGAGGTTTCATTTGCGCCTTCATATTAGGTTGAGAAGCCTCGTTGCTTAGCTGAGGTGTTAGTTTTCATACTCATGTTGTTTGAGTCCCATCTTTAAACTTCCTAGAATTTTCTTTCGTTTTTGACTTTCTGACCTCTCATGTCTTGTGTTTTGCGTTTGGATTGTTCTTTTCGAGTGGGCCGAGAGGCCTCAGTGCTTTTCTTGAGCCATTTGTTGTTTGTTTTGTGTTGTTTCGCTTGTGTCATTGCATCTCCATAAGTTTCTTTTTCTTTTGATTTTGTAGCTCTTGCTTCTGGTGTTTGACTTAAATGTAATTTGTTGAGTAATACCTCAGTAATTTGTTGAGGTGCTACTTTTCATACTTGAGTTGTGTGGCATCCATTTTTGGATTTTCTGGCCTATCATCGCTGGTGTTTGATATTTGGACGGCGCTTTTATACTGGGCTGAGGGGGCCTCAGGATTTGGCTAAAGCCTCAGTTATCATACTTGTGCTGTTTGGTTTCCATCCTTGGATTTTCTGTAAATTCTCTTGTTTTTTTTTATTACCGTTTTAACTTCACCTGTTTGTTGTCTGGTACAAATCTCGTAATCGATATTTAACCCACTTCCTATTGCTCAGTGACTTGAAACTTTGCACACTTTCTCACTTCTGATGACAATACACGAATCAATAATCTGTTTCACTAATTGATCAATTAATCCATGTTAATTAAGAAATTAAATTTTCATATGAGGAATGGTTCAAGATTTCAACAATAGATGGCGCTAGTAATGGATAGAAATATTAAAAGTGTTAAAATATTGATTACAAAATTATACTAAAACAAACCCAAGACTACAAAGTTGAAAATAATATATATAAATACTTTTTAAAAAAACATGCTTATATTAAGTTAAAAAGTGTACTAAGTAAAAAATAAGTCTCTCATACATCACTTGTAAAAAAAACAGCGTGGGTGCTTTTCATCAATCGACATTCAAAAAACACTTCTTCAAATTTTAGCAAAAAGCACCCACCTTTTATTTTACGAGTGATGTATGAGAGTTATTTTTTTACTTTTTAGTACACTTTTTAACTTAATATAAGCATTGTTTTTAAAAAGTATATATATTTTTTTTTTTTGTAGGTCCTCTGCACAGCGTCACCCAAGTTTGTGGAAAACATGTATAGCCAAACAACATGAGCGGAGACTGAGGGCTTGTCAAATGGCTGGAGGTACCACTGGGCTTTAAATCAGCCCAGACAAGCAAGCACAGCGACAGGCTCAGGAAACAAAGGGCTCAACATATGAAAACAAGGACCATAATGACAAAATGACTGAAACCTGGAACATCACTCCTAGGAAAAGCACTGAAGTTCTGATGAAGTGTCCTACACCTGCTCCCAGGAAAGAGCAGCTCCTCACATAGAGAGAATGAATGATCTTATGGCTGCAAATTGGCACTCATGATGATGTTTGGTAGTTTTCTAGGAAATCATAAGGACACTTTGTAGTATTCTGAGGCTTCAAGATAATAATAAAAGAAGAAGATATTGCGCTAAACTGCATGTAATTGTTGCCACTTTGCAAGAACATCAAGAATAATTATGTAACCGAGCACAAAGATGGAAAGATGGAGACACACACCAAACAAGATTAAACCCTGATAACAGTCACATTTATTTAACTATCAAAGATCCACAGCCGTAGTTTCAGAAGAACCGCCTTCCTGAACTGATGTTCATGTAACATTTAGATTACACTTTATTAATCCCATAGGCAAATACAAGTGCATACAGTAGGAGAATTAGATAGATAGATAGATAGATAGATAGATAGATAGATAGATAGATAGATAGATAGATAGATAGATAGATAGATAGATAGATAGATAGATAGATAGATAGATAGATAGATAGATAGATGTGAAATGCACTATATAATAAATAGATAGATGTGAAAGGCACTATATATCTATTATATAGTGCCTTTCACATCTATCTATCTATCTATCTATCTATCTCCTTTCACATCTATCTATCTATCAGATAGATATGAAAGGAGATAGATAGATAGATAGATAGATGTGAAAGGCACTATATAATAAATAGATAGATAGATGTGAAAGGCACTATATATATCTATTATATAGTGCCTTTCACATCTATCTAATAGATAGATAGATAGATAGATAGATAGATAGATAGATAGATAGATAGATAGATAGATAGATAGATAGATAGGAAAGGCACTACATAATAGATAAATGTGAAAGGCACTATATAATAAATAGATAGATGTGAAAGGCACTATATATATCTATTATACAGTGCCTTTCACATCTATCTATTATATAGTGCCTTTCACATCTATCTATCTATCTATCTATTAGATAGATGTGAAAGGCACTGTATAATAGATATATATAGTGCCTTTCACATCTATCTATCTATAGTGCCTTTCACATCTATGTATTAGATAGATAGATAGATAGATAGATAGATAGATAGATAGATAGATAGATGTGAAAGGCACTATATAATAGATAAATGTTTAAGGCACTATATATAGGAAAGGCACTACATAATAGATAGATAGATGTGAAAGGCACTATATAATAGATATATAGTGCCTTTCACATCTATCTATTATATAATGCCTTTCACATCTATCTAATAGATAGATAGATAGATCTCCTATATCCTGGTGACATCAAGAGTGATTTTCTAAATTTGGGTATCTAATAAAATGCTATCACTCCTACCCCAAAGAGACAGACCACTGTGAGATTTTTGATCCACTCAGGAGTGTTTTCCTGTTCTAGCTGCTTGATAATTACGGGCCCTGGTTAAACCTGACCAACCAACCTAAACTCATCATGCCCTAACCAAAATGAAATTGCTGAATTTTTATGAAACTTTGACACAAAACCTTGGACAGCCATCATGGCCCATAGTTGTGTGATTCTTGATGGTGCTGATGTGTTAGATCTTCTTTTGAATTCATTTTAATTGACCTGCTCTTGCAGACTCAGACCCCTTAATTGTTTCTTTCTCTTTAGTTAGCCGCCAAACAAAAACAAGATACAAAATGAGCCAAAACACGACCAGCAAGCAGTGACCATCATACAATAATATGAAAATAAAGAAATATGAGGGTCTCGGGAATGTTGATCTGCTCAGGACCCCAAACATTTCATCAGAGCTCTTAGAAAAGAGAAAATCGAAATGTCTGCTGTTGCACAATTGAGAGCAGCGACAAGCCATGGAATTAAAGAACGAGTTTAATTTACAAGAAGAATCGGCGCCTGATTGAGCAACTGGTTGGAATGAAATGGATTGGACTTTGTGGCCCTGACTTACTGTAGTTGGTCTTCTGTCGGCTCACTCACTTCACATTTCATTTCTGTTTGGGTGCCATTTAAGGAAAGAAATGAAGCAACTCAGAGGAGCAAATCTCAAAAAACAAGTCAATTAAAATGAAAGGAATAGGAGTTAATTAGCAGGAAAAACAGGTCACCAATTAAGAAAAGGGTTAGAATGAAAACCTGCAGCCACTACGGCCCTCCAGGACCGGAGTTGGAGACAATGGCGGTCTTTCCTGACAAACACTACGGTCAAGACCACAAACTAATGTGTCTCCAAATAGCAGGTTCCAAAAAAATGAAACGTCACATAATGAGGGCAAAAAAAAAAAAAAAAAACACCAAAAATAAATAAATACGTAATAAAGAACATAAAACAACAACTCAATAACTCATGACTTTGAATTGGTTACAATTCTTCTCATTGTAACGTCTGCTCTTCAGCCCGGAGAGGGACACGTGGCTCTGGTTGTCATGGACATTCGATGACGGGGTGGCCATTAAAGCAAGCCAGATCCTTTTAAGAGCTACCCACACTCAAAGCTGTCAAAAGTGAAAAGTTCATTGGTCGTTAAGAATATTCAGCCCGTCAGTCAGTGTCCAACCCGCTATATCCTAACACAGGGTCACGGGGGGGGTCTGCTGGAGCCAATGCCAGCCAGCACAGGGCGCAAGGCAGGGAACAAACACTGGGCAGGGCGCCAGCCCACCGCAGGGCACACACACCAAGGACAATTTAGAATCGCCGGCGCACCTAACCTGCATGTCTTTGGACTGTGGGAGGAAACCCACGCAGACACGGGGAGAACATGCAAACTCCACATAGGGAGGACCCGGGAAGTGAACCAGGGTCTCCTAACTGCGAGTGCTGCCCTCTCTGTTATGTTTGGGACATCAAGGTGGTGGGAGGTTATCTGACATGGAAGTGAAGACGACCATCAAGTGGGCGTGTCTTTTAGTGGGCGTGTCTCATAGGGTTGTCAGCTGTAGCCACACCCTCCTCAGAGTTTTTGCTGAGTAAGTCAGATGACATAAATATACAATCTGATTGGCTATTCTGGTAAAGGCTTCTTCTCACTACCCACTGCACCACCGTGCCACCCTCATTAAGAACATGTTGTAATATTATATAGTGCCCTGCACAGAGTACCCCGTAATGATAGACATTACAAAGGCAAAGAGAGAACCTGAAGATGCAAGACAGCCCTTTACAACTTGAAATGAGCCGACACCATGGGAGCAGAGTGACGGTATGAGGCGACATCACCAAAGAATGAGGGTCTTTCAACATGGAGCACTAAAAACAATCAAATCCTAATGAGTGGCACGTGGCACTACACATGGGCGACATGCCCTGTCAGATACACACACACTTGAGACGTATCAACCTCCACCCACAGGGCTCCACTAACACCGAGCTCCACGTTGGCAGTTCAGTACACTGGGCATCGTGGACAGCATGGCACAGATTTACCAGGAAACCGTAGCAGATGTTAATCTGCTTGCCCATCATTTAGTAAAGATCTGCTCTTCCAGTCTCCGTCGCGCTGCAGATCTGTGCTTTAGACATCATGAGAGCTCTATTTTTATCCTGTGGCACTGTGATTCTCACGCCCAGGGGACAAACGCACACAAAGGAAATAAAAAAAAAAAAAGAAAAATAGGCTTTAATGAAATCCGCAGTCGCTGTAATTCATCTTTGTGAAGCGAGACTCGAAAAAAATTAAAACGGCAATCTAAATCGAACAAAAGGACTCCTCGTGGAGGAACTCGACTGCCAGCCGCCCATGTGTCATGAAACATCTGCTTCACTGCCCCTTACCCTGGGCCTGCAACAAATGCCGAGAGCCCCCTTAGGTGCCTCGCAAGCCATAATGCAAGGTGTCTCCCCCCCGCCACCTCCCAAGAAAATGCCAACTGCAGGGCAGATTAGGAGGAGCCGCCTTAACGTTCCAATTCCACCCTGATGACCCAGTGGGCTCAGACAGTAAGAAGAGTCAGGGCAGACCTGGTAGGGCAGTCAGGGCAGGTGGAGACGAGCGGCAGCTCGTGTGACAAAGAGTCACACATGACATCAGCAGGCTTGGCTTGTTTGCTTTCTTCTAGATTAGTCTCTGGAGGACACTTTCCATTGAGCTTGCAACGTTTACTTCTGCACAGCTTGGTGCCACCCAAAGGCGCCACTTTGTTTGTGTCACGCTTTTCTGTCTCTCTTTCAACCTATTGATCCATTTATTTGATGTATTTCCTTTCACTGCTACTTTTATTTAATGCGTCCCACAATTAATGACTTTATCTATCTTATCTTTCTATTATATAGCACCTTTCAATATCTTGCGGTGGACGGCCAGCAGCTCAACCCGGCCGGGACCCCCCCTGGAATGGAAGGATGAGGAAAGGCAGCTACCTGCCGACATTGCTTCCCCCAAAACGCTAGATGGCAGCTCCCTTGGAGTGCAGCAGTACCCCGGGATTCCCGCAGAGCACTATGGGACATGGAGTTCGGACACACAGCCCTGTTGGGTGCCGCCAGGGGGAGCTGTGAAAGGACCTGGGGAGTCGCAAGTGCTTGGAAGTCATGAGGACGGAAGCCCCACAGTACGTCCGGGCTGATTAAAGAGTTGGGATTCGCCATCTGACCCGGAAGTGCTGGCAAGTCACAGGGACAGAAGAACGGAAGCACTTCCGGGTCAAGGACTATATAAAGGACTGTTGGGAACCCAGCAAGCGAGCCAGAGTTGGGAGGGAGTAGGACAGAGCTTGCTGGGAGCAGTGGAGGAGAGATTTGTGGGCTTTACGACCCTTTTTGTAGTTGTTGCCCGTTTATTGTGGTGGAGGTGCATTGGGGCACCATAGAAGAAAATGAAACAACTTCTTGGTGTTTTGTATCCCGTGTCCTGCGTCTGTCTGTTGGGAAAAGGTGAGCTCTGTCCCGTCAGAGCTGAACACGATCAGATACAGTGCCAGCATTTGATGCTGCAGCATACCTTCCTACTAATTTGTTCAGAATTACATTATTTTTTGTGTTTTTTTAATTATAAAATTTGCCCTATTTCACTACTAACCCAGCCACAGGGGATGCACAAACCAGTGTGTTTCTTCGTGCCGGTGCCAAGCCTGGATAAATAGGGAGGGTTACGTCAGGAAGGGCATCCGGTGTAAAATTTTGCCAAATCAACATGTGGACAACAACACAGAAGCCACTGTGTCGACCCCTAATGGGAGCAGCTGAAAGAAGAAGAGGACGAAGAAGAAGAAGAAGAAGAAGTCCTCTTTCACTACTACTGGGTGGAGCCACGGGGGGCAGCTAGTCTATCATATAGTAACTTTCAAATGTATGTTCCGTTTATATACTGCTATTATTGCGATAGATAGATAGATAGATAGATAGATAGATAGATAGATAGATAGATAGATAGATAGATAGATAGATAGATAGATAGACATCTATCTATCTATTATATAGTGCCTTTCACATCTATCTATTATATAGTGCCTTTCACATCTATCTAATAGATAGATCTCCTAAATCCTGGTGACATCAAGAGCGATTTTCTAAATTTGGGTATCTATAGATAGATAGATAGACTTTATTAATCCCAAGGGGAAATTCCCATACTCCAGCAGCAGCATACTGATAATAACAATATTAAATTGAAGAGTTATAACAATGCAGGTATAACAGACAATACCTTTCTATAATGTTAATGTTTACCCATCCAGAGTGGAATTGAAGAGTCGCATAGTGTGATGGATGAACGATCTCCTCAGTCTGTCAGTGGAGCAGGATGGTGACAGCAGTCTGTCGCTGAAGCTGCTCCTCTGTCTGGAGATGATCCTGTTCAGTGAATGCAGTGGATTCTCCATGATTGACAGGAGTCTGCTCAGCGCCCGTTGCTCTGGCACAGATGTCAGACTGTCCAGCTCCATGCCTACAATAGAGCCTGCCTTCCTCACCAGTTTGTCCAGGCGTGAGGCGTCCCTCTTCTTTATGCTGCCTCCCCAGCACACCACCACATAGAAGAAGGCGCTCGCCACAACCGTCTGATAGAACATCTGCAGCATCTTATTGATGTTGATGTTGAAGGACGCCAGCCTTCTAAGGAAGTATAGTCGGCTCTGTCCTCTCTTACACAGAGCATCAGTATTGGCAGTCCAGTCCAGTTTATCATCCTTCTGCACTCCCAGGTATTTATAGGTCTGCACCCTCTGCACACAGTCACCTCTGATGATCACGTGGTCCATGAAGGGCCTGGGCCTCCTACAATCCACCACCAGCTCCTTGGTTTTGCTGGTGTTCAGTTGTAGGTGGTTTGAGTCGCACCATTTAACAAAGTCCTTGATTAGGTTCCTATACTCCTCCTCCTGCCCACTCCTGATACAGCCCACCATAGCAGTGTCATCAGTTGCAATTCTCCGAGTTGTATTGGAAGTCTGATGTATATAGGCTGAACAGGACCGGAGAAAGTACAGTCCCCTGCGGCGCTCCTGTGCTGCTGACCACAATGTCAGACCTGCAGTCCCCGAGACGCACATACTGAGGTCTGTCTGTAAGATAGTCCACGATCCATGCTACCAGGTATGAATCTACACCCATCTCTGTCAGCTTGTCCCTAAGGAGCAGAGGTTCATATCTATTGTATAGTGTACAGTATGTCTGTCTTCCTACAGTATCATACACAGTCTTTCCTATCTACCTATTATATCTGCCTGTCTATCCATGTATCAACTTGGACTGTTGCTCCGGCTCTTTGGATGAGGATTCACATGTCATCTCGTCACACGCCAGCCATATTCCTCTGATGGTCCCCCGAGTTATACTGATGCAGGCCAACCTGCCCCTAACGCTTTCCAGCAGCTTCCTTCTTCACACTTTCTAGAATGTTGGCACACAAGAGGTCGAGTCTCGAGTGATTCACTCCTTCCTTCTCTCCCTCCCTCCCTCACCCAAACCCTACCCCCCTCCCCCCGCTTCGCTCCCACAAGCCACCTGCTCTTTCCTAGAAATAACTCTGAGCTGCTCTGGCATCCAAAGAGCCAGATGGGAAGGATGCGCTACTCCATGGAGCTCCGGCTACCCACCTTGGCAGAGGCACCTCACGCACAGGAGGTGCACAGGCAGGTTTGTAGTGACTGCCAGAGGAGCCCACCGTCTGCGGCTGGCAGGTCACTTTAATGTTACTGTGCTATACTTCCAGCCCCAAAGGAACCCGCAGATCCTGCTTGAACCCAAACACCACCTACAAGATGGTGTTCTTTGAATCTCAGGTTTGCACGTTCCGTGTTTTCCATTTTTAACTTGAATTTCTTCCCAGTTTGGCACAGCTTTCCCAGATCACTGCTGTGACTCGACTGTCTCTCATTTCAACACCCCCCCACACACTCTGTTGTTTGTTTTTTTCTTCCATTCCACTCCTCCTCACTCTTTATCCCTCATTTGTGTTCATATAGTGACAATGAATATCAAACTGGACTAACAGAGTTGTGAACAAGAATTCTGCAATGAAAGCATTCGCCATTTCAGACATTCTCAATAGAAAACCAATGCAGGACCCCAACGTTCAGTCCCCCTTCTACCCAAAACCATGCAACCATCTTCTCAGATGTACAAAGAATAATTAATTATGTTTATATAGCACTTTTCAAGAGAGGAGAGGAATGAAGGTCAGTAGGACCACCTTGATGGAATACATGTGTGTGAATGAGAGGAAGATTAGAAGAATGGTGAGGATGCTGGGAGTAAAGTTGGCGAAGGTGGAGGACTTTAAATACTTGGGATCAACAGTACAGAGTAACAGGGAGTGTGGAAGAGAAGTGAAGAAGAGAGTCCAGGCAGGGAGGAGAAGAGTGTCAGGAGTGATTTGTGACAGACGGGTACCAACAAGAGTGAAAGGGAAGGTCTACAGGATGGTAGTGAGACCAGCTATGTTATATGGGCTGGAGGCAGTGGCACAGGTGACAGAGTTGGAGGTGGCAGAGTTAAAGATGTTAAGATTTGCATTGGTTGTGATGAGGAATGGACAGGATTAGAAGTCAGAGGGGCGAGATTGTGTTGGTTTAGAGCTGTGCAGAGAAGAGATGCTGGGTATATTGGGAGAAGGGTACTAAGGATAGAGCTGCCAGGTAAGGGGAACAGAGAAAGGCCTAAGAGAAGGTTTATGGATGTGGCGAGTGACACTGTGATCTGTAGTGAGAGTAGGAAGCAGGTCGAGGAGACCCTGGAGAGGTGGAGATGTGCTCTTGAGAGGAGAGAAATGAAGGTCAGTAGGACCACCATGACGGAATACATGTGTGTGAATGAGAGGGAGGTCAGTGGAATGGTGAGGATGATGGGAGTAGAGTTGGCGAAGGTGGAGGAGTTTAAATACTTGGGATCAACAGTACAGAGTAATGGGCATTGTGGAAGAGAAGTGAAGAAGAGAGTCCAGGCAGTGTGGAGAGGAGTGTCAGGAGTGATTTGTGACAAACGGGTACCAGCAAGAGTGAAAGGGAAGGTCTACAGGACGGTAGTGAGACCAGTTATGTTATATGGGCTGGAGACGGTGGCACAGGAGACAGAGCTGGAGGTAGAAGATGTTAAGATTGGCATTGGGTGTGACGAGGATGGACAGGATTAGAAATAAGGACATTAGAGGGTCAGTTCAAGTTGGACAGTTGGAAGACAAAGTCAGAGAGGGGAGATGGCGTTGGGAAAGCACACTAATAAAGGTACAGGCTACCATTGTGTTCAGGAGCCTGACTGCCTGTGGGGAGAAGATGTCATTCAGTCTGGCAATGTTACTTCACAAACGGCGACACCTTCTGCTGGATGAAGCCAGGGAAAAGATACAGTGGGAGGGCTCTCCCACAATGCTTTGAGGCATGACGGACGCAGCACTTTATGAACATGTCTATGATAAAAGGGAGAGAAGTCCCGATGGTGGTCCCCACAGCATGCACTGTCCGTCATAGAGACTTGCGATCAGATGCATTACAGATCCCATACCAAACGGTGATGCAGCAGGTGTTCTTGTAAAATGTGTTGATGATACACGTGGTGGAATGCTTGCCTTTTTCAGCCACTGCAGAAAATGGAGTTGCTGCTGTGCTTTCTAGGTCAAGGAGGAGACATTGATAGACTACATGAGGTCCTCCACCAGGTGCACCCAGCAAGGTATGTGGTGCTTTTTACACATTCTGTCACAGAACTCTTGATGTAAACGTGGGATGTGGGCAGGATGGGTCTCATTAGATTTATCAACCTCAACATACAGATTGTCGCACATGCACCAGGCTACCAGCTGCTCAACTTCCATTCTGCGCTTTGTTTCGTCATCAGGGGTGATGAGGCCCACTACCAGCTTGATAATGCTGTCTGAGCCGTACGTCAGAGTACAGTCATGAGTTAGTAAGGTCAGCAGAAATGGGCTGAGCACACATTCCAAGAGGTCCAGGGATAAAGGACAGAAGGCTGATGGTTGTTTTTTTTAGGAAAACTTTAAAAAGTACATTTCTCAGAAAAAGTTCCAGATGAAAATGAAGGGGAGAAAAATGTCTTATGGAAATTCAACATTGTTTAAAGACAACCCATGATTAGACAAACTAATGTACTCTTAAACAAAATCTGTAATCCACCAAGACCATGAAATTGTTATCCAAATTAGTTGATAAGAAAACACCATACCATGATGAGACCCCACTTTAGCCAGTTGGAAAATTGTGTGCATGCAAATATAAGCACCCTCCCATCAGACCTAGAGCACTCCTACTGCCTGATGGGAGTTGTAGTCCTTCTGTCAGTAGTGGGAAAAGGTTATAGAGGAGATAAAAATATAGGGAAAGTAGAACTTTATAGATACACATTTTTTTTTATATATATGTACTCGCTTTGCTCGACCTAAACCTAAGGGGTGCACTACGCGCCAGTCACTTCACATCTTTGCTGCTCACGTTGTGAAGGGGTGGGGGGGGGGGGGGGCTGAACGCACGCTAAGGAGATGTGGACGGATCAGCTGCTGCCGAGCTGCGTGTTCTGCTTGTCGTGCTGCACGTCGATCATTTAAAAGCCTGTACAGCAGCTTTGTCTCACTGCCTTGTCTCGCGGGACGTCAAAGTGTCTTCCGAGAAGATCACATCTCGACCCAAGATTTTTTTATTATAATAGAGATATATATCTATATACCTAATGTAGATATAAAATCCAATGTTTGACTGTATGTATGTGTGGCAGCGTTTCACAACAGAACTACTTAATGGATTTAGATCTTTTCTTTTTTTCTATCATTTGTTTGAACATTTTCAGTTGATGTTGCGACTTCTGTCATCGCACTGAGTATCATAGTTCACTTGCAGGAGTGATTTATTTGCCCAAATTAGGGTTACGGATGCTGCGGACCGAGGGGAGGAGGGCAGGGCCCTCACGCGTCAGCCTCTGTTTCGAGTTGTTCTGCCTCTTGCCACGTGTTGGAGCGCACCTCACCTCGAGATTGTTAAGGAGTAACGTTTGACGTTTTTGAAAGAGAGGTCAGCACTATGTGTTTTAGAGGGTACCTGCTGATTTCCAAAGACATGTGCTCTTCTTCCCACGCGGGGAACGCTCTCCCGTCAGAGCTGAACACGATCAGATACAGTGGCAATGTTTGACCTACCTTCCGCTTGGCCAGAATTACATTTTTTTTTAATTTTTGTATTGATTTTTAAAGTTTATCCTGTTTCACTACTACATGGACAGAGCCGCGGGGAACAGCTAGTATGTATGTGTGTGTATATATATATTATATATAGTGGCACCCAGGACGGGACACCCCTTTGCTATATGTTCAGGGGGAGCAGCCATGGATTGAAAGAAAGAAAGAAAGAAAGAAAGAAAGAAAGAAAGAAAGAAAGAAAGAAAGAAAGAAAGAAAGAAAGAAAGAAAGAAAGAAAGAAAGAAAGAAAGAAAGAAAGAAAGAAAGAAAGAAAGAAAGAAAGAAAGAAAGAAAGAAAGAAAAGAAAAACTATATGATAGATTGATAGATAGATTGATAGATAGATGGCCGTCCCCTTGGGTTGGAACAGTTTCCCGCAGGGCTCCATGGGAATTGGAGTTGGGTGCAGCCCTGTTGGGTCCCGCAGGCGCCGCCAGGGGGTGCTACAGCTGCGACTCTTGAGCCCGTATGGGCAGCGTATTCGCCACAACCGGAAGTGCAGCCGGAACTTGGCAGTCAACCACCTGGAGCACTTTTGGGTGGACTATCAAAGGGGCCAGCGGCCACCACTCAATGGCCAGAGTCAGGAGGAGAAGGACAAAGCTTGGAGGAGGAGTGGTGGTGTCAAAGGAGAGTGTTTTGCTTTATTGCTTTGTGTTTTGGGACTGTGTTGTGCCTGTGGGGGGTCATGGGGTCTTGTGCCCCACAGGTGAAGAAAAATTAAAGTTCTTTGTTTTTATAAGTGCCTCCGGTGTGAGTCTGTATCGGGTCAGGCACCTATATAGTGCCTTTTACAATATATATATCGCCTCTGGCGCGGACGTCCGAGGTTCGATTTCTGAGAGGGAGTGCAGCGAGTGTGTACGCCTGATGAGCCCAGAATTAGGGCGAAACACGTGTCGCATACTCTTTGTATTATTTGACAGTAAACTATTTCAACCATTCTATGATCTGCTTCTCACAACTGAGGGCACCGTGGCGGATGTTAGCAGACTTGCTGGCCAACCACAAGCGTTACCTGGTAGGTAACCACCCAAATAATCAGATTGTGACACAGACTACGAATGCCGTGAATGCAATTACCCCGATCTACATGCTGTCAAATAAACGAACCACACGCCGTGGCGCAACGTTAGGGGCATCGCCTCTGGCACTGACGTCCGAGGTTCGATTCCAAGAGGGAGTGCATTAGAGTGTGTACGCCTGATGAGCCCAGAATGAGGGCAAAACACGTGTCGCGTACTCTTTGCATTATTTGACAGTAAACTATTTCAACCATATATATATATATATTTATGAGCACCTTTGTACCATGAAATGCCTTTTGTTTTTTTTTTGTTTTTTTTTTTAACAATGCGAAATATAAAGTTTCGCTGCACATCACTTGAATCACTGGCTCGTGATTAATTCTGGTGTGATAGGGCATGGGATTTGCCTTGTACGATGATGAATAAATAAATAATGTCATTGCTACTACATTTAATAAGTAGAGAATATCATTACTAGCAACAATCAATACATACAGATCTAAAGTCCTACCTTCTTTATATGGCAACACTTGGGCATCCAGCTCTTGCCCATCATGGGTACTGCAATGACGTATCCTTAGATGATGTTCTTCTTTGCCGTTTACTTCCCTGGCCCTACTTTTAGCTCTGCCTTCGTGAGGTATTGGGTGCGTTTAGAAATATCATATTCACTGCATGACCCAGACCCCTCACGGACCCCCGTGATCATCAGAGGTGACTGTGTGCAGAGGGTGCAGACCTATAAATACCTGGGAGTGCAGCTGGATGATAAACTGGACTGGACTGCCAATACTGATGCTCTGTGCAAGAGAGGACAGAGCCGACTATACTTCCTTAGAAGACTGGCGTCCTTCAACATCTGCAATAAGATGCTGCAGATGTTCTACCAGACAGTTATGGTGAGCGCCCTCTTCTACGCGGTGGTGTGCTGGGGAGGCAGTATTAAGAAGGAGGACGCCTCACGCCTGGACAAACTGGTGAGTAAGGCAGGCTCTATTGTTGGCATGGAGCTGGGCAGTTTGACATCTGTGGCAGAGCGACGGGCGCTGAGCAGGCTCCTGTCAATCATGGAGAATCCACTGCATCCACTGAACAGGATCATCTCCAGACAGAGGAGTAGCTTCAGCGACAGACTGCTGTCACCGTCCTGCTCCACTGACAGACTGAGGAGATCGTTCCTCCACCACACTATGCGACTCTTCAGTTCCACTCAGGGGGTAAACGTTAACATTATACAAAGTTATTGTCTGTATACCTGCATTGTTATCACTCTTTAATTTAATATTGTCTTTATCAGTATGTTGCTGCTGGAATATGTGAATTTTTTCTTGGGATTAATAAAGTATCTATCTATCTATCTATCTATATTATTCTATTCTCCCACATTTACTTGACATTTATTGCTGGTTATTTCCTGCGAGACTGAAGTCTGCCTAACTAACTGAGGTGTAATCAACCTGTTAAACAAGAGTGCAGTGTAAACGCTTCACAGCCGACCAATGACAGGCCATGAAATTTGCATAGCACAACGTGAGTTTTAATATTCTGAAAGCCACGGAGTGAACTTTTCCTTTGTGGACACAGTACATTTAGTTTTTTTAGTGTCACCGAAACTAAACTAAGACCATTATGCGTAGGCGTGTATTGAAATTGCAAAGGCTTTTATCCATAAATCCTGTTTATTTTCAAAGCTGAGCATGAATGCATCACTCCTCAGACCAGAGTGTAATTAGCTCGCAATCCCTTTTTTTTTTTTTAATTGCTACATGAGGTAACACATATTAACAGTTCTTATTATCCAGCTCGAGAGGCAGCAATAATGAAGCAATCTCTCTCGAGCAGAGCTCAATTAGCTGGGTCCCCAGAATTACTGTGAGCTCCCCTGGTGCCCAATCCAGTAACCGTTACTCGCTTTGTAGACAGTTTGACGATTCAGATTTTGGGCAAGGCATCATCTGTAAAGCCCACATCAACAGCCTTTACTATAGAAGTCCATGGTAGCCTGTCTGGAAGGATATTTTATTATTTTTAGCCTTAAAACCTGACACCTGTTGGCTAAGTTGGAGTTTTTCTGGCACCACTTTCATCCATCCATCCATTATCCAACCCGCTATATCCTAACATACAGGTTCATGGGGGTCCGCTGGAGCCAATCCCAGCCAACATAGGGCACAAGGCAGGAAACAAACCTTGGGCAGGGTGCCAGCCCACTGCAGGGCGCGCGCACACACACACACCAAGCACAATTTAGGATCGCCATTTCAACTAACCTGCATGTCTTTGGACAGTGGGATGAAACCTGAACACCCGGAGGAAATCCATACAGACACAGGGAGAACTCCATGCAGGAAGCGAACCTGGGTCTCCTAACTGCGAGGCAGCAGCACTACCAACTGCGCCACCGTGCCACCACTTTCATCAGAGATTATTTTTTACTTTTTAAAGGCGAGCCTTATTACATAAAAGAACAAGTATCTTGCTTGTACTTTTTGAAGCAGCAATAGGTGTAGTAGGGTAGGAAGCAGGCCGAGTGGTTTCACAAGTCCACCACACAGCATGTGTACAATACACATGCACAATTCGGCAAGTGCCATGATGTTTACTGTCTCCATTATTGATTATTCTGTGTAAAGGAATAGCACAAACACACCAAGGGATACTACAGGGCATCCCTTCTTAATAGCCATTGCGGAGACTAAAGCACAAATACAGTGGAACCTCGGTCTGCAAGCATAATATGTTCTGGAAATGCGCTCGCAGTCCAAAGCACTCATATATCAAAGTGAATTTCCCCTTAAGAAATAATGGAAACTCAGATGATTCGTTCCACAACCCAAAACTATTCATATAAAAATGATTAGATAGATAGATAGATAGATAGATACTTTATTAATCCGAAGGGGAAATTCACATTCTCCAGCACCAGCATACTGATAATAACAATATTAAATTAAAGATTGATAATAATGCAGGTAAAAACAGACAATAACTTTGTATAATGTTACCGTTTATACCCCCCGGGTGGAATTGAAGAGTCACATAGTGTGGTGGAGGAACGATCTCCTCAGTCTGTCAGTGGAGCAGGACGGTGACAGCAGTCTGTCGCTGAAGCTGCTCCTCTGTCTGGAGATGATCCTGTTCAGTGGATGCAGTGGATTCTCCATGATTGACAGGAGTCTGCTCAGCACCCGTCGCTCTGCCACAGATGTCAGACTGTCCAGCTCCGTGCCTACAATAGAGTCTGCCTTCCTCACCAGTTTGTCCAGGCGTGAGGCGTCCCTCTTCTTTATGCTATGCTGCCTCTCCAGTTCACCACCGCGTAGAAGAGGGCGCTCACCACAACCGTCTGATAGAACATCTGCAGCATCTTATTGCAGATGTTGAAGGACGCCAGCCTTCTAAGGAAGTATAGTCGGCTCTGTTCTTTCTTACACAGAGCATCAGTATTGGCAATCCAGTCCAGTTTATCATCCAGCTGCACTCCCAGGTATTTATAGGTCTGCACCCTCTGCACACAGTCACCTCTGATGATCACAGGGTCCGTGAGGGGTCTGGGCCTCCTAAAATCCACCACCAGCTCCTTGGTTTTGCTGGTGTTCAGTTGTAGGTGATTTGAGTCGCACCATTTAACAAAGTCATTGATTAGGTCCCTATACTCCCACTCCTGATGCAGCCCACGATAGCAGTGTCGTCAGCGAACTTTTGCACGTGGCAGGACTCCGAGTTGTATTGGAAGTCCGATATATATATATATATATATAATACACTCCTATATACATATATATATATATATATATATATATATATATATATATATATATATATATATATATATATATATATAGTATATATGTATATAAAAATTATTAATACAAAATATAAAGTAAAAATACATAAAACAAATTAACCTGCACTTTACCTTTGAAAAGAATCATGGTTGGTGTGAGTGAGTTTCTAAACTCTTGTGGGATTCCGCCCAACAGGACAACACGTGGAAGAGCGTCCCAAAGCAATTGCAGCCTCCCACTGAGTAGTGAGGACTCAGCTTCGTGTTTTGTGGTGCAAGACAGAGACTCACACGTCACAGCACACACACGTGGTCACAATGCTGTAGTAAACCGTATACGCTCGTTGACTATATGAGTGAGGCACGCCGACTCAGTTGGAGAATAGGAGACGATTACCCACAATCCCGCAGTGAGAGAGAGAGAACCACCATCAGCTCAGTTGTGATCACATGGCGCTCAGCAGACAAAGCGTATACATACTACTCGTATTGCAAGACCTCACTCATTTATCAAGTCAAAATTTATTAGAAATTTTAGCTCGTCTTACAAAACACTCGTAAACCAAGTTACTCGCAAACCAAGGATCCATTGTAATAGAAAACCCCGTGTCAGTCCACTGTGTTTCTGCGTTTTTAGATCCTGAGGCAGGAGGAGGTGGGGCTTGAGATGACATTGTTGGTCTGTTTCTGTGTCTCTTCTCGGTATCCTCGTATGGCAGTTGGTGCCACTGCTCTACTGCCAAATTCTTCGCCTGCCTATGGAAAAGTCGTCTTAGATAAAGGAGCAATAGAATCATCAGGTAGAAGGGTCCTTTCATCTGATTGGCCGGCCCAGCTCTGACTAAGCTGTAGAATAGCCAATAGGGTGAAGGCGGCTTGTTGGCCAAGGTCTCCAGGACTCCGGCTGTGGCTCTACAGTTAACTGATGGGCAGTTATGGTTGTTTTTCCATTTATGTTAATTAATTTCTACTTTGTTTTTGATATATTTGAACAAATCTGTGTCCTCATATGTATTTAGTGACTGGTATCATCTATTCTTGCATTCTGCCCTAAGAGTTGACGCAGCAGTCTGTATCTGCAATTAGTGAGGAGTGCTGTGCAGGGACAAAGTCATTTGTATTACTGTATTGTATTTTTGAGATGTGGGGTACAACATCTGTACATTTTGGTTTAATTTTCCATTTTATTTTGTTCAAGACAAGACAACAGATGAACTACATTCAGGACAAATCAAAGCAGGTTTTTCTTCCCTTACACCACACTTTTAAAACAGCTGTTCCAACATAGAAAGGAAGACATGCTGGTGGCTCAATTACTTTATAACCTGGGAAAGGAAGACTGAGCCGATGCCTCTAATTATTTTAGCTCCTGGGAAAGGAAGATCTGCCGACACCTCAGAGAACATAAAAGGTTTTATTGTTTGGGAAAATGGACAGTGAATTAATTCTTCAAATTGACAGCCAGCCAATCAGAATATCTATCAATCACATCTTGCAAAACCACCACGGGTAGAATTTTAGAATAAATATGCCTCGTCTGAGTGAGTGAGTAGGGGAAGTAAGGACGGAGGGAGGAAGAAGAACGGACGAAGACGTCACTGGTCGTCAGAAAAGCATTATGAATATAGATTACTAAATCAAACGCCGTCCTGCGACATTCATCCTTGTCATCTCTACTTTTTTTCGTAAGCTTTTTCTAAAAAGACTATATATATTCAGACTTTCCTTTCAGTACCTGTTTTCCATTATTCTTTGTTCCAGTGGTATTATAATTCTTGTAATAAATATCATGCTGCTTTTAACTTTCTATGCTTTGTCTTGATGTCTGTAGAGTGATTGAAATAATAAGTTAGATTTCTTTGAGCACCTGGTGCAGCCGGAGGTATGCCATACGCTTTGTGCAGCGAGGTTTATTAAGGCTGAGGGTGAGAGCTCCACCCAATAGTAGGGAACAGGACGTAAAGTAAGGCATTCTTGGTTGATAAATGGCCTATAGTCAAGAGTGCTGAGCCTTTGTATGTTTAAATGTATTCTTATAGACAAAAAGTAATATTTAGGTCTGAGATATCATTAAAACACCGTATGTTGTTTGAGCCGATAAGTAAGTAAGTCTCTTGAAGTGCTGAGAGAGTGACAGGTGGTGTTATACCTGAAGCACTTGTGTGGTTTAAAGTGCTAAAGGTTAATCAGTGTGTGTGTGTCATTCATGGGGCACTGTTGTGGTTAGGGTCTGTGTATATCTACGTATGTGTGTGTTCATCTTAGAGTGCAACAGTAGACCAACCCGATAACGAACTTGACGAGTACACTTACCCTTGAGGGAAAAGAGGTAATGGGTAAGTAGAGTGAAATACTATGATAATGCACCCCATTTTTTGGCACCCATTGTACGCCTAACCTACCTGGAAGTGTCGCTCTTTTTCATTTTTTTATCCCCCTATAAGAGGGTGGGCTAGGGGGTGGTTTCTCGTCTTCTTATGGAGTCAAGGCTGGGGAAGGGGGGTGGGGGCGTGTTCTGTCAGAAAAGAGTGCCTGTTAAAGCCCATTGAGGTATTCCTTGTGTGACTTTGGACTATAGAAGAAATACATTTTTATTGTTGTCTTTTCTCTTCAGAGTCTCTTTTATACGACTTTGCAGGGATTAGAGTGTGAAAATATGCACACGCCAAAAAATGGCAAAATGGCTATGCCAAAATAAAAATCTGATTTCTAAAACCCGGCGTGTGCACATTCCTATGCAATTTACCCTTCTAAATCTCAATCGTCTTGTGCATTTGCATATGGGAACACGCCTCTGACTCCACCCAGTTGCCACATTGAACCAACCATATACTGTATGGACTATGCTAATCAAGCTCTTACATCCTCCATTGGCTGGCAGAGCAGCCTCCTTCCTGACAGGTCGTGCTGCACTCCGCCACTGGGTCAAGAGCATATGACATCCAAATCCTATTATGGGATATCATCTACTGTTACATTCTGCTCTGTACTTGTAATATTTTTTATTTTACTCTTATATTATATTGAGGATTACTTGTGTTCTGTTCTGTGTATTGTATTGTATTGACCCCCACTGCACGCCCAGCCTACCTAGGAAGGGGTCTCTCTTTGAACTGCCTTTCCCGAGGTTTCTTCCATTTTTTCCCTACTAGGGTTTTTTTCTTGTCGTCTTTGAGAGTCAAGGCTGGGGGGCTGTCAAAAAGCAGGGCCTGTTAAAGCCCATTGCAGCACTTCTGGTGTGATTTTGGGCTTTACAAAAATAAATTGTATTTTATAGATGTGTAGAGAGGTGTCTGTCACCTCAAGTTGCCAATAACTGAATATACCCAGGGGTGTCACCCAATACTGCTAGTGATTGGCCACTACCCCTTGTGTTACCCGGTGTACTATTGCCTGGCTATGTCCAGAGATTGTATTGTATATGCAGAACTGCAGCACCTTTCCTCTGCGCTCTGGGAGTCGGAAAGGCATAAGGCGCCAGCCTCTGAGCGGGTACCCACTATCACCCAGTACATATAACGACATGATTGATGTGACAGTGAATAGTACAGGCCATATGATAAATGGAGGGTTACCATACTAACAAGCCAGCCACCATGTAAAGAACCGTCATGTCCGCCAAAGCTACTTTAGCTCAAAATAAATGACTCATGGGCTGACCCAGGCCACCAAGCTACAACATTTGTGTGTCTCATCTTGGCATCACAGGTGACTTGTGCATTAATGGAGTGTCACTGCTCACGGTTAATAAAAGCAGCTTCATTCTCTCTAGGTGCCCTTACAACAATAGGAGTGCACTACGTTGCTCCGATTACATTAGGAGACCCAGCATGGCTGCAAGATGGCGCTTTACTTTCTCATGTATACAAAGTATTCTAATCGTCCAAAACTTCAACCTCAAGATTTTGATGAATCTCGATGTTTTAGACCTCCCTGAGTCTGATTTACTTTCTTGTAGGGAAAGTATTGTAATTGTCCAAAAATTTGATTTCAAGATTTTGATGAATCTTGAACGTTTTAGACCTCCCTGAGTCCGAAAATACCATTTTTGGAATTATGTCTATGTCTCTGTGTGTGTGTGCGTGAACACGATAACTTGAGTACGCTTTCACTTGGGTCAACCAAATTTTGCATACAAGTATTAGGTACAAAATGTAGATTTGTATCAACTGTTGGGCTATTTCCGCTAACCGGAAGTGGTACTTCACCTGAAATGTTTCCCCAAAAATAGTACAAATTTGATCATTTCACATCATATTATGGTAAAGCACTACATTCTAAACTTTTTTTGTCTCTTTGCATTTTTTTTCAAGATACAACCAGTTTTCAAGATAATCGCAATTTTCCATTTGACGTTCAAATGGTAATATATACATATTTGAGAATGTTTTTGCTTTACGTGGACCACTGTCGGGCAACCGGTGCGCCGCGGAATTTTCTAGGGGCAACGTGAAAACTTTTGTAAAATATTTAAAATTGTTAGTGTTTTTGAACTTTTGGTTGATTAAAAAGATAATGTTTAAAAAAAATATTTTATGTTGGAAAAACACAACGGTTAATCAGATTGTCGAATAAACGAATGTATTTATTTTGAATGCAAGTTAAAATTTTCGCTGTTCACCATTCATCATAATATCAACACCAGCGATGTCAAAAACAAATCTCGTGAGACTTAAAAAGTCTCGTTGTTAGAAGATCTCGCTCACTGTACGGATAGAAGAAGGTGGAGCAAATATAGAACGAGAAAATACGAACGCTATTACGAGTATCGCTGTACAGAAATGAAGTCTAAGAAACGCGAGAGACTTCAAATGATCGACGAGGAAATGCGCGTCTGTCTTTCGAAAATTGATCCTCGCATCAATCTCATATGTGGTGAAAAACAATCTCAACATTCACATTAATTAAATTTAAGATTTATCCTTTGATTCCTTTATTAATAAAATGTCTTTCAAACTTGTAAAATTAACTGTTTTTATTGGCGAATGTCCATAGATTGTGTCGTCATGACTTTATTTATGGGCAGTCATGTGCGCCGCGAAAGAAAATCTTTGGACTTAGTGTGCCGCAACTCGAAAAAGGTTGCCTTTCATTGACGTAAACAAATTTTTCTGTACAAGTATTACATTACACAAATGATTAAAGTTTACTCCTACTTCCGCTTACGGAAAGTGGTAATTTACCTGCGAACTTACTTATAATGAGTGCTGACGTGACAAACCCATTTGAGCTCAAACGTGATGTCCAGACTTTATTTTATTTCCCTTTTAAGAGGACCAGTCCTGCGTATTTGCACTGAAGAACTTTCTTGTCGGTTTATATCGGATATCTATTGTCACTTTTCTGGGAACTGGCTGACAGGTCACGAATACCCCGGCCAAGCTTCACTCCATCATGCCTGCTGTGCTGGAAGCCATTAACCAATCGGCAAAGCACTCCATTCACGCGGTGTGGCTGCACATACGTAAATCGGGAGTGGTCTCCCCTCGACTTTCTTGTAAGACAAGGATTTTTATATTATGTACATTAAAGAACCATCAACAACAAACCAAATCAAATTAATAATATATTGAACAATTATTATAAAAGAAAAGTTGAACAAATCAGACTCTGCAGCTGCATGAATAAAAGATTTGCAGTGATAGTTTTATTTTAGCAAACAATTCAGGTTAAAGTAACAAGTAACGTAATGCAATACTTACTTGTCCAAAGTTAAAAAATCTGCATTGCTTTAAGCCCCCCACACTATGTCAATAAATTTTAAACTTTATATCTTAAATACATTTCATTATCTTTTAGAGCCACGTACTGTAAAATTGATATTTCTCTACCTTCAAAATATGCTACGTACCGTTTACTGATACATTACAGTTACACTGAAAAAAAAAATGCTGTTGATTTGACAGTCAAGTCAAGTTGGGGAGCCTGCACTGGTACAGCGCGTTGCCACACACACTACACGATGAAACAACTCTGATTCCGGGTTGGCAACCCCCCCAGGCAGACACGCAGTCCAGTCCCACCCTTCAGAAATGACCCTCTATCTGCCACAGCCAGGTGTTACATGGGCCTGGTCCAGCCACTCAGGTCCCCAACAATGAGGATCTTATGAGCTGGATCACCCTCGGGTAATCGCGCCACATGGTTGTAGTGCCGTAACTGACGCTCCCTCACAATGCAGGTCATGTGCCTCATTCGGGACTCCGTGAGCAACACAAAATCAAACCAGCAGTACCCAAGGATTTTCTGGAGAGACACACATGAAGGAGTCCAGTCTTCATCTCAGGTCACTGGATAGCGTCGATGTCTCACAATTATATAGCAGGACAGGAAGCACCAGGACACTAAAGACTTGGACCTTCGTCCTTTTGCAGAGATATCAGGAGCGCCACATACCCCTTTCCAGCGACCTCATGACCCCTCCATGCTCTCCTAATCCGTCTACTGACTTCACAGAGAAAGTCACCAGAGACATGAATGTCACTGCCAAGGTAAGTAAACCCTCCTCGACGAGGTGACACTCTCTCCGCAGACAGACACACTGCTGATGGCCGTGCCCAAGACATCATTAAAGGCCTGGATGTTGGTTTTTATCAGGACCCTCGCAAGCCCAGACACTCAGAGCAGATGTGACAAAGTCTAAGGAGGATAGACTGCGATAAGCTTTTAAGTGTGGAGACAGTTGAAAAGAAGGTTTAAAAACGTTTTACATGTAATGCAGGACAGATACAGACCTAAATTTGGAATTAATAAAAAAAAACTCCACAGTGGATTTATAAAGATTTAGAAAACGAGCTGCAAAAGAAAAAAACTGCTTTATAAAGGCATATAAGACTAATAACTGCAAAGTGAATCGTATTGCGTATGAGAACATGATGACAACCAAGAAGGATATCAGGGAGGCTAAAAGACAGTTGGAGATGAATATAGCAGATAAGGCGAAAGACGACCCTAAGAGATTCTTTCAGTATTTTAGTAGTTAAAGAACAGTCAAGGAGGAGGTCAAGTGCATCAGAAATAGTAAAGGGGAATTAAAAGATAGGGACAATGAAATAGCAGACCCTCTAAACTTACAGTACATTATTCCGGGGTCTTCACAAGTGAGCAAGTGGATAACCGCCGAGTGGTAACAGGGACTACTAAGGAGGTGCTGAAGGATTTGGAAATTGTAGAGAGAGAGAAGAGCTGCTCAGATTAAATAAGCTGAAATCAAACAAATCACCTGGGGCCTCATGTATAAACAGTGTGTACACACAAAAATGTTGCGTACGCCCGTTTCCACGCTCAAATCGCGATGTATAAAACCTAAACTTGGCGTAAAGCCATGCACATTTTCACGCTAGCTAAAACTCTGGTGTATGCATTTTCTCCGCTTGATTTTGCAGAAAGGTGTCACCCAGCGTCAAAGCAGTGCTACTGTTCCTGTGTGGTTACTCTTTCTTTTTCAGATCCACATCCCTGACGCGGCTTTATAAATACACTGAAATTAACCGCATATTGTTTATTAGTTTAAGGCATCTGATTGTAATTAACCAGTAACAATATAATGGTCCACGGAATGGTCAAACTATTCCAAATACCATAACTGCTTTAGCGCTGTTCCTCTCACTGCACCTTCTTCTTCTTTCAGCTGCTCCCGTTAAGGGTTGCCACAGCGGATCATCTTTTCCATATTATCCACTGCACCACTCGGAATATTTATATCACTGTATCTGAGTGGGGAATCGCAGCAGCAGCTGATCGGAAAGAGAATTATCGGTATACAGCATCAAGCACACACTGCCTTAGCCATGTGCACAGTCTATTTGAACTGATCTCATACGGCAAATGCTTCAGAGTCTTTCTTGTACGGACCTCGCGGTTCACAAACAGTTTCATCCCAAGAACTCTAAACGCGCTCAATCAGTCCATCAAGTGCTCCTTGTACAACTGTTTGTACCTATTAGTACAGTTACCTCACCGTAAACTTGTGATACAGTCATAATATTGCACAACCTAAACCACTTTATAAAGCGCGTATTTACATATGATGATATCATTTTTAAGATGAAATGCAGCAAAATATGTTTATTACATTATACAGATAAAACTTCAATTAAATAATCTATATTGTTAATAATGAAACATGTGAGGACACGGTGTCGCAGTGCTAAGCAAGGAGCAGGCGCCCCGTTGTTCTTGCCTTGCGCTGTATGCTTTCTGGTGCTGACGCAAAACTGGAAGGATAGATGGATAGAATAATTAAAGACGTACTATGAAGATATTTCAATGTTCCTTAAACGTTTTGAAGAATCAGCGTTCCAAGCTTACAGATGGCTCAACGTCTATTACAAAGCTGATGAGGATTTGGGAGTTGTAGAGGACTCTAAGCTATCGACTTCCCGACGGTGTTCAGAAGCCATTAAGAAGGCTAACAGAATATCAGGTTATATAGCGCCTTGATGTGTGGAGTACAAGTCACAGGAGGTTCTGCTCCAGCTTTATAACACACTGGTGAGGCCTCATCTGGAGTCCTGGGTGCAGTTTTGGTGTCCAAAGGACACAGCAGCACGAGAAAAGGTCCAAGGAAGAGCGATGAGGCTGATTCAGGGCTACAGGGGATGAGTTAGGAGGAAAGATTAAAAGAGCTGAGCTGAGAAATTCGCCAGGCTAATACAGTGGAGCACTTTAAAAAACTGCTAAAAACACATTACCTTAACATGGCTTTCTCACAGCTTCATTTTAGTTTAATCCTGATATTCTGTATATGCATTTATTTATCATTATCATTCATGGTGGCTCCCTAATCCATACTAACTCCTACTTTCTCTGCTGGCGATCTGTGCCCCCACCTCCTGATCAGAGCATCATGATGTCCCTCCTTTGATGGATTGAAGGCCAGAGCTCCACATGACCCTCATCATTAAATTATTGCCTGAAAACCATGAGGACTGATTGAGATCACTTATATTAGGGGGGCTTGTTGGTCTCGTGGCCTTGGTACCCCTGCAGATTTTGTTTGTACTTCTCCAGCCGTCTGGAGTTTTTTTTTTGCTTTCTCTGTCCTCCCTGGCCATCGGACCTTACTTTAATTATATGTTAATTAGTGTTTCCTAATTTTATATTTTATATTTTGTCACTTTCTTCATCACGTAAAGCACTTTGATCTTCATCATTTATATGAAAATGTGCTTCAGAAATAAATGTTGTTGCTGTAAAGAGTGAGCTAAAATGAAGTACCACATTTCTCAAGGCGATTGCACGAGGTAGAGGCGGCCGAGTGGTTTTACCTTTGATAGGCGGCCCCTTGTCGTTTTCAGTCGGCCACATGTCTTGGTCCGGTGCACACCGTGCTTTCACTGTCAAAGTCTTCTTCAAAATCAATGAATCCATCATCACTATGCAATGCACCTTCCAAACGTACTTCAGCATTCCTCCTAACGGTGACATCCCAAATCGAAACACAGTTCTTCAGTGGGTGTCTGAATTTACACAGACGGGTAACAACATTGAACAGAAAACCTCCAGGCCGCCCTCGGACTGAACGAACGCCTGAAAACATCCAAGCTGTAAGGGCATCCATTTTGCAGTCTCCTAGACGTTCAGCGCGCTTCTGTCTTCGGCATTTCCAGCACGTCTTTGATTTTGCATGAGGACCTTAATATCCATTCATACAGAATGATGGCAGTGCAGGAACTCACTGAGAGAGACAGGGAGAGCCATAGAGAGTTGTGCGCCAACATTCTGCAAACCGTTCATCATGATGCCATCGTCATGTGCGGCGACGAGGCTCAATAACATTTGAATGGTTGCATAAATAAGCAAAACTTTTGCAATTGGGCTGAAACCAACCCTCATGAACTTCATCACAGATCTCCATACAGTGAGCACCTTGTTACAGTTTGGTGCGCCTTACAGAATTTGGCATTGTAGGCCAAATTGAGGATGGGGGGGGGGGGGGGGGGTTGGGGGACAACAGTCACCCTTCTCTTCAGAACGTTACATTGAATTGCTAGAGAAGTTTTTGGGGCCCCAACTGGAAGAAGTGGATGTGGTGGATATCTAGTGTCAACAGGATGGAGCAACAGCTCACACGGTGCAGAGATCCATATAAGTTTTGCAGAAGATGTTTCCGGGGAACCTGATCTCCCTGCGTGGTGATGTCGGGTGTCCTTCACGTTCGCCTGATCTCGCTCCGTGCGATTTCTTATCTGAAGAAGAAGGGATACACACCGACTTCAAAACCTTGAACCCCCTCAAGGACGCTATTCCCCTTGAAATGGCCAAACGAGTCATACAAGCATTCAGAAATCGTCTTGAAGCATGAATCACTAATGATGGCCACCACCTTGAAGACATCATTTTTAAAACACAGTGAAAGAAAATCTATATTTTGTATCCCTTTTCTTGTGTCGTAATGAAATTTATTTAATCCTGTAGAGCACGGGTGTCGAACTCCGGGCCTGGAGGGCCGCAGTGGCTGCAGGTTTTCATTCTCACCCTTTTCCTAATCAGTGCCCGGTTTTCACTGCTAATGAACTCCTTTTCCCTTCATTTTCATAGCCCTGGTTTTAAGGATTCACTCCTCTGAATTGATTCGTTTCTTCATTCAATGGCAGCCAAACAGTAAATGAGATGTGAAAGGAGCCAACAGATAAGTAATTAAATTGGGGCTTCAAATGCCAACCAGTTTCACTCCAACTAGTTTCTTAATGAGAAGCCAATTCTTGTCGTTAATTAAGCCCGTTATTTAATTCCATGGCTTGTTGCTGCTCTCATTCTGCCACAGTAGACATTTCCAAAACTGTTGATTTTCCGCTTTTTCTAAGACCTTAACCTTTCTTTATTTTCAGATATTGTATGATGGGCACAGGTAAGCTGGTCATATGGCGGCCTGTTTTGTGTCTCATTATTGTTTGGCTGCTAATTAAGGACAAAGAAACAACTAAGGGGCCCGAGTCAAGCTAATTAAAAGAAGTAATCAGCAGCAAAAAGTGGTCACTAATTAAGAAGATGGTGAGAATGAAAACCTGCAGCCACAGTGGTCCTCCAGGACTGGAGTTTGACACCCCTGCTCTAAGCTGAGCGCGTAACCAATCGCTCACACGAATTCAGAGCGTCGCTCATACTTCCTGCACGATCGCTCATTCCGACGGCGTCGCTCGTACTTATTGCACAATCGCTCACTCCGACTGTCGGAGTTGGTGCTCATAAATTTTTGGCTTAAACAAAACGTCGCTCATAAACAATGTTTTTTGCTCACTATATGCTACTCCTTAGAGGGAACATTGGTCAGGAGTATGGTGGGTTAGGAAGTGGCAACAGCAGATAGAGAGAGAGAGAGCGAGAGCTTAGGGGGGGTCAAGGGTCAGCCCTGTAACAGGCCTAAGGGTCCACACACAACGCCTTACTGAGGGAAGTTGTGCTTGTGCCCCCTTGTGGGCATCGCTGGTGGTTACTGTACCCTCGTCTATAGACCTGAGGTGTCTGAAATTCTGGGAGGAGTTCAAAATTCTTCCTGCAGTATTAAGAAAATGGCGCAGAAAAAAACAAAGACCCTTCACATTTGAGGGTGGGGGCACATTCGCCCTCCACACCACCTTGTACTTAGTATTCCTTTGGTCTTCCGGCATTAACATCCTAAGAAAAAGATTAAAGGCTCAAAAGAAATATTTAGGAGACACAGCTGTCTGACGGGTAGGGGATCTCTATGCAGGACAACAACTGTCAGCCATCTGTTGTATACTGCGACAAAGAACAAGGCGGTCTGAGGCAGAATGTGGAAGAAGTGGAGAAATAGGCAGAACTAAGAAAGGCACTATATGACAGACAGACAGACACAGAAAGGCATGATAGATATAAAGCACAGTAGACAGTATAATAGATATGTGGATAGAGAGAGAGAAAGGTGGGAAAGAAAAGGCTCTATATAATAGAAGATAAAGAAACAAATAGGAAGATAGATACAGTAGATGTGAAAAGTGGTATGGAATAGAAAATAATTCCCAGTGAAGGGCACTATACAACAGACAGATGGTTGGATACGTAGACAAATTTTGAAAGGCATTACTCAGTAGAAAACAGGTGTACAAGAAGCGATAGAATAGATAAATATAAAAGGCAATACGTAACAGATACAGGAATAGACAGAAAGATAGATAGGAAAGGCTTAATATAATACAGAAGAGATAGAGAGAGGAGGACTGATAAATATACAAGTAGATATACAATAGACAGATGGAGGGATACAGAGATAGACAGATGGGACAGGTGCCATACAGTAGAGAATAATCAGATGACAGACAGGCACTACATACAGTAATAGATGGATGAGAGGCAGTACATTATAGACAGACAAGAGGAATTATATACAGCAGTAGACAGATGAAAGGCACTATATACAGTAATAGATAGATGAGAGGCAGTACATTATAGACAGACGAGAGGAATTATATACAGCAGCAGACAGACGAAAGGCACTATATACTAGGCAATTATTTACAATTATGCCACACACAACCCAGTGCCGCAGCACCAATCACCCCAAAGTCCAGGCCCTCAACAATACCTCTCTTTTCAGGTCCGCCTCCACTCCTCTGCTCTGAGCTCTTGTCTTCTTCCTCCCGACTCCAGCCATCGAATGGAGGGAGGCGGCCCCTTTTATACACACCTGGACGTGTTCCAGGTGTCTCCCGATGAGCTTCCGCCGCCCTTTCATGTATCCCTGGTCGTCTTCCCCCCAGTACTTCCAGGAGTGGCGGCAGAGCCGAGGACCAGGGCTCTCCAGGCATTGGGGCGCCCCCTGGTGGTGACCACAGGCCCCTATAGGGTTGAGCTTCCAAGCTCAGTTCCCATGGTCCCCAAAGACACCAGGGCGGTCGCCCCCTCATGGTCTGGAGGAGGTGTAAGCCCTCCTCTGGTCCCACTGGGTGTCACGGCTGGGTACCAAGTCCAGCCGCTTGCCACAATATATATCCAGTACTGTGCAAAAGTTTTAGGCAGGTGTGAAAAAAATGCTGTAAACAAAGAATGCTTTCAAAAATGGAAGTGTTAATTATTTATTTTCATCAATCAACAAAATGCAGTGAATGAACAAAAGAGAAATCTAAATCAAATCAATATTTGGTGTGACCACCCTTTGCCTTCAAAACAGCATCAATTCTTCTAAGTATACTTGCACACAGTTTTTGAAGGAACTCAGCTGGTAGGTTGTTCCAAACATCTTGGAGAACTAACCCCAGATCTTCTGTGGATGTAGGCTTCCTCACATCCTTCTGTCTCTTCATGTAATCCCAGACACACTCGATGATGTTGAGATCAGGGCTCTGTGGGGGCCATACCATCACTTCCAGGACTTCTTGTTCTTCTTTACGCTGAAGATAGTTCTTAATGGACTTTGGCTGTATGTTTGGGGTCTTTGTCCTGCTGCAGAATAAATTTGAGGGCCAATCATACGCCTCCCTGATGGTATTGCATGATGGATAAGTATCTGCCTGTATTTCTCAGCATTGAGAACACTATTAATCCTGACCAAATCTCCAACTTCATTTGCAGAAATGCAGCCCCAAGCGTTCAAGGAACCTCCACCATGCTTCACTGTTGCCTGCAGACACTCATTATTGTACCGCTCTCCAGCCCTTCGATGAACAAACTGCCTTCTGCTACAGCCAACTATTTCAAATTTTGACTCCTCAGTCCAGAGCACCTGCTGCCATTTTTCTGCACCCCAGTTCCTATGTTTTCGAGCATACTTGAGTCACTTGGCCTTGTTTCCACGTCGGAGGTATGGCTTTTTGGCTGCAACTCTTCCATGAAGACCACTTCTGGCCAGACTTCTCCTGTCTGTAGATGGGTGTACCTGGGTCTCACTGGTTTCTGCCAGTTCTGAGCTGATGGCACTGCTGGACATCTTCCGATTTCGAAGGGTAATAAGCTTGATGTGTCTTTCATCTGCTGCACTAAGTTTCCTTGGCCTACCACTGCATCTATGATCCTCAGCGTTGCCCGTTTCTTTGTGCTTCTTCAAAAGAGCTTGGACAGCACATCTTGAAACCCCAATCTGCTTTGAAATCTTTGTCTGGGAGAGACCTTGCTGATGCAGTAGAACTACCTTGTGTCTTGTTGCTGTGCTCAATCTTGCCATGACATGAAACTGTCTTCCATAACCTCACCTTGGTAGCAGAGTTTGGCTGTTCCTCACCCAGTTTTAAGCCTCCTACACAGCTGTTTTTGTTTCAGTTAATGACTGTGTTTCAACCTACGTGTGACATTGATGATCATTAGCACCTGTTTGGTAGAATTGGTTGATCAAACATCTGACTAGAATCCTACAAAATCCCTGACTTTGTGCAAGTGGACCTCTAAGAATTGATGCTGGTTTGAAGGTAAAAGGTAGTAACACCAAATATTGATATGATTTAGATTTTTCTTTTGTTCGCTCACTTTGCATTTTGTAAATTGATAACAATAAACAATCATTATTTATATTTCTGAAAGCATTCTTTGTTTACAGCATTTTTTCACACCTGCCTAAAACTTTTGTACAGTACTGTATATATATATATATATATATATATATATAGAGAGAGAGAGAGAGAGAGAGAGAGAGATGAGAGTCACTATATGCAGTAATGGATGAGGGGCACTATGTACAGTAACTGATGGCACTATAGCACTATACAATAGATAAAAACAGATAATAGATGTGAAAGGCTCTAGTTAATATATATGAAATGGAGAAATGTGAAAGGAACTATATACAGTAATAGGTAGATGAGTCGCTGCGTATAGTAAAATAAGTGATAAACATGATGAGACACCATATACAGTAATAGACAAAGTGTTATATACAGTCAAATGAAATGACAGATGAGAGGCACCATATACAGTAATAGATAAGGTACTATGTACAATAAAATGATTGTATTGTACGAATGATTGGACGGATTGTCAAATTGGATGGAAACTGTCTGGTTTGGTGAAACAGGGAATGGACGTCCTGCCTAAATGTCTCCAGTCCCAGTGATCGGAGCATTGCAGCCCACTTCCATCTCAGTGGTCTCTTTCTGAGGATGGCCACCCTGTAGTTGCAACAGGCTACTGGTCTTCAGAAATCTGTCAGGGACCACATAGAAAGTGGAAGAAACCCTGTCCACCACTAGTGTGCCCTCTTCAGACTGGTGGTCTCACCCACAGAGGGGTGGTGGGGGGCAGTCCAGAACAAACAGAGAGTGACTGTGCAGAGTTGAGCACTCTCTAGTGACAAGGAGGGCATCGTCTTTTCAGTCTCTCCTAAATACGCTTTCCCATTCCTTTATCTTTCCCACCCTAACCAGCCAGTGGACCTCCCAATTGCCAAAGGAGATACGAGCTCTGAGAGGCCATTCCTCTCCCCACAGTATGACGAATTACAGCGATGACATATTCCAAGAGGACAAACCCACCGTTTGCCGCTGCCTCAAGTGCCTGGCATACCGTTTTTATTTCATTTCAGCAAAATCTAATCAGCAAAGCCATTATCTCTAATTGCTTATTAAAGTGTGAAAGACGTCTGTTTGGAGGTAATTGTCATTCGAGACCCCCGCAGGCACACAGCAGGTTATCACATCCCATTTCTTCAGAAGACATTACGAGCAACACAAGCCAGTGCCGACCAGAAAGCCTGTGACCAAACTGAACCCTCAGCCCACCCCGCCATCCGACATTCATAGAGATGTCAGCCAAGACGACAGCTTCGCTTTGAGAGTGTTGAGTTCTGGACTGGGACCCATTAAATATTATTAGTTATTTATTTATATATTTATTTATTTTAATGGGGGCTTGTCATTGCAAATTTGAGCTTGACTTCAACACCCTGGGCATTTTGTAGGGAAGCATTTGAATCTCTGAGTCAACGAGGATTCCTAGTGGAGACTCAGCACTGTGTTTGGTTCCCTTACCCTCTTGGCACAGGGCATGACCTTCACCTTCCTTAGTCACCACCAGGTGCCCTCACTGACTCAAAAGATGTGCGTCCATTCCATGTGCTCTGAGGGTGGAGCCCCAGGAGGCGGGGCCACCCTGATGTCACCGCTACTGGGACCTCCCTCTGCCAGCAGGATCCCAGCAGTGGGTCATTGAGTCTGTAAGAGTGTTATCAGAAGTACTGCTGATTTATTGGATTCATTCCCTCCATTGTTTGATGTTTCATTGGATTTGGTTTCTTTGGATTGCATTCTTTTTGTCCTTTATTTGCCTTTGATGTTATTTTCCAGTTTTTGTTACGTTATAAAGGTTCCTTGTTTGGATTGCCTTTGCCAGCTAGCTTTTTACAGCTTTCTTTCCCTCTTGAGACATGTTTGATATTTTCTGGGACTTTCTTTCCATTCTTTCCAACTTTTAAAAGCAGCTCTACCAGTTTTAAGAACTCATTACTAAAAAAGGAATACACTTCTTCAAGCAAGGGATTATGGGAACCTGGAATAATAAAAATTGTAAAAGACGATCACTCTAGAAATGTGGAGACAACAGACAAGAATGTCCAACAAATAACTTGAGGACCACCCTGTGGAGACCAAGGGATGTGCACTCAAGTCTAAAAGGAATGCATGTCTTCCGGCAAGGAGTAACAGGAATCTACCCTGATAATGAAAAAGAGAAAGACACTCCATCTAAAAATGAGGGGCAACTGCCTGACCAAACAGAAAAGATACAACTGGCAGTGCAGCAGCTAAGTGCAGCCCAGGACTGAAGGGCCCATTCTACCAAAACAGAGTAAGAGAGAGATAGAAGGAGGAGGAGGAGGAAGAGGAGCTCATTCTGAGCATCACAATTAAAAAAAAAAAAACGCGATCCTGCCAAATTCTCTCAGTTCAATTGTGAATGAAGAAACTTCAGGACACCTACTGGAGACTAAGGGAAGTGCACTCAAGGCTAAAAGGAACACACGTCTTCAGGCAAGGGATAACAGGGATCCACGATAATGAAAAAGTGAAAGACAATGTGGTGCAACTGCCTGACCAGAAAACAGACAACAATGAGCAAAAAAATCAATAAATAAGTTGAGGACACCCTGTGGAGACCAAGGGAAGTGCAACTCAAGTCTAAAAGGAACGCATGTCTTCAAACAAGGGGTAACAGGAATCTACGATAATGAAAAAGTGAAAGACACTCCATCTTAAAATGTGGGGCAACTGCCTGACCAGACAACAGAAAAGATACAACTGGCAGTGCAGCAGCCAATTGCAGCCCTGGACTGAAGGGCCCATTCTACCAAAACAGAATAAGAGAGATAGAAAGAGGAGGAGGAGGAAGAGGAGGAGGCTGCATGAGGACCTCATTCTGAGCATCGCAATTAAAAAAAGCAGATCCTGCCAAATACTCTCAGCTCCAATTTCTCTCAGTTTAATTGTGAATGAAGAAACTTGAGGACATCTACAGGAGACTAAGGGAAGTGCACTCAAGGCTAAAAGGAACACACGTCTTCAGGCAAGGGATAACAGGGATCTACGATAATGAAAAAGTGAAACACACTCAGTCTAAAAAATGGGGGGCAACTGCCTGAGCAAACAATATGCCAAAATACAACTGGCAGTGCAGCAGCCAATTGCAGCCCTGGACTGAAGGGCACATTCTACCAAAGCAGAATAAGAGAGATACAGTGGAACTTTGGGTCACGACCGCAATTCGTTCCAAAACTCTGGTCACAACCCAATTTGGTTGTGACCCAAAGCAATTTTCCCCCCATAGGATTGTATGTAAATACAATTAATCCGTTCCGGACTGTACGAGCTGAATGTAAATATATATATTTTTTTAAAGATTTTTAAGCACAAAAATAGTTAATTATACCATAGAATGCACAGCGTAATAGTAAATTTAACGTAAAAACATTGAATAACACTGAGAAAACCTTGAACAACAGAGAAAACTAACATTGGATTTTAGGAGGCCCAGACCCCCTCATGGACCCCGTGATCATCAGAGGTGACTGTGTGCAGATGGTGCAGACCTGTAAATACCTGGGAGTGCAGCTGGATGATAAACTGGACTGGACTGCCAATACTGATGCTCTGTGCAAGAGAGGACAGAGCTGACTATACTTCCTTAGAAGGCTGGCGTCCTTCAACATCTGCAATAAGATGCTGCAGATGTTCTATCAGACGGTTGTGGTGAGCGCCCTCTCCTACGCGGTGGTGTGCTGGGGAGGCAGCATAAAGAAGAGGGACGCCTCACGCCTGGACAAACTGGTGAGGAAGGCAGGCTCTATTGTAGGCACGGAGCTGGACAGTTTGACATCTGTGGCAGAGCGACGGGCGCTGAGCAGACTCCTGTCAATCATGGAGAATCCACCGCATCCACTGAACAGGATCATCTCCAGACAGAGGAGCAGCTTCAGCGACAGACTGCTGTCACCGTCCTGCTCCACTGACAGACTGAGGAGATCGTTCCTCCGACATTCTATGCGACTCTTCAATTCAACGTTAACATTATACAGTGGAACCTCTAGATACGAGTTTAATTCGTTCCAGCACTGAGCTTGTATAGCGAATTTCTCGTATCTAGAACAAACTTCCCCATTGAAAATAATGGAAATCCAGTTAATCCGTTCTGCACCCCAAATATATTAACATAAAAATCAATTTTCCTAACAAATAACACTGATAAATTATATATACTGTAGTCTACCTTTAATAAATAACACTGGTAAATAATATAACTGATTATTAAAAGAATCAAAACAGGTGTCCAAAGTGCAGTAGAGCATTCAATAAATCTTTAAATAAATAATCCTTAAAACAGTTGTGAAGTGGAGGTTTAAAATACACAAGAATAACAATCCTTTAACACGAGGTTAAAACGTCAAAAGGATGCCGTCTTTAAAAAACAGATGACAATCCCCGGTGCTTCTTCTCTGTTAGCGTCTCACCTGCGGGCTCTGCAACAGGCGAGACACTCTTAATGCAGCTGACCTTCTCTACACCGTCCTGCTTCAGCTGTTTGGCTCGCCTGTTCAGCTACACGTGAGCCTGCACTCGCTCGCTCGCTCTCCCGCACCGCCTGCCTGCCTGCCTGCGCGCGCGTGCTCTCTCTCTCTCTCTCTCTCTCTTTTCTTTTACTTTTTCTCCCCCTTAACCGGCTCGCGCTTCTCTATATATGCGGGGAGGACATGGCAGCTGCAGCCCATCAGCCACAGGAACAATCATGGATGTGGGCAGTTTCCCACCAGTGCACTTAAGTGAGAAACGCAGACACCGCAGATCACGGCTTGCAACTGCTACCACGCCCCCTTGCTAAGCCGCGAGCTATACCCACAGCCTGGCTCGTGGCTCGTTACGCGAGCCAATGCTCGTATTTAGATCTGAATTTTTCGTTCATACTTTCCTCGTATTTTGAATTTCTCGTATACAGAGGTGATCGTATCTCGAGGTTCAGCTGTACAAAGTTATTGTCTGTTTTTACCTGCGTTATTATAAATCTTTAATATACTGAGCCCTTATTTGGTGCTCTTCCACCACACCCGGAAGTGGGTTAATGAGCACCTGGAGCACTTCCAGGTGCCTTATAAAAGTAAGCCAGCGGCCACGACTCCCAAAAGCCAGAGTCGGATGGCAGTAGACAAAGCTTACCTGGAGAAGTGGAGAAGGAAAGAGAAGGAGAGGAAGAAGAAAAAGATTTGCTGCTGTTGTGTTTGAGACTGTGCTGCACTGGTGGGAAACGGGGGAAGGCGTTTCCCACGGGGAAGAAGAAAGAAAAATAAAAAGTGTGTGTGCTTATCTTGTGTCCTCTGTCTGTCTGTGTCAGGTTTGGGTGGCTGGAGTGCCCTCTGCAGGCCACAGAATTAAAATTTCCTTCATAGGTGTGTAGAAACCCAAACAGGAAAGGGACCAAGTATCGCCTACTCCAAACCACAAGTGTGCGGACATTGATCCCAAAAACTGCTAATGATAACCTACTCTGATAGGATAAAGCCAGCTAATTTAACAGGGCATTTGGTACCACAGTAACTTAAAAATTGCAACCTCTGTGAAGGGTATGTCTGGGGATGGTAAACGTTTATTTTATTTTTTTTACTAATTCCAGTAAGAAAGTTCAGAGGAGCATCTGTCACATGCATACACACAGGAGCTATGAAGGGGTAGACCAGTACAGACCAGCTGTGAGTAAATCAAAGGCCCCTAAAGGGTGCAGGCAGGAGGACCTTAATATCATGCCATTCATTTTGAACACATGAACTGAAAGATCAGAATTTATAAGTCATGTGCCTTTCTCTTTATTAGAGAAAACGTTCAAGTAAGCTCACGCAATTTTATGTTTTGTGTTGCTTGCCATTGTCCATCTCTAGATATCTATATACACATATCAATACATATGCTGGCATGTGTATCCATTTTACATTATCCTTATGTTATAAATGGATTGTAGTGTTTGGTTTATTGCATCTTCGATGAGTAAAAGTGACACTTTTATATTTACGCTTTATCTGATATTGCATTTGGAGGATAATTATGGACAAAATGAAATAAATCTAAATAAGCCACAAAAGACATTTCATAAAGCCTTTATTTATTACTGGTCTTTTGTCTCTTTTATGGTCACATTTCACAGTACTTTGACTAATTTGTGTATTTATTTAATTTTGTCTGAAATGTTCCTCCATACAAAGGCAATACTGAAAATGAATTAACGAATTAACATCAACGAATCTATTTGTCATCTCATACCATACAGCATTTCCTATCACACCCCTCACGACAATTGCCAGCACAATGCCACATGTGACGCCTCCATATTCTGCTGACCAGCGTGGCCACCCTTTGACTTCACGTGTCCACCTGGCTGGAATATGAAAACGAGGATCCCCTCAAAGTGAGCGGCAACATAAGACACCAAGCAGGAGGTCTGTGCTCCAACCATAGAGCCAAGTGTTCATTAAAATGAAAAATTCAAAAGCCCGGGTGTGAAGGGGAGGGGGGGGGGGGGGGTTTTGAGCGGGGGTCTCACCGAACACGCGCTGTTCAAAGTGGGCTCGGCTGGCGGCTTTACAGGAATCTGCTTAATGAGCCTTGTTTATGTGTCTGCAAAATATTAATGAGGCTCTGGACAGATTGGCGGTGCCCGGCAGAGCTTGTTAGCCGTCCCCTAAGCTCCAAGGACTGAGGATCGCGACACAAAGTTGTACGGAAATGTGCTTTAAAAAGAAATATCACAAAATGTATTAATTGTTAATTGGAATATTTCAGATAAAATTAAATACATAAATAAATAAACACTTAAATAAATACATTGTTTTGTAAATTTGACAATAAATCTCTATAATGAGTGTCTAAATATGTAAATCTATACTGTATATAGACACACTATTTATATAGATATAGAGTATATTGATTTACTGTCACATTTCACTATAAAATATGCAAGGCACTACATTATAGATAGATAGATAGATAGATAGATAGATAGATAGATAGATAGATAGATAGATAGATAGATGTGAAAGGCACTATATAATTGATAGAATAGAATAGAAATATAGATATGCAAGGCACTATATAATTGATAGAATAGAAATATAGATATGCAAGGCACTATATACAGTAATTGATAGAATAGAATAGAAATATAGATATGCAAGGCACTATATAATTGATAGAATAGAAATATAGATATGCAAGGCACTATATACAGTAATTGATAGAATAGAATAGAAATATAGATATGCAAGGCACTATATACAGTAATTGATAGAATAGAATAGAAATATAGATATGCAAGGCACTATATACAATAATTGATAGAACAGAATAGAAATATAGATATGCAAGGCACTATATAATTGACAGAATAGAATAGAAATATAGATATGCAAGGCACTATATAATGGACAGAATAGAATAGAAATATAGATATGCAAGGCACTATATAATTGATAGAATAGAAATATACATATGCAAGGCACTATACACAGTAATTGATAGAATAGAATAGAAATATAGATATGCAAGGCACTATATAATTGACAGAATAGAATAGAAATATAGATATGCAAGGCACTATATAATTGACAGAATAGAATAGAAATATAGATATGCAAGGCACTATATAATAGATAGATAGATAGATAGATAGATAGATAGATAGATAGATAGATAGATAGATAGATAGATAGATAGATAGATAAAACCTTATTTGTCCCTATTCTGTCAGTGTCTTCTTACTCTATACAATGCGGTACAAAATGTGCACAGATTTCATGGCAGATTGCATTGCTGATTGCACTTATAATTCAAAGACGCGAGGGCTTTTCTTGGTGGCAGAATGCACAGTATGTAGTATTGTGGAAAACTGAGATGTCCTCTTCGATGTCAGACCATGATGTGCTGCCACTTTCTGGTTCACAAATCAGAGAGAGAGAAGTGGTGTCCCTCTTCAAACCCTGGGCACAGCACCCGCCAGGAGCAGTGGCACACCTTGGTCAGTTTAAACGAATGTGCAGGTCAGTAAAGGGGTCCACCACAGACTGAACACAGAGGAGGTCTCGGCTCTCTCAGAGTCACTCCTAGAAGGTTATGACCAAAGAGTCAGGCTTCAGACCTCCATAGCTCCGCTCCATCGATGAGCCAATCAAATTGCTCACAACCAGTGACACTTACTGTGGGTCGCTTTTCAACACACGTCAGTCGTGTTTACATGAAATGGCCATTTTAAGGCAAACCTCATGGGTCGTTCTCATAAAACGTCAGTCAGTCATTTTCCAACCTGCTATATCCTAACACAGGGTCACGAGGGTCTGCTGGAGCCAATCCCAGCCAGCACAGGGCACAAGTACACCACAGGGTGTACACACTCCCACACACCAAGCACACACTAGGGACAATTTAGGACAGCCAATGCACCTAACATGCATGCCATTGGACTGCGGGAGGAAACCCACGCAGACACGGGGAGAACATGCAAACTCCACATAGGGAGGACCGGGGAAGCGAACCTGGGTCTCCTAACTGCGAGTGCTGCCCTCTCTGTTATGTTTGGGACATCAAGGTGGTGGGAGGTTATCTGACATGGAAGTGAAGACGACCATCAAGTGGGCGTGTCTTCTAGTGGGCGCGTCTCATAGGGTTGTCAACTGTAGCCACACCCTCCTCAGAGTTTTTGCTGAGTAAGTCCATCCATCCATCCATCCATCCATCCATTATCCAACCCGCTGAATCTGAACACAGGGTCACGGGGGTCTGCTGGAGCCAATCCCAGCCAACACAGGGCACAAGGCAGGGAACCAATCCTGGGCAGGGTGCCAACCCACCGCAGGACACACACAAATACAACCACACACACCAAGCACACACTAGGGCCAATTTAGAATCACCAATCCACCTAACCTGCATGTCTTTGGACTGTGGGAGGAAACCGGAGCGCCCGGAGGAAACCCACGCAGACACGGGGAGAACATGCAAACTCCACGCAGGGAGGACCCGGGAAGCGAACCCGGGTCTCCTAACTGCGAGGCAGCAGCGCTACCCACTGCGCCACCGTGCCGCCCATGCTGAGTAAGTCAGATGACATAAATATACAATCTGATTGGCTGTTCTGGTAAAGGCTTCTTCTGAAAGATGACAGCACCTTAATCTGTTTGCCTAATTTTAGGGAGGAAAAACTGCTTTATGCTTCGTGGTTTTTGTGAAGATTTCTTTTCGCTTCCTGATTCTGATTAACAGTTTCAATATTTCGGACTTCCCTGTGTTGTCTCTGTCCAGTCCCTTCTAGTTCTCCATCTCCTGGCCTTACATGTTTTACAGCTCAGCCTCCCAGCACCGGCAAGTCTATAAGACTTGGACTCGTCTAAGAGAAGAACACCAAGGAGGAGAAAGTCCCGGGGCGTGTTGACTGAATCAATTACAGGCGACCTTCCTGTCAGACCTACATTCACACACCCGAGGATCCTCCTCCGCTCTCGCAGATTTGAAGCCGGCAGCTCGGTGAATTGCGTCACAGTCCTACCTGACCCAGTTTGGAGATTTTTTATTAGACTTGAGGTTAATTCTGAGCATCCCGGTGCTGGAGACACAATTTTAGCAAAAATGAGCCCAACGAGTGCGTTGTCGAAAAACTGATGGCTTAACGGATTGGAAGGGGTGTGGATAACAAAAATTAAAATCCTGTACTGATGCTTCAATTTCATGGAACCACAGGAATTCTCAAAGTAACATGGAGACCCTTAAGGCTTCTGTCTCCCCTAGGATGGTCTGTGAGGCCCTGGCAGTCATGATATTCAAATGGGCCTTGAGCTCCGCCCCCTGGCCTACTGCATTTGAATCACATCGCCGCACCTTCTGCCCGCACTTGCCACCTGTACCAGGGACATGCGGTGAGGTTCATGGCTGAACCCAGTAGAGTCGCTTATTCACTATTTAGTTGGCAGCCAGCACATTGACTACTGGTTAGGTTTCATATCTCATCAGCATTCTTTACACGCACACATAGGTGAGGTGCATATTGGGCTAACAAAGAACGTTACATTAATAGCGGCGGGAGAGAGCGCATTTGCTCCTCACCCTCCATGTGTTCTAAATTTGCCGTTGCAATTCCACAATTCACACTCATTCAATACAAATGAAAGTATAGAGCGGTGTACACACAAACAAAAAAACGGATTTCAATTTTGACTTCAAATGAAATATTTAGTTGGGGAGCCTGCACTGGTACAGCACACTGCCGCACTCACTACACAACAAAACAACCGGGGATCCCGGTTGGCAACTCCCCAGGCAGACACGCGGTCCAGTCCCAACCTCCGGAAATGACCCTCTATCTGCCGCAGCCAGGTGTTACGTGGGCAACCCCCTTGGCCTGGTCCAGCCACTCTGGTCCCCAACAATGAGGATCTTATGAGCCGGATCACCCTCGGGTAATCACTCCACATGGCCGTAGTGCCGTAACTTACACTCCCTCACAATGCAGGTCATGTGACTCATTCGGAACTCCGTGAGCAACACAAGGATTCTCTGACGAGACACCAAAGGAGTCCAGTCTTCATCTCAGGTCACTGGATAGTGTCCATGTCTCACAACCATATAGCAAGACAGGGAGCCCCAAGACTCAAGACTTGGACCTTTGGTCCTTTTGCAGATACCAGGAGCACCACATACCTCTTTCCAGTGACCTCATGCCCCCCCCCCCCCCCCCCCATGCTCTCCCAATCCATCTACTGACTTCACAGAGAAAGTCACCAGAGACGTGAATGTCACTGCCGAGGTAAGTAAACCTCTCGATGAGGTGACACTCTCTCCGCAGACAGACACGCTGCTGATGGCCGTGTCCAAGAGGTCATTAAAGGCCTGGATCTTTGGTTTTTATCAGGACCCTCGCAAGCCCGGACACTCAGACCCCTCGCTCAGTCTCTCGAGTGCACCAATCAGAGCCTCCATTGACTCCGCGAAGATCACAGCATCGTTAGCAAAGTCAAGATCTGTGAACCTTTCTTCACCAACAGATGCCCCACAGTTGTTTTTAAAAGCTTATAATTCCGATGCTTTAACCGATTTTAATACAGACTGTTCAACAAATGATAACAAGAAAAACAAACAAATACTTCATTTAAGGTCAAAATTTAGTTTTTAAATATTGGATTTTTTTTTCTTATCTGATCCCATTTTTTATAAAATTGAAAACCGTTTATGGTCTTACCTTTATTTGTAAATGAAGTCAATGTGCCTATCCTTCTCCGTCACTTTCTTGTAAAAGTCCTCCTTATTTTCCTTCAGTTTTAAAAATCTTAATCTTCCATTTTGGCAGTCAGTCTGAACAAAAAATAAAAATAAATGGACCACTGCAGTGCCCTTGACTTTCTGATATCGCCAACTTATTGGCGCCTCTGCGAAGAACAGCAGAAATGAGCACCAGTTGGGCTCACATGCGCCCCCTTCAGGGCGGTACAGTACTGTCCCTTCACCCTGTGCCTTTTCACTGCGGTTTTATGTCCGATCAGCAAGACTAAATATGTCACACACATTCATTAAAGATATTAGAAAGTCAGGGTGTATAATAAACGTGTCTGCACACCTTATATTGGCGACATACAGAGAGACAGCGACAGGCACGCAACAACCCTGTGAGTGAGGAGAGTGCAGTTCGAGGTGAGGGGAGGCTCGTTGCTGCCACACCTCACATTCTCTCCTGTATTTGAACAGGAAATGTGCCAATTCAGAGACTTTGACTATAAAATGATCAAAATTATTAGAATCATACAGAAAACAAACTTATAGCACAGACCAGTGGACACACTTATTGTATGTTATCATTAGTAGTTTTTTTTTTTTTTTTTTAAACTTTCAGAGCCAAATCGGCCTCCCCTGACCACTCGTCCCTGACCTGTACCAACCGCAAACCTCAAAGAGGTGTCTCACACACACACACACACACACCCTGTGACAAAATATTTCAGAGACAGAATTGTGTCTTCGATGAACTATGACGTAAATAAAAAAGTGGAATACAGTGGAACCTTGGATTATGAGCATAATTCTTTCCGGAAATGTACTTGTAATCCAAAGCACTCGTACAGTGCATCCAGAAAGTATTCCCAGCGCATCACTTTTTCCACACTTTATGTTACAGCCGTATTCCAAAATGGATTAAATTCATTTTTTTTCCTCAGAATTCTACACACAACACCCCATAATGACAATGTGAAAAAAAGTTTACTTGAGGTTTTTGCAAATTTATTAAAAATAAAAAAACTGAGAAATCCCATGTCCATAAGTATTCACAGCCTTTGCTCAATACTTTGTCGATGTCCCTTTGGCAGCAATTACAGCCTCAAGTCTTTTTGAATATGATGCCACAAGCTTGGCACACCTATCCTTGGCCAGTTTCGCCCATTCCTCTTTGCAGCACCTCTCAAGCTCCATCAGGTTGGATGGGAAGCGCTGGTGCACAGCCATTTTAAGATCTCTCCAGAGATGTTCAATCGGATTCAAGTCTGGGCTCTGGCTGGGCCACTCAAGGACATTCACAGAGTTGTCCTGAAGCCACTCCTTTGATATCTTGGCTGTGTGCTTAGGGTCGTTGTCCTGCTGAAAGATGAACCGTCGCCCCAGTCTGAGGTCAAGAGCGCTCTGGAGCAGGTTTTCATCCAGAATGTCTCTGTACATTGCTGCAGTCATCTTTCCCTTTATCCTGACTAGTCTCCCAGTCCCTGCCGCTGAAAAACATCTCCACAGCATGATGCTGCCACCACCATGCTTCACTGTAGGGATGGTATTGGCCTGGTGATGAGCGGTGCCTGGTTTCCTCCAAACGTGACGCCTGCCATTCACACCAAAGAGTTCAATCTTTGTCTCATCAGACCAGAGAATTTTCTTTCTCATGGTCTGAGAGTCCTTCAGGTGCCTTTTGGCAAACTCCAGGCGGGCTGCCATGTGCCTTTTACTAAGGAGTGGCTTCCGTCTGGCCACTCTACCATACAGGCCTGATTGGTGGGTTGCTGCAGAGATGGTTGTCCTTCTGGAAGGTTCTCCTCTCTCCACAGAGGACCCCTGGAGGTCTGACAGAGTGACCATCGGGTTCTTGGTCACCTCCCTGACTAAGGCCCTTCTCCCCCGATCGCTCAGTTTAGATGGCCAGCCAGCTCTAGGAAGAGTCCTGGTGGTTTCAAACTTCTTCCACTTACGGATGCAGCAGAAATGTTTCTGTAACCTTCCCCAGATTTGTGTCTCAAGACAATCCTGACTTGGAGGTCTACAGACAATTCCTTTGACTTCATGCTTGGTTTGTGCTCTGACATGAACTGTCAACTGTGGGACCTTCTATAGACAGGTGTGTGCCTTTCCAAATCATGTCCAGTCAACTGAATTTACCACAGGTGGACTCCAATGAAGCTGCAGAAACATCTCAAGGATGATCAGGGGGAACAGGATGCACCGGAGCTCAATTTGGAGCTTCATGGCAAAGGCTGTGAATACTTATGTACATGTGATTTCTCAATTTTTTATTTTTAATAAATTTGCAAAAATCTCAAACTTTTTTCACGTTGTCATTAAGGGGTGTTGTGTGTAGAATTCTGAGGAAAAAAATGAATTTAATCCATTTTGGAATAAGGCCGTAACATAACAAAATGTGGAAAAAGTGATGCACTGTGAATACTTTCTAGATGCACTGTAAGAAGATAGCAATTACAGTAATATACTGTACACACTATGAAAATATGCAATTCAACAAATGCCTTGGTGTTAATGTGTATGCTGACCGGTTTAGACATGAAACCCAACTGCAAACTTTTTGTTCCTCAAACAACCTTCTTATAAAACGTCTAACAATGGCAATGTATTGTGTCTGCGAAGTAAAGAATGAAGTGGATAAAATCCACATGTGTACGATAAATCTTCACTCCTCATGGACTCCATTCCTGCGCATTCACTTTTCTGCTGTTAGCCCATTCTGCAGCACCCATTTGCCGCCATATGCAAGAGAAAATACAAATTTCGAGAGGCCTGTTGCACAGAAGTGGAGCATGAGCTTGAGCAGTAACACGTCTGTGAGGCCCCTAGATATCCGGGGGGCTGCGTGTGTGAAACAGTAAATGGATCGCTGATAGGCCTGGCTAAGCCGTGGAGCAGTTATTCAGGATGGGGACTGTGGCTGCAATTGTTCCCCACGAATGACGAATGACGATGTGGGTCATGTGATCAGACTGATTAATTTGCTGCCCTTTGTACACTCCGCCCATCACTACTGCCAACGGTGGAGTCCTTAGGTCGGCCCTGCTGTGGTCACTTTACTGCCACTGGTGGAGCAGCTAGAACAGCATTTCTCAACCTTTAAGTGTTTGTGACCTGAGTTTTCATAACAGTTTTAATCACGCCCCCCTAACGTTTTTTCGAAACCCTAATAAAATTTATTCCTATATTTTTTGCTGCCGAATTACGCCACATATGGCAACATTCGTGCTCCCTTTTTTGTTACTTCGCGCCGCCCTAGGGGGGCGTGCCCCACAGTTTGAGAACCGCTGAGCTACAAGATGATCAAACTTGATGATACAGGAACTAAAATTCACACCAAGGTGTTCTGCAGGTGAAGGATCATTGCTGAGCCTCGAGCAGCGAGAACAGAGGGCTGATGCGTCTGTCCAACCCCATCTACCCCTGCAGGTCCTTGTACCGACCCGGTGGAACCTAACTCCATTTCTCAGGAAAATATATCCCCCACGGACAACAAGAATTGACTGTAATGTAAAACCTGCATTAATGAAACGGAGGAATAAGGACAGAACACGAGACGCAAAACAAACCTGAAGAAAGGTAAAGAATAACTGACACAAAAGTACAAACCTCCAGCAGAGGACTTACTTTGGGCCATGCAGGATGACAGCGTTGGGGATGGAAATTATGACTTTTGTACCTTTCAAATAAAATGTGTAAATTCTCAAGAGAGATGAAGGAACTCCTTTGGGTTCACACAGTGTTGGGGGCTCTGCCATTTAACATAGCAGCTCTCAAGATGAACACCAAGGGATCTCAGGGTTGGTGACGATCGATAGATAGAGACAATAAGAGGCACTGTCGACCCCTTGAACCCTCAGACCAGACGTCAGACACCAGATAAAAGTCCAATACAGTATTTATTATTATAAATAAGTGCACAAAGCACCCTCCTCTCCACAATATTCAATAAATCCGCAAACAACCAATAAACAATCCTCCACTCCCAGACGCTTAGCCACCCTGCCTCCCAACTCAGCTCATCGTCTGGGATTTCCCATAGTCCTTTTATATTCCCTGACCCAGAAGTGTTTCTAATCACTCAGTCCATGTGATCTCCTCTCACTTCCGGGTCAGATACAAATCCTCTTCTTCATCCCGGAAGCACGTCATTTCCCTTATAGGGCATATTGAATAGGTTATAGGGCATGTAGAATTCCCTGAGCCTCCCTACAGCATCTCCTGGAGGTCCCCATGGTATCAAGCAGGGCTGGTTGTAAAAACTACAAGGTCCATGAGGCCCTGCTGGAATTCGGGGAACCTCTATGCCGCAGGGAGAGCTCCATCTGGTGGCCTGGGGGTGTTGGCCGGGATGACAGGCCGGCCATCCCTCACAATAGATAGATAGATATGAAATGCACTATATTATAGATAGATAGATAGATGCACTATATAATGTATAATGGATGGATGAATAGATAGGTCATTATTTGTCCCCATGGGGTAATTTGGCTTTTTACAGAAGCTCTATAAATAAATAAATAAAATAAGCAGATCAGTAAATACATTTAAAAACACACACACACACACACACACACACACACACACACACACACTTTGGTCCGAACACACACTGGAATGTCTATAAAGCAAAAAATAAAAAAGAAAGAAGTTCTGACTTGGCTGTCCCAGTTACAGTGAGGCGTTATGCAGATGTATTGCTGTTGCTATAAAGCCCCCTGTCCCCCCCCCCCCCCAGCCCACCCCATGATGTTTCCTGACCCACTCCTGTTAATAATTCATTAGCTGAAAGTCCTCAGTGTTGGTGTGGCACAGAGAGGGTGTGCAGCATTGTTCATAATGGCACTCGTTTTTGTTTTCATTCTCTCCTTTGCTTCAACCTCCAGGGGGTCCAGAATGCATCCAATAACTGAGCCTGCCCCTGTGAGTTGGCTTGTTGATTCGGTGGTCCTCTCTTCAAGTGATGTTACGAGGCCAGCACACCACAACATAAAAAAAAAAAATTGCACTGACCATCACAAGAGTTATAATTCTTTGCATTTATATAGCGCTTTTCTCACTACTCAAAGCGCTCAGCAATTGCAGGTTAAGGGCCTTGCTCAAGGGCCCAACAGAGCAGAGTCCCTATTGGCATTTACGGGATTCGAACCCACAACCTTCCGAATGCCAGTGCAGATCCCTAGCCTCAGAGCCACCACTCTGCCCACTTCCCACATTAAACGAGCCCGCTGTGCCTTTTCTTTTGTAGTTCCTTTGTGTCCCCAGGCCACTCCAAAGACCACTTAGGGCTGCTAACTCACAGCTCTAAGGTCCAGGGCTGAAATGTGGGGCTCATTACTTTCTGTGTGCACCTGGTATGTTCTCCCTGGGTCAAAGCAGTTTTTCTCTGTGGACTCAGGCTTAGCCCTCGTATCCTCAAGATGTGAAAGGTCTGCTTAATTAATTAAGGACTCAGTATGTTTGTGTGCGTTTGCCATCTCCTGAGCAGATACCTCATCCAAAGACGGTTCTTGCTTTTAGCTTAAGGCTGCCTGGAAAGATTCAGTTCTGTGGACCCCTCAACGAGACTGAAACATGTATCGAGGTTTAGCCACATTAAAAGGTGAAGATCAGATGAAAGTCACCACCCGCATTGCCTTTTCACAGGATATCTGATGAGGTTGTGGTGTGGAGAAACCAGGCTGACCGACTTTGATCTTTTTATTCTCTTATGGAAGGTTGATTCAAACTGAATTACGGACGGATACGTAAAATCCATCCCAGTGAACCTCCTTGCAGCCCATGCAGCTGAAGTGGCATCGTCAGGGTGCAGGAGACTGAAGTGCCAGGCTTGTTTACATTTTGTCAGGTTTCTCGAGGCACCAGAGAGTTTTAGTCAAAACACAACCAGGCGTCTCTCTTTGGAAAGCGTTGTGGGAATATGAGACGAGAAAGTCTGCTGGTAGTGATGCTTATCCATCCGTCCATCCATATGCAAAACCTGCTTATCCATGTGCAGCATGGGCATGGCGGGATGCAAGGCAGGACCCATCTCTGGACAGGGCTGCCAATTCAAGGCAGGGCATATTTATGAACAACACATTGGGCGATACCCATTCTACTTAACCTGCACGTGCCTGGGATGTGAGGGGGAATAAAAAAAATGAAGGAAAACGGGGAGAACATGCAAACCCCACACAAATGATGAGCGGGCACAGCATGCAAACCAAGGTACCCACAATACCTTTCATTTCAGACATTTAAATAGAAATATACTAATAAAACGATCACTTAAAAGAAATTTCAGTCATTCGTGGGAACAACGCCCTACAGACGCATTGCCAACTTGTGAAGCTGCGCTTATTGATGGCAGGACAGTGCAGTCTGGGCAATGGGGTCACTTGAGACGAATTTTCAAGCAAAGCTCTTGCACGGCACGATGTGAGCAACAGACTGCCTGCCGTTTAGCTCCCAGGGGGCATTTGCCTTTGCCGCCTTGGCTCCCAGGTGGCATCTCCCAGGTGGCAGAGCGCAAATCTTTCCTAATCACCTGCAGGCTGACTGGCACACTGGGTTTCGGGAAATGGCTGATTAGCCAATGTGCTAAACGTCATCCCGTTCCCCCCCGCCCCCTGCCCGCAGATGACCCCGGAAAGAAGAGAGTCCTCAAGGAGTTGGGCTGTTCCTGTTACATTTAGCGTGGTGGTTTTGCTAGGGCTGTAGAGAAGGTGGTCAGCATTGGTGCTACATGAAGATATTTAGGAAGAGAAGGATTAGAACAATGGATGGCTGCATTTTAATTTATTTCGGGCAAGGTGATAGGCATCTCACATAGAAATACAGGCTACTATTACTGTAGTGGCTACTGGTGAGCTGTGCCACCCAAAAGAGTGTGCCCTCACCCAATGAAAAATCAGTTTAAAATCAGTTTTAGTTTATTTTTGCATTACCTACATATACTGATACCCACCCCAGGATGTACTGTAATCCTTTATGCAGTATTGTAATGGTGCCAATGTGTTGCATCAGCCTAACTGTGAGTCTCCACCACTATCAGCTGGCATTCCATAATGTGAATGAGCAACTTCAGCTACTCTTGCAGGGGAGCCTATAAAAATGGCAACCTGTGCAGCAACAGCGACCTTAAAAAGAGCAACGTAAAGACCAAAGTATCCATTTGGCACTTGGTGCCACTGCTGCATTGGTGTCAGGAGTGGAGACAAGGAGATCACCAACAATCTGACTTACCAACGTGCCAAACAAGTTGGACTTTTCGGACTCTTCTGAGATTTTGCAGGGGAGTCTCGAAGCCGTTAGCAACATCAGTTCGGGAAGGGAGACGGCGGAGTGACGGCTACCTCTGCAACTCCACCGCCGCTTGTTCTCGTGCAAAGTTCCCATCGGCCTGGGAGTGCGGTCACTGGTGGGGCTTTGAGCTCTTGGAGATGGCCACTGACCCCACACCAGGTGAGCTCTATGAGGTCGAGCTTTTGGTACAAAAGCCTTGAATAATCTCGTCCCATCCTGTATTTTGGAGTGTTTGTCCCCTTACACTCCCGGTTGTGACACCTCAGCACCACACTGGGACAGTTTGAGGCTTTCTACGGTGGCTGGAGTGGTCTGCTTATAATTCTAAGCGGCAGCCTTAAAAGAAGTGGTGAGGCGGCCCTTTGTTGTTACGCACCTAAAATTTGGAATACTTTACCAATAGAAATCCGCCAGGCTAATGATAGATAGATAAACTTTATTAATCCCAAGGGGAAATTCACAATATTGTAGAACAATAAAAAAAAAAAAACTGCTATAAACCCATTATTTTAAAATGGCTTTGTCGTAGCTACACTTTAGCTGTATCCCTATTAGACTAAGTGGGCACTGAATTATCATTCTCCTCTGGGGTCTGCGATTCCCTACTAATCTCTACCATTCTCTGCTGTCTTTTCCGGTTCTTCTGCACCAACACCACCACCTGAACCCCCCCGGGGCGTTACTGGATTGAATGGTGGGTGTCCCAGATGTCCACATGATCATCATCATCATCATCAAATTCTTCCATTTGAACCCTGAATACCATGAGCACTCATTTAGATAATCTGTGTTAGGTGGAATGCCCAGTTGGGGCTGGGTGGTCTTTTGGCCTTGGGACCCCTGCAGATTTTTTTTTCTGCAGTCTAACTGGAGTTTTTTTTTTATTGTTATTATTATTATTATTTTCCTGGCCAGCCGACCTTACCTTTTTTTCTTTGTTATATACTGTGGAATATTATTGCCCATTTTTTTTTATGTTTTATATTAACTTCTCTTTTCTTTCATACTGTAAAGCATTTTTTGACCTGCTCGGTTTGTATGAAAATGTGCCATAGAAAGAAATGTTGCTGTAAGACTGTGCAGGAGAAGGAGGAGACAGACCATAGAGGCGTTACAGAGCAGCAATGAAGAGAGGGTGGTCTCAAAGCGGAGATCCAGACCTGGCATGTGGAGCTGTGTGACTCGTACGCATGGGACTCCCACATTAGGTGGCTTGTCTGGCCCACGTATGATACAACTTAATGAACTCCATTTCCCAGCTGCCCCGAGGGTATTGCACTGATTGGATGTCTGCAATGGGCGCAGGGGCTTCTGGGGACGAAAAGGGCTGGTGGAAACCTTAAAAGGGAGTCCGCTAAATAGAGAAAAGAGCGCCGTTGTTTGTTTGTCAGCACTGTGGCCGCTTTGCCTGTGTGGACGTTATGTGGCTGTCCTGCATTGCTGTCCTATTGGATTCGAGTTTTGTCTCGTGCCGGTCTGCTTCCTGTTTGTTGGAGGGACGTGCGGTCAGGGAGACCTGTCATTATGAAAAGTAAAAAAAACTAATAATGATAACATAAAATGAAATTGTCCACTGGTCTGTCCTATAAATTTGTTTTCTGTGTGATACCAATAATTTTTATAGTCAAAATCGCTGAATTTGCACATTTTCTGTTCAAATACAGGGGAGAAACACGAGGTGCGTTAGCGACGAGCCTCAGCTCACCTCAGACTGCAGGGTTGATGCGTGTAATTGGCGCATGCCTGTCGCGGTCTCTCTCCATGTCGCCAATATACGGTGTGCAGACACGTTTATTATACACCCTGACTTTCAAATATCTTTAATGAATGTGTGTAACATATTTAGTCTTGCTGATCAGACATAAAGCCGCAGTGAAAAGGCGCAAGGTGAGCAGACAGTACCGTACCGCCCTGAAGGGGGCGCATGTGAGCCCAACACGTGCTCGTCGCTGCCGTTCTTCTTGGCGAAAACCTCCACTGAGGCGGAGAGACTTTTAAAACTAAAGGAAAATAAGGAGGACTTTTACAAGAAAGTGATGGAGAAGGATAGGCGCATTGACTTCATTTACAAATAAAGGTAAGACCATAAATGGCTTTCAATTTTGTAAAGAATGGAATCAGACTAAGAAAAAAAATCCAATATTTAAAAACTCAATTTTGACCTTAAAGTATCTTTTGTTTTTCTTGTTATTCTTTTGTTGAACAGTCTGTATTAAAATTGATTCAAGCATCAGAATTAAAAGCTTTTAAAATACAAATATTTCAATTGAGATCAAAATTGAAATCCATTTTTTATTTGTACACCACTCTATACTCCATTTGTATTGAAGGAGTATGAATTGTGGAATTGCAACAGCAAATTTAGAACACATGGAGGGTGAGGAGCAAATGCGCTCTCTCCTGCCGCTATAAATGTAACGTTCTCAGTCAGTTAGTGATGGGTCGTTCTTGAACGATTCGTTCATTTTGAACGAATCTTTAATGTGACTCGGGAAGAACGAGTCGTCTCGTGGGAGTGATTCGTTCAGTCACGCATGCGCATTTGCGCAACTTTCTATAGTTTTTTTGAGTCTTCGGGTTTTTCGAGTCGTTCGTTCATCACGTGACAGCCCCATAAGCTTAACCTATGCAGTCTGAGCCGGAAAGAGAATTGATTAGTTCATTCCTCGAGTCTTTCGAGTCGTTTGTTCTTTTGTTACGTGACCGCTTACCGGCTCAGTAGTAGCGAATCATAGACTAAAGACCCAGGTAAACAATGAATTAGTATTTTCTGTTTCTTATAGCATTATAGTTTTGTCTTGTTTGTAGTGTGGTCAACATTTGTGTAAGCAGTAGATGTGTTAGGGAGGTAACAGGTAACATTTTAATTATATTTTGCTAAAATGAACGAAATGACTCGAAAAAGGATTCGTTCATTTTGCTGAATGAGACTCAAAGGTCCGAGTCGGTAAAATGATCCGAACTTCCCATCACTACAGTCAGTCAGTCAGTCATTATCCAACCCATTATATCCTAACTACAGCGTCACGGGGGTCTGCTGGAGCCAATCCCAGCCAGCATAGGGCGCAAGGCAGGAACAAATCCCTGGACAGGGCGCCAGCCCACCGCAGGACACACATACACACCAAGCACACACACCAGGGACAATTCAGGATCGCCAATGCACCTAACCTGCATGTCTTTTGGACTGTGGGAGGAAACCTGAACACCCGGAGGAAATCCATACAGACACGGGGAGAACATGCAAACTCCATGCAGGAAGCGAACCTGGGTTTCCAAACTGCGAGGCAGCAGCACTACCCACTGCGCCACCGTGCCACCACTTTCATCACGGATTATTTTTTATTTTTTAAAGGCAAGCCTTATTACATAAAAGAACAAGTATCTTGCTTGTACTTTTTGAAGCAGCAATAGGTGTAGTAGGGTAGGAAGCAGGCCGAGTGGTTTCACAAGTCCACCACACAGCATGTGTACAATACACATGCACAATTGCGCTAGTGCCATGACGTTTACTGTCTCCATTATTGATTATTCTGTGTAAAGGAATAGCACAAACACACCAAGGGATAATACAGGGCATCCCTGCTTAATAGCCATTGCGGAGACTAAAGCACAAATACAGTGGAACCTCGGTCTGCAAGCATAATTCGTTCCGGAAATGCGCTCACAGTCCAAAGCACTCGTATATCAAAGTGAATTTCCGTAGCACCTGGAGGAAACCCACACAGACACGGGGAGAACATGCAAACTCCACGTATTTGGGGAGGTTGGGTGACAGCTTTATCAAGAGACTCTCTGCGGAGGAAGAGACGGAAGGTTAGCAAGCGTAAAAGTGATAGACGTGGGATTACCAAAACGTGACCTGCTGAGGAAGTCACAATGGACTCGTCACTATCCTCATCCAGACAAGGAAAGAAAGCCAACGAGAATGTTAATGGGACATTGGGATATATAGCGCTCACATCGTGTGGAATTTATTGTGCCTTATATCTTACTTTACAATATTAGGAGCCAATCTGGTCTTCACATTCTAAGAGATAGTCCAGGGGACGAATTCTAGGATTGTGGCATGGGGGCTAGGGTGCTATAGTTTAAGAGAAAAAAATTAAAGGAGATGAATCATTGCAGATTACGCCAAGGGGGATTAAGCACAGGATAACAGTGGAGCTTACAATGACACGTAACAAGTATGCTGTTTAGAGAAGATCCGACACGAGCAGAATAAAGCACTTAAATCACAGCCTGTCATGTGATCTCCATGTTATGTCACCAGCTATGGGGAGACCACCCGTAAACGGCAGGAGCGGACTGGGTCTCAATCCTTCAACGAGTGAGGTGACGAGGTCGACCCCCTCGGCCCGTTATTCATTGTAATTTTCTTCAAATCTGTGATGAGTACGCAGCTGGCTACTTGCTATGAGCCCATGATATGAACTGTCGCCAAACTTAATCTGTACACTGTTGTTTAGACACGACTTAAAATTTGACGACATGCTTAGAAATAAAATTTAATGAAAAATAAAAATGTAGTAATATGGTTTTAACGTTATTAGAGTACATGTCAAATGTCACGTTCAAGTGCCAGTACCCTAGTAGGTGAGTAGCTGCCCATTTACAATGGAGTAAGGTCAGAATGAAAACCTCACACAATTGAAATGTTCCATTAAAGTAACGATAAACTATAAATGTTGCTTCATAATATGAAAAACAAGTAAGCCCGCGATTCGCTAGCGAATCGGAAATCCAAGAATGGCAATCAGTTTCTGTTCCGTCCGATATCTGGATGGATGACATATCATGGAGGGTGGGTGCGTCTGGGGAAATGTCATTTAATTACATAAGCATATCTGTACTAAAGCGGTTTCGTTTTGTGGAGACGTGATTCCATTGCCTTTGCTGACACCGACTGCTGGCAGAGTGGAGCACAGCAAGTTTAGTGTACAGGTTGTGGTGTTCGTGTGCCAGCCACTGTTTACAGGTTGTGTTGTTTGGGCGCCACCTACTGACTCTGGGAAGCCGCTGCGTTTGACTCTGGGGCATGCGCCACGGCACAGTACGTATGCGCCTCGGTGGGAAGCCGCTGCGTGATGAAATATCATGGAGGGTGGGTGCGTCCTGGGACAGTTCATTTCAACGCGCTTCTGTTACTGGTTTTCTTCATGCAGTCTCGTTTTTGTTTTTTTATGGCTGCGTCATCGTATATGCGGTGGTGTGGGCGGTCGCGTCCGGGTGGCTGTACAACCTGGCGTGCATGCTTTACCTCAGGTTTAGTTCACAGGTCGTAGGCATGGTAAAGTTTCCATTTAATTCAATAACCCTATTGGGCGCCTTCGTTCATTGTTTTTATCCATACGGGCTCGTTTACAGGTCGTAGCCATACGGGCTCGTGTTTGTATTACCAATCGTTGAGCTCCCTCCATTTGGATACGTGCCTCCTTTGCCTGTGCGGTGTCAGAAGCACGTTATGGGCGTCTTGCATTGTGGAGCCGTGATGTCTTTGGTTCCGGTGTGTCTGAAGCACGTTGTGGGAGCCTCCGTGTATTGTTTGTATCCATGCGGACTTGCGTGTGGTGGTTTTGAAGCGCGTTGTAGGAGCCTCCGTTTATTGTGTTTATCTATGAGGTCTCGTCTTTGTTGTTCTGTGGCTGTGCCGTTAGGTAGATTGAACATGCCACACAGACTGCTGGCACAGTGGAGTAGAGCAAGTCTAGTTTACAGATTGTGTTGTTTGGGCGCCACCTACTGACTCTGGGAAGCCGCTGCGTTTGACACTGGGGCGCCGCACCGCAGTGCGCATGCGCTTCAGTGCGTCCGCCGTGCATAAATTAACTGTCGTTTAGTAATATAGATTCCTATCCTGTGCTTTATAACTCACTGTAAAAAAATATTTGGACTTTTTGTTGCCATAACTCTTAATGTTTTGTGAAGTCAATTTAGAATCACCAGTGCTGTTAAGATAACCTAATAATGTGTGTTTTTGTCTTGAAAACTAACATTACGTTTTTAATTAATTGAAACAAATTATTATTTTATGTTGGCTCCATAACAGGCGTTCGCTGATTGTGTGTTTGCGTCATCACGTTGCCGCATGTGCAGGTGGACTGCTAAAAACCATTTCATGTTTAAGGAGGAGGCGCCATTTTATTTCAAAGTCAATAATCCAAATAGACAGCATCCTGGTTTAATAGTAAGTAGAATGTCGCATTTATTATTTTTGGATCAGTTTCAGTTTTTATTCCATAGTGAAGAAAATAAAAAAGTTGGGTCATCTTTAGAATTATTAACACTAGAACTGCCAAACATTCTTTTATTTTTCCCCCAATGGTAAAACCGCCATGGCGTCGCAGGGTAGAGAACTGCTTCAGTATTTATTAGTAAAACGCCAACACATTTTATTTCAGCAGGGCTCATAAAAGAATATTTCATCACTAGCCGAAGTCTGTCGTAGCATACGGCGGTGTAAGAATAGGAACGGAAAACGGTGAGAAAGGAATTCAGAAATCAAGAAGAAATAAATACTTCTTGAAAGATGCAGTTGTGACTCAGATAATGAGTCGAAAGATCTACTCGTACTACAATATCAGGTCTGTGCTCTGGTCTTCGGGTATCCGACAGTCAGGGCCGGATTTATATGAAAAGAGGCCCTAGGCTATTCTTCTTATGAGGCCCTCTCACCTTCCATTTTTAAGTTTGTAAATTACATGAGAGATAATAAAATATGTAATACGCGTTGATCTTAACCAATACATTTTTATGTTTGTTTATTAGTCATATGCGTAGAATTTCTCCTTATTTTCGGTTCAGTGTTTTAGTGTTCACTGTTTTTAGAATAGTGTAATTTTAATTTTGCTAACAATTTGAATGAAGGCCCCTCTTGATCTTGAGGCCCTAGGCTGAAGCCTAGTTAGCCTATAGGAAAATCCAGCCCTGCCGACAGTGCATGCAGAATTTCTGGCCAAGCAGGATTAGATGTGAAAGTGATAAATAAATCAGGCTTTCTGAATTTATGTACTATGGCCATGGCATCCTGATAGTTTTGTTGCATGTATCTTGAACTTCCTGGAAACGTGGACAGTAATATGATCATTTTGCCTACAAGTACGTTATTTTCAGTGTTTGCTTGCAGTGGCGTCTGATAGTCCTTTGTATTGTTCCACAAGCAGATCTTGTTGATGTAATCTGAGATAGTTGAGACACGCGCCCTCAGTTTTAACATACGCATCTACGACGTACTATTGGAATAGTTTGCCTCTGGAGTGCAAAATACTAAATGTATTCCTCATTGATAATCTGTACGCGTGAAATTGGCATTGACTAAACCTTATTCACTTGGCGGTTCTTTTATCGGGAACATGTTGTAAAACTTTGTGCCAGCCAATGTCTCCGTAAGGGAATAAAGTGGGTAAACCATAGGATCGCAATTCATATTGAGCGTGGAAATCTGTTTACAGGAGTTGCCTATGGGATAGATGCAAATGTCCCTTTCAGCAGGCGGTTTGCCATCTTCTCCGATGAAAATCGCTGCAACATTGGTGTGACATGTCAGGGCATTGTATCGTAGTAAATCCTGCCTAGGGTTTTCCTTGAAAACCATTCGTACAGATGCTGTTGGATCAGACTGAGCGATTTCATGCATGTGTTTGTATGATTTAGCGAAGTGGTTGATAGTTCTGAGCATGGAATCTAGCTGGAAAAGTACATTTTTGCTGCATGCAGAGTTTGTTTTATTCTGTTAGTGTACTTCAGTAGCTTGCACTGTGTCAAATACATACAACTGTCCATATCCTGGGGAGGTAGAAGTGTTAGCGTATAGTGGAGAGATTTGGTGATAAAATTGGCTGTGTATTTTAAAACAGTATGGTCCGTGGCCAGGAGGTTGAGTTATCTGTGCACCCATGGAAGCAAACGCTAGAGAAGAGTTGTATTCTCAAATGTGTTCACGATAATTTTTAGCTTCTGATGTTTGCTGTGTAAGAAGCTGTTGTAAAGACACAGGTGGCTCCCGCAAAGGTGATAAAACTACTTTACCATTGTGGCAGCACCTCGAGTACTTGTTGGATGTATTACGCTCAGCAGGCCAGTATAGTGCATGACAATGTTTGCACTGCTGGTTTGGAGTCCCAATGTTGTACTCTTGAACAGGAAGACAGGAATTAGGTGAAGAAGTAAGTACCTTTGGTAACGGGAAGAGGATTGTGTGTATGTCTGCTGAGACGGCATTGGTTTGGAAATGTTGCTTTGCAGATGTCGCATTGCAAGAGTTGTGAATGAGTTTTGTTGTGTTTAGTCAGACAATCCTGTGTAGTGAACTTCTTATTGCATTTCTGGCACTCATATAGTTGTTGGGAAGAATGCCTTTTCTTGTGTTTAGCAAGTGAGGTTCACATTTGAAAAGTTTTGTTGCAGGAATCGCACCTGAAGAATGTGGGGAAGGGTTTGGAGGAGGATGAATAGGAATTGAGAAATGTCGTGTCGGCTACGTGTGGGCGGGACCGGTTTTGAAGAAGAGCTACAGGCAGCGTGGGGAAGGGTTTGGAAGAGGACGAATAGGAATCGAGAAATGCCGTGTCTGCGTGTGGGCGTGACCGGTTTTGAAGAGGAAGCAGGACGAACCAGAAGAGAAATATATATAAGAGATACTAATAATCGCAGCTGAAAACCACTAATTATCGTTCACGCCGATGACCCGAGAACAATAGAATGCATAACACATAATCTAATTATTAGTACCAAAGAATTTAAATACTAGATATGAGATAAAAAAAATTGCAATAATGTATATGCTAACTGAAATTTAGTGGAATCCAAACAGAAATCGTCAAAAGGCGGTTTTGAACAAATTTTCCACTGCAACGTTGTGTACTGACAACTAAAACAACTTGATGACATAATACGGTATATTATATAGGACTACATAAATCGCAGTACCAGACAGATAATGTTTAGTAGTTTAGAAAATGAATTTTAATGTCAAACAGTAACCAGAACATAAAACTTATTTCATGAAACGGCCGGCCTATGACCAGACCAGAGTCCGCGGCCCGCTGGGCATTGCCCAAGTGCCCTAATGGCCAGTCTGCCCCTGGCATAAGCACAGCCCCTGGACAGACAGTCAGAAAATGGCAGCGCCCATAAAAACCCATAAAATCGCATAACCAAAGTGACATAATAAAATGCATAAGCAGGTTCCTATTCACATACAGACATTTCAAAAGTGAAGCAGACTCTGAGGAAGCCACGGCAAAGATTTCTTAGGGAGACTTTCCTACTGCTAAAGTCAAGTGAACAGAGATTGACAGGCCACACCAGGATGACCTGGCTCTTCTTATCAAGCGTTTTCTAATATTCTTGTCTTATATTGAGAAATGGATGTATAGAATATGGATGAAGTAAACTGACCTTTAAACCGTAGCGTAGTAGGCAGGATTACATGGTGTGTTACCAGATTGTTAACACACACTATGGATTGTCATACCATACAAGAATGAATGGCCACTCCTCTGCAAGATATTTATTACATTTTCATGTTATGTTGGGAAATGAATGCATAGCAAATGGATGGAGCAACCTGACCATTAAACTGTAGCGTAGTCGGCAGGATTACATTGAGTGTCAATTTACTAACATTGACTAGGGATTGACATACCGCACGGGGATGAATGGCCTCTTCTCAACAAGATATTTCTTAGAATCTTTGGGAAATGGATGCATAGTTTATGGATGGAGCAACCTGACCATCAAACTGTAGCGTAGTCGGCAGGATTACATGATCAAACTGCTAACACTAAGTGACTGGGGATTGACATACCGCACAGGGATGAATGGCCTCTTCTCATCAAGATATTTCGTTTATTCTTATTTTATGTTGGGGAATGGATACATGGAATATCAATAACCAACCTGGCCAACAAGTGGTAACATAATAGGTAGGATTATTTTGAGGGGATCTTCAGATTGCTAAAATTAATTAAATAAGAATAGTCATTCCACAATGGGCTGAATGGCTTCTTCTCATCAAAACCTTTTCTTATATTCTAATGTTTGTTCTGACACAGCTGCTCATATACAAAATGTTGAAGCCTCTCATCCCCCTTTAGCCTCACCTTGTCAAGTTCTTATGCTGACTCCTTTGTTACCTGGATAGCCCCAAGTCTGGATATTTGGGTTAGAAAATGGATGGACAGAATAGATGTAGTTGGAGTAGCTTGTCTTGTGCCTTGTAGTGTAGTAGGCAGGATACTTTAAGGGACCTTTAAGTTGCTAAAACTCAGTCACTTGTATGCTGGGCGGAAGGGCATCTGCTTTTCAATGGTTTCTTGTATTATGTTTGAACAGACATGACTGCACAAATAGAAGCTGCCCATTGCCCTTTAGCCTCAACCCCTTATGTCATCTTTACTTTTTTGCAAATAAGGTGGTGCCTGAGAGCCTACGCCTAGAAAACTGTGAGAAAATGGATGGATGAATGGAATGTGGTCAGAGCAATCGGCCCTCTGACTTCTAAACTGGGTTACTTCACTTTCAACCTCTAATCAGTAGTTCACACCCAACGTTTACTCATTCCAGTCTTTGAAGATCTCAGGAGCAGGCACTGGACTGCTGGCAACCCATCCAGGGCTGGTTCCTACTTCTCAAAATCTAAAAAAAGGACTGAAAGGGTCCAGATAGACAGGTAGTCCTGAAAGGCACTATATAAAAATTGGCAGAAATATATGAAAGGTACTATATAACAGATGGATAGATAGATATGAAAGGCACCATATAATACATAGATAGATAAATAGACAGAAAGGAAAGGCACTATATGAGAGATAGATATTAAAGATAAACACACAATGTATACTATATAATAGAGATGAAAGGAACTATATAATAGATTTGAAAGTCACTATATAATAAAATAAAAATACAGACAGGTAGAAAGGGCACTATATAAAAGACAAATATGAAAGGTACAATAGATATGGATGACATGTACCATATAATAAATAAATAGATGTGAAAGGCACTATATAATACATAAATATGAAAGACACCATATAATAGACAGACAGACAGACAGGGAAGGCATTATATACGAAAGATAAAATATGAAAGATATGAAAGCTACTATATAATAGAGATAAAAGTCAAGCTATAATAAGTTGATACAGATGAAAGGCGCTATATGATAGACAGACATGTGGCCCATTTGGACATGTGTGGGCAGGAGTGTCACTTTTTAGGAATCTGAAGAGCAGGAACGTGTAACGTATGACAAGTGAAGTGGTCCCAATGTGATCTGAGGGCTGAAGGATCCATCGCGTTTGTTTCTGGCCAGTCTGCCAGGACATTGATTGGCAAGGTGAGCTCTTCGCCCCAGCTGCCAGCTTGTAAACTGCCTTGTTTACCTCAGGCTTGAACATCGTGGGTACCGTGACCATGCCACCCGCCATTCTTTACCTATGAAGATCTCGGAGGACAAGCTGCGAGCAGCAGAGCAAGTGACTACACAGAGCACAATTAGCAGAGGATTAGGTGATATGAAGGGTCTCATTTGCATGTGTTTGCGCTCTCCGCAGATATAAGGGTGGCTAATTTCTGTCGGCACTTGGGTACCTTTAGAGAGACGGTTTCCAAGGTAACCAGAAAAACTATTTTGAGCCTGTTTAGAAACAACCAAAGAGGCAGGCATAGGGAAGGAGGGAGGGAGAGAGGCAGACGGAGGGCCCGACAGGAGGACAGATGGACGACCACCCCACCCAACGGCTGCCATGGTGGAGTACATTGGCCGAGTGAAGTGATTTGTGTCCCACCGGATGAGTGAGCGCTCTAACAAGTTTGAAGAGTCTCAGGCTGTCCATACCTGGGGTGTTGGGTAAGCATTTTCGGTGAAACACCAGCGGCCCACCCTGCTCCTTGGTGTCCACCTGTAAGTGGATTGAGAAACTGTGAGAAAGAGGGGAGTAGACTTTTACAGAAACATTTGCACCCTGTCACACACGGATGATTTGTGACAAATGACATTGGTGTCCTTCCTCACCTTTCCAAGCTACACTTCATCAGTGGATCAATCAAACTCATATGTAGTGCCTTTCATAGCGAATATAAATAATCATCAGAGCCATTTAATTAGATCCATGGCCGTGGGGAGCTGGAGCCTATCCCACCAGCACGGGACCATATCCAGACCACCACAGGAGCGATTTTACCTAACGTGTACGTTTGTGGGGGTTAAACTGAGGAAACCCCTCAAGACACGGGGAGAACGTGCCAGGTGCACACAGCCAGGTATGGGATTTTAATTTCAGGATGATGGGTTCATGAGGCGGCAGCAAAGCCCACTGTGCCACCCAGTGCTGAGCACGCCAGTGCCTTTTAACATATGGGACAGTTTACAGAGTTAAAACAATCATTTACTTCATATAGTGCCTTACAACATAAGCAATACAAAAGTACTGTGAACACACATTATGACACACGAGCAAGGTAAGCACTTTCAGTCTGTCAGGTGAACCATTTTTATTATTTATATGGTGAACACCCTAAAAGTGTGTGTCATGTCTCACACCAAGTTATCCCACTTTTTTGTACAGGTTAATGGACTGCCAAATTTAATCAATCCATTTTAAAATGTGTATAGCGCCTTTCATGATGTACAGCCAGTGCTTGTGTCATTATCCTACACGTGCAGGTTAAATGACTTCAATATGTTTTTATTCTATATAGCGCCTTTCACGATACCACCTGAAGAACCACACACATCTCTGAGCAGTTTACTACACATGTGCGTTCAGTTTAAGCAACTTCATGATAACATCACCCCTACCCCAAAAACAAGGCAAGCACACTAGAGCAGAAATCACCCGATGGCAGCAAACATAAGGAAAGATGTGAAGCCCCTTCAGCGTACCCACAATAACTCTGGGTGGCATATTGGGGAGTCCCAGGTCATCTTAGGGGCCCTCAGCTGCCATTGAGGCTCCCAGAAAAATCTGAAAGGTCACAAGTGGGGCTGGGCAGGTTTGACCAGCAGCCATAAAGGCAGCCCCCCCACCTTATCTCTTAATCAAGCGGAACTCGAAATACGCAGAAGAACTAATCAGGCAGTCAAGCAGTTGGGGATTTCAGTTCAATGCCAGTACACCCCACTCACGCATCACAATCACGTCAACGTTCAGAAACTAATGTGAATCATCAGCCTCAGCCCGAGCCACCGAGATACGGGAAACATCTCAGGGTTGTGAAGGGAGATCAACAAATATATGACACATACAGGGATATGAAAGGCACTATATCACAGATAGATAGATAGGAGATATGAAGGGCACTGTATAATAGATAGATAGATATGAACCTATTATCTATTGTTTCCACTACTGTATATAGTGGTCTTATTATATAGTGTATTTCATTATCTATCACTTCACTATATTATGCCTTATCATTTCATGTTATCAAATATAGTGCCTTTTCTATTTATCATTTCATTTTTCTGCTTATAGTGTCTAATCTATCATTTCATTGTATTGTCTACAGTGGCCTAAACTATTATAAAGTTTTTCATTATTGATATTTCATGTTACTGTATATAGTGCCTTAAATGTCTAACATTTCATTTTACTGTATATAGTGCCTTGTTTGTAATTTCAGTTTATCATAAATAGTAGCCATATTGATTATAGTGTCTTTCATTATTAATATATCATCATTTTACTGTATACAGTGCCCTATCTGTGTAACATTTCATTTTACTGTACAGTATATACTGTCTTATCTATTATTTTGTTTTATCATAAATAGTGGCATTATCTATATTATGGTATCTTTCATTATTGATATCATTTCATTTGACTGTATATGGCCTTATCGGTTATATCGTGCCTTTCATTGTCTATATATAAATAATTTTACTGTATACAGTGCCTCATAGAACATTCATTCTATCATATATCGTGCGTTTTCTATCTATGCTTATTTATTATATCATTTTGACATATACAGTATATTGGCCTTATCTATTATATTGTGTCTTTCATTAACAATATCATTTCATCTTATTGTATGTAGTGCCTTATCTAGCATTTTAGCATACACTGTGCTTTTCCTATCTATTATTTTATGGTATTCAGTGTGTATATATATCTATTGTATATCTATCTATCTATCTATCTATATATATATATCTTTAATTTCATTTTATTGTATATAGTGGAATTGGATGATTATAAAATGACAAATCGGCTTGAAGAATTTCAAGAAATATGATGAATTAGTGAGGTAAAACCTTCATGAAAAATACCTGTAACAGTTGTTTATAAGAAAATGTTACATAACATTTAATAAGGGATTCTTTAATATTAAAAAAATGGAATTGTCTATTATATAGCACCTTTCATTTCTATCTGTCTAGTTCGGTCTATTTTGTCATCCTGCACTCTTTCTATATTTTATAGCGCCTTTCACGTTTATCTATTATATTGCACCTTTCATTTGTATTTGTCGTCTTTAATTCAGCATCACCCTCACACCTCCCTGTCACATTCGTATCAAGTGTCGCCTTTCCTGCTTCTCTCCCTCGCTGCTGTATTAACCCTTTCTATGTCTTTATTCCTATTTTATGTACACATTAGACACTATCTTTCATTTCTATCTGCCTCAGTCTTTATTTTATTTAGTCGCCCTTCACATCTACTCATCCTGCACCGTCTTTCTATATACAGTATGTATATTTTATAGTGCCTTTCATTTTTATTTGTCGACCTCAGTCTTTATTGAATTTAGCATCACCCTCACCCCTCCCTGTCACCTGCTGTCTTTTTCTGTAGATTTATTTCTTCTAAAGTGCAGCATATCTCTTGCCTTTCCTTTCTATAGGTCTCTATCCTAAACTGCCTATTCCATGCACACATTAGTCCAGGCCTTTCATTTCCGCCTGTCCCACTCTGTATATAGCGCCTTTCACGCCCACCTATCCATTGATCCCTTTGAGTCATTTCGCTGGATCTCGTCACGGTTCACCAGCCCAGTCTGTCACGTCAGGCTGATTTGCTCGGAGGTGTTGAGAAGCCTCGGCCAGGACTGCTGCCGTTGCAACAATCGTTTACTTCTCTTCGGGGATTTTCATATCAAGAAATGTGCAGTCATCAAAAAGGCCCTCGGAGCTATAAATACTCGGACCTGCCGGAGCTTAAAATACGCGTCTCAGGGGAAAGAGGAGGCAAAAAAAACAGCACGATTCAGGGAAAACAATGAAAGAATAAGAAGAAACAGTGCGGCGAAGTGAACTACAAGTACAAGAGGTGAACTTTCAAAAGCTGCTATAGACGAGACACCAAAGTCCCCCCCACTGTCCAGTGCCCAGTCAAGGCAGGGAGAGGAAAAGGAACTCCAGAGATTCTGGGGCAGACCACATCCGCGATGCCTTTTGGTCCCGTCTCGTGTTTCTATTCCTAAGCACAATGAAGAACTCACAGACATCCGAAGAGATCATCCAGTGTCCAAACCAGCGGCGCGACTCGCGAAGACGAGAGAAATCCAAGGAAGACCCCCGAGCCGTCCGTCTGTTGCGGCTGACCGCGAGTCCCGCCGGCTGTTTGTTTGAACCCGCGTCTGAATATACACACCCGAGGAGGACTTCTTCAACCTCCCAGGGAAAACTTCAGTTGATGAGTACCTCATAAGGTAACCATCATATACCCCTGAATATTCTTATCTTCAGATTTGCCCATCGTGCTCTTGTACTGTACAGCTCAGCGCGTGGTGTGCAATATGGCAGAACACCAAGTGGAGAAAGATGGGCACAGGAATGACAGCCACATATCAGTCGGGAGGGTTTGCTGCTTTTACTGTGGCTCGTTATCGGAGTATTCAAGTGTGCTCTCAAATTCAAAAGATGCGCGTTTAAAATGGACTGTGGAGGACTAAAGGGTCCTGTGATAGCCTGGCATTGTGTCCAAGGTGGGCTCCTACCTGAGATCTATCGTCTGTTCATTTCATTTCTAGCTATCTATTATATAGTGCCTTTCAGATCTACATAGCTGTCCATGTAGTGCCTTAAACATCTGTCTATCAATCAGTCTCTTTTATAATGCCTTTCTATTATCTATTTATACATAATCACATATAGTGACTTTTCTTTGTATCCTATCAGATAGAAAGGAGAGGCACTATATAAGACAGATAAATACCATATGAAAGACACTTTGATAGATAGATTTGATAGATATGCAAAGCACTATATAATAGATACATAGATGTAAAAAGGCACTATGTAATAGATAAATAGATCGATAAATAGCTAGATATATGTGAGGCGCTAGACAGACAGACAGATATGAAAGGCACTTTATAATAGACAGAAAGACCAGACAGATTTGAAAGACACTTTATAATAGATATAGATGTGAAAGGCACTATATAATAAAAGTAGACAGATGTAATAAGGCGCCAATAGATAAATAGATCGATAAATAGCTAGATATATGTGAGAGGCGCTAGACAGACAGAAAGACAGGCAGATTTGAAAGACACTTTATTATATAGTGCCTTTCACATCTATATCTATTATAAAAGTAGACAGATGTAAGAAGGCACTAATAGATAAATAGATCGATAAATAGCTAGATATATGTGAGGCGCTAGACAGACAGACAGATAGATATGAAAGGCACTTTATAATAGACAGAAAGACCAGACAGATTTGAAAGACACTTTATAATAGATATAGATGTGAAAGGCATTATATAATAAAAGTAGACAGATGTAATAAGGCGCCAATAGATAAATAGATCGATAAATAGCTAGATATATGTGAGAGGCGCTAGACAGACAGAAAGACAGGCAGATTTGAAAGACACTTTATTATATAGTGCCTTTCACATCTATATCTATTATAAAAGTAGACAGATGTAAGAAGGCACTAATAGATAAATAGATCGATAAATAGCTAGATATATGTGAGGCGCTAGACAGACAGACAGATAGATATGAAAGGCACTTTATAATAGACAGAAAGACCAGACAGATTTGAAAGACACTTTATAATAGATATAGATATGAAAGGCACTATATAATAAAAGTAGACAGATGTAATAAGGCGCCAATAGATAAATAGATCGATAAATAGCTAGATATATGTGAGAGGCGCTAGACAGACAGAAAGACAGGCAGATTTGAAAGACACTTTATTATATAGTGCCTTTCACATCTATATTATAAAAGTAGACAGATGTAAGAAGGCACTAATAGATAAATAGATCGATAAATAGCTAGATATATGTGAGAGGCGCTAGACAGACAGAAAGACAGGCAGATTTGAAAGACACTATTATATAGTGCCTTTCACATCTATATCTATTATAAAAGTAGACAGATGTAAGAAGGCACTAATAGATAAATAGATCGATAAATAGCTAGATATATGTGAGGGGCTAGACAGACAGACAGATAGATATGAAAGGCACTTTATAATAGACAGAAAGACAGGCAGATTTGAAAGACACTATATAATTGATAGATTCGAAAGGCATGATAGATAGATAGATAGATAGATAGATAGATAGATAGATAGATAGATAGATAGATAGATAGATAGATAGATAGATAGATAGATAGATAGATATGAAAGGCACTATATGATAGATAGATAGATATCCATTCCTGTGTCATTTTTCCTTGCGGCACATTCATATTGCGACACCGTAAATGTCCAGGCACCGATGACTTATTAAATTTCGGCGCCTGCATTCCAGCCCGGTACGTTTTGATGAAATGTTTAGTCTCCGTTTTACGAGCTCCCTGCTGATTTGTTTCAGTATATGGGATAATAAAGAACATTTCGAAAGAAGAGCAAGTCGGTAAGCCGCATACGCCGCCTAACTTGTGATGCGCCGCTCTCAGTTTTTTTTTTTTTTTTCCGTTCCAGGTCGACCAAGTGAGCCGCGTGCCCGGCGCTGCTGCTGCTGCTCTCCACGGTGCGCCGAGTTCCCGGTCCTCGGGGCCCGCGGTTGCTGCTCTATTAGCGTGTTAATTCATTCCAGGGAGACTCGCTGGAGATTCAAAACAACCGGCAACTCTTTTTTTTTTTTTTTTTTATACATATACCGCACAAAGTATACGGGCCGTTAAGACCACACATAAATAAAACTAAGAGAATCCTCAAAAATGTATTATTGTAAAGAAAAAGTGAGACTTTCTAAACATAGTGCTCAATGTGAACACACAACCTGCGGAAGAATTCTTCTCGCCCTGGCCCACGAATACTATAGTGATGTTCATCTGTGCCACCACACCTCGAAGAAGCGGGACTCGAGAACTTGTTCCGTTCCGCCTTACCGCTGTGATGACTTCAGCGACAACACCAAAACGGACGGTTCTGAACAATAAGCGCTCGATGACGGCGTTACTTTATAAAAGTAGACAGATGTAAGAAGGCACTAATAGATAAATAGATCGATAAATAGCTAGATATATGTGAGGGGCTAGACAGACAGACAGATAGATATGAAAGGCACTTTATAATAGACAGTGGCGTTGTTGTTTTCATTACTAGACAAGCTTGTTGTAGATCATCCGCGTAGGTGACTTGTAAAATGTGACAAACAATTCCTTAAAAATAGTGTCGCAAAAGCGACGATGAAACTGCCACACGGATTCGTCAAGTAGAGTTGACGTGGGGCTCATCAGATTACTTGAGGACGTTTCTCATTTTTAAAAGTCTCGTTTGCCCCTATGAAACAGCATGGATTAATTAAATGCGGTGCAAATGAGAAGTGGGAGGAATGAGACACGTCATTATTTATCTGCCTAAGTGTGCACTGGATGTTGGCGACCACCGAGCAGTTGTAACTCAAATACAAAAACTGCGCTCGCTTGCCCGCCGAATGTCCAAACCCTACGAGTGCCGCACTTGTTTCGTTGCATAACGCCTGAGCAGTCAGGTGCAGGACACACCTGAGAGGATCAAACTTGTCCCCATAATGCCACCCCCCCACCTGCCCGCCTCAAAAATGTGACTGAAAAGAAGGGTTGGAATAGTTACTTACGGGTCCCATCAAACCTCGTTGCTATGGTGTCCAGAAAGGTGTTCTGCGGAGCCAACAATCCCTTCATAACAGGCATCCTCCTTCGGTTCAAAATAATCCCTTAGCAACTATTCCATTCGACTTCGGGGGTTTATGTGGCAACAACAGCCGTAGCCGTCGTGCGGGGCAGCTCGGGGGGTCCCAAACAAATGTTTTTAAAAGAAGGAAAATCCCCAAAAAGAGCTGCCCCGGTGTGGCATCGGAATCGTAACGCATTTCTTCCTCAAGTTCCTCTCGAAGTCACTCGCACCCCTTCTCCCCCATGAAGCGCTATGTCAGGGCGCCATGTGCACTTTGGGAAGTTGTGCAGAGGGGGTCCGTTTCGCTCGCATTCTAGCGGCCGCGGGCATTGCGCCTGTCCCACCGGCTCGACGTTTGACAGTGGCAGCGCTGCCTTGCCAACACCTCTCTCTCTCTCTCTCCCTCGCTCGCTCGCTCACTCTCTCTCTCTGTTTCGCTAGATGCCGTTTATAATCCCTACGTCCTCTGAGCGAGGCCGCGCGCATTGGAACAACCAAAAAAGCGAGCTTCAGAAGGACCCTGCAGGGCGATGCGTACACTTAAAGGAGTCTTCAACCAAGTACTCTGCATTTCCAAACGCCCTTATCTTAACGGGCGAAAAAAAAACCTCATTCATCCATCCATCGCTGTTTTATATAGCGCCCTCAACAGCAAGTACAACTCGACTCACAAGCGCCACTTCATTAACTCGAGTTTTTTTTCCCCTTCTATTTCCGTATCTTTTTATTCATTTACAGGGTCACGGAGCATTTTCGCAGAAGCACACTCACATTTACACAACTGTGCGCACGTGCATCGCGCCCTGAGGAGTTGTGAACGCGCATGTACAGTACACCACCCGCGCGCGTTATCGTGAACCTTTCAATACGCCACCCGATCGACGTTATTAATGCTCATCATCCCCACAAGAATTAGCCAGCAGGAATACCGCTGAGCCCATCAGATTCAGCAGGTTAATTATCTGCGATAATAATAAATGATAATAAAGTCTGTGCGCACTGATACTGAGAGCTTGGAGCACACAAGGGCCTTACTCGCTGAATGCTTGGGAGTACATGAATCACTTCCAAAAATCAATGAATACACAAATCAGCTTTCTCAGGAGCTTAACTGCTTTTTCTAAAGCGGAGACAATGGTGATGTGTCGTGGGGTTATGGCATTTCACAGATTGTATTTGGATCAAGTGACCCCTCTTTTGCAGATAGTTCGGGATTTCTGTGAATACCAACCAGAAAACTTACAGGCTCAGTATGAATGCTAAGACAAGTGCGCTCCAACGCAAACGACATCTACTGAAAGGCGCGGGGGTGGGGCGGGGTCTGGGGGGCCCATAAAGTGCCTAATTCATTCATTACGTGTTCGCGGCTGCTTCAAGGGTCGCAGCAGACAAAATGTCTTCAATGGGTGGGGGCACAAAGTCACTGCATAAATCTCCACCTTCGGTCTCGGCGGACGAAATGACTTCGTGGTGTCTTCAATTAGGTCACATCGTTTATCAAAGGAAGAATGGCCGCAGTACCCCGTTAATTGATGTACATCAAAATGTTGCATACACTTTAAAACAGCTTGTTCCATGCAGACTAAAATGTCCCAGTCGCATTAAAGGAAATATAAGGGGGCTTCGCTCACCAACCCCAATTCCCCCGCCCCCAAGCGCATGCGCTATGGTGCCAGCCTCTTCGCGTCTGTGGAGTTCATTTTCACCAAACAACAAATCTTTTATTTCTCGCGGATAGGCCTCTTCATTGGGAAGAAACACTACTTTTCCCTGATGGCAACACGAATTAGAAGATCTACAAGTCTCCGACTTAAACTTTAAGACCAAACGATATCTACATACTTCTGTCATATCACCCATGTCCATATATTCGATCTCTTTTCGCTGTTCCGTTATTTCACCGAGTAATAATTTCCGTTTGTTTGCATTAATGCAATCTTTACTATCATTTTTTTTGAGACTTTCGCATTTTCATACTTCCAATATCTCTAACCTACTCTGCATGTGTATCACACCAACGTGTTTGAATTCTTTACGAAGTTTTACTTTGTTATCTACTCTTTCGTCTTTTATTTCTGGCCCCGGGCGTGGTTAAATCTCTTAGCACAAAGTGTCTCTCTGAAAAAGTCACGTATCATTCCAGGATTTTTTTTTTATTATAATAGAGAAAATGAATAAATTAACAGAAATAAATAAACGCACGCATGCGCACACTCTTACTGGCTTTTATCTATCAAGCTGTTGTGACTGCAGGCCTGGTGTTCGCAATTCCTCCTTGCGGTGCTCGAGTGGTCTTGCTCTATGTCGACTACCACAGACCTGGCTCTAGGGGGTCGTTAAGCAGCTGGAGCCCCCCCTCCCATATTATATCAAGCACCCCCAATCTATTGGGTGTGGTCCCAGCAGGGATATTCAGCTTCGGCCCTGGAGGTTTGCAGTGGCTGCTGGTTTTCATTACAGAACGTTTCTTAATTAGAAGCCATTAATGAAACTTAATTCTATGACTTGTTAGCACTTTCATTCTTCCCATACAAATTGTGATCACATTGTAGACTAACTTTTCTGAGAACACAGTGGTCCGGAATGGATTTGTATCTCATGGTCCTTCCCTTCTCTCTCGATTATTCCGACACAGATACTTCATTATTCACTGCATTGGACTGGCCTCCTGCCTTGTGTCCTATGCTAGCTAGGATAGGCTCCAGCAGACCCCCACGACTCTGTTCAGTACTAAGCGGGTTAGAAAATGACGGACTGAAGGTTTAATGGAAGCACGTTAGCTGGAGAGCTGGTGGCTCTTTTGTCATTTGCACCATCAAATTCTGAGATGTATGGTTACATCTACTCTCTATAAAAGCTAAGCCTAAATGTGCAATGATTTTGTGCAACGTTTTTATGTCACGTTTTTTGTCACGCTTTAAATCGGACTTATTTTAAAACCAATATTATATATGTTTGGTATCATTCTTTTCAGAATCTATTGAACTTTAATGTGATGTTAGATTTTCAGATTCTTATTCCGTTTTTAAATTGTAAACTAAAATATCAAGAATGTCGTTTTTAATGAGATTGTCTGATGTTGAACACGCAGACTGGCTATTAGATGTCGGCAACAGCATTACGAGACTTTAGAAATTCCACAGAGTTGGAAATCTTCAAACATCCATCCATCCATTTTCCAACCCGCTGAATCCGAACACAGGGTCACGGGGGTCTGCTGGAGCCAATCCCAGCCAACACAGGGCACAAGGCAGGAACCAATCCCGGGCAGGGTCAAACATCATTCGAGATATTTATAATGAATCGATTTCATCAAAGGCCCAACTGAAGTGGCCTACCAGGGCCAACCAGACCGCAACTGGGGGTTGGGCGTCAAAGCAGCCAGGGGGCTTGGCCCCCCTAGTTTAAAAATAAAATTGTAGTAATCTACTGGGGAGCAACCCCACTGAAGAAGATAACAGTGGCTACCCTGGCCTCGCTGCTTGTTGCAAAGGGGCTGCCATAACAGTTTAAGCTTCAGGGCCCCAAATGTTTTAGAAGAGCACATGGGGCTTAGGAAGCTGGTACAGAAATCAGACCTGCCCAGCACCCAAAGTTTTGATTCTAAATTGAAGGGACACTAAAAGAGAATAAACAGACGACATCTGCATTATTCACAGGAGAGAAGAGGCAGCTCTTTTAATAGACACCGTGGCGTAGTGGTTAAGGCTTTGGCCTCCAATTCATGAGGATGTGTGTTCAAATCCCACTACTGACACCATACGACTATGAGCGAGTCCCTTCACCTGCCTGTGCTCCGATTGGAAAAACCAAAAGAAATGCCACCAACTGCAATGTCAGATGTTGTAATCCAACATAATTTAACAGTTAAAGGATTCACCAAACCGTCAGAATCACAGAGCAGGGTATTATGGTATGTCTCAGGAAAATCAATGAAGTCAGCAATTCTTATTCTGGCTTCATTAATATTAAACTTAACTGTTTAATTCTGGTTTTAAATTTACACATTTACACCTTACAATTTCCAGGGTACCTGCAGGGCTCGTGGCCCAGGTCCTTCCTGCATGGAGTTAGCATGTTCTCCCCGTGTCGGTGTGGGTTTCCTACAGGTGCTCTCACTGTCCAAAGAGGTGCAGGCTAGATGAACAGCCATCATTAAATTCACCTAAGGGTGTGTGTTTGCCCTGCCATGTAAGACAGGTTTATTCCATGCTAGATGGGATTCATTGCAGCCCCCCCAGCACGATTCACTAAAGGCCCAGCCTCCCGGCAACCCTGGTCTGGAAAAAGCAAATTAAAAAATGATATGACTTAATACTCTGAGTATTAACTGCACTTAAATTTTACTACCACACAAAATAATGCTAACCAACAGTAATTTAGCATAATCCGCCTTCTGTTGTCCAGTGGTTGCTTTTTCGATGAAAGGACAAAAAGTATCGAAAGTAACTCGGCATAAATCAGCATTCCATAACCAAAACAAAAAAATTCAGAACACACTAAATTGTTTAGCTAACCATCACTAAGTTTTTATTTCTCACAGTGCAGAAATGTCGGGGGTTAGTAGGAAGAAATTTGCAATTGCGCTGCAAAGGGGGCGTTTCCTTTTGTAAATATGCTAACTTTATGCAAATTTAAACTTCTGTGCCGCTGTGAGTTTACGGCCGTGCATCAGGTGTTCATAAAATAGTCGGCAATCCTCCGAATACCGGTCCCAAATTATTTAACAACTCTTTTCCTATCGAGTGGACAATACTACACTGAAAGCCGCGAAAAAACATTTATTGCAAGACAATAACATGTATTTCCAATATTTTGTATTAATTCCAGCACAACAGCTGCAACGTCTCTTAGTGGTAACGGTTCAACACGGAGCAACTAAATGTTGTAGTTATCGCTGAGCAAATGCATATAATTGCCGAAAAGATTGCGTTTGTGGCAGTTGCGCCACTGAAAGGTCGACAAGTAACTGGCGAACAGTCCATGATGCAACCTATATTTTTAAACAAGTAAGCTGGTTATAACTAACCTTATTGCTCCCGCTCCTAAATATTGTCCACTCGATAGGAAAAGAGTTGTTAAATAATTTGGGACCGGTATTCGGAGGATTGCCAAATAGTCTCGCATAATAAAACAATGAACCGTTATTTTAACGGTTAATTCTACTACAGTACAGGTATATGGTTAATTTCTTCCATTTATTTTATACACGTCGCGTATTTGACATTAGTTAAATGAAATGACAAGAGAGGTGTCCGAGCGGAATGTAGTGGTTTAGGGCGCAATCACCCGTCGATATTGAATAGAACTCCTTTAACTCTCGGCCATCCCACCACCCACGCTCGACGTCTTTTCTCGCCCCGAAAATCATAATATCGCATAAGAACGGGAATCTGCGGATACAGAAGAAACAGAGGCAGCCGGGTCTGACAGAGCCTGTCATTGTGGAGATGAAGTCTTGTAAAGCGCCGGAATTATCTCAGGATGAGAAATGGGCTTCCAGGGTGGGCACGACACGGTGTGTAAAATTGTAAGTCAATATGCTCGCCTTGATGTGAACTTTCTAAACGCCGTGCATGGTGGATTCTTTTTTTTTTTTTCCCCCTAACACTTTATTTTATTGGTCCGGTTGTATCTGAGGGGAATGGTTTGATCTAACGTTACACGAAAGATGGGAAGAAGACAGTAAGGGTCTACAAGGTGGGGCGGGCAAAAAAAAAAAAAAAGACTGGCGCCCAGCTGACTACGCAGTCTGGACATCGAGGAAGAAGAAGAAAGCACCATTTTAATCATTGTCTACACCTCGCCCACAGCTTTTTATTATTATGTTCATGCTGCCCGACTTTCTGATGGGGTCGAATCTGACGACCGTTACATGAACTGACGTTACCGCAGCGCATTCTAACACGGGGGGCTTCTCTGACAGGCCGCTGCCTTCTCTTTACGGGGCGCTGCGCTTGTCACCCTGATTGTTTCACCTCACGGATTTCTTGACGTGTTCACGTGATTGAGTCTAGAAATGCGGCCATGGGGGGCCATCGCAAAGAGCCAACGATAGGAAGGCGCAGAAAATGCTCATTCGAACGAGCAGTACATGAAACAATTACGGCCATGCTGTGATATTATTACCTGTCGTTTTGGTAACGTGTATGCAACCAGAATGCTGCGAAAATGTAGGATGTGATTTTTTCCTTTTGGGATCAATACGTATATCTCAATTGTATAGTGTCTTGTATAGTGCCTTTCATATCTATCACACCGTCTTTATTGAACTCCTTTCATGTGGGTCTATTGATTGTTAGTTATCATTCCTCTACCTTAAAAAGGCCATATCAGGTCAGTGTTGAGAAACTCTCTTAGCTCCTCATTTATTCCATCATATATTTTATACTGCATTCCATAGCTATCCATTATATAGTGCCTTTCACATTTACCCGTCTGTGTTCAGAAGAAAAACGTACTGCACGAAACCCCAGAACCTCATCCCTATGGTGGAGAGAGTCAGGCTTTAGGGTGCCATTGGATGGTGCACTGAGACGGAGAGCTGAAACACAGGAGGGAACCAACAAGAAAGAGAAGGACACTCGCATCCTGGAATGGCCAAGTCAGAGACCCGACGTCAGCCCACTGGAGATGGCGTGGCCTGAGCTGCAAAGAATCCCAGAAACACCTCAATGAATTGAAACCCTCTGGTGGTAAGGAGGAGCAGCCACGGGAAGCGTGGTGGAGGTCCATGCTTCTAAAAAATGGATCTGCCAGCTACTGAATACAAGGGGACCCCGGCGGTGACCATTTAAACGATACGCTCTGCATCGGCAAGAAGAAGTCCTGTTGTGTTAATTTGTTTTAGTTCAGTCAGATTGTCGGCACAGCATAGGCACTTAGTAGGTGAAGGTCAGATGAAATCAGTGCTGAAGTCCAAAGAATTCCAAAGAGTTCACAAACCTTTTCTATTATATAGTGCCTTGCATATCTATTAGATACTGCTTTCACGTTTATGTCTATTATATAGCATCTCTCACACTTATCTATAATACAAAGACTTCCATAGCAGTCTGTCTCTCTGTTACATATTACATCTATCAATCATATATAGTGATATTACATACACTGCCTTTTACATCTGTTATACTGCGTCTCTCATGATAGAAATGCATCTGACCCACCACACTTGGGGGAGCCATACTCTGTAGATATTGGGATTGTATGTTGTCCCTGTGATCCTCCTACAGGCTAAGTGGACTGCTGAAGGTAAATTGAAATGAAAAATATAAATGAGTGTGTGTGTGTGTGTGTGTGTGTGTCCCCAGTAGTGGACACTGCCAGAGGATGGTCCTGCCATGAGCCTGTTGCTGCCAGCATAGACACAGACTCTCCACAAGCCTTCAGTGGAGAAGCCAGGCTTGGAAGACATAACAGTATTATTATTATTAGTATTAGTAGTAGTAGTACAAGTATTATTATTACAATTGCTATTACTATTATTAGTACTGTAGTAGTAATACTCCTACTCCTACTATTATTGCCATTCTTATTATCATGCTATTACAAGAATTACTAAGACCATTTCTATTACTATCATTATCATCATCATTAGTAGTAGTTGAAGTAGGAGTAGAAGTATTACAAGTATTGTTAATACTATTGCTATTAATATTATTACTATAACTAGCATTACTAATACTATTGTTATTACTATAGTTGTATTAACAGTCCTACAATTACTAGTATTAATAATATTGCTGTTATTTATTATTATTAGTTGTATTATATATTATTTTTATATCTAGCATTGCTAATACTATTGTTATTACTATTAGTTGCATTAATAGTCCTACTATTACTACTATAATGATACTATTGCTACTATTACTATTAGTAGTAGTATTACTATTTTTATCATCATCATTAGTAGTAGTACTACCGGTACTACTACTACTACTAATATTACTAGAATTAATACTATTGTTATTACTATTATTAGTTGTATTAATAGTCCTACTATTACTAGCATTATTCATACTATTGCTATTATCATTACTAGCAGTAGTAGTACTACTAATACTACTGCAATTATTAGCAGCAGTAATAGTAGCATTTGCAGTATTATTACTATTATTATCATGATCATTAGTAGCAGTAGTGCTAATACAAGTATAATTATCACTAATAATGTAATTACTATCATTAATCTTATAATTAGTAGTAGTAGTATCGGTAGTCATACTATTACTTTTACCACTAACAGTAGTAGTAGTACTACTATTACTCTTGACTATTATTATTAGCAGTAGTAATAGCAGCAGTTGCAGTACTGACACTATTAGTAGTAGTAATGGTCGTAGTATCAGTAGCAGATACTATTGCTGTTATTATCAGCAGCAGTAGTAATTGTTGTTGCTGCAGTATTATTATTGTTATTCTACTAAACTATTCATGGCGATGATTTGCTCACATATGTCATCAACGGAAGTCCGAGTTATGGTGGGGGTGACACACATGGAGTGAAGGGGGTACCAAGCAAAGCAAAGAATGGTCTGAGTTACGTGAACAATGGGGAGCCCTCAGCACGAGTGTTTGGAGCGACTTGTTTCTGCTGCTTCTTTTTCAGGCTGTTGCTTTTTCTGCCATTTGTGATGACTCCCCCCTTGGGCCCCCAGCTGGACTCCTCACACCGACGTCTGTAACGCGAGCTGTCAGGTCCCTTTCTAAAGGTTTGTTTGGCGCACCGGGGCCTTCACTGTCTGTGTGAGCGCCGAGTCTCAGTCGCCACAAGAACAGGACCAGCTGGAATTAGCAAATAGCTGAACCATCGAGTATAAAGATACGCAGCTAACAGCGTTTACAATTGCGAGTTAATCATCGTGAATAATCCGCATGCTTCACTTAAATCAAACAAGACAAATTATTACACGTGAAGCATTAATGCAGATAAAGCCCAGCAGATACAATATCATCGATAAGAAACAAATCTCCTCTAGAAAATAAATTCACTCTGAGGGCGGCCGCATCGTAAATTTCGAAATCAAGTTCTCTCTCCTGACCCGAATGTTTATTCAGCCGGAAAACCCGACTACTGGCTAACAGGCTTACAGTTTCAGATGGGTGGTGGAGGGGTTTGCTGTCTTAGGAGCGGGTATCACATGAAGGGTAGAGTTGAATATACAGTGTAATACAATACGTATTGTGCAAAGACTTGTCAATGTACGTCTGTGCAGGAGGCTTTGTAGGAAATGCAAGCCAAAGTGTAACCAAGTTTGAAGCTTAGTCCTTCCACAATATTCATATTTGGTCGTCACTGTCATACTTGTCTGTCTACTGTACAGCTCCATTCTTAGCTGTTTGTCTATGTATTGTATGTCGTATTTCATATCTCTCTCTCTCTCCAGTGTCTTACACATCTGTCAAGCTGTACACTGCGTCTCTCCAGCATATAGCGCCTTTCACATCTGCCAGCTTACAGACTGTGCCACACACGTGCACTAAGGGGGGCAGCCAAAAGGTCCAAATGAGAGCAAAAGTACAATATGAGGGTTGGAAATGAGTACTAACGCCTTTTTCCCCTTTTTCAGCAGACCTACAGAAGAATAACGATTCTTTCTCACCCCAACCAGATGACGGAAGCTTCACTACCCAGTTGACAACATCACTTCTGGCCCCAAGCAAAAACGTCACTTCCTGTTCCCTCACGATGACTTCACTTTCCATCCTCATCTGATGACATCACCTCCAGTCCCCGGACGAGGACATCACCTCCATCTTCATCGGATGATGTCACTTTCCGATCTCAACATGATGACACCACTTTCCGTCCCCTTCTGATGACATTACTTCTGTCCTCATTTAATAACACCACTCCTGTCCTCATCTGATGACGTCACTTGCCAGTTCCCTTATGATGACATCGCTTTCCATCCTCATCTGAATACGTCACTTCCAGTCTCCACATGATGATGTCACTTGCAGTCCCCAAACAATGGCATCACTTCCATCCTCAACTAATAGCAACAATTTCTGGTTCCCTTCTGATGACATCACTTTTGGTCCCCACATGACGACACCACTTCAGATGAGGACGGAAGTGACATTATTAGACGAGGACTGATGATGTCACTTTCTGGTCTCAACATGACGACACCACTTTCCGTCCCCTTCTGATGACGTCACTTCTGGTCTCCATATGATGACGTCACTTTCAGTCCCCAAACAATGACATCACTTCCATCCTCATCTAATAGCAACACTTTCTGGATCCCTTATGATGACGTCACTTCCGTCTTCATTTGATGATGTCACTTTCCATCCCCTTCTGATGCCATCACTTCTGGTCTCCACATGACGACACCACTTCAGTCCTCATCTAATAATGTCACTTCTGTCCTCATCTGATGATGTCACTTTCTGGTCTCAACATGATGACACCACTTTCCGTCCCCTTCTGAGGACGTCACTTCTGGTCCCCACATGATGACATCACTTTTGTCCTCATCTAATAACGCTACTTCCATCCTCATCTGTTGATGTCACTTTCCATCCTCATTTAATAGTGACACTTTCCAGTTCCTTTATCTTGATGTCACTTCCGTCCTCATCTAGTAACGTCACTTCCGTCACCTCTTGAGAACCTTACTTCCTATTTCTATTTTGCTTTGCCATTTCCTCTTCCTCGTTGTAACTTCCTCCATGATGATATTAAAGACCACTGTCTACTGTACACATCTGTCAACTGTATCTCATACAAGTGACCAACAAATCCATCTTTATTGACTACTCTTCTTTCAAGGGATTATATGGGGAGTTCCCCCAAACCTTTATGCTCGTTTGTGTCTTTTATATTTTGACCACTGCGAGATGACCTGTTAGACAGACATATCTCTTACTCTTTAGTCTGATTTCATTTGACCTGCTGTGCCTCGGTGCTAGCAGACGCAAGGCAGGAATAAACCCCTGGATATGGCGCCAGCCCACCACAAGACCCACTCACACAGCCTCAATTTAATTAACTTAACTCGTCGTTTTATGACGATGCGTGAGGCGCACTAGAGGCGTGGCTTCAAGTGGGCGGGGCGTGTCACCTCGGGCCGTGAGGCGCACTAGAGGAGTGGCCTCAAGTGGGCGGGGCGTGTCACCTCTGGCCACATAAAGACAGATCTGTAAAAAATAAAGTTTCATTATTATGACTTATTATAGTTGTCCTCAACTATACATTTAAGATGAAATAAAGTAACACCACAGCCCAGTGGGAAAGAAAATGCCAACGTGAGGAGAAATGGGCACAGTCATGTGGACGATGGCGACTACCAAGAAAGAGAAATCACCAACCTAGTGAAGTTTTGATAAGACTTTTCCAGCGATTTTCAGTCGGAGACTTCATTTACATAATCCTAGAAAGTCGGAGACAGTCCAGGAACCCCGAGCCATGAAGTCCGACACACCCAGCCACTCCATCGGGCAGGGCGTTATTGGCTGTTGGCTAAAGGGGCGAGCAGGACTGTGCTAGAAAGTCGTCACACAGTCGTGAAATTTAACAGGCCCAGCAATTTCAAGTCGTGTAAGTTGACACGGTCTGGTGACGAGATCAGGAACTGCAGTGGGCAACTCTGCCATACCCCATCGGATTTTAGGAAGCTCCTTTAGTGTCCTATTGATCGGTTGAGAATTATCCTCCATTTTCTTGTTTATAATAATCTTTCATTTATAAAGATTCTTTGTTGCACTTTTTTGTCCACAAGCCAGGGGTTGGCGGTTATCCTCCCTCTTGTGAGGCCTTTTGGTATATTTGTGGACATCTTGTCTTGTTTTGGGGGCCCATTCCAGGTGAAGTCATTGAGGTATCATTTTTGACCACTTCTGGGCAGGTTAGTCGCGGTCCTGGCAGCCATCTTAGCAGCCCACTCACCCCTATTGCCTTATTTGAAGACTTCATGTCATAACCAGTTTTTCATAACCATTCTTTTTTTTTATGAAAGTGCCACTTTCTGATGTCACCTTTTAGAAAAGGCCATCAATTCCGAATTCTGAAGCAATCTTAGCCCCCCCCCCACCATTCACCTTAGTTTCTCATATCAACTGAGCAGTGAGAATCTGACAGCACCCCACTTTGTCTTCTGTAATCTATCTTTTTCTTCACCTCCCCAGACAGACAACGCAGTCCTTTGAAATTTTCCGCAATCCGTGGGAACAATTCTCACTTTAATAGAGTCGGAGAGAAAAAACACGTTTTGTTTCAGAGCTGCAGAATGAGCTGACACCCAGGCTGAAGTTTCCGACCGATCTTATCTCAGATGGAGTCCTATTTTTGTCTCAAGGTGCGTCGGCTGTGCAGATGTTGAGTGTGGGGCTCTTAAAAATAATGAAATGTGAGACACCCCCGGTGCCCGCAACCCTGGCACAACTGCCTTGTTGGGGCACCTGGTATTTTATAGCCGAGGACGGATATGTTTTCAAGTGCAAAAATGTGCACAATGCATGCTTTTATTGACTCTTTCAGGGCTGATGTCGACTCCTGATGTCAAAAGGAGAAGCTGACGATGGTAATCAACTGTGACAAAACCAACCGTTACGTTTTAGTTGGACTCTCGTTGGTAGAAGGAAAGTTAGCTTCATTGGTTCGACTGAGATTTCCTGCGCTCGTGTGAGCAGCAAGGCGCAAACAACGGCAAAAATGGCCCCGACACCTAGCGAGAGACCAAAGCAGATGTGTAAAGCAAAATACTCCGTGGATGACGTGCTGCCTGTTATCTCTGAACTGCGCTATGACTTATCGAACTCCGATTGATACAAAACGAATGTCAGGTTCCAGCTTCAGCTGATTGGTCCCCGGTTAAATCATGGAACTGACAATGTTTGCCAGGGAGGACCACCACTTACTGATAAGAAGTAGAAACCAGAATGCAGTGCACTACGACCGTGACCGCTGCTGCTGCTGCCCCAGCCACACGAAGACAGCCTGGCAGTAAGCCTGCCACACATTCTTGGCAAACTGGCAGCCACAGCATACAGCATCAGACGTTTTATGTTGATTTCTGTGTGAAACCATTGCTTTTCAGAAACTTTAAAAAAAAAAAAAATATTCAGCCCTCAAACAGTTAAAAGTACAGTGCATCCAGAAAGTATTCCCAGCACATCACTTTTTCCACATTTTGTTATGTTACAGCCTTATTCCAAAATTGATTAAATTCATTTTGTTCCTCAGAATTCTACACACAACACCCCATAATGACAATGTGAAAAAAGTTTACTTGAGGTTTCTGCAAATTTATTAAAAATAAAAAAACTGAGAAATCCCATGTCCATAAGTATTCACAGCCTTTGCTCAATACTTTGTCGATCACCTTTGGCAGCAATTACAGCCTCAAGTCTTTTTGAATATGATGCCACAAGCTTGGCACACCTATCCTTGGCCAGTGTCGCCCATTCCTCTTTGCAGCACCTCTCGAGCTCCATCAGGTTGGATGGGAAGCGTCGGTGCACAGCCATTTTAAGATCTCTCCAGAGATGTTCAATCGGATTCAAGTCTGGGCTCCGGCTGGGCCACTCAAGGACATTCACAGAGTTGTCCTGAAGCCACTCCTTTGATATCTTGGCTGTGTGCTTAGGGTCGTTGTCCTGCTGAAAGATGAACCGTCGCCCCAGTCTGAGGTCAAGAGCGCTCTGGAGCAGGTTTTCATCCAGGATGTCTCTGTACATTGCTGCAGTCATCTTTCCCTTTATCCTGACTAGTCTCCCAGTTCCTGCCGCTGAAAAACATCCGCACAGCATGATGCTGCCACCACCATGCTTCACTGTAGGGATGGTATTGGCCTGGTGATGAGTGGTGCCTGGTTTCCTCCAAACGTGACGCCTGGCATTCACACCAAAGAGTTCAATCTTTGTCTCATCAGACCAGAGAATTTTCTTTCTCATGGTCCGAGAGTCCTTCAGGTGCTTTTTGACAAACTCCAGGCGGGCTGCCATGTGCCTTTTACTAAGGAGTGGCTTCCGTCTGGCCACTCTACCATACAGGCCTGATTGGTGGATTGCTGCAGAGATGGTTGTCCTTCTGGAAGGTTCTTCTCTCTCCACAGAGGACCTCTGGAGCTCTGACAGAGTGATCATCAGGTTCTTGGTCACCTCCCTGACTAAGGCCCTTCTCCCCCGATCTCTCAGTTTAGATGGCCGGCCAGCTCTAGGAAGAGTCCTGGTGGTTTCGAACTTCTTCCAGTTACGGATGATGGAGGCCACTGTGCTCATTGGGACCTTCAAAGCATCAGACATTTTTCTGTAACCTTCCCCAGATTTGTGCCTCGAAACAATCCTGTCTCAGAGGTCTACAGACAATTCCTTTGACTTCATGCTTGGTTTGTGCTCTGACATGAACTGTCAACTGTGGGACCTTCTATAGACAGGTGTGTGCCTTTCCAAATCATGTCCAGTCAAGTGAATTTGCCACAGGTGGACTCCAATGAAGCTGCAGAAACATCTCAAGGATGATCAGGGGAAACAGGAAGCACCCGAGCTCAATTTCGAGCTTCATGGCTAAGGCTGTGAATACTTCTGTACATGTGATTTCTCATTTTTTTTTTTTTTAATAAAAATTTGCAAAAACCTCAAGTAAACTTTTTTCACGTTGTCATTATGGGGTGTTGTGTGTAGAATTCTGAGGAAAAAAATTAATGTAATCCATTTTGGAATAAGGCTGTAACATAAAATGTGGAAAAAGTGATGTGCTGTGAATACTTTCCGGATGCACTGTAAAAAGGTCCGTATGCAGAAATGAAATTCTGAATTAGCGTAAGCCACCCAAAAATATCCAGGTGGTCCTCAGGAAGGTAACGGTCAGTTTCATTTGTTAGAAGTATACAACAAACAAGAATAGTTGCGTCAGATATTTGAAATATTAAAATGTGTGTTTTGATTTCAAATTCGAAGTATTCTCGATTGTAATAGAAACGGGTCACTTGTCATCCTTTGGGGCTCATTTACACTTCACGCCCAGAATCATGGCTGCCACGCGTTCCCAGCGTTCATTTGACCTCTGAGCAGGTCCTCAGAAATTAACGCGACGGGTGTGCAAGTTGCAGCACCAGCAAAAAGTCGGGAGTCGCAGGGGGATTAAAGTCAGAAGGTGACGTCAGAGTCTCCGTTTACTATCTACATGTGACAGAAAGCCGAGTCTATGCGGATCCTACGAGATCGATGTGCGCACTTCAATGTTTGATGAATGGTTTGATGTGGTGAAGCAAAATGCCGACATACAGATGCATTCGTGGTGCTTTGATATTCAAGCGTGGCATATTCCCCAAAGTAATCACACCATACATTTTAAAGGTCTCACATACCATCTTCTGTGCCATCTTTTTTTTTTGCAGCTTCACAACAGCAACAGAATGTACAACACTGTGTTTGAGCCACAGAGAAAAAAAAATTAAGGACACGGTGAAAAGCTGTATTTTGTGATTAAAGTGGAAATTTCGGCTTTAATCTCAAAATGTCCACTTTAACCTCGTAGTTTACTTTATCATTAAAGCAGACCGTCGTAAATGTCATCCCAGTTTTTAATCGCTATGAGCTTCTTGGACCCGACAGCAGTGGCAAACAGCAATAGATCAGCACACAGAACACATTAAATGTATGATATGCCAACACTCTGAACATTTAGAATCCTTAGATTTACAGGTGCTGGTCATAAAATTAGAACATCATGACAAAGTTGATTTATTTCAGTAATTCCATTCAAAAAGTTAAACTTGTATATTAGATTCATTCATTACACACAGACTGATGTATTTCAAATGTTTATTTCTTTTAATGTTGATGATTATAACTGACAACTAATGAAAGTCCCAAATTCAGTATCTCGGAAAATTAGAATATCAATTAAGACCAATGCAAAAAAAGGATTTTTAGAAATGTTGGCCAACAAAGGTATGAACATGAAAAGTATGAGCATGTACAGCACTCAATATTTAGTTGGGGCTCCTTTGGCCTGGATTACTGCAGCAATGCAGCGTGGCATGGAGTCGATCAGTCTGTGGCACTGCTCAGGTGTTATGAGAGCCCATGTTGCTCTGATAGTGGCCTTCAGCTCTTCTGAATTGTTGGGTCTGGCGTATTGCATCTTCCTCTTCACAATACCCCATAGATTTTCTATGGGGTTAAGGTCAGGCGAGTTTGCTGGCCAATCAAGAACAGGGATACCATGGTCCTTAAACCAGGTACTGGTAGCTTTGGCACTGTCTGCAGGTGCCAGGTCCTGTTGGAAAATGAAATCTGCATCTCCATAAAGTTCGTCAGCAGCTGGAAGCATGAAGTGCTCTAAAACTTCCTGGTAGATGGCTGCGTTGACCTTGGACCTCAGAAAACACAATGAACCAACACCAGCAGATGACATGGCACCCCAAACCATCACTGACTGTGGAAACTTTACACTGGACCTCACGCAACGTGGATTCTGTGCCTCTCCTCTCTTCCTCCAGACTCTGGGACCTTGATTTCCAAAGGAAATGCAAAATTTACTTTCATCAGCGAACATAACTTTGGACCACTCAGCAGCAGTCCAAAGGCGAGACGCTTCTGACGCTGTCTCTTGTTCAAGAGTGGCTTGACACAAGGAATGTGACAGCTGAAACCCATGTCTTGCATACGTCTGTGTGTGGTGGTTCTTGAAGCACTGACTCCAGCTGCAGTCCACTCTTTGTGAATCTCCCCCACATTTTTGAATGGGTTTTGTTTCACAATCCTCTCCAGGGTGTGGTTATCCCTATTGCTTGTCCACTTTTTTCTACCACATCTTGTCCTTCCCTTCGCCTCTCTATTAATGTGCTTGGACATAGAGCTCTGTGAACAGCCAGCCTCTTTAGCAATGACCTTTTGTGTCTTGCCCTTCTTGTGCAAGGTGTCAATGGTCGTCTTTTGGACAACTGTCAAGTCAGCAGTCTTCCCCATGATTGTGTAGCCTACAGAACTCGACTGAGAGACCATTTAAAGACTTTTGAGTTAATTAGCTGATTAGAGTGTGGCACCAGGTGTCTTCAATATTGAACCTTATCACAATATTCTAATTTTCCGAGAAAGTCCAAGGACTTTCATTAGTTGTCAGTTATAATCATCAACATTAAAAGAAATAAACATTTGATTAAACATCAGTCTGTGTGTAATGAATGAATCTAATATACAAGTTTCACTTTTTGAATGGAATTACTGAAATAAATCAACTTTGTCATGATATTCTAATTTTATGACCAGCACCTGTATACTTTCTATCTATCTATCATGAAAGTGATATAGATAGATAGATAGATAGATAGATAGATAGATAGATAGATAGATAGATAGATAGATAGATAGATAGATAGATAGATAAAGGCACTATATAATAGATAGATACTTTATTAATACCAAGGGGAAATTCACATACTCCAGCAGCAGCATACGGATAAAAAAACAATATTAAAGAGTAATAAAAATGCAGGTAAAAACAGACAATAACTTTGAATAATGTTAACGTTTACCCCCCTGGGTGGAATTGAAGACTCACATAGTGTGTCGGAGGAACGATCTCCTCAGTCTGTCAGTGTAGCAGGACAGTGACAGCAGTATGTATGTTACATTTTACAAATAAATCGTTAATTTCGTTTAAATACTGAATACTGTTAATAATGACACACGCGGGGGGACACACATGGGGGTGACACGGTGGCGGAGCGTTACCACTGCTGTCACGCAGGGAGTCGCATCGCTGGTATTCTCTGCATGTTTTTCCTGCTGGGTTTCCACCATGTGCTCCGGTTTCCTTCCAAAGATACGTAGAATTGGTGCTGCTAAAATGACGCCAGTGTGTATGTGTGTGCTTGTATTCACCTTGCGAAGAGCTGATGCCCGTCCAGGGATTGTTTCAGCCTCGTGCCCAATGCTAGCTGGAATGGACACATTCCTGGTTTGATGGATTTAATCACTAAACATCCTTTTCAGAGTTATTGCGGCAAGGTGTCATCGGTATTTAATGGGTGTTCCAGGCAATTCACAACACAGAGAAGCCGAGCCTGTTCTCACCGTGATGATATCTCGCACTGCCACCTGCTGGATTCCTCCAGAATTACGTAAAGTACGAGCGCAAGTATAAAACAGCAGGAGCATCTGCTGCAGCATGCGGCACGTCGTGTGAAGTATAAAACCAGGCCTTAGATGGCTAGCAAAGGATCAAAAATAACCCCTGTGAACAGTAGGGGTCACTGTTGCTTCTTTAAACCCAATAGACCAGGGGTCTCCAACTCCAGTCCTGGAGAGCTACTGTGGCTGCGGCAGGTTTTCATTCTAACCCTTTTCTTAATTAGTGAGCAGATTTTGCTGCTAATTAACTCTTTGCTTTAATTTTAATTGATGCACAACTCAGGCCCCTTAATTATTTATTTTTTCCTTAATTAGCAACCAAACAATATTAAGATGCAAAATGAACCAATACATCAACAACCACCTGCGTCCATCACACAATAACTGAAAATAAAGAACGGTGAAGGCCTCAGTAATGTCGATCTGCTCACAAAACATTTTGAGAGCCAGCGCTCTTAAAAAAGAAAATCAACAGTTTTGGAAATGTCTGCCATGGCAGAATGAGCGAGCGCCATGGAATTAAATAACGGGTTTAATTAGCAACGACAATTGGCTTCAAATTAAGAAACTGAATGAAGGTTGGAGTTTGAGGCCGTGACTTGGTTGCTCATCTGTCGGCTCACTTCACATCAAATTTATGTTTAGGTGTCGTTTAAGGAAAAAAGAATCAATTCAGCGGTCAGAGTCTCAAAAGTCAATTAAAATAAAGGGAAATAGTTCATTAGCAGCAAAAACTGGTCACTAATTAAGAAAACAGTTAGAATGAAAACTTGCAGCCACAGTAGCTCTCCAGGACTGGAGTTGGAGACCCCTGGTATAGTCAGACACTCCGGGCACAAAGCACTGAGAAGTATTTTTATTTTTCTTCTCAAAAACGTTGCCCTAAGCACCACAGCCACAATAAACAGCAAAGTATAGAAGCACAATACACAAATCTTCTCTCTCTCTGTTTCCTCCTTCACACCTCCCAGTGAGCTTTGTCCTCCTCCACCCGACTCCGACTCGCTTGCTGGCTCTCCAGAAGTCCCTCATGTAGTCTTTCACCTTGAAATACTCTAAAACGACACCCCACATGCTTATGTTTGAAATTTGTCCCGATTAACCTTCTGCGAGTGGCTTTTAGTAGGCTAGGACCACCGGTAAGGGCTCAGATATCAAGAATATGATCATATTCACAATGGACAACCTTGGAAAAAGCGTAAAATGACACTCCGCATGTTTCTATTATTGGCTCCAAGTCATGTGAATAGGGGTACGTCTGACCTTTTATAACCCATCTGGACCACCGGGGAAGTAATAACAGGTTAAGGGCCCAACAGAGGAGAGTCCCTATTGGCATTCACGGGATTCGAACCGGCAACCTTCCGATTGCCAGTGCAGATCCCTAGCCTCAGAGCCTTAGGCAGACAAAAACAATTTGGCAGGTGGGCAGTGGCACCAAGTGCCACATTTGAGTACCGAGAAGACTAACAGAATAGGTGAGGGTTAGTAACAAATTCTAACTATCATATTCCTTATGTTTTAGTGCTAATGACTAACAACAGAGATGCAGTCTGTACAGTTAATCAGCAGCTCTAGTCAGGGTGTGCCAAACTGAAATCGTGAGTCTTCAGCTGGGATTTGAAAGCCGAGACTGAAGGGGCATCTCTTATAGTAGCAGGGCAGACCATATCCCATGTGGACCACCTTGGGGGGAGGGGAGGGAGGATGGGGGGGACTGCTCCCCAAATCCCGACCCAGACAGGCTGAGACACCAGTTCAATACAACAAACTTTTACTCTTCAGTGGGAGAGCGTTTTCTGTTGCTCCCACCTTTACAGCTCTGTCCCAGTCCTCGTCTCTTTCTCTCTCAATTCTCCACTCCTCCTCCCACAAGCTCTGCACACCTCCACCCGACTCGGGCTCGTTTTGTGAGGCCGGTCCCGTCCTCCTATATTTGTCAACCCGGATGTGCTTCCGCTCTTCCGCCCCATGTGTTCTGCAAGCACTTCTGGGTCTGGCAGAAATGTCGTATCATACGAGGAACATTCACAAAGCTTCAACATTTTTATATATTCGTTGGAGACGGTGAAGGTCAGAAAGTTGGTAGGACAGAAAAATGCATCGCAAAGGAAGGCAACTATGTAGAAAAGTGACGTCATTTGTTTTTGAAATCTATTCTATACATAAAATCCTAAGCCTAAAAGTGCAATGATTTTCTGTCACGCTTTAAATCAGGCTTATTTTAAAACCTACATATATATGTTTGCTATCATTCTTTTCAGAATTCATCGAACTTTAATGTGATGTTGTTAGATTTTCAGATCCATCCATCCGTTTTCCAACCCGCTGAATCCGAACACAGGGTTATGGGGGTCTGCTGGAGCCAATCCCAGCCAACACAGGGCACAAGGCAGGAAACAATCCTAGGCAGGGTGCCAACCCACTGCAGATTTTCAGATTCTTACTCCATTTTTAAATTATAAACTAAAAAAATATCAAGAACTCACCTCCCGCGAGAGGAGACTTTGTACCAAGAGATTTAACCACACCTGGGGCCGGAAATAAAAGACAAAGAGTAGGACAGCAGTAATCAGAATATAAGTTTAATATGTCACTGTGCAAATATTTTTAAATCTGCTCTATTTTCTTGTCACATGTACAGCTAACACAAAGCCAGATTTAGGACAGGGGCTCATCATTTAGAATTGCTAGGCAGGCATCTTAAGACAAGGCAACTGCAGATGGGCAACGTGCACAATGTCTGTGTGTCACAGTCAGCATGAAATTGTATCCTCTCTCTGCCTTGTTTGCAATTGTATTATTCACCTAAATGAGGTCCTGCACATGGAGAAAGCCTTGGAACATTGCCCGGCACACCTCTGAAGCCGACGGACGGATGGGAGATACCGTCATCCGAGCCGGAAAATCCTTCCAGTGCAGCGACAAAAATGGCAGACTGTATACATTGAGCTCCCACTTCGGTAAGAGTCTTGTCATGGCTTCCTCGTCTGTTATGCCGTGTAAATCGTCACAGGTATTTTCTCTTTTGTGATTTCTTACCGCCATATCACTAATGGAGGGATATCGCCCGTTTATCCATCCATCCATTATCCAACCCGCTATATCCTTACTACAGGGTCACAGGGGTCTGCTGGAGCCAATCCCAGTCAACACAGGGTGCAAGGCAGGAAACAAACCCCGGGCAGGGCGTCAGCCCACCGCAGTCGCTGGTTTATAATATATCTACTATTTAGGTTCAGGTTACTTAAGACGCCACAATTGCAAAATAAACGTATTTCCAGGGATTTAGCGCCTCCTAGAGGTAAACAACAGCTGCTGCACAGGCTCTTAAATGTTCAAAGCGCTGCACGAAGTTCAGATCACACAGCACGGCAGCAGCTGATCGAGCAAAGAGGAGGTCAAATAAAAACTGTGCTTGTTTCCTATTGTATCACCGTTTAAGAGAGAATTTTGGAGGAGCGACCGCCTCTCCTTGGGGTGCATTCACCCCCCCACCTTCACAACGCGACTGGCAGACTGGCTGTAACACTGGGAGTTGGGTGCCAAAGGCCACCCAGTTCTTAATAGAGTTAAAAACAAAAGGGCAGAGACTTTTTGAAGGCCCCTCATATGTCTCCCTGGCAATGCTGAAATATCGAACTCCAAGTCCCATGATGCCCTGTGGGAACCCGGGGCGCCACTGTAAGCCAAGGAGGCTGCCATCTAGCATTTTGGGGGAGGCAGCACACTAAAGCAGCCACCTTCCCCCATCCTTCATTCTTTTGGGCATCCTGTACCCCCCTATAATAACAAATTTTATTTATATTGCACTTTATATTTTAGCAATCTCAAAGTGCTACGGAGTAAAAATAAAAATAAAACAAGAAAATCTGTTTATACTTTAACAAAATATCTTTCTAAAAAGATGAGTTTTTAGATAAATCCTACTAGGAGGTGAACCCCACGGGCTGGTTGATGTGACCTGCACAACTTCACACCCTTCGGATTTTTTTTGATGAAGACCCCCCTATTGGTTTATTCTGTAATTTACTGCAACAAAACGTGGTACAAAAATGGCCTAAAAATGAGGGACGTTCACTGTCTAGAGGGCCAAAAATAAAGAGGAGAACCCCAAAAAGCTGGACGTCAGGTTGCAGGTTTTTTCTTCTACTGAAAGAATCAGGAGGCACCGGGTGTAAAAAAAACAAAAAATCTGAAGTGATTTCAAAGAATTCAGAAATAAAACCTATGAACATAAAACATAAATGTTTTAAACTTTGCTCTATAAAACTGTATGAGATGGCCAGATTGGGAAGTGCACAGGTTGCCCTCTAGGGGGCGCAAATATATTGAAGTTATGGCACAAGGTGTAATGAACTTGAAGTCCCAAAGCAAATACAGATGTGGACGAGTGTGTTGGTCCCCCTTACACCTCATCAGAAAAGTGCTGTGTGCCCCCCGCCCCAAACCGAAAATGCATGACGTGAACAGAGCTGCATGCCTTTGATGTGCCATCGAATAAACCGAAGCAAGTGTGACAAGAGATCAAGAGGGGCTATATTCTACCAAGATCTTCTAAAATGCCCTGCACACATTTGTTGGGACCCCCAGAAAAGACCCAAAATTACAGGATTCAAGTGACTCTTGACACTCTTAGTTTTCAGGAATTCATATCACACCCGGCTCCAATGGTGCAATCAGTCACTCTGCCCATTCCAAAGGGGACAAGTCGTCACTCTGCTGTTTGGTGTCACCGTGTGTCCCACACTCAATGTGGGAGAGACTTGACGGTGGAGATCAGAAAATAAAAATGACAAGCATGTGAAAGGCAAAGGCGAGAAGACCACCGTCTCCAAGCAGCTTGACGTTCCTGTGACAACACCTACAAATATTATTATTAAGAGGTTTAAGGTCCATGGGACTGTAGCCCACCCCAGAACGGGCAAAAGGGTAGTGAGGATGGCAGACCAAGAGCCAAGGACAACTTCCAAAGAGATATAAGCTGAGCTCCAAGGTCAGGGTCCACCAGTGTCTGATTGTGTATTCGTCACCTTTTGACAGTGGACTCGGTGGAAGACCACCCAGGAGGACTCCACTGTTGAAAGAGAGGTCAGAGTGGAATTTGCTAAGATGGATATTGGAGAACTTGGGGTTGGTGACAGGATTGGCACTCCAGCCCCTGGAAAAAAACCTCCTGCTGTTCAGTGTGGTGCTGAGGTGTCGCCCATTGCACGGCTGCACTCGCATCCCAATCCGGGTGGGCTGTCGTGTGGTGGGTGTGGCAACACACTGTAATCAGCGCACACCCCAACCTCCTCCTCCTCTTCCTCCTCCATATTGACAAGCCACAATGGCCTTTAGACGAAGGAAACAAAAAAGGAGCTTCTTGGCAAGTCACATCAGCTCAATGTCCACCGACGACAAAATGAAGCTTTCAAAGATAAGACCACCAGACCTACTGAGAGACATGAAGGAGGCTCGCTTATGTTTTGAGGCTGCTTTGCTATGTCTGGCATGGGGGGGCTTGGGTCTGTGCAGGGGAACAATGAAATCTCAAGACCAGCAAGACATTCTGAAGTGAAACGTCCTGCCCAGTGTCCGAGAGCTCCGTCACAGTCACAGGTCACGGACCCCCTAACAGGATAAGGAGCCAAAACACACGGCTAAAAGCACCAAGAATGGCGAAGAGCAAAACACTGCACTTATCTGAAGTGGCCTTCTATGAGCCCTGATATTGAATCCTATGGAACAATAATGGAAACATGGCATTCTGAGAAGACCCCCTTCACATCTGACGCCGCTGGAGCAGTTTGCTCAGGACGAGTGGGCCAAACGACCAGCGGACAGGTGCAGATGACTCACTGAGACCTCCGGGAACCACTTGCTTGTGTGCAGTGATGGCCTCTAAAGGTTGTGCAACAAAATATTAGTTCCAGGGACCCATCGTTTTTGTCCATGTCATGTTCATTTGTGTTATTACTTGAAATATTCTGTTGAATCAAAACTCAAAAAGCAAAGTCTGATTTGTGTTAAACACGGAATAAACGATGATGGCTGACAGTTATTTTGGTCAGTTTCAGGTTAATTTAGAGACAGTTGGGGGTTCTTCTGTATTTTATTTCCCCTTTCCATGAAGGGGTCCCAACAAATGTGTCCATGTCTGTTAATCCCAATAAGTTCCAAAAGCAGTTTCAAAAATACCCACTAGAGGGGGACATAACCCTCAAACCCCGGCAAGTAATAAGGACCAGTACTGTATCTTTTATAAGACAAAATAAGCAATCACTAATAAGTTCCATGGAGCACAAAGGCAAAATGGAATTGCCCGAGAATATTACAGCAATCCAGGCTAACAACGTCCCATTGCAGAAATCCAGAGCAAACGGATCAAAAAAATCTGGAAATTCACAAAATCTCAGAACAAGAAGTAGAAGGAAACTCACCAACTGCCAGGCACGTTCGAAATGAGCCAACAGAAAGTGTAGCAGAACCTCCAAAAATAGAGGGCGGGAACTTGTGGTGATTGGCAGGTGACCCCGCCCCTTGGGGAACCACCCACAAAATACATTGTACAGAACACAGGCAGATTATAGACAAGATCAGAAACGAAGAACAATGCACATATTTAACAAAAGCAACATTAATATAAATAAATGGCACAAAAATAGACATGAAGACAGATTGTGAGCCCCAGTCAGGCGAGGACCCTCGACTGAAAGCTGCCACGATGTTGAGCACCACTTCATTTATCCATAGACGAGGGAAGCCATTGACGCCTAAAGCCGTAGTGTCCACGATGGCGGACAGAACAAGGAGATCGGCTGCCAAATCAGTTCGGCTTTTTCTTTTCTTTTAAAAGTAACATACTGAACAAATAAAAGTCCACCAGTAATATCTTTATCGAAAAAAGATAAACGTTTTAATATGAAAGACGCTATAGCACACACACAAAAAAAATCAATGTTTGCCTTATTTTGTAAATAACGAAAGATCACACTTTACAAAAACAACAGTAGTTTGGCCGAGAGAGCCCTCTCCCCAAACCCGAACACAGCTCGGTATTTGGAATGAATTGTGTCAAGTTAAAGAAAGAATCAAAGCCAACATGCGCCACTTCAGTCTCACAATCCACTGGAGAAGCCAACTGGCGACTGCGTGAAATCAAACTAAGAATGGACTAATACTGCCACCCGGCGGCTGTTTGAAAAATTACAAAAACCACAAGACTTACAAACGTGAGCCGCGCCGACATTCTAAATAAAATAAAATTAAATTAAATAAACGGATCATCAGAACGATAGAACAATGAACAGATATCAACAGATTCGTGTAACAACAATGCATTCGAGATTTGAGAAGTACTCTCGCATACGGCCACACAGACTAACTTTAGGCTTTCTCGATTCGTTTGTATCCCGCTTAGATGCCTATACTAAGACATTAAAAGTTTCTGCTTTGCCCACATATTTGGGAAACCCAAAGGCCCTGATTTTTATACAAAGGATATCTTCCCAGAATGAAATGGATCTTTGTCAAGGAATGGGTCTACAGTACAATTAAGCACACAACCCAGTAAAGGGCCGTTTAGGAAGCAGTGGTGTCATAAGGGGCGGGGACTTCATTTTTACATTTAGTTACGGCAACTTACCACATTTATGATACAATTAGTTACATTTCTTTTTGTTTTTTCAAGTTGAAGCAAAAGCAAGTCAAGTGACTTTTGCTCAGGGTCACACAGTGTTGTCAGTATTGGGATGTGAACTCACAACCTCAGGGGTTTTGGAATCCAGATCCTTAACCACTGCGCCACCCTGAGGTGTTAAAGGTCTTATATCTGGCGTTCTGCCCATAATCGTTGTGAGACCCCCCCCCCCCCCCATATGCATAATAGCCCCAGCCTCGTCGACATGACATAAACCATCATGAACGACTCTCATGAGATCCCAAGGAGGAAAGCTCTTCGATTTTATATCTAAATAAAAAGACCCCGATATCTGCAAATCATAACGGTGTCCTCATCTTTTACTTTTAAGTGTTAACGTGTCATAGCGAAGGTCCCGATCATCGTTTCATCTCTCATTACCATCCCACTGTAACCAGAAAGTGTCAAACGCGCACAGATAGTCTGGAAAGGCAATGTGGATAAACTATACACATTAAATATTATATAGTGCCTTTCTCTACCGATCTCTAATGTTCTCCTTCAAATGACCACCCAAAAATACTTTACAGGTCACCATTAACCTCCTATATGGTAACTGTGATATCTGTCCAGTTCTTTGGAGGTGAAAACTTTTTTCAGTTTTAAATCCGAGTAAAGCGCAGAGCTCAGCAGCTACCCTGACGTCTGCACCACGCAACTCTGACGAGTCTGTGATCTGGAAATTGACTTCGGTAAAAAAAAAAAAGGCTAACTTTGCTGTCTTCCCATTTATATTTAGCCGTGTGCATATACTTAATAATATAACATTATCCAGTCGGAGTACAGTTGATTACACGGATCGTAGTAAACATCTACAGTATGGGCCGGGGTCAGGGCGGATTGGTACAGACATCGCTGCAGCTCTCCTGATGCAGGACACAGTAGCCACCATGTTATATATAACAAAAAAGTAGAACCTCCATTCAACTTAAAATAATGAAGGTAATGATTCACACTTAATTATTTCAATCTGAAGCAATAAAATTCTTTTTATCTTATTGAACCCACAATTTTTAAGTTGATCATTTAGAGTGATTGGTTGTAATTCACTTGTTTTATACTGAAGTAAATCTATTTTTTAAGTTGTTACAATTTAAAATGGTTTATTGGTCGTAACTTGTTTTTATGCTATTAGAAATATTATGAACATAACACATTCCAATGCTGTATTTTTTACATTTATTTAAAAATCTAGTGCAAATACACAAGCATTTTGCAGTGTAAATCTTAAATATACAACAAAAAATTATTAAACGTTTCTACAGCTTTCTTGAAAGTGTGTTTTATTATGAGTTCTTATACTTAAAATTAACAGTTGAGAAACAGGGTTACTTACCAGAAATCCTCCGTTATAAAATCTGCTGTTGCTGAAAATGACCAGACCTGTATAGCCAAGTCCACTCCACTCGGGAAAGTGCTCTTCTTTTTTGGCAGTTGGAAAGTTCTACTGGAAGAAAATACAAACAGCCCCTCCCACACAGCGCACGAACAACCTGAAATATTAAGTTAACTGAAATAGGATTTTTACGTTTATTCTCTCCACCATAACTTACTTTGGTACAAACATTTTTTTTTTACTTTGATTGAGATCTGAAACCAAATATTTCAAGCTACAACACTAAATGACCAATCAACTTGCTTGAAAGAGAAAATTTACGTTGAATGAGCAACATCAATGTTATACTTTTTTCAGTGTAGAGGTGATTCACATTGCTACAAAATCACTACGCTGCATTAGCGTGAGAGCCTAGAGATGGCTCGTCATAAATAGGAAACCCTAAAAGTCACTATTGTCTTCCTCCTCAGCCACTATCTTTCTACTTTATTCTATTATTATATATGTAGAAGTCAAAAAAATCGCGCTTCACTCTGTTTTAACGGCGAGATGCAGGTGAACACTCGATAGACCCCCCCGGGTACCGTTATGAACAATGTGGTGACACACCAATACTATGGACTTTCAGCCAACAAATTATTCAGCAGACGTGTGACAAGAAACGCGACTTGGGGGGGCCTTTATACCAACAGCCTGTGTAGCGCCTCACTAGGACTGCCAAGTGATAGATAGATAGATAGATACTTTATTAATCCCAAGGGGAAATTCCCATACTCCAGCAGCAGCATACTGAAAAACAATATTAAATTAAAGATTGATAACAATGCAGGTAAAAACAGACGATAACTTTGTATAATGTTATCGTTTCCCCAAAGGGGTGGAATTGAAGAGTAGCATAGTGTGGGGGAGGAACGATCTCCTCAGTCTGTCAGTGGAGCAGGACGGTGACAGCAATCTGTCGCTGAAGCTGCTCTTCTGTCTGGAGATGATCCTGTTTAGTGGATGCAGTGGATTCTCCATAATTAAGTCATTCTGGTGTGTTTGTGAATATTTATCAATATTTATCAATAATTGGCTTCTGTAAAAAAAATCCCCATGGGGACAAATAAACTCCTGTCTACCTATTATATAGTGCCTTTCTCATGTAACAGCATTGGCTTTTTCAAAAATGTAATGCATTGCTTTGGTAAAAATGTCGTGTCATCAGTTCATCTCAGAGTCATTGGCACGCATTCACACGGACATTGTGGCATAATGAGTTCAAACACTGAGGTTGTGGGTTCAAATCGCGATATACTAACTCTGTGTGTCCCTGAGCGAGTCACTTCACCTGCCTGTGTTCCAATTGGAAAAAAAAAAACAAAAGAAGTGGAACCAATTGTATCTCAGATGTTGTAAGTAGTTTTTGATAAATGCAGCAGCCGTAAATGAGCAATGAAATTCCTACTTAAGTAACAACAGTTTTACAAAATTGACGCTAAACAGTGAAAATCAATATAAACAGTTTTTTGAGTTAACTTTTTGTTATGGTACAAAAATGAATACACTTTTCCTTTAGGGTAGCCCTACACCACCAGATGAAAACAAACGGAGGAAAACTTCCTTTCATTCAACATGACTAAGTACTGTTCACGATTACACATAACATTCGCTTACTCTTACAAAAACCAACACAATGTACTTCTTTCTATATTTCTTACACAAAATATACAATTCAATAAGATAATGAAACTGTTATCCAGATTAATTGATGAGAAAACGCCCCACCTGCAGTCTGGCATCCCGCTTTAGACGCTTACAAAACTTCGCGCTCGTTGATAACGTTGGCCTCCCATCAACCCCAGAGAACTCCTGCTGCATGATGGGAGTTGTATTTCAACAGCCAGAACTGGCCCCGTTGTTGGTGACGATATGAAAACAGAACTTATGTATGTAATGTTTTTTATCCCGGGTCAATAGCCCAAATTTCACTGGTCATAAGACGACATAGTTTCCTGATTTTTATTTATTTATTTTTTCAAAGCGAAATACAGCGAATTTCACTTTGATCCAACTGTCACTCGGTACTAATCATAGCCTAAAAGTAGCCCGGGCTCTGGTTCTCAGGTCTTTATTTGAGTAATGCAAATCGTCACTGTTCATGGTCATGTGTCTCTCTGTCGAGATTGTCAGTCTTATAAAAAGAGACGTTTTTCACATTATTCAGTAATTAACTCTTGGGTTTGTTTTGATTGAGTTTGATATAATGGAAATTACCCTAGAATTGCCTTCGGAACGAGGTTAGGAGCCTCAAGTCTTACACGGTGCGCTGACCGACTGACAGCTAATAAGACATCAGGATACTGCGTTGAGGTTTTTAGTGTAGAGTGCGTTTACACTCTTTACATTTATTGGGCAGTTATCCGGGATTGTCCTTATTTATTTTTTAAGAATTTCCAACACCTTTGATGCTGAGTTATAAGGAAAGAATGCAGTTCTTGCATACTAAATTTTATGTGAAAGTTTATTCTCAACCGTGACTGCTATTCAAAACGATGTAATAAACTATATTGTGTACATTTTTGTTGTTCTCAAGTAAGGTTTCTAGTGGAGTATAGCGAATCAAAGTGTGTGTGTTTTAATGTATAGATATGGTGCCAGGTAAGTAGCCGTGCACCGCAATTTACCAAGAGAGTCGCGCTTCGATAGCGCTGATTAAAAACTTTTTCGCAAAGATTTCCACTCTCCCAGGAGCCGACGGGGCACTTGAAGTGTCACAAACAGTGCGAGATGAGAGGACGCTGCCCGAAACTGCGAAGCTGTTAACCCGGAGGAAAAGCCCGACATTCCGCGGATCGCAGCGTCCACTTTGATCTTACGACCCCTCGCCGGTGAAGGCGGTCTCGTCTTCACATTGTTTACAGCTCGGCGCAGTTAAAAAGTAGAAAGACGCAAAGCTGTTTTCTTCATCTCTCTTACTATCAAGGTGTAGCGCGTTCCGTTAAGTTGAAAGAGGAGCCCAGCACACACAAAAATCTCCTACTCTTAGGAAAATTAATTCTATTAAGTACGGAGCCCAACCGAATCTTAGCCCCAATTTGATATCCTCATCTGGAGTTGTCTTTTATGAATTTATACAAAGGAAATAATCACCTCAACAATTCTTTAAACAATCAAAAAAGAATATATTATAAAGCAAACAAAACAATAAACACCCTTTAAATCCTTGTCAAATGTATAATAACTACACAAACCCTAATTAATATGCCAGCCCCTTAAACACTATAATATAGTCCCCAGAAAACGGCGAAACAGCAAACAAAAAAAGCAAGCAAGGAAAAGAAACGGAAAATTACCTTATTTACAAACAGCACAAATATATTCACAGTACTTAAACCTATATTACATCTATATACAAATATAAATTAGACACACACACACAATCCCCACACGTTCCCCAGTCTCTTTTATATTATTAACTTTGTTTTAAAGTCTAAATTCACACGGCCTGGGAAATCTGCAATGAATCCAGTGATCAAGTCAGATACGTTCCGCTGACTCGTATACTGAATTTAAATGTAAAAAGCGATCTCACCTGCCAGGCGACGATTCCTTTGTTGAAGGAAGAAATCCGTCTCACCCGGGTGTCTCGGCGTTAGCGTCCGTCCATAAAAGCAAAGTAAAGCCGCGTGCTCCGAAGGTCCTTCTGGGTTAGCCGGCACTCCTTCTCCCTGCACCCAACAGTCTTCATTACGGAGTCTCACTTGCTTTACCGCTGGCTTCTTCTTTACATTCACCTTCCCAGCTCCTTATTTAAACAGTCTTTTTTCTTCTTTTCAATATCAGCAAAATAACTCTCACACAAATAATAAGTTCCTATATTATAATATGTTCTGTGGTCATACGTAATTTCCGTTACCCGTAGTCATACGTCATTTCCGTTTCAAACACGAAAATAATTGTATTTATATATATATATATATATATATATATATATATATATATATATATATATATATATATATATTCACGTCATTCGTAGTCTGTGTCACAATCTGATTGTATGGGTGGTTACCTACCAGGTAACGCTTGTGGTTGGCCAGCAAGTCTGCTAACATCCGCCACGGTGCCCTCAGTTGTGAGAAGCAGATCATAGAATGGTTGAAATAGTTTACTGTCAAATAATGCCCATACAATCAGATTGTGACACAGACTATGAATGCCGTGAATGTAATTACCCCGATCTACATGCTGTCAAATAAACGAACCACACGCCGTGGCACAACGTTAGGGGCTTTGCCTCTGGCGCCGAGGTTTGATTCCCGAGAGGGAGTGCAGTAGAGTGTGTACGCCTGATGAGCCCAGAATTAGGGCAAAACACGTGTCGCGTACTCTTTGCATTATTTGACAGTAAACTATTTCAACCATATATATATATATATATATATATATATATATATATATACTGCGGTGGGTTGGCACCCTGCCCAGGATTGTTTCCTGCCTTGTGCCCTGTGTTGGCTGGGATTGGCTCCAGCAGACCCCCGTGACCCTGTGTTCGGATTCAGCGGGTTGGAAAATGTATGGATGGATATATATATATATATAGTATCTATCTATTTATCTATTATATAGTGCCTTTCATATCTATCTATCTATCTATCTGTAATGTTCTCCTTTATAATTGTTATCATAGAAAGAAATTCTCAAACCAGACAATATACTTTATACTTTATCAGCCACAGATATAACGATTTAGTGATTCATTACTGAGGCAACATTTACTAGGAAGGGCGCTATAAAAATGAAGACTGATATGATATTCTGTCAACAGGACTGAACTCTTTAAATTACTCTTCAAAGAGTGCCAGAGTAGTTCTTTAGAGCAATGTCGTAGGGCAGCCATTTCTAGATCCTTAAAGAATCATTCACATTGAAAGTTCCAGAAATACCCTTTATTTATTTAGTTCTGTAAAAGGCTTCATACACAATTATAAATAGTTGATGAGAGATTTGTGAAATACCAATGAGTTTTTGATTTTAAAAGAACTCAGACTGCATACAATAACAAAGGCCAAGTTCAGCTTCTCTTGATCCTGCGAGGTAGCCTGCTTTACCTTAGAGGTATTTGTCCTTTTTAAAGCCCCAAAACTCAATTTATGCAAACACGCCTTTTCAGAGTAAAAATGTTCCTTTGTCAAGCAATGGCTACACCAGCCAGTAAGGAAATCATATTTTTAAGAGAGTTTCCTAATACCCAACACGCCCTCCCACTGTAGGTGTTTAGCACACAGCTCACCTGCACGGCCGTCTGTAGATGAGTGGGCGTGTCAGTTTAACCATTCTCTATCGCGTGGCCGGAATGGGCGTGGTTTACAGATGCGTAAAGCTGTCGTTTTCCAATTTCTAATATATTGGACCAGTGGGCGTGTATTTTAAAGACGACGGGCGTGTCAGTTTAAACCAGCTTCCTTTGTTTTATTTACCACGTGGGCGTGGTTTCCTACTCGTTTAAAACTGAACTCCGCCTTCTGGCTTCTCGCCAGTTCCCTGCAGCGCTTGTTTCGCCAGACTTCATTGCAAGGACTACTGGGACTAAGCGATCATTACTTTTTCTATTTTTATTTTATTTATTTATTTTATGAATGTAGGAGACAAAATGTACTGCTTCAGCATAATAAAGTTGTGTTTGTGCTGCATAAATGAAAATTCAAAGGAATCAAGTCAGCCATTCCCTGCCTTATTTGCCTTTATTACATAAATTTACAAAAAACACATTCCTGCAAAGAAATGAGACTTCACTTTTCAAAATGGAATTACTCCCTGAACAGGAGAACATCCATTATAAGATTTTTGAAGGTAAAGTCAATGAAGTTATAACACTCGTTAGTTTTCAGTTCACTTTAATCCTTTGCTATCTTTGGTGGACGGAGCTTCCAGAACTTTCTGTATCCCCTCAGCTTCACCTGCTCACCCCTTTCCGCCCTCTACCCCCGGACAAAGCTGCAATATTTGAAATTTGACAGAAAGGGGCCGTCAGTTAATTAACATATCACATTAAAAATTAGCAAATATATAATGTCGACATACTTCTTTTTATTATTAAATAAAACGATTCATCTGCCGTTATCTTAAATTACTCTTAGAAAGGGCGTTCATTTTACAGATGCATTACCAATCCCCCTGCTACACCAATACTGGACCCCACCACACTCAGTTCATCTGTGCCTCCCCCCTCTTCACAAAGCACCTCCGCAGAAGGTCCTGCACGGGGGGTTCCGCGTTAAGTGGCTCGGCGAGTTGGGGGCTAAGGTGGTCACACGGCGTAGGGTCGGCGCTAACCGAGCTGTCCTGGACAGATAATTCTGGGAACCACGGGAATGTGATGTACGGATCTCTGTCCTCCATCCCGATGTCATCTCGGCTCTCTTCTTCCTCCCGTCTCCCCATGGTGAGGATGCCCGCAGCGTGGTTCCCAGAGCCGTGGAGGAGCTGATAGAGCCGGCTCTGGTAAGCCTGGCTAGATGTTTTCCTCTTGCCCAAAGTCAATATGCCCACGGCGTGGTTGCCTGTGCCGTGAAGGAGGTCGTAGATTCGGCAGGAGCAGGTCTTGTGGCGGCAGCAGTCGGGGACGGGCTGGCAGTTACAGAGCAGGATCGCGAGAAGCAGGAACAGAAGGGAGCTGTGGAGTTTCTGAGGGGAGAACCAGAGAGAGAGAAGGTTAACTCTTAATGGCTGGAGGACAGCATTCCACAACCTGAAAACGCTACTGCACCCTTGAAGGTAAAATGGTGTCAAAGTGATTCGTCAGAACGATACCATCGGGCAGGGGTACTCAGTTACGGTCCTGGAATTTCTTCATTAGATAGATAGATAGATAGATAGATAGATAGATAGATAGATAGATAGATAGATAGATAGATAGATAGATAGATAGATAGATAGATAGATACTTTATTAATCCCAAGAGGAAATTCACACATTAGAGCCCGACAGTGCTGGATTAAGACCTCTAGAGGCAATAAAAGATTTTAGTGCCCCCTCATAGATATGAGCTGCCCTCTCTCTCAGTGGACGACATGAACGGGACAACCAAAAGAAGAGCGATCACGTGAGCCTCGATGGACCGTGAAGCGGTGACCAGATTCTAATTTTGTTGCATTCGCAAGATTAATATATACCATTAACCTCTTTTCATTCTATTATATTATTTTTATTAACATTCTAATAATAATGCTAATGACGCCGCTCTTACCAGGATACGGCATTGGCGTGATAAGATATGATGATTATTTTTATTATTAGACATATACGGAGCCTCCATTGGCTCTATATACAGTATGTCTAATAATAAAAATAATAAAAGCAGTCAATGGAGGCTTTGATCGGGGCTCTTCAGAGACTGAGTTTCTGGGCGTGTGATAAAAACCAAGATGACCTCCTGGGCACAGCCATCAGCAGAGAGAGTGTCGACTTCCTCGAGAGGTTTACTTACCTCAGCTGTGGCATTCATGTCTCTGGTGACTCTTCTTATAAAGTCAGTAGACGGATTGGGAGAGCATGGGGGTCATAAGGTCTCTATAAAGGGGGGTGTGGCGCTCCCGATATCTCTGCACAAGGACGAAGGTCCAAGTCTTTAGAATCCTGGTGCTCCCTGTTTGTGAGATATGGACGCTATCCAGTGACCTGAGACGAAGACTGGACTCCTTTGGTGTCTCTTCAGAGGATCCTTGGGCACCGCTGATTTGACTTTGGGTTGCTGACAGGGTCCCAAATGAGGCACATGACCTGCATTGTGAAGCAGCGTCAGTTAACAGCACTTAGGGCATGTGGCGAGATTCCCCGAAGGTGAGCTCGCAGGATACAGGGTCATTTCCAGAGGGTGGGACAGAACCGCATGTCTGCCTGGGGGGGGGGTCGCTAACCAGGATCCCGAGGTGTTTTGTCACGTGCTGTACCAGTACATGCTCCCCGACCTGACCTGACCTGACATATATAAACTGTGTGTGTGTGTGTGTATGGAGCTGTCCGCTCTACTCATGCTCAACCACCGCCACTAGATGGCGCATGCACGCACTTTAACATTTTCTCAGCGCTTGCATGCGCCACAGTTCTCATTAAATAGATAGATAGATAGATAGATAGATAGATAGATAGATAGATAGATAGATAGATAGATAGATAGATAGATAGATAGATAGATAGATAGATAGATAGATATGAAAGTCACTATATAATAGATAGATAGATAGATAGATAGATAGATAGATAGATAGATAGATAGATAGATAGATAGATAGATAGATAGATAGATAGATAGATAGGTGAATGGCATTATATAATAGATAGATAGATAGATAGATAGATAGATAGATAGATAGATAGATAGATAGATAGATAGATAGATAGATAGATAGATAGATATGAAAGTCACTATATAATAGATAGATAGATAGATAGATAGATAGATAGATAGATAGATAGATAGATAGATAGATAGATAGATAGATAGATAGATAGATAGATAGATAGGTGAATGGCATTATATAATAAATAGATAGATAGATAGATAGATAGATAGATAGATAGATAGATAGATAGATAGATAGATAGATAGATAGATAGATAGATAGATAGATATGAAAGTCACTATATAATAGATAGATAGATAGATAGATAGATAGATAGATAGATAGATAGATAGATAGATAGATAGATAGATAGATAGATAGATAGATAGATAGATAGGTGAATGGCATTATATAATAGATAGATAGATAGATAGATAGATAGATAGATAGATAGATAGATAGATAGATAGATAGATAGATATGAAAGTCACTATATAATAGATAGATAGATAGATAGATAGATAGATAGATAGATAGATAGATAGATAGATAGATAGATAGATAGATAGATAGATAGATAGATAGATAGATAGATAGATAGATAGGTGAATGGCACTATATGATAGATAGATAGATAGATAGATAGATAGATAGATAGATAGATAGATAGATAGATAGATAGGTGAATGGCATTATATAATAGATAGATAGATAGATAGATAGATAGATAGATAGATAGATAGATAGATAGATAGATAGATAGATAGATAGATAGATAGATAGATAGATAGATAGGTGAATGGCACTATATAATAGATAGATAGATAGATAGATAGATAGATAGATAGATAGATAGATAGATAGATAGATAGATAGATAGATAGATAGATAGATAGATAGATAGATAGGTGAATGGCACTATATGATAGATAGATAGATAGATAGATAGATAGATAGATAGATAGATAGATAGATAGATAGATAGATAGATAGATAGATAGATAGATAGATAGATAGATAGATAGATAGATAGGTGAATGGCATTATATAATAGATAGATAGATAGATAGATAGATAGATAGATAGATAGATAGATAGATAGATAGATAGATAGATAGATAGATAGATAGATAGATAGATAGATAGGTGAATGGCACTATATAATAGATAGATAGATAGATAGATAGATAGATAGATAGATAGATAGATAGATAGATAGATAGATAGATAGATAGATAGATAGATAGATAGATAGATAGATAGATAGATACTTTATTAATCCCAAGGGGAAATTCACAACTTACCCTGTAGTTAGGACATAGCGGGTTGGATAATGGATGGTTGGATGGATTTATTGCCTTATCTTTTTCGTTTTTCTTGTGAGTTTCTCTTTGACATCGTGTGAAGCACTTTGAGCTCCATTGTTTGTATGAAAATGTGCTGTAGAAGGAAATGTTGTTCCAGTTGTTGTTATGGTTCTCTCTCAAATAAATAAATGAGAGAGAAGGAAAGGAGCTCAAAACGTAAAGATAAAGTTCCCAGAAAACAAAACAAATATACATTTTTTATCTTGAAAACATGAGAACACCAACACATGGTATCATTCAACCCCAAGTTTCATTATCTATATGTTATAGTCCTGGAGAAACTGGTCAGAGTGAAAAGCTACAGTCACGGTGGACCCCAGGACCAGAGTTACATACCCCTAAAAATCAAGGAGCCAGAGTGATTTTTCAAAGTGATGCTATTTTTGGGGTGGGGGGGGGGGGGGTCATTTTTGGTTCTCAAAAAGACCCCTCCACATGAAAGTTCCAGAAAGACCCTTTCTTGATTTCAATCTGTAACAGGCTCCATACAGTAAATAACCAGGATTTAGTGTACTAGGGTGTTGTACCGTGTTAGCCATTATGGATGTAACGAGAAGTCAAGCAAAATGCCACCTTTGATTGGCTAACTCCGTGGTTCTCAAACTGTGGGGCAGGCCCCCCTAGGGGGGCTACGAAGTAACAAAAAGGGGGGAGCGAAGATGTTAAAAAAAGAAAACGAATCAAAAATATGAAAAATACATCTATTGAAACCACAACAAATGAACTTAAACTACATTCTGATACTAGAAAAATAAATATAGAGTTAGATAAATGTCGATAAAAGTTAAGTAGGTATAATAAAATATGCATCTATGATATATCATTAATTAAAAAAGAACAAATTGGTATTAGTGGGCTCCTTTCAAAAAACATTAGGGGGGGGCGCGATTAAAACTGTTATGAAAACTCGGGTAGCAAATACTTACAGGGTTGAGAAGCGCTGGGCTAACTAAAAAGATTACAATATGCCAGCTTTTGAGGCAACCCAGGCCCCTTCTCCAGGCAAGATGCCATTAACCTCGGACAATCCTCTTGTTTAATCTCACGAAGCCTCCAGGATCTCATGGTTCAGCTGAGGGGACGGGGACTCCAAAGACCTAGGATTGCATCTTGCCTGCAGAAGGGGCCTGAGTTGCCCCAATAGCTTGTTTATTGTAATATTTCTAGTTTGCCAATATTGGGTGTCATTTTATTTGACTCCTCATTACAGGATTTGATGGCAACAGATTTGTGAACTACCGACGGTCCCCGGTTTTAAAATGGATGCTTGCTGCCTATGTACAGTTACACAGGCTGAATGTAGGCTTTTTAAATCTGTTTGTGTCCTGCTAGGTAGCCCACCATACATTAAAGATTTCAGTGGGGTTTTTTCCCCCCATATTAGGAAGCACACTGCAGTGGGTTGGCACCCTGCCCAGGATTGGTTCCTGCCTTGTGCTGTGTGTTGGCTGGGATTGGCTCCAGCAGACCCCCGTGACCCTGTGTTCAGATTAAGCGGGTTGGAAAATGGATGGATGGATTAGGAAGCACAAAGAACCAACTTCATCTGCAAAGACCCTGTCCCAGAATGGAATGGTTCATCATGAAGCAATGGAGTTCCGAGGAATCACACAACCTGGAGAGAACTATCAAGTGTCATTAAAGAGATAGAATTTCTAAGAGTGATAGGGGAATGATCATCAGTCCCCTAAAGAGCCAATCGACTAGAAGGTTCCAAGTGTTTTTCTTTCTTGTATACGAAGTATAGGGAAAGTATTGGAATCGTCCAAAAATTCAATTTTGAGATTTTGATGAATCTCGATTTTTTTAGACCTCCCCGAGTCCCGAAAATACCATTTTTGGAATTGTGTGTATGTGTGTGTGTGGGCGGCACGGTGGCGCAGTGGGTAGCGCTGCTGCCTCGCAGTTGGGAGATCTGGGGACCTGGGTTCGCTTCCCAGGTCCTCCCTGCATGGAGTTTGCATGTTCTCCCCGTGTCTGCGTGGGTTTCCTCCGGGCGCTCCGGTTTCCTCCCACAGTCCAAAGACATGCAGGTTAGGTGGATTGGCATTTCTAAATTGGCCCTAGTGTGTGCTTGGTGTGTGGGTGTGTTTGTGTGTGTCCTGCGGTGGGTTGGCACCCTGCCCAGGATTGTTCCCTGCCTTGTGCCCTGTGTTGGCTGGGATTGGCTCCAGCAGACACCTGTAACCCTGTGTTCGGATTCAGCAGGTTGGAAAATGGATGGCTGGATGTATGTGTGTGTGTGTGTGTGTGTGTGTGTGTGTGTGTAAACACGATAACTTGAGTACGCCTTCACTTAGGTCAACAAATTCTGCATACAAGTATTCAGTACAAAATGTAGATTTCTATTAACTTTTGGGCTATTTCCGCTAAATGGAAGTGGTAGTTTACCTTTTATTAATGCAGCTGCAGAGTCTGATTAATTCAACTTTACTTTTATAGTAATTGTTCATTATATTATTAATTTGATTTGATTTGTTGTTAGATCTGGGGACCTGAGGTTCGCTTCCCAGGTCCTCCCTGTGTGGAGTTTGCATGTTCTCCCCGTGTCTGCGTGGGTTTCCTCCCACAGTCCAAAGACATGCAGGTTAGGTGGATTGGCGATCCTAAATTGGCCCTAGTGTGTGCTTGGTGTGTGCTTGGTGTGTTTGTGTGTGTCCTGTGGTGGGTTGGCACCCTGCCCGGGATTGGTTCCTGCCTTGTGCCCTGTGTTGGCTGGGATTGGCTCCAGCAGACACCCGTAACCCTGTGTTCGGATTCAGCGGGTTGGAAAATGGATGGATGGATGGATGGATGGTTCTTTAATATACATAATATAAAAATATAATCATTGTCTTGCGGTTTACTCCTCAAATATGAGAAAGTCCAGTGGAGACCACTCCAGACTTTTTTAGACCCTTAACAGCATGAAAAGATGCCAACAGTTTTGTTATCAAGAACATAACAGCACTTTAATGGGCCGAGGATTTGTGTGGCAATGAAGGTGGCGTTAGGTGTGTTTGAGTTCAGTAATGTGGCAAACCTGCCGCCCACCCTAATCCACATGAGCAAACTCTTCTCCTTGTGACAAAGTGCGGTAAAATAATAAGTTAATTAGCTTAGTGTAATTTATTGGGCAATGCCTTTGAATAATCATGTCATTTAACTTAATCCAGACCTGGGTCACTGGGGGTAGGGGGGCAGTAGACTATCCGAGCTGGCATAGGCTACATTATCCCGAGCAGGGTGGTAGGAGTCCATCCCAACCAGCAAAGCATGCAAGGCAAGAACAATCCCCTGGAAAAGATGCCAGTCCATCACAGGGTGAACACACACACACATTACCTGTGCCCCTAACCTGCAGGTCTTTGTACTGCAGGAGGAAACCCATGCAGACACGAGGAGAACATGCAAACTCCAGGCAGGGAGGACCCGGGAAGCAAACCCGGGTCTCCTTACTGCAAGGCAGACAGCGCTACCCACTGCGCCACCGTGCCGCCCACTCAATAGCAATTCATTGTTTTAATGTTGCAAATAAATGTTGCATTGCCCTAAACTTATAATAGTAGCAAATTCTATTTGCATAAAGTTAGGATATTTGCATATGGGAACGCCCCCTTGAAGTGAAGCCCCACCCCTCTAGTTTTATGCGTTGTGAAAAGCTGAACTTTAATAACGGTTAGCAAGATCATTTATTCAGTGTGTGTTCCGAGTATTTTTTTGTGATTATGGAGCCTGATTCCAAAAGTGAACCCTGGTGCCCTCACGATGAAAGAAGCAGCGTTACCATTGTGCCAAAATGTCTCCCCACTTCAGTCGTGTCACCTCTTAATCTCTGTTTGCTAAATCTTCAATCTTGCCCCATAACTCTTACCCCGTAGTCCTGGAATCAGCCTAGTGGCTCTCCGATGGACTTTCTCTTGTGCTGCTGTGTCTCTTCTGTGCACTGCATGGCAGTGATGTGCGGTCAGGTCCATGACTGGTGAGGCGTTGACTCCTTCAGAGTCAGATTTACAAATATATGAACCTGAAAGAGTCGCTTGTTCACTGTTCAAATGGCAGCCAGCACATTGACTACTGGTTATGTTTTATATCACATCAGCATTCGTTACACACACAGAGGTGAGGCGCATATCTGGATAAGAAAGAACGTCACATTTCTAGCGGCGAGAGAGAGCGCAGAGAGCGCATTTGCTCCTCACCCTCCATGTGTTCTCAATTTGCTTTTGCAATTCCACAATTCATACTCATTCAATACAAATGAAAGTAAAAAAAAACGGATTTCAGTTTTGACCTTAGTTGAAATATTTAGTTGTTTTGAAAAGCTTTTAATTCTGACGCATTAATCAAGTTTATTACAGACTGTTCAACAAAAGGATAACAAGAAAAATGAAAGAATATCCATCCATCCATCCATTTTCCAACCCGATGAATCCGAACACAGGGTTACGGGGGTCTGCTGGAGCCAATCCCAGCCAACACAGGGCACAAGGCAGGAACCAATCCCGGGCAGGGTGCCAACCCACCACAGGACACACACAAACACACCAAGCACACACTAGGGCCAATTTAGAATCACCAATCCACCTAACCTGCATGTCTTTGGACTGTGGGAGGAAACCCACGCAGACAAGGGGAGAACATGCAAACTCCACGCAGGGTGGACCCGGGAAGCGAACCACAGGTCTCCTTACTGTGAGGCAGCAGCGCTACCCTCTGCACCACCGTGCCTCTCACTCAATAGCAATTCATTGTTTTAATGTTGCGAATAAATGTTGCATTGCCCTAAACCAGGGGTAGGCAACGTCGGTCCTGGTGAGCCGCAGTATGTGCAGGTTTTTGTTCCAACCCAGTTCCTTAACGAGAACTCAATTATTGCTGATGAAGCACATATTGCTTAAGTAACATTTTGATGCTTCATTTTAGTGGTCTCGCTTGTTCTCCAACCTTAATTGCTTATTTCAATCTTAAACTGCTGCATTCAGTGTTTTAATTGCTCCTTATTAGCAATAAGATGTAAAAGACAAAGCAGCCAGCAGTTCTCCAGCTAGCTTTTTTCCAATTACATCTGTGTGTGTTCATCATGCACGGTTTGATTTAATAAAACACTTAATAGAAAAATGTGACAGACTGAAAATGATCTGTTTTAGGCTTCAAATCATTTAGATGATATCCTTGGAAAGGAAAAAAATCTACGATATAAGAGCCTTACATTGCACAGACTAACAAGCCATAAAATTAAATAAGGTCTGAGATTGGCAATGATTGGTTTCTAATTAAGCAATTGGGTTGGAATGAAAACCTGTAGCCACTGCGGCTCACCAGGACCGGCGTTGCCTACCCCTGCCCTAAACTCATAATGATAGCAAATTCTATTTGCATAAAGTTAGGATATTTGCGTATGGGAACGCCCCCTTGAAGTGAAGCCCCACCCTTCCATATTTATGCGTGGTGAAAAGCTGAACTTTAATAACGGTTAGCAAGATCATTTATTCAGTGTGTGTTCCAAGTATTTTTTTGTGGTTATGGAGCCTGATTTATGTGGAGTTATTTTTGATATTCTGAAAAACGACGTTTCTTTCTCCACTTGGCACCATGAATAGCATTGATTTACATCAAATGATTAAAATTATTGCCTGTTCACATTTTTTTCTGTATATAAGTGACGTTGTTAATCTCATGCAGGTAAACTAACTGCGTTATTTTGGTAAATTATAAGTTCAAAGTTACATTACTGAGCTCTTTAGCTTGAATTGGTTTGATTGCACATAATGAAAAAGTTCGATTTAATAGTAAAATAATACAATTATAATTGTCGACTGCTTTCGTTTTACTGAGATAAACAGTACCCTTGATTTACGTTCCTATTTTTCTTAACCGTTAAATGACTGGCAGCTCAACTGCCCGTCAATTAACCGTTAAACCGCCTTTTTTTTACAGCTTGTAGAACTTTGATAATAACGTCCGTGGTACGTAAACCGAGGGGCGCCCTAACAACACCGACCTCCCGCTATGGACAACGAGGGGCGAGGCGCTATATAAATAACAATTATTATTATTATTATTATTATTATTATTATTGACCTGCCTATGGGGCTCCAAGTGAGCTTCGACCAGCACTGCCCAGAAGGTTAAAAATGACAAAATTTAAAACCTAAGCATGTGAGGTGAATCGAATATGACGTTATTTTGGATTTTTGATCCTTTATTAGGCATCTAACCCTCTATGGACCTCTGTCAGCGGGTGACAAATGACACATTTCTTTTACAATCGAGAATATTTAGGCTTCAGACATTTAAAATTGTAGGGCATATTTAATAGTTCAAATATTTGGCTTAACTGTTCTTACTTATTACGTTCTTCCATCTCATGAATGAACCATCGCCCAATTCAGAATTCAGAATTTTTTAAATTGTTGGAAAATGATCAGTAAATAAAGTCTGATAACGTCTGTTAACATTCAGTGATTTGGTTTAACAAAACTGTTTTAAATAGTTTAAATAATCTTGAGCGACTTAAATAAGTTATGTTCATCTGATTCTTTCCACTCTGCATGTTAGTGAACTGACTTTGGATTACTTGATTCATACGCGCAACTGAATTCGGATCCTCTAACGAATCATTTTTTTAAGTAGCGTGTATATTTGATTTCACATACAGACTTTAAATATTAATTTAAGATCGGCGATCTCGAAGCAGGAGCCACAAACAGACCGTTGTCAATTCGGCGATACGGCACTTACCTTGGCACCCAGCGACTCCGTGGTCAGCATACCGGCGGACATGTCGTTCGATGGCGGGCAGCTCGCTACTGGCTCTCCACTCTCTTCTCCTCCGCGACCCTTTTTCTTTTTATATTCTCTGCCACACAACTAAGCGACCCCTTTGCTATGTGCCCGAGTGACGATACAAAAGGCTGCGATTGTCCCAGACTGATTTAATGAGGTCCGTTCTGCTGTCATCACCCGGGCTCCCCGAAGGACCGCACTCTCCCGGAGCTCTGGTCCATTGTCATCTCCGCAATGAGGTTTCTTTTTCTATTCACTGATCTCGAGGACTGATCTTATTAGAGGATAATGAACCTCTAATTACCCTCCCAAAATACCACTCTCGCCTTAGAGATGCGCTGTTATGTGCTTTGTGACACTTTACTCATTCCGGTCTCATTGCTATCTTTATCCATAATACTTTGGGGTGGGCAGCTGCACAGGAAAACGGCCAGTGCTAAAGTAGCGCACATTAAAACACTGGGGAGGCACGGCGGTGGTACATCCGCCTCATGGTAAGGAACCCGGGTGGGCTGGGGGGACGAGGGGGTCACCCTGCGTGGAGTTGTTCCCTCTGTGTGCTCCACAGTCCAAAAACACGCTAAATTGGGCCGAGTGATCGTTTACGTCCGAGTGTGTTCACCATTAAGGCGATCTGCTTGCCCACCCAGGGGCCGGTGACTGCACAAATCCACTCAAGTGTGGGAAATGACATGCCGCCGGGGCCGGATTTATATGAAAAGAGGCCCTAGGCTATTCCACTTATGAGGCCCTTTCACCTTCCATTTTTAAGTTTGTAAATTACATGAGAGATAATAAAATTTTGCTAACAATTTGAATGTAGGCCCCTCTTGATCTTGAGGCCCTAGGCTGAAGCCTAGTTAGCCTATAGGAAAATCCGGCCTGTTAAAAAAATGCCGCATTGTTATAAAAGAATGATCAACTCTTGTGTTAAGAAGCTACGCCATTCTTGGGGTTTCGGGATCTTAATGCAGGCTTGGTGTTCACCCGCGGTGGACTGGCACCTGCCTTGTGCCCACTGCTAACCATAATGGGCTCCACTTTTCCCACAACCCCACTCTGGATAAGCGGTTTTGGAAAATGGACGGATGGGTTAAAACATCGTGACCATATGTCTGACATCTGCGTGGCAGCCCCCTCGCCCCGATACAACGCTCTGCATTTTATGGGGAAAATTGTTTGCTCAAACCTGCTAAAGAATATGTGGCGGAGATACAGACATGGCTGAAAATTGTGCTACCCCTTCACTTAAAAGAACGCCTCTCGGGTTTTCTCTGAACTAAGCTGAAACTAAGCAAAGCATTTGTTACCCACAATTACTGATCGGCGAAATTTGCCGAGGCATTTTTTTTTCATAAGGGCGGCCTGGTGGCGCAGTGGGTAACACTGTCTGCCTCGCAGTTAGGAGACCCGGGTTCGCTTCCCGGGTCCTCCCTGCGTGGAGTTTGCATGTTCTCCCCGTGTCTGCGTGAGTTTCCTCCCACAGTCCAAAGACATGCAGGTTTGGTGGATTGGCGATTCTAAATTGGCCCTAGTGTGTGCTTGGTGTGTGGGTGTGTTTGTGTGTGTCCTGCGGTGGGTTGGCACCCTGCCCGGGATTCAGCAGGTTGGAAAATGGATGGATGGATGGATTTTTTTCATAGCCAATTTGCAGCATTCAACAAATTTTTCTCCAAAAATCTACCATGTGACCAACTGAGGGTCATGTGACTTTTCCGTTTTCTTTTTTTGTTTGTCGCAGCTTTCACTTTTATAATCTCAGGACCCTCTCATGATGACAGTCATGTAGTCTGACATATCCAGCGACTCGGTCCAAACAAGTTTAGTTTTGTCTTTAGTCGTAGGTTCGACAGCTGAGAGTTGATGAAAGCTTGTCCAGAATTGCAACGTATATCATGCAGCAACGAGGAGTAAGGGATGTGAGAGCGTCAAGGGGATGAAGGGGCTGATCTGTCAGAAGCCTTCAGTGTAAATACTGGAGTTAGACATGACTGCCTCCTATCACCGATCATCTTCTCACTTGTGATTGATTGGATGATGAGGACGATAATGGGTCTGCCTAGGGGCAAACGGGGTACCCTGACTCTGTAAGCTGATGTTCCTCGGGTTCCCCATTACTTGTGGTCATCTAGACTCGAAAACCCCTCATTTGTAGGCCGTTTTTGGACAATATATTGTGCAGGAAATGACACCCTTATGATGAAGAACAAACACGAAATGATCAGAAGGTCCTGAGGTTCTACGGGTCACATCAACAGACCCTATGGGTTCACGAGGGCTCAAAGTTAAAGTTACTCCTTTTCAAAAAACTTTGGAAAAACAAATTAGTAGGAATGTGGAGTGTTGTTTTTGAGGGTTCTGATCATGAATAAGGTCATATTATTGCTATCCGATTTTTTCCTGCGGCACAGTGGCATAGTGGGTAGCGCTGCTGCCTCGCAGTTGAGAGACCTGGGTTTGCTTGCCGGGTCCTCCCTGCATGGAGTTTGCATGTTCTCCCCGTGTCTGCGTGGGTTTCCTCCCACAGTCCTAAGACATGCAGGTTAGGTGGATTGGCGATTCTAAATTGGCCCTAGTGTGTGCTTGGTGTGTGGGTGTGTTTGTCCTGCGGTGGGTTGGCGCCCTGCCCAGGATTGGTTCCCTGCCTTGTGCCCTGTGTTGGCTGGGATTGGCTTCAGTAGACCCCCGTGACCCTATGTTCAGATTCAGCGGGTTGGAAAATGGATGGATGGATGGATTCTTTCCTGGTGGTCCTAGCCCTCTATGAGCCACTCCCTGGAGGTTACAAACGATACATTTCAAACATAAGCATGTAGGGTATCGTTTTAGACTATTTCAAGTCAGTGATTATGAATATGAGGTTGTTTTTGATTTTTGATCCATTACTAGGAGTCTAGCACCCTGTGGACCTGTATCAGAGGGTGACAAGTGACACATTTCTATTACAAACGGGAATATTTTGACTAAATGTTTAAATTGATGCACACATTTTAATATTTCAAGTATTTTAACCAACTGTTCTTGTTTATTTTGTAGTTCTACCTCAGGAAGTCCATCCATCCATCCATCCATTTTCCAACCCGCTGAATCCGAACACAGGGTCACGGGGGTCTGCTGGAGCCAATCCCAGCCAACACAGGGCACAAGGCAGGAACCAATCCTGGGCAGGGTGCCAACCCACCACAGGACACACACAAACACACCCACACCCAATTTAGAATCGCCAATCCACCTAACCTGCATGTCTTTGGACTGTGGGAGGAAACCCACGCAGACACGGGGAGAACATGCAAACTCCATGCAGGGAGGACCCGGGAAGCGAACCCAGGTCCCCAGGTCTCCTAACTGTGAGGCAGCAGCGCTACCCACTGCGCCACCATGCCGCCCCCTCAGGAAGTCAATGATTTAATTTCTTATGAACACCCCGAATTAGGGGGGTTTACACTAATTCAGGCTTTTTTCGCTTTGTTCTACTGCAAAGTAAAAAATGCAAGTACAGTGGATTCAGAACGTATTCATCTCCTTCACTTCCTCCACTCTTTATTGTGTTGTCGATTGAAATTTCAATGGATCAACTTACTATTTTTTGTTTCGCGCCGTCCCCCACCATCACCTATCGTCGGGGAGGAGCGAAAGCTTTAGATTCGTCAAAAATTTCAATCTTCGGTTTTCGGCGGATCTCAACGTTTTAGGGTCCCCTGATACTGAAGACATCTCGATGATGGGTGTGTGTCTGTGTCTGTGCTTCACAGGACAGTCGAGAGTTAAAACGACTGGACAGAAAAACACCAAACTCGAAACTTAAGCCTGTCGTGAGATGACGATGTGCTGATTAGTTTTTGAGCCAAATCTTGCGAGAGAAAGAGGCACTCGAGAGCAGGGGACCCCTACTCCTGGGGTCCTGGGGGCCCACTGTGCAGCTCAGACAGACATTCAACACATGTCTGGTCCAGGATCCTCCCATGAACACCCTCATCAGACTGGCAGAACTGGCTCTTACACTTGGCACCTTCTCTTTTGATGATAACTTCTTTGGACCAAGTCTGGAGTGTTGCAATTGTTACCAGAATGGGACCGAGTTGTGCTGATATCTGTTGTTGGCTGGGTGCTGGAGTGTTTCTTATCTTCCTACGTATACTGAACCAGTCCCAAAAATACATTTTGATGGTTGTGTTGGTGCCATCTCTTGCTCTTGGAGCCAGTTACAGGAATTCATTAAAGGCTTTACCAGTTTCCATCCATCTCTCAGGTTGTGACAGTTGATGTTTCCATCACAACTCAATTTTTAAATATCAGTCTTTCTATCAGCTTTCCAGGGCTTCACACCTCTGTCTATTACAAGCCAACCGACTCCCCTTGGTACCTTCTCTACAACTCCTTCCATACTAAAAATTCTCGACTTCTTTCACAGTTTCTTAGACTCGGCCGCCTCTGCAGTGATGAGGGTGACTTCTGTAATGAAGCACTTTAGAATGAGGAGTATCTTCATTGATAGAGAAGCACTGCGTACTTGGACTGTAAATCCCAGCAAGCGAGGAGTACTACACCATTGGGTAGTTTTGGATTTGCACAGGGGTTGCTGGGAAGAAACAAGCAGAGGTACTACTTTTTTACTTTCTCGTATACAGAGTATTATAGGGAAAGTATTGTAATCGTTCAAAAATTCGATGTCGAGATTTTGATGAATCTCGACATTTTAGACCACACTGAGTCTAAAAATACCATTTTTGGAATTGTGTGTGTGTGTGTTACAAATATTAGGTACAAAGCATAGCTTTCTATCAACTTTTGCGCTATTTCCGCTAACTGGAAGTGGTGCTTTACCTTTTATTCATGCAGCTGCAGAGTCTGATTTATTCAACTTTACTTTTATAATAATTGTTCAATATATCATTAATTTGATTTGATTTGTTGTTGATGGTTCTTTAATGTACATAATATACTGCTCAAAAAAATTTAAAAGACCACTTTTAAATCCGAGTATAGCATCAAGCCAATGAAACTTGTGGGCTGTTGATCTGCTCAGTTAAGTAGCAGAAGGGCTTGTTCATCACTTTCTGCTCCTTTGGTGCACATGAGGGGCAACAGTGAGACGACCCCCAAAACAGGAATGAATGCTTTAACAGGTGGAGGCCACTGACATTTTTCCCTCCTCATCTGTTTTGTCACTCGTTTTCCATTTGGCTATGCTCAGTGTCACTACTGGTAGCATGAGACTATACCTGGACCCTACAGAGCTGGCACAGGTAGTCCAACTTCTCCAGGATGGCAGGCACATCAATATATGGCATTGCCAGAAGGTTTGCTGTGTCTCCAAGCACATTCTCAAGGGCATGGAGGAGATTCCAGGAGACAGGTAGTTCCTCTAGGAGAGCTGGACAGTGTCCCTTGTAGAAGGTCCTTAACCCATCATCAGGACCCACCAGTATCTGCTCCTTTGGGCAAAGAGGAACAGGATGAGCTCTGGCAGAGCCTACAAAATGACGTCCAGCAGGCAGGCCACTGGTGTGAATGTCTCTGACCAAACGATCAGAAACAGACTTCATGAGGGTGGCCTGAGGGCCCGACATCCTCTAGTGGGCACCGTGGAGCTCGATTGGCATTTGCCATAGAATACCAGAATTGTCAGGTCCACCACTGGCGCCCTGTGCTTTTCACAGATGAGAGCAGGTTCACCCTGAGCACATGTGACAGACGTGAAAGGGTCTGGAGAAGCTGTGGAGAACGTAATGCTGCCTGTGACATCGTTCAGCATGACTGGTTTGGTGGTGGTTCAGTGATGGTCTGGGGAGAAATATCCATGGAGGGACGCACAGACCTCTACAGGCTACACAACGGCACCTTGACTGCCATAAGGTATCGGGATGAAATCCTTGGACCCCATTGTCAGACCCAATGCTGGTGCAGTGGCTCCTGGGTTCCCCCTGGTGCACAACAATGCCCGGCCTCATGTGGCAAGCATAGATTGATACCATTGACTGGCCCCCACTCTCACTCGCCTGACCTCAATCTAACAGAACACCTCTGGGTGGGACATTATGTTTGGGTCCATCTGACACCTCAGACTGTCCAGGAGCTCAGTGATGCCCTGGTCCAGATCTGGGAGGAGATCCCTCAGGACACCATCCATCATGTCATTAGGACGCTGACAGGAACGTGGGGGCCATACAAACTACTGAATACGATTTGGAGTTGCTGCAGTGAAATTTCGGCCAAATGGACTCGCCTGCCTTCCTGCCTCATCATTTGATCCCTTTGATTTTCAGGGTGTCTTTGAATTCAGCCCTCTGTAGGTTCATCATTTTCACTTCCATCCTTTCGTTCCTAACACGTTCCCCAGTCCATTATCAGTAGAGATAGCCAGCAGGATTTGTTTTCCCATTGAGATCTGATGTGTTTTCAAAATGTTCCTTTAATTTTTTTGAGCAGTTTATGAAAATATAATCCTTGTCTTGCGGTTTACTCCCCAAATATCCATCCCTGTATCTGAGTATATGAGAAAGTCCAGGGGGGAGCACTCACAATTATTAAAAGGAGCTGAAGAACAGCAAGGAGGACTTTTTTTGTGACAACAATTCACCCCACAACCGGATTACAATCCATTTCAATTACAATTTTTCTGGATTCATGTTCTTGTCTTGTGTCCACTTGGATGTGTGGTTTGTCTGGCTTGAAAAACGTCTTCGTCAGTGGAGCGCTCCTAGTCAGTACAAACCTTCATATACTTTGGCATCACGTTAGAACATAACGTTGCATTTCATTCAGACACCCGTTCACAAGGAGTTTCATTCCACCATTCCTCCTCCTCATCATCATCATCATCATCTGCACCTGTGGAACTGGACGTTTCTGGACGGTGTTATGAGAGTTACAGTTGATCATTTTGTGCCTTGTATTTTGTTGGGTTTCATTTATTCATTGTTAGCTAAACAATTATCACCATCGGGGGACATTGGCTGGGATTTTGCAGTTTTGTCCTTCTTTATGTCACCGAGACCCATTCCTTGTTAAATGCCCAGGCGCTCATCAGAGATGGGGAGTTGGTATGTCCTCCTTGTAGAATCATCACCGATCATCAGTGCTTTTCTCCTTGGACAATCACAGATGGTTGTCAAAGCACATCCCTTGGAGAATCGTTGGCGATCATCAGAGCTGGGAGGTTAATCGAGGATGATCATCGGATCAACCTGTGCCAACCCACCACGAATCACTGTGCAAATCATCACGACCCACTGGCAACAAAACATGACCCACAGTTGAAGAAACCTTCCATTAATAGTTTTATGTGTCTGTGAGTGTGCAAGCCAGGTCAAGGCTGGATGTGTTCCTGGGTTTAAAAACCATATTGTGGACAGGACCCTCAATCAAGCCTGGATAGACCTTTCACTCTAAAAGAAGGATGATGATGCTCTCATCCAGTTGGTCCTCCCATTCCACCCTTAACAAGCCTTCTCTCCCACTGATCATCCAACCAATGACCTGATCGTTCCACAGGAGTCTTTCTTCCTATCTCTCCCTCAATCTCCTTCCATTAACCAACACAAACTTCTCGGCACTTTCCTCACCAGGAACTTTCAGCTAAAACAGAAACCACTATGGAACTTGCAAACAGGTTACCCCCAATACCCTGCTAATTTGGTCCTTCTGGAAAATTCCGTATTAAACAAGGAGCCTCTTGCCCGTCTAAAATAAATGCAAAGAATTATTATTATTATTATTATTATTATTAAAAATCTGATTTTACGCATCTTGTTGGATGTGTCCAGCCATCTAGAGAGGGGAGACAGTTAGCGGACCCTTTCAGGGAGCACATTTCAGCTGTTAAGATCAAAGCCCCCACAAAGCCTGCCGTAGGTCACTTCGCATTCCCTGATCTTAGCCACACTGCTCTCTCTGTTTGTGTTCTTTCACAGGCCTTCAAAGACACTTTTCAAAGAAAAGCAGAAGCAGCTCAGCTCATTCTCGGCCAGGTTCTCATATTTCTCCAGGTCTCAATCACTGACTAACACTTTCATCTTTCCCTTCATCTTCTCTGATGGCAGCTTTTTGTCACCAACTACTCACCTTTTCCTTTTCACTTGCCTGCTTTGTTTCCTCCTTCTATTAACATGACCTACTTTTTCCTTTTCAGTTGCACACCTCACACCTGAGGGCCAAACTGCCTGTCTTTAACCTTTCTTCCTTTGCAGCATGGAAATAACCTTTAAACGTTGTGCAAGATTTTTAAATAAAGTAAGTAGTAAAATTATACTGACGAAAAATAAATCCAATCCCACCTACATCTGACCCCATCCCATCAACAAACACCTAATCTTATATGGTATCTCACCTACATCTGACCACGCCCCCATCTACACGCAACCAATCCAATCCTGTCTACATCTGAGCCCACCCAATCAACAAACACCTAATCTTATATGGTATCTCACCTATGTCTGACCACACCCCCATCTACACTCGGCCAATCCAATCCTGTCTACATCTGAGCCCATCCCATCACCAAACACCTAATTTTATATGGTAACACTCGGCCATTCAATCCCACCTACATCTGGCCACACCCATCCATTAACACCTACTCTTATATGGTAACACTAGGTGATCCAATCCCACCTACATCTGACCCTGCCCCATCACCAAACATCTAGTCTTATATGGTAACACTCGGCCATCCAATCCCATCTACATCTGACAACACCCCATCAACAAACACCTAGTCTTAAACGGTCAAACTTGGCCATCCTATCCCATCTACAGTACATCCGACCTACGACTTACAAATGGGGCCACAGCTGTGATGCATGCGCCTCAGTAACTGCCGCTCCGTCATCTTCGGCCTGGGGACGCTGCAAGCGGTGGCTGGACGGAGGCTGGAGGGGGGCGATTTCGCTGCTCACGCAGTGTAGTGACCCTCGGGCAGCTCCTGGTGGCAAGCCATTTCACTGCCCACCCACCACACACGGCTACCCCGTTCGTTCTCGGTGGGCGGCTGGTAATGCTGCAAGCGGTGACCCGGTTGTGGCTGTACGGAGGCCATTTAGTGTGAATGGGGCGGCGGGGGGGTAGCATTGTAGTGTGCCTCGGATGGCTGCGTGTTGAATTTCGGGCGATGGTGGGTGATTCACTACCCGCCTTTGGCCACACCAAGCTCATCTTAACCTTTTGTCTTCACCCTTCAAGAATGTCTCTGAAACACAAATCTGTGCTGGTGATACAGTAAAGAAGAGAAAAACCATCACCATTGAAAATAAAGTAGAAATAATAAAAAGGTCCGAGAGAGGTGAAACTCCATCATTCATTAGCAGAGCACTTGGTTACACTCGGTCAACAATAACATTTATTAAAATAATGTACCTGTTCTGACTTACATACAAATTCAACTTAAGTACAAACCTACAGTCCCTATCTCGTACGTAACCCGGGGACTGCCTGTATCTAGTCTTGTAGGGTAATACTTGGCCATCCAGTCACTCCTACATCTGGCCACAACCCATCCATAAACACCTAGTCTGATATGGCAACACTTGGCTCTCCAATCCCATCTACATCTGACCATCCAATCCCGCCTACAGCTGACCCCACCCCATCAACAAACATCTAGTCTTATATGGTCACACTCGGCCAATACAATCTACAGCTGACCATCCAATCCCGCCTACAGCTGACCATCCAATCCTGCCTACAGCTGACCATCCAATCCCGCCTACAGCTGACCCTGCCCCATCAACGAACATCTAGTCTTATATGGTCACACTTGGCCAATACCATCCAATCCCACCTACAGCTGACCATCCAATCCCACCTACAGCTGACCCCGCCCCATCAACAAACATCTAGTCTTATATGGTCACACTCGGCCAATACCATGTACAGCTGACCATCCAATCCCACCTACAGCTGACCATCCAATCCCGCCTACAGCTGACCATCCAATCCCGCCTACAGCTGACCCTGCCCCATCAACGAACATCTAGTCTTATATGGTCTCACTCAGCCAATACCATCCAATACCATCTACAGCTGACCATCCAATCCCGCCTACAGCTGACCCCGCCCCATCAACAAACATCTAGTCTTATATGGTCACACTTGGCCAATACCATCCAATCCCACCTACAGCTGACCATCCAATCCCGCCTACAGCTGACCCCGCCCCATCAACAAACATCTAGTCTTATATGGTCACACTCGACCAATACAATCTACAGCTGACCATCCAATCCCGCCTACAGCTGACCATCCAATCCCGCCTACAGCTGACCCCACCCCATCAACAAACATCTAGTCTTATATGGTCACACTCGGCTATCCAGTCCCGCCTACAGCTGACCATCCAATCCTGCCTACAGCTGACCCCACCCCATCAACAAACATCTAGTCTTATATGGTCACACTCGGCCAATACAATCTACAGCTGACCATCCAATCCTGCCTACAGCTGACCCCACCCCATCAACAAACATCTAGTCTTATATGGTCACACTTGGCCAATACCATCCAATCCCACCTACAGCTGACCATCCAATCCCGCCTACAGCTGACCCCCGCCCCATCAACAAACATCTAGTCTTATATGGTCACACTCGACCAATACAATCTACAGCTGACCATCCAATCCCGCCTACAGCTGACCATCCAATCCCGCCTACAGCTGACCCCACCCCATCAACAAACATCTAGTCTTATATGGTCACACTCGGCTATCCAGTCCCGCCTACAGCTGACCCCGCCCCATTTCACATCCCGCAGGGAGGACCGTCTAGTTATGAAGGCTTCGGACAGGAAGATGAGCAAGCAAAGGCAGCCCAGTTTGGTAGAGTTTTAATAGACCTGCTATAATTTGTTGATCAGACAAGGTTCACAGTAGCCATAAACAGTGTAAAAGTCAGGGTTAAGACAGGTGAGCTCCCGTTTACCAGCATGTTAAATTAAACAGAGTCTGAGGACCGACGGGGCGGAGGAACACGTGACTAATTACATTATTAAAAGAAGTTCCAGTTTATTGCCGTCACCTTCCAGTGTTTCTTGTACTCGGCGCTCTTCATGGCCCTGCTTCATGTCCTTAACCACACTGAGCTGCTGCTTTGTGAGGAGGCGTCACACACGGATCGTGCAGAAGTTCAGCTCAACTACAACAGCTATCTCTGGTGGAAGGAGGGGAGGGTGAGTGAGTGGTGGGGGTCCGGCTGGCTTGCTTTTTCTCCTCGAGCTGTACATCTTCTTTAGCCCTCCAGGGGCTGGGAAGTCCTCTTTGATAAAGGACCACGTGCCAAATGGATCATCAGGCCAAGGGACAGCTTTTCCACTTCCATCAGCAAGAGCCGGTGTCGCTCCCATTCTCCTTTTCCAGAATCGGTTCGAGACCTCCTCCGGACCGCGCACGGAACACTTCTGGTGAGGCTGAGCCGTTCTTACTCAAACCGCAGGACTGGGCCGCGTTGTGGATCTGCCGGAGGGTGTCCAGCGCCTCGTTCTTGGCATGCTTGAGCAAATCCGCCTGACCCTGAAAGAGACAAAGAAATAAAGAACAAGTGAGCTTCAGACCAGGCTCCAGAATGTCTGAAAAGGGGGTGGGCAAGGTATGATAAGAGTCCAAAAACAAAACGACAATCAGTGTAGCCAACAGCATGGTCTGGGGGGCTGGGGACTTAACCCAGCTATATGACACATACACATACATGCAGTATATATATTGTCACAGGAGGCTGGGGGACAGACCCAGCCGGGATGCCTGAAAGGACCGGGAGGTGGTGTGTTCGTCCTCCGGGCCATGAGGGGGCAACCACACTGGATCAGGAGAGGGCCACGGAAGGGGCAGCAGGGAGGCTCAAGCCCGTTGGGGCCTCTGGTCACCACCAGGGGGCGCCCCGAGCCTCATGGAGCCCGGGACACATCTACTTCTGCCACACCTATGGACGATGATCCTTCCAGGGACACCCGGAGTGCTTCCGGGTGCTCTCCTGTCACTTCCGCCACACCAGGAAGTGTCGTCAGGCAGAGCACCTGGGGCTCATCCGGGTGAGAATAAAAGGGGCCGCCTCCCTCCAATGAGGGAGCTGGAGTCGGGAGTGGGAGCAGGACGAAGCTCCCGTGGAGAGAGGAAAAGGCGGCCCACGGACAGTGAGAGAAAGGCCCGGTGTAAAGGTGATTAGGGCAAGGAGCACAGTGTGTTGTGCGGGACAGTGTTGTGTGTTGGAGAACTAAAAATAAAGATGTGGTGTCTGTCTGATGGTGTCCGGGCAAGTCTCACAATATATATATTATATACAGTATATCCATCCATCAACCAACCCACTATATCCTAGTGGGCCAATCCCAGCCAACACAGGGCACAAGGCAGGAAACAAACCCAGGGCAGTCCGCCAGCCCACCGCAGGGCGCGCAAACACACACACACCCACACTAGGGACAATTTAGAATCGTCAATGCACATAACCTGCATGTCTTTGGACTGTGGGAGGAAACCCACGCAGACACGGGGAGGACCAGGGGAAGAGAATCCAGGTCTCCTAACTGTGAGGCAGCAGTGCTACCACTGCGCCACCGTGCTGCTCCAATAACATTGCATTACTGCAAATGTTTGTGATGTGCCATCTGTTGGAATAACAAATGCAATGTATATACCTCGGTTATATGCCAATTAGTGTGTAATTCGTAAAAGAAGTGTTCATGTTTATGACGTGCCATCTGTTGGAATGACAAATGTAATGCATTTTAGTACTACAAGTATTTGTGAAGTGCCATCTGTTGGAATGACAGAGACATAGCAACTGAACAGACGGGGAGAACATGCAAACTACACGCAGGGAGGACCCGGGAAGGAAACCCGGGTCTCCTAACTGCGAGGCAGCAGCGCTACCCACTGCGCCACTGTCCCGCCCATATTATATATATCCATCCATCCATTTTCCTACCTGCTCAATCCGAACACAGGGTCACGGGGGTCTGCTGGAGCCAATCCCAGCCAACACAGGGCACAAGACAGGAACCAATCCCGGGCAGGGTGCCAACCCACCACAGGACACACATAAACACACCCACACACCAAGCACACACTAGGGCCAATTTAGAATCGCCAATCCACCTAACCAGCATGTCTTTGGACTGTGGTAGGAAACCGGAGCGCCCGGAGGAAACCCACGCAGACACGGGGAGAACATGCAAACTCCACACAGGGAGGACCCGGGAAGCGAACCCCCCACTGCGCCACCGTGCCGCCCCTTATTTTATATATTATATATATATATATATATATATATATATATATATACATATACATATACATATAGGTACACACACGTACATACATATTCATACATACAAATACAGAGTATGCACACAAAGAAACAAATCAGAAGGAAGTTATTTCAAATGTATTATTTGTCGCTCTCGTTCTCGCCACTAGAGGGCAGCCACTGACGACAAAATCCAGAAGCAGAAAGGTAAACTGAATTCCCGAATTTCTCCGTCTTGTCTTCTTTCTTCCTCTCACTGCATCTGTTTTATTCACCTCAGTAAACTACTCTACTACAGTTATTTGTTCGTTTTTATAGAACTTAAATCAAATAAGTAATTTTACTCTCGTTATTATAGCATCAATGCGAGGAACATTACAGAACAAACGCCTTGGACCGCTAGTTGCTTCCGATGTGGGGCCGTTATGGAGTGTCGTTTTTAATTTTTATTGTCCAGTTATTGAGATTACCGTTAGTACTTTTGCGGCAATCCCAGCTCCACCCCCACCCCCCCCCCCGCCCCACTTTCACCCCTTATAAATATTTTCCCGCATTGGATTGCAGTCACCGTCGCATCCCTGCACCAACCTGAAAGAGCATTAACATCGCTTGGCTGGCTCCTTTCTCCGCAATTTCACGGTCCATCTAAAACGTTTCTCTGCGGTTGCGGATCTCGTCCAACAAAATAATGGCGCCTAGAAATAACCCACCTCTTTAATATACCGCGCCTTTAATGTGTATATTATATAGCGCCTTTCACTACAGGTATCCCCAAGAAGCACTACACTTATTATTTGACTGATGCCTTTACTGATGCCTTGTGAATTTCCCCTTGGGATTAATAATCTATCTATCTATCTATCTATCTGTCTATCTCAAGGCTACTTACAGAATCAGAGATACGGTTGATTCCATTTTTTTTTAAGAACTGGCGCACAGAGGCGTGAAGTGACTTGCTCAGGGTCACACAATGTTAGTAACGGGATTGGAACCCACGGCCTTTGGGTTTGAAGTCCAAAGCCTTAAGCACTGCGCCACACTACCTGTTCTATCTCATTACTAACTGGATCTCGTTCTTTTATAGTCCACTGCGTCACAGACGGCTTTACTAGAAAGTTCACATGATTAGGAATCGTGCATTGAAAAGTGAGTAATGCTTGTTATATATAACGCCTTTGGCAGTGAAAATGATCGGAAATAACATTTTAAAGCAATCTATCTTCTATTTTACGCGCCACTAACAGTACAAGTCTAATATGGAAAACCGAATGTGTGTTTGTCCGGTGCGCAAATCTCCGACACATTTTGCACAGATTCTCCATTTGGGGACATCATCTTGTTTCCTACGTCCACCCCTCGGCCCAAAAAAATCCGGGGACTTTATTTACTAACTGCACCGCCGTTTTATTAGGGAGGTGGACCTTTGAACAACAACAACATTTATTTATATAGCACATTTTCATACAAAACAAGTAGCTCAAAGTGCTTTACATAATGAAGAAAAGAAAAGAAAAATAAAAGACAAAATAAGAAATTAAAATAAGACAACATTAGTTAACATAGAAAACCAGTAAGGTCTGATGGCCACGGGGGACAGAAAAAACAACAACAAAAAAAAAACTCCAGACGGCTGGAGAAAAAAATAAAATCTGCTGGGGTTCCAGGACACGAGACCACCCAGTCCCCTCTGAAAAAATGAAGGCATTTTTATGTGCGTTCGCATAATGCCCTGAGCAAGGGAAAGGAGCTATATAAATAACATGAACAACAATACTATTTATTATTATTATTATTTATGCGTGAAGCGCCTATTGCGAAAACCTATGTCTGTCCGTCACATCCACATGAAACCACTCGGCCCCCGTCGACCACTACCGTTGAGACGTGGCACACTTATTCTTAAAGGAAAATTTTCGAGACAGTTCCATTTACGTTGAGATGATCTCGAATAGATCGTGATGTATATAAAATTTTAAAGTTTCAAAATTTCCCATTGACCTGCATTAGCGAATTTGCGAATTCGTCCATCTTAAAACGGAGAAACGTTCTGTGAGACTTCAAGTACGAAATAGGTTTACTGTTTCGCGAATACCTTGCGTGTAAGGGAAGTATTTTCTGCAAGAAAAGAAAATGAAAAGTATATAATTAAAATGCAGTCTCTCTTCTGCCGTTTATTCTCCAAAGACTACGCGTAAGGATGCTGCAAAAATTAAATATAAAATAAAATACACAGAAGAGTAATTTGTGACATTTCTAAAAATAAAATTAAATCACTCTTTTTTCTTTTCATTTTTTTTTTGTCAGTCAGTTATTATCCAACCCGCTATATCCTAACACAGGTTCACGGGGGTCCGCTGGAGCCAATCCCAGCCAGCATAAGGCGCAAGGCAGGAACAAATCCCGGGCAGGGTGCCAGCCCACCGCAGGACACACACACACTAAGCACAATTTTAGGACAATTTTTTGGGAGGAAACCCACGCAGACAGAGCGAGAACCTGTAAACTCAAAGCAGGGAGGACCCGGGAAGCAAACCCAGGTCTCCTTACTGCAGGGTAGCAGCGCTACCACTGCGCCACCGTGCTGGCCCCAAATTATCCTCACAGGTGGCTTACCAACTCGCTTTGAGTAGTGAGAAAAGCGCTATATAAATGTAAAGAATTATTATTATTAACTTGTTGTGTCAGTGTCATAATTAGAATGAAAATGGCAAAAGAGAGACAGCATTTTCATTTTATAATTTTAACTGTCATTTACTTCTTTTCACCCTGCCCGGGATTGGTTCCTGCCTTGTGCCCTGTGTTGGCTGGGATTGGCTCCAGCAGACCCCCGTGACCCTGTGTTCGGATTCAGCGGGTTGGATAATGGATGGATGGATTTACTTCTTTTGTAGAAAATACCTCCCACACGCGAGATGTTGCTAGAACTTGTATATTTTGTAGATTTCTTTTCTTCTTTCACTTGTCCGACAGCCGCTCGGATGTCCAATGCCAGTCCGTCAGACGCCGGGCGGAGCAGAGCGCACGCGCACAAACATCTCAAAGAGCAGCGCCCTCGCCTGGTGCTTTAGGTAAGTTAACTAAGAGGAGGAAGAAAAAAAAAAAGTCCCCTCTGTGGAGATAAATGGAAGTGGGAAGCAGTTAGGCCAGCATATGTAAGACCGAATTGATTGAACAACATTATTATTGTGAAGAACCGACGTAATCAACCTGCAGCTAAACGGTTTTCTGAATTAATTAACAACACGGAAAAGCCGCTGCTGCCCTAACTGATATGAACACGGAACGGGTTTAGAAATGGCCAGTGGCGCCGGGAATTGGGGGTCTTCAGAGGCTCAAGACCTTCATCTCTGGCGCTCAGTCCCCCTGGTGATGTGCACGAATAATCGCGGCCAGTCTCTGATCTCGTTGCCCATTGGGTATCATTTGTATTTTCGTTATTGCAATAAATCTGCTCCTTTCCAATTTTCGAAAACGTAAGATGAAACGGGCACGAGTTTGTGTCAGCAGTGTATGAAGAACATGTGATAAGTAACGAAGAAGCTGTTTTGTAATGATTGTCGTCCGCTTTACTCATTACTGTACATGTTTGTACGGTTAGTTGATGAATTTTCCAGGCCTATAGTATAATATTAAATGATGAATGTTCCAGTACAATATGGAATAGTAATAAGTATAAGCACCACAAAACCTGATATTGGTGTATTGAATGAATGCGTAATTAGGCATCGAGCTGTAGTCGAAATCGCCTTTCAGGCCTCTAGAGCTTTAATCGAAGTCGCCTTTCTCTGAATTTTTGCGGCCGTAAATCCGCCGCCTGCCTCGAAGGTTTTTCGTGCAGCTGCGCAGAAGGCGACTGCGCATTCGGCTTCGGACGTGCGCAGAAGGCGACTGCGCATTCGGCTTCGGACGGACGTGAGTGAGTGAGTGAGGAGGCTGGCGAATTATGTATTAAGATATAATTTTCCATTATAAAATATCCATGCATTTTAAAACGAGAAGTGCCAACCCCGGTCACACTGGACATAAAGTCGGAATCCACTGTGGACGACGGGACTTGTGCCCGTTTCTCATAGATTCACATTCAGTAATTCGGTGACAGTTCATAGTCGCCACTTTACCTTATCAGCAGCTCTTTAGGATATGAAAGGACCACCCATCAACCCCCAAACCACCCACCACCCAACGCACACACGTACAAGGAGAACATGTAAACTCCACATACACGGGCAAAAGCGTTACCGTCTGCTCCGCCTTCTTTAATGATTAGTACCTTTACAAAGTGCGTTACATGGCACGATGCCCGTCTTCTATATAATGCCTTTCAGAGTGGGCACAAACACAAAGTGCTGCCAGACCATAACCACGGACCGCTCTGTTACTCGTAGAGTGAAGTGTATCAGATACCAACAGACTGTGAAGTCTAAGCGGGCATTCAGCCGCATTTTACAAGAGGGCACCGAGACAGTGAAGCCGCGGGCACGCAGGGCAGCTTACCTTGAGCACAGTGATGTTCCAAGCAAAGCTCTCCAGGGCTTTCTGGAGTTTTCTGCCTTTCAGACCCTCTCGGACCCCCATGGAGTGCAGATCTTCATGGAAATCCATCCCTGGAACAAAGCATGGAGATCAACACATCAGGGCAAAGGAATTGGCACGTGCCCCTGGCACAGGCTTCCAAAAACAACATCTATGGGAAAAGAATCTGTCAGCTGAGGTAAAGCAGCCACCCACACCTCAAATTGAGGGAGGTTTGCTGTTTCTCGAAAATAATTTTTGGCAGAGCGCAACCACCAGCCAGATGGCTTGACCTGGCAGCACGTCATAAGCAAAGACTTTTCAGCACCACGGAAAGCAAGGTGGCAAATTTCACAGGAGAATGTACAACGTCAAGATGGGGCACATTGCTAAAAAACTTCACGTTGCAGAATAAAAGCGAGCATCTGGCCCACCCGGGCTGGTGGCTGTCTGACTGCAGCTCAGTGGGCACACAGCCCACCTCCCTCGCCATACAAACCCCACGGCATGTTTAGTGCTGGCCAAGTTGTGAGCCGCAAAGAGAAAGGCGCATATGGAGATAAACTGGGATCTGAAGGCAGGGTGCCAGCTCACCCACAGGTACTTGGCATTGCAATCTGTTATGACAGTCTGGAGTCAAGCAATCCATAGGATAGGCTCAAAACTGCCGAGCCCAAGAACCACAAAACACAAAACAGACCCTTCGAGGAAAGAAGTCCACTAATTTAAATCAGAGGGGCCAGCCATTGCCAAACAAGACTTGTAAAACTGTATTACTGCAAATGTTTGTGATGTGCCATCTGTTGGAAATAACAAATTCAAAGCATATGTCTCTGTTATATGCCACTTAGTATGTGATTCGTAAAAGCATTGTTAAAGTTTATGATGCGCCATCTGTTGGAATGACAAATGTCATGCATTTGCAGACGTCCACTGCCATGGATCAGCTTGGTCACCCGTTACCAAATTTGACAGGAGACCAGGGGTTCACTAAGAATAAAAGGGATGGGCATCCATTATAAAAGCTCATTAGGACAAACTCCACTGACAAGGTTCTGAGTGGAAATCCTTCACAATAAAAGGTCAGGCTCTTCAAGGGATGAGGTGGTCCATGTTAATGGATGACACTGGGTATCAATTATGGTAACACATACTGGAAAAGACGCCTCCCTTTTCTGCATTTTGGTCCGGCAGCCACACCCACAGGGTTCCTGGGACATCAAGTCAGGTCTGCACTCTGCACGGAGTGACACCATCTTAGCTCATCGAGCCAAAGGAGAACTCCATGGACTCCAGTGACCAAGTGGGCTTCTTACTGCAAGGATGTCCCTTCCTCCCCAGTGGTCTCATTCCATTTGAGCCCCAACTACACATGTGTGACAAAAAAAAAAAAAGGGCCCTCACCGTTCACTTCCACTCCTCAGCGAGTCTGAACTTGTTAGAGAGCTGGTGAGGTGGGAATATTGACAGCGTGGCTCTCTACCATTGACGCACGTCCTTCTTGTGTCATCTCTCCTGGGTGCCTGTGGGGCCCAAGGGGAGTGCGAACAAAACCACAGACGGGCTGAAGGTGGGGGTGCCACTTTGCTGACTACGACACCTTGGTCATTTGTTTCTCCTTTGGCTGCTGTCCTGTGAACTTCTCCCCAGCTGTCAGCCCATGAACAATGACAAGGAAGTCAGCACAGCAGGCAATAAATCTGAGGAATCGCCCACTCGACGCTTAAGGAAGTGTCATGGGGACCAACTCCTAAGAGGCTCCAGGATTTTGCTCGGGACACACCAGATGTGCGGTGTATTCCATCCCAAAGGGAACGAAAAGGGCAGCCAGCTGAGGGCAGATCTGCATGCCAAGCTGTGTTTGAGCCTGGTGTGACCGGACAGAGCAGAGACTTGACCTCAAATGTGAGATTTTGTCCTGAGTTCACCCCAATGCAAAAATATATCCAGCTAAACGACCTCAGTGTTATATTGTACTGAAGTAGAGAAGCCTGCGAGCAGACGGGGCAGCCACCCGGGCCCAGAAATGATGGGCCCTCTGCAGTTCAACCCATTGGCACGGATCTGCTGGGAGGTCTGACGGTCAACCCAGTGCAAACTTACAGACAGATAAAGTACAACTGTATTATATTATATTATATTATATTATTCAACACGCTGGAGGGACTGTGTCTCTCGGCTGGCCTGGGAACGCCTTGGGATTCTTCCGGAAGAGGTAGAAGAAGTGGCCAAGGAGCGGGAAGTCTGGGCATCTCTGCTCAAGCTGCTGCCCCCGTGACCCGACCTCGAATAAGCAGAAGAGGATGGATGGATATATTATATTATATTATATTATAGGGTGGCACGGTGGCACAGTGGGTAGCGCTGCTGCCTCGCAGTTGGGAGATCTGGGTTCGGTTCCTAGGTCCTCCCTGTGTGGAGTTCGTGTCTGCGTGGGCTTCCTCCGGGCGCTCCGGTTTCCTCCCACAGTCCAAAGACATGCAGATTAGGTGGACTGGCGATTCTAAATTGGCCCTAGTGTGTGCTTGGTGTGTTTGTGTGTGCCCTGCGGTGGGTTGGCACCCTGCCTGGGATTGGTTCCTGCCTTGTGCCCTGTGTTGGCTGGGATTGGCTCCAGCAGACCCCCGTGACCCTGTGCTCGGATTCAGTAGGTTGGAAAATTGATGGATATTATATTATATTATATTATATTATAATTAGCTGTGCTACCCCTCTAAGACAAGTTGAAATCTAACTAATCAACAATGTGAGCATTAATGATTGCAATGCACCACTTATTGGAATGTATCTTGTAATACATGTAGTAATATATCCATTGTGGTACCCAGCCAAGACACCCTAGAAGAACGGAGGAGGGGGCCACGGGTACAGAGCTGGGAAGCTCGACACTGTAGGGGCCTGTGGTCACTGCCAGGGGGCACCCCAATACCAGTAGGACCCTGGACCTCAGCACTTCCGCCACACCCAGAAGTGCTGGGGGGAAGAAAAGAGGGGACACCCGGAGTGCTTATTTAACTGGGGCGTGTTGGTGGGAGATTGCCGGGGACACACCTGGAGCACATCTAGGTGCTTATCCTCCCTTCAGAGGATGACTTGAGTCAGGTGGAGGAGTGGACGAGGTCTCTGGAGGAGAGAAGGAGGCGGCCTGAAGGCATTGTGTGTTGGCCAAGGGTATTGGGGGCTTGTGAGCTGAATTTGTACAATGGAAACCCTCAATAAATGTGTGTGGGGTAAATCTAACATGTCTGCCTGTCTGTGTCCGGGTCATATTCCACACCATCCATTATCCAACCCGCTATATCCTAACTACAGGGTCATGGGGGTCTGCTGGAGCCAATCCCAGCCAGCACAGGGCGCAAGGCAGGAAACAAACCCCGGGAAGGGTGCCAGCCCACCACAGGGCACACACACCAAGCAATTTAGAATCGCCAATACATCTAACCTGCACATCTTTGGACTGTGGGAGGAAACCCACACAGACACGGGGAGAACATGCAAACTCCATGCAGGGAGGACCCGGGAAGCAAACCCGGGTCTCCTAACTGCGAGGCAACAGCGCTATCACTGTGCCACCGTGCCGCCCCTGTAGTAATTATATTCATTATTAATAATAACAATAATAATAATACTTTTTATTTATATAGCGCCATTCCCATGCTCAAGGCGCTTGCATCAGTCATTCCAACAGATGGCACATCACAAACATTTGTAGCAATAAAATTGTATTACTACAAATGTTTGTGATGTGCCATCTGTTGGAATAACAAATGCAATGCATATATCTCTGTTATATACCACTTAGTATGTGATCTGTAAATAAAGTGTTCGTGTTTATGATGAGCCATTTGCTGGAATGACAAATGTAATACATTTTAGTCCTACAAGTGTTTGTGAAGTGCCACCTGTTGGAATGACAGAGACGTAGCAACTGAACAGACACCCAGATACACTGATCCTTTTCATTAAGGTGGACTAGCTGTGCTGCATATCTAAGATGGGTTGAAATCTAAGCAATCGACATGGAGCTCAGCGTGTTCAGCATTAATGTTTGCAGTGCACCATCTACTGGAATGTATTTTGTAATGCATGTAGTAATAAAATGCATTACATCTGTCATTCCAACAGATGGAGAATCACAAACGTTTGTAGTAATAAAATGCTATCAAATTGTTATCAATCTTTAATTTAATATTGTATTTTGTATCAGTATGCTGCTGCTGCTGGAGTATGTGAATTTCCCCTTGGGATTAATAAAGTATCTAATTATCTGTAAGAATGACAAATGAAATACATATGTCTGTTAAATGCTATTTAATATGGGATTCATAAAAGCTGTGTTAATGTTTGTGAAACTCCATCTATTGGAAAGAGAAATGCAATGTATTTTATTACTACAAATGTTTGTGATGCGTCCTCTGTTGGAATGACAAATGCAATGCACAGGACTCTGTTATATGCCATTTGGCATGGGATTCATAAAAGCAGTGTTAAGTTTGTGATATTGCATCTGTTGTAATAACAGATGCAATGCATTTTATGGCTACAAACTTTTGTGATGCACCATCTGTTGGAATGACAGACAAATAGCAACTGAACGGAAACACAGATACACAGATGCATAGACACAGTGCCCTTTTGCTAGCTGTGTTGCCTGTCTAAAATGGTTTGAAATCTAAGAAATCAACGCAGGCCTCAGTGTTACCATTTGCACTGCACCATGTGTCTCTTTTATAATACATTCGTACTAACCCCTACTCTCTCTTCTGTTCTTTTTCCAGTTTTCTGTGGTGGCACCCTGCGCCACCACCACCTAATCAAAGCACCATGATGTCCCTACATTGATGGATTAAAGGCCAGAAGTCCACGTAACCGTCATCATCAAGTCCTTTCATGAAAACCCTGAATTCAATGAGGACTGATTGAGATCATTTATGTTAGGTAGAAGGGCGGCACGGTGGCGCAGTGGGTAGCGCTGCTGCCTCGCAGTTGGGAGACCTGGGCACCTGGGTTCACTTCCCAGGTCCTCCCTGCGTGGAGTTTGCATGTTCTCCCCGTGTCTGCGTGGGTTTCCTCCAGGCGCTCCGGTTTCCTCCCACAGTCCAAAGACATGCAGGTTAGGTGGATTGGTGATTCTAAATTGGCCCTAGAGTGTGCTTGGTGTGTGTGGTTGTGTTTGTGTGTGTCCTGCGGTGGGTTGGCACCCTGCCCAGGATTGGTTCCCTGCCTTGTGCCCTGTGTTGGCTGGGATTGGCTCCAGCAGACCCCCGTGACCCTGTGTTCAGATTGGAAAATGGATGGATGGATGGATGTTAGGTAGAATGCCTAGAGGGGGCTGGGTGGTCTCATGGTCTAGAACCCCTGCAGATTTTATTTTTTTCTCCAGCCGTCTGGAGTTTTTTTTTGTTTTTTCTGTCCTCCCTGGCCATCAGACCTTACTTTTATTCTATGTTAATTAGTGTTCTCTTATTTTAATTCTTACTTTGTCTTTTTTTTCTCTTTCTTCATTGTGTAAAGCACTTTGAGCTACATTATTTGTATGAAAATGTGCGATATAAATAAATGTTGTTGTTGTTACACGCCATTTGATATGGGATTCGTAAAAGCCGTGTTAATGATTCTGATGTGCCATCTGTTGGAATGAAAAATGCAATACATTTTATTACTATAACTGTATGTGATGCGCCATCTGTTGGAATGACAGAGACATAGCAACTCGACGGACAAACTCTTATCCTTTTATTAAGGTGGATTATTATGAAATTATATCAACTCCTCATGAGCAAACAGGGCAGCTAGCTGAACTCAGATACGCTCCACTTTCTACAGGTTGACCCACACAGATATTTATCTGTCTCTTAGTGTTTTTCGAGTGGAGCTCGGATGTATGGTGTTACGTGTAGTTATTTCCAGTGTAAACATATTTATAGCTGCTATATGTTACATTATGGTCATGTCACATTGGCGATTTTCAACTGTAGCCTTCATTTACAAACTCTTAATGAGTCAAGGCAGTCAGCAGTGCGCTCCTATGATGGCAGTTGTCTAGTCTGACATACCCAGCGACTCAGTCCAAGTAGTCCATGACTTTACGTTCAGTCGCAGGGGCAGCACTGTGTTTATGGGGGCTGTCAACCAATGAATGCTCATCTGGAAGTACAATGCATAGAATGCGGCGATGGGGAATAAGGACCGCGGGTTCAAACAAAAGAGGAGCTCAGCAGTCTGATGTCTTGTGTGTTACGATCCACAACTGAAAGAAAAAACGAAGAAATGGGATGAGATTGCGGCTGAACTCGTGGTACAAGTTAACCCTTTGTACAGCACCGGCTCCGTCAAGGCAAGACGCTATTATTGACAGTCCAAAAAAGGGGCAAGCAGGACACATCCAGCGATTTGACATGGCCTGTGATTTTCAGTTGTGTAAAGCAAACACAGTCCGCAAGTCTGACATACCCCATGACTAGAAGTCGTGTAATGTGACATCACTAGCTGACGGTGACCAAACAGGACATTGAGCCGAACTCAGATGTGTTCTGAATCCCCCTTCAGTTCCCCGAATTGTGAAGATTCAGGACAGTAAGCTGAGCACAGATCTGACAGCGAGCTAAGTGCACAACCCCACACCAGGGGGGGACATTCAGAGCAGCGAGCCGAGCACAGAAGGACACTTCGACTGCAGCCAACTCCAGAAAGTCAGATGTGCACCAACCGGTATTGTCATTTATTTTAGACTCTTCTGGGAAAGAGCAAGAAGAGCACAAAGCCGTATGGCAGTTCAGTGTCAACAGACAGGGGGGGTCGGACATCATCTTTGCCTTTCATGTCCTTTTCCTGGGTTTCAGTCATTTTTGAGGTTCTGCTTGCCTCCCATCCCTACTTAGGATGTCTGCTGGGGTCTTTTTTTGCAGATCTCTGGCTCAGCATCACAAAACCGCATATCAATTGAGTGACACATGAAAGTCTAAAGGCTGAGCAGCTGTCATGTGCAATAAAAGAAATGAGTTTGTCCTGGCTGCTTTTAAGCCAGATTGAAAAGCATTAGCTGGTGCTCCATTTTAGCATTACATTTCCTCCATTCAATTAATATCTTGATGAACCTTCCATTGTAATGCAGTGATGATGATGATGATGACACATTAACTGTAAATCGGTGAGCAGGCAAATGGCCGGACGCCCCAAAGTGGTCGCTCAGGGTGCAGAGTGGAGGAGGATGGTGAGACATACGAGGTCAATAATAAATCAAGCAGGTGAGAATGTGAAGCAAAAAGATAAATTTAAAGAAAATTTTAAAAAATTTAAAAACTGGTAAGGTCAGAGGTTATTGGGCTGAATACCCCATCCCCACAAAAAATGCCTCACCACACGCAGCCCACTCCTCCAAAGCAAAAGTGCAAACCGAGTATCGTGAGGACTCCGACAGTGTAAAGACACCGTTAGACGTCATGAGCTCCCCCTAGTGGCTAATGTTCTAGACTGCAACTGGAAAGAAGAGCATTCAGTCAGATTACCCTTCCACAACCCTAAGGTTAACCCAGTGTAAGTGGGCGGAGCTCTGGAGGTCTGCGACGAGACTCTATTGGCACCCACTAGAGTCAACTCCTCCTACTTGAGCTGCTCATTGGAGTCAAGTCCACCTACTTGGGCCACCTCTTGGAGTCAATCCCATCTACTTGGGCCACCCACTGGAGTCCACTCCACCTACTTGGGCCGTCCATTGGAGTCAACTCCTCCTACTTGGGCCACCCACTGGAGTCCACTCCACCTACTTGGGCCGCCCATTGGAGTCAACTCCTCCTGCTTGGGGCCGCCCATTGCAGTCAACTCCTCCTACTTTGGCCGCCCACTGGAGTCAACTCCACTTACTTGGGCCGCCCATTGGAGTCAATCCCACCTACCTGGGCCGCCCATTGGAGTCAACTCCACCTACTTGGGCCACCCATTGGAGTCAAGTCCACCTACCTGGGGCGCCCATTGGAGTCAATCCCACCTACTTGGGCCACTCCTTGGAGTCAATCCCATCTACTTGGGCCACCCACTGGAGTCCACTCCACATACTTGTGCCGCCCATTGGAGTCAACTCCACCTACTTGGGCCACCCATTGGAGGCAACTCCTCCTACTTGTGCCGCCCATTGGAGTCAACTCCACCTACTTGTGCCGCCCACTGGAGTCAACTCCACCTACTTGGGTCACCCATTGGAGTCAACTCCACCTACCTGGGCCGCCCACTGGAGTCAATCCCACCTACCTGGGCCGCCCATTGGAGTCAACTCCACCTACTTGGGCCGCCCATTGGAGTCAACTCCACCTACCTGGAACACTGATTTGATTCAACTCCTCCTACTTGGAGCTCTAGGTTTGAGGCTCCAGTCTGCAGAGATATATACTTGCGACTCTGAGGGAAACGCTGGACCTGCTGGGGTTCACATCGATGAAAAATAGAATCAAGTGAAACATGACTTAAGCCGCATGTCATTGGGGAAAGGCGCTATATAAGGTTCCAGCCCTCAAAGCCTGTCAATCTATCAGGCAACACAGGTAGCCACCTAGGGTGCCCTCACCTGGGGGTAGAGACTGCTCCAGACATTGAGGGGCCCGGTTTATGTAACTTAAAAGTGGTAAGTGCTTCAGAATTCCCCCTGGTAAAGTTCACCCCCACCTTGCATTGGTTCCTTGAAGTCTAATACTACTGAATGCACACTTTGAACATTTTCCTCCCCAACTCCTCTCGTCTGCACTATGGAAACCGAGGGCCACCAGTTCTAATAACTCAAGGGGCTCGCACTCCAGACACAGAGGGGGCCCACTCCCACTCAGGGCTTCATATTGGGGTTTAGAGTGACCGGTACTGGCAGTCAATGACTCTTTGTATGACCCTTAATGCATCACCACCCTTTCATGGCTGAACTATGGAAGTAAGTGGGTGTGATCTAAAAAGTGCTTCTGGATTGCAATCATCATGGAAAGGCACTATATAAGATCATAAGGTCAGAGCTCATATGACTTTGTTTTTTGTGATATAAAACTAACATTTAGACAATGCAAATAGATAACAAACAGTACAGTAGTACATTATTAGATATGAAAGGCAGTATAGAATGGATATATAGATGTGAAAGGCATTATGTAAAATTAATATTTACTGTATACAGTTGAGGTAACAAAAAGCACTATAGAACATTATCAAATAGATGTGAAAGGCACTATAAAATAAATATATAGATGTGAAAGGCACTATATAAACTAACATTCAAATTGTCAAATAATGAAAGGCACTATATAAAATTCATATTTAGTATATAAAGATAAGAAATATAAAATACACATATAGACGTGCAAGGCACTATATACACTAACATTCAAATTGTTAAATAATGAAAGGCACTATATAAAATTAATATTTAGTATATAAACATAAGAAATATAAAATACATATATAGATGTGAAAGGCACTATATAAACTAACATTCAAATTGTTAAATAACGAAAGGCACTATATAAAATTAACATTTAGTATATAAAGATAAGAAATATAAAATACATATATAGATGTGAAAGGCACTATATAAACTAACATTCAAATTGTTAAATAATGAAGGGCACTATATAAAATTCATATTTAGTATATAAAGATAAGAAATATAAAATACACATATAGATGTGCAAGGCACTATATACACTAACATTCAAATTGTTAAATAACGAAAGGCACTATATAAAATTAACATTTAGTATATAAAGATAAGAAATATAAAATACATATATAGATGTGAAAGGCACTATATACACTAACATTCAAATTGTTAAATAATGAAAGGCACTATATAAAATTCATATTTAGTATATAAAGATAAGAGATATAAAATAAATATATAGACGTGAAAGGTACTATATACACTAACATTCAAATTGTTAAATAATGAAAGGCACTATATAAAATTCATATTTAGTATATAGTATATAAAGATAAGAGATATAAAAATATATAGACGTGAAAGGTACTATATACACTAACATTCAAATTGTTAAATAATGAAAGGCACTATATAAAATTAATATTTAGTATATAAAGATAAGAGATAGCACTATATAACCTTATCACATAGATATAAAAGGCAGTATAAAATTGATAATGATGTGAAAGGTATATATATATATATATATAAAATGAATATTTACTATATAGTGGAAACAAATACCACTCCCTGGCCTTATCACCTACAGTATATACAGTATGACACGGATTGTAAATCTGCTGTCTAAATGTCAAAGGTACTACATAAGACTTGAAGTCACTGACTCACTGTTGCCCCTAAATGAACTGCTGCCCTTTCAGTAGATACGTATGGAGGTGCGAGGATGTGACCAGATCTGCAAGGAAGAATGTCACTGTCCTTTGTACACATGACAATATGACAGCGGCTACTCCTAATACTAAAACTACCCATAAAGCACCTGAGGGAAAGGAGCTATAAATGACGCTGACGACTTGTGCGGCCCTGTATAAATCATCCAAGTGTTGAAGAAATAAGGATGTGTATTTGACGTTGTGACAAAGGCACTACACGAGCGCCCAACCCAACACAGACAGACACGGGAGGCACACTTATAAAACAAATAAATGTTTTATTTTTCTTTTCTTCTGCCTGTGGGTAACGTCTTCCCCGTTCCCACAGGCACAGCACAGTTCCAATAAGCACAACTGCACACAAAACCAATACTTTCTTCTCTTTATCCTCCACTCCTCTCCGGCATGCTTTGTCTCCCTCGCTCCTCCCGACTCTGGAGCTCCCGGAGTGGTGGCTGCTGGCTCCGTTTATAGCCCACCCAGAGGTGCTCCAGCTGTTTGATGACCCATTTCTGGGTGTGGCGGAAGAACCACTGCAGCGCCCCACTGGTCGTGGCCACAGACCCCAACAGGCTTGAGTTCCAAAATTCCATGCCTGTGGCCCCGATGCAACCCAGGGGGGCTGCCATCTAGCATTCCGGGGGAGGTACTGTCCTGACCAGGCTTGGTCCCCCGGTCCATAGAATGAAGAGGTGTCCCGGCCGGACAAGAACCCCTGTGACAACGTATATAAGTAGAAAGGCACTATATAATAAGAGCACAAGATAAGAGGTTAAAATTAGATCACCGACTCACAGTGTGACCGTGAATGAATTCCTTCATCATTCGGTACTTATATTCTACAAGTACAGTAAACACCTATACTGGAGCTAAAACACAGCTTAGAATATTGTTTACTGTGGCAAGGCACTATATAAGAGCACTTAGTGACAGGTTGAATCACCTCAGAGCAAATTACCTCACTTGCTAGAGCATAAATATGAAAACAAGTGTAAGTGAACAATACGGCACTTTGAGAAGGTGTTCACAACAGAAAGGCGCTATATTCAGCCAGCCACACGCCGTATCCCAGTCAGTGACTCACTGTGTGACGCTGAGTAATCTTCAACTCTTATTTGAAAGAAATATGGACACAAGTGAAACTGCACAATATACAGTTGTGCTTGAAAGTTTGTGAACCCTTTAGACTTTTCTATATTTCTGCATAAATATGACCTAAAACATCATCAGACTTTCACTCAAGTCCTAAAAGTAGATAAAGAGAAACCAGTTAAACAAATGAGACAAAAATATTATACTTGGTCATTTATTTATTAAGGAAAATGATTGAATATTAGATATTTGTGATTGGCAAAAAAGTATGTGACCCTCTAGGATTAGCAGTTAGTTTGAAGGTGGAATTCGAGTCCGGTGGGATGACAATCAGGTGTGAGTGGGCACCCTGTGTTATTTAAAGAACAGGATCTATCAAAGTCTGCTCTTCACAACACATGTTTGTGGAAGTGTATCATGGCACAAACAAAGGAGTTTTCTGAGGACCTCAGACAAAGACTTGTTGATCAGGCTGGAAAAGGTTACAAAACCATCTCTAAAGAGTTTGTACTCCACCAATCCACAGTCAGACAGATTGTGTACAAATGGAGGAAATTCAAGACCATCGTTATCCTCCCCAGAAGTGGTCGATCAACAAAGATCACTCCAAGAGCAAGGCGTGTAATAGTCGGCGAGGTCACAAAGGACCTCAGGGTAACTTCTAATCAACTGAAGGCCTCTCTCACATTGGCTCATGTTCATGTTCATGTGTCCACCATCAGGAGAACACTAAACAACAATGGTGTGCATGGCAGGGTTGCAAAGAGAAAGCCACTGCTCTCCAAAAAAAACATTGCTGCTCATCTGCAGTTTGCTAAAGATCACGTGGACAAACCAGAAGGCTATTAGAAGAATGTTTTGTGGACGGATGAGACCAAAATAGAACTTTTTGGTTTAAATGAAAAGCGCTATGTTTGGAGAAAGGAGAACACTACATTCCAGCATAAGGACCTTGTCCCATCTGTGAAACATGGTGGTGGTAGTATCATGGTTTGGGCCTGTTCTGCTGCATCTGGGCCAGGACGGCTTTGCCTTCATTGATGGAACAATGAATTCTGAATTATATCAGAGAATTCTAAAGGAAAATGTCAGGACATCTGTCCATTAACTGAATCTCAAGAGAAGGTGGGTCATGCAGCAAGACAATGACTGTAGGCACACAAGTCGTTCTACCAAAGAATGGATAAAGAAGAATAAAGTGAATGTTTTGGAATGGCCAAGTCAAAGTCCTGCCCTTAATCCAATCGAAATGTTGTGGAAGGACCTGAAGCGAGCAGCTAATGTGAGGAAACCCACCAATATCCCAGAGTTGAAGCTGTTCTCAACAGAGGAATGGGCAAGCCGATGTTCAGGACTGATCAACAGTCACCGGAAACATTTAGTTATTTATGCAAAGGGGAGTCACACCAGATACTGAAAGCAAAGGTTCACATACTTTTGCCTCAAACAAATATGTAATATTCGATCATTTTCCTTAATAAATAAATGACCAAGTATAATATTTTTATCTCATTTGTTTAACTGGTTTCTCTTTATCTACTTTTAGGACTTGAGTGAAAATCTGATGATGTTTTAGGTCATATTTATGTAGAAATATAGAAAATTCTAAACGGTTCACAAACTTTCAAGCACAATATAGAACCTTCTGGGTAGCGTTTATTACAGAAAGGCGCTATATACGACCAGTAAGGTTGGCACTGACTCACTCTGTTGCTGTAATCCCCTCACTGTCTTCAGTATTTACAATGTTGAAAGATGCACAACTGTGCTCTGTGCCCTTAAAGCAGCCTGAAGAGGAGTTCACTAATGAAAGGTGCCATATACAGTAAGAGTCCTGCGGTGGGTTGGCACCCTGCCCGGGATTGGTTCCTGCCTTGTGCCCTGTGTTGGCTGGGATTGGCTCCAGCAGACCCCTGTGACCCTGTTTTCGGATTCAGCGGGTTGGAAAATGGATGGATGGATGGATATACAGTAAGACCACAAGGTCATAGGTTCCATCGCCACTACTTGACACTCTGTGCCGCATGGACTGAATCATTTCAGCTGGCGGTGCCTACATTTTAGAAATGTTTCACTTTATCTACTTTTAGGACTTGAGTGAAAATCTGATGATGTTTTAGGTCATATTTATACAGAAATATATTTCAAATATCAAATATAGAAAATCCTAAAGGGTTCACAGACTTTGAAGCACAATATAGAACCTTCTGGGTAGTGTTTATTACAGAAAGGCGCTATATACGACCAGTAAGGTTGGCACTGACTCACTCTGTTGCTGTAATCCCCTCACTGTTTTCAGTATTTACAATGTTGAAAGATGCACAACTGTGCTCTGTGCCCTTAAAGCAGCCTGAAGAGGAGTTCACTAATGAAAGGTGCCATATACAGTAAGACCACAAGGTCATAGGTTCCATCGCCACTACTTGACGCTCTGCGCCGCACGGACTGAATCATTTCAGCTGGCGGTGCCTACATTTTAGAAATAGAGGATGGTGTCCACTATGGAAAGACGCTAAATAAGAACAGCGGGTGACAGACCCAAAACACAGTGAGACTACCAGCTACCCACTTTTCGTCAGGTAGAGGGGTCCTTTCATCGGATTGGCTGGCCCAGCACTGACTCAGCTGTGGGATGGCCAATAAGGGCAGGAAGCTTGAGGGCTGAGGTCTCCAGGACTCTGAACCAATCCAAATCCTATTATGGGATATCATCTACGGTTAAATTCTGCTCTGTACTTGTAATATTTTTATTTTACTATTATACTGTTCTGTTCTGTGTATTTTATTGTATTGACCCTCTTTTTCTTTTTGACACCCACTGCACACGCAACCTACCTGGAAAGGGGTCTCTCTTTGAACTGCCTTTCCTGAGGTTTCTTCCATGTTCTCCCTACTAGGGTTTATTTCTTGTCTTCTTTGAGAGTAAAGGCTGGGGGGCTGTCAAAAGGCAGGGTCAGTTAAAGCCCATTGGGCTACACAAATATAAATTGTATTGTAATGTATTGTCACAGTGGTAGCGCTGCTGCCTCTCAGATACGAGACCTGGGTTCACTTCCCAGGTCCCCCCTGCATGGAGTTTGCATGTTCTCCCCGTGTCTGCATGACTTTCCTCCCACAGTCCAAAGACATGCAGGTTAGGTGCATTGGTGATCCTAAATTGTCCCTGATGTGTGCTTGGTGTTGTGTGTGTGCCCTGCAGTGTGCTGGCGCCCTGCCTTGCGCCCTGTGTTGGCTGGGATTGGCTCCTGCAGACCCCCGTGACCCTGTGGTTAGGATATAGCAGGTTGGATAATGGATGGATGGATGGATGGATGGAAATCCAATTAGTGTGCTGGACAAACCTCTCTGCTCGCTAAGTGATGTAGTTAAAGACTCGACACAAATGTCTTCTGGAGGGACATGTGGTCAGGTGAGTCATCATGAAAAGTAAAACAACTAATAACGATAACATAAAATAAATGTGTCCACTGGTCTGGGTGATACATTTGTTTTCTGTATGATTCCAATAATTGTGATCATTTTTATAGTCCAAATCGCCGAATTGGCGCATTTCCTGTTCAACTACAGGGGAGAAAAGTGAGGCGTGGCAGCGACAAGTCTCACCTCACCTCAGACTGCGCTCTCCTCACACACTGACGGGGTTGATGGCTGTCGCTGTCTCTCTGTATGTCGCCAATATAATGTGTGCAGACACGTTTATTATACACCCTGACTTTCCACAGTCTGGCTAATATCTTTAATGAATGTGTGTGACATATTTAGTCTTGGGGCGGCACAGTGGCACACGACCAGGGACCTTGACCCACCGGGACGCCTGAAGAAGGGAAGGACCAAAAGAGGGGCAATCTCATTCCCGGCAGGTACAAGAGGGCAGCCCCCCCCCCCACCTCTTGGATTGCATTGGGGCCACAGATTTGGAGCTTGGAAGCTCAACCCTGTTGGGGTCCGTAACCGCCACTAACCATTTGTCATTACAACAGATGGCATAAACATGAACACTTCTTTTACGAATCACACATTAATTGGCATATAACAGAGGCACATACATTGCATTTGGTATTCCAACAGATGGCACATCACAAACATTTGCAGTAATTCAATGTTATTAGAGCAGCACGGTGGCGCAGTGGTAGCGCTGCTGCCTCACAGTTAGGAGACCTGAGGTTTGCTTCCCGGGTCCTCCCTGCGTGGAGTTTGCATGTTCTCCCCGTGTCTGAGTGGGTTTCCTCCCACAGTCCAAAGACATGCAGGTTTGATGCATTGGCCGTCTTAAATTGTCCCTAGTGTGTGCTTGGTTTGTGGGTGCATGTGCCTTGCGGTGGGCTGGCGCCCTACCTGGGGTTTGTTTCCTGCCTTGTGCCCTGTGCTGGCTGGGATTGGCTCCAGCAGACCCCCGTGACCCTGTAGTTAGGATATAGAGGGATGGATGGATTGTATTTTACCTGTTTGGAAACAGAATACAGAGGCGTCACAAGTGCTCACTGAGGCAGTGGTGGCTACGGAAAGGCGCTACATAGCAACAAGTCTGCGTGTTTACTCGGGGGGCCATCAGGCATGACAGAGGGCAGAAAAAAAAAAAGCACTTGATAATCTCAAGCGTTCAGCAGGGGGCTTGTAAGTCAATCCTAGGACCCCACCCTGCTTATCTCATGAGGGCGGAGGGGTGAACACCAGGGGGGGATAAGGTGCACGTTAAGGGTGGGAGGCCGGCAGGCTAATGTGATAACACAGAGGTATTAAAAAGTGATAAAAAAAAAAAGCTTTTACTAAAGAAAAAAAATAAAAATAGATAAAATCAGGACAGCAAGTCGGGTGTCCCAAACAAGTCACCTTTATAAAGAGCACCCAGTCCTGCTCAGTGATCCTAAACTGGGTCAAGTGTGTCTGAAAAAGGATGCATGGGCCACCCTAAAGTATCGTAGACACTCGAAACGACACAATTCTCTTCAATGCCGGGTCTCACACGAGGGTCAGAAATGGTGTCAGCGGTGGGATTGATGTGTCGGCGTCTAATCAAACATCTTATAGATTTCTATGTAGTGTTAACTGATCTGAAAACTAAACCCAACCAGCGTTGTGTTCCATCTTCAAACACCTCTGTGGAGAAGTCCTGCACCAAAGTCTGGGCAAAACCCCCCCCCCCCCCCCCCTACAAGTTCAGCCTGCACACACCTTGAGCCACAGTCAGTGTTAGGACTGAAAGGTCTTCATGTGCAGTATGTGTGCGAGGGCAGAGCTGACCCAAAGGGCATTTTCAACGCCGATGGAACTGCAAAGTGAACGTCCATCAGAGGCGGATGATGAATAAAAGGCCATTGACTCCTGAGAGTCCAGGGAGCCAACTGACAGAGTTGGGGTACTCACAGAAAACAGGTAATGAACACAGAAAGCACGGCACCCCCCCCCCCCCACCCGCAATTCAGAATCAGCCACTGGCTGCTCTATGGAAACGTTTAAGGAGTGCCCCCTTAACGCCTTTATCCCTGGAGTTCAACAATATGCACACAATTATACAACACGATGAGGAACAAAGCAGCAGGCTTTAAAACACACAAACATGTTGCAATGGCAATGGCAGCGGAGGCCCATTGTCACAAGGTGGCAGCGGCATGCTACTCATGATAGATAAGGATGCTCTCAGGGAGAGGACATGAGAGGGCCGAGGGCGTTTAATTAAAATGCTAAATAGGAAACTCTCTCGGCCCTGATGTTCTCATCTCACGGCCCTGAGTGACGACGTGCTTGTCATTGTTTATCTCCTCCGCCCCCCCGCTCTACAAAAGCCACTCAGAGTCTGCATTTCCATCGAGAGGTCTCATTGTTTACCGTACACATGGAGCCTTGGACCCAGGGGACAATGGGCTTTTAAAGTGAAGCCTGATGCTGTCAGAGCTCAAGATCATGGGCGTCTGCGTTCCTCAAATACATGTGTGTGTGTGTGTGTGTGGTGAGTAACGTACAGCTTTACAGTTTAGTGGCCGATTGTTTCCAACCTGCTGCTGCCAGACTGGAGTATTATAAACCTCATAGCCTTGTGGCCCGATCCTGTAACATCTCAAAGGCCTGCAGTTTCACTGGAGTGTTACCATGACAGATATTGTTATAAACTTATCAGTTCTTTGCAATGCTAAGCCCGTAGCTTTACACTTCAGGACCTTTTCCTTGTCGACTGAAAGTGCAGTGGCCGTCAGTCTTGGTCCCTTGTCAGACCTCAGGAGGCTACACCTCCGGCACTTGAAGTCTGATCTTGTCAAACCTCAATAGCCTGCAACCGCCTCCCTTAGAGTCGGATTCTGTCAGCTCTCAACACCATGCAGTTTGGCACTTTGGACTTTTCTCCATTCATATTTCCAATGGTATGCAGAGTGTCACCTAGGAGGCTGATCCTGTCAGCTCTAGACACCCTATAGCACAGCATCCTAAAGGTTCATCCCGTTGGCATACTCAATACTCTGTGGCTATTAATCGTATTCTGTCATATAACAACAATCTGTGTGTTATCCTGATCCTATCAGCTCTCAACAACACACCGCAGAGTTTTGAATCTTGCCCTGTAAGATGTCAACAACCCACATCTCAACATATCCACAGTATACTGTCTCCACTTCCAGCATCCTACAGTATAACACCTAAGAGGCTGATCCTGTAAGCTGCCTACAGCCCGCCACTTTTGCCCCTTCATACTGCATCTCTAACAGTGTTGTATACAGCCACGTCCAAACAGTCTACAGCTCAGCTCATTGGAATCCAATTTTGTTAGATCTCCAGCATCTACAGCTAGTATCTTGGTGTCTGATGCTGTCAGAACTCACTGACCTGCTTCTTTGAATTTGAAACTGTCAAATCTCAGCCATCTTCTATATAGCATTTTGTTCTTTAGAATTTATGCTGTCTGGTCCCAACAACTTTCAGTGTAGCTTCCAGGAGTTTGATCCTGTCAGCCTAAGGCTTAGTGTCTTGGTGCCTGATCCTGTCAGAACTCTTTAGCTTGCATCTTTGAATTTTATCCTGTCAGCTCTCAACAACACACAGCATAGTATTTCACTTTCTGATTTTTGAATTTTACCCTGTAAGATGTAAACAACCCACATCTCAACATATTCAAAGTGTATCCTGTCCGCTTGCAGCATCCTACAGTATAACATCAAGGAGGCTGATCCTGTAAGCTGCCTGCAGCCCGCCGCTTTTACCTTTTGCCCCCTCATACTGCATCTCTAACAGTGTTGCATCCAAACAGTCTACAGCTTAGCTCATTGGAATCCAATTTTGTTAGATCTCCAGGATCTACAGCTTAGTATCTTGGTGTCTGATGCTGTCAGAACTCACTGAGCTGTTTTGTTTGAATTCTAATCTGTCAAATCTCAATCATCTACTTTATAGCACTTTTTTTTTTGAATGTATCCTATCAGGTCCCAACAACTTTCAGTGTAGCTTCCATGAATCTGATCCAGTCAGCCTAACGCTTAGTGTCCTGGTGCCTGATTCTGTCAGAGCTCTTCGGCCTGCATCTTTGAATTTTATCTTGTCAGATCTCAAAAACTTATGGGTTAGCACATTAAATAAATATCCTCTCAGCTCTCAGTATCCTACAGCATAACAAACAACTTTGTAATCTATTGATTTGTTTATTGGAACAGTCTTATTTATTTTTCATCCATTTATAGTATTTTTTGTTATTGTAATTCTTTCTTTGACTTTCTGTGATTCACATTGAACATCCATTTATATGTATTTATTTGTACTTTTTGTAATTGTAATTCTTTGGCTCCTTGTGATTCACATTGAGCTACATTTTGGTTTGAAAATATGGTTTCTGAACAGATGTTACTACTGGGGTAGAGGCTGATCTTGATATTCATTCAGCCTAAAAGCGTGGAGTCTGATCCTGTCAGCTTTTAATACCCTTTAAGTTTCCACTTTGGAATCGGATCCTGTCAAATCCGACAGCTTTGATATTGGGAGAGTTTTGTCAGATCACAAAAACCAACTGCTTTCTAGATCCTTTCAGACCTCAACAGCCTACTGCTTTGTTTCTTTGATATGTCTGATCCTCTAAACACGCTTATCAAGTTGGCGTCTGATCCAGTCAGATTTGAAAGGCCTGCAACTTTATTTCCTGGTATCTGATACTGTAACAAGAGCGGAGCCAAACTAGTAAGAAGAGGACAGGTATTGAAACCAGGAAGTGAAATCAGGTCGAAAAACAAAACAAGAGTCATTACTGAAAGGACACAGAGATCAAAAGCAACTAAGCCGAAAATGCATACCCAAGATCTGAGTCAAAAGGACACGGCAGAACAACAGCATAAAGAAGAGCGATACGTATTAAAGGTTGTTTCTTTGTTTATCCAAACACGGATAGCAAGGCGAGAGTTGTGCCAGTATATAACATGTCACACGCCATGTTGTGCAAAGGCACATCCACAGCAACCAGCTAGTGTGTAGACAATTGGCACCCAAAACAGTGTGGCGCGCATAAAACAGCAAAATGGCAACCTACACTGAAAAAGAAACTTAGCAAAGTAGTAAATAAGGCACGATCACATCAATATGGTCTGCTCTCCATCACATGTAAGCATGATTCCTACAGTCCGACCCTTTCAGCTATCAGCAGCCTGCCAGTTATTGTTCTGGAGGCTGATCCTGTCAGCACTCATCAACATTCGTCTTAGAAGCATGGAGTCTGATCCTGTCAGCTTTTAAAAAAAAAAACCTTCAAGTTTACACTTTGGAATTGCATCCTGTCAAATCTCAATAATAAAGCAAAAAAAATGGGAATATCTCGAAGGGGGGGATTCTTTTCTATACCCACTGTATGTGTGTGTGTATATATATATATATATATATATATATATATATATATATATATATATTGTGGTAATTCATCCCCCGAACACATACAGACACCAAATGTCCAAAAACACCCACGTTTAGTTATATTCTTCAATGTAGAACACCACACAATGCCTTAAATAGCCACAATTCTCTCACAGTCCCTTCTTTCTTTCAAATCTTTCTTTTCTGCCACCCTCACTCCTCCTCTCACAAGCTCCATCTTCTTCCTCCCGACTCCGGCTCGTCTACTGGAGTGAGGCGGCCCCTTTTATAATAACCCGGATGCACTCCAGGTGCTCCGTCATGATCTTCCTGGTGTGGTGGAAGTGCTGCAGTCCATGGCTTTGTAATTATCCTCTGGGCGCCCCCTGGTGGTGGCCACGGACTCCAACAGGGTTGAGGTTCTAAGCTCTGAACATGCAGAACAGGGAGGCTGCCCCCTCATGGCCCAGGGGAGGTAATGTCCCTCTCCCGGTCCTTCCTCCTTCAGGACGTCCCGGCCGGGCAGGACCCCCAGCCATCCATCACGATATATATATATATATATATATATATATATATATATATATATGGCATTCGTAGTCTGAATTACAATCTGATTGTATGGGTGGTTACCTACCAGGTAACGCTTGTGGTTGGTCAGCAAGTCGGCTAACATCCGCCACGCTGCCCTCTTTCAGTTGTGAGAAGCAGATCATAGAATGGTTGAAATAGTTTTACTGTCAAATAATACAAAGAGTACGCGACACGTGTTTCGCCCTCATCAGGCGTACACACTCACTGCATCCCCTCTTGGGAATCGAACCTCGAACGTCAGCGCTAGAGGCGAAGCCCCTAACGTTGCGCCACGGCGTGTGGTTCGCTGACGTTCGAGGTTCGATTCCCGAGAGGGGATGCAGTGAGTGTGTACGCCTGATGAGCCCAGAATTACGGCGAAACACGTGTTGCGTACTCTTTGCATTATTTGACAGTAAAACTATTTCAACCATATATATATATATATATATATATATATATATATATATATATATATATATATATACTGCGGTGGGTTGGCACCCTGCCCAGGATTGGTTCCTGCCTTGTGTCCTGTGTTGGCTGGGATTGGCTCCAGCCGACCCCCGTGACCCTGTGTTCGGATTCAGTGGGTTGGAAAATGGATGGATGGATATATATATATATATATATATATATATATATATATATATATATATATATATATATACGGTATATCAACTTTTTGGGAGTGTGATCCTGAAAGAACTCCATAATTTTACACTTTGATGCCTGAACACGTTACATCACCATAACAAACGAGGCTTATGCTTTGGAGACGGATTCTGCTTAATCACAGTATTCCGCAGTTTTACCACAGGATGCAATGGCTCACTGTTTCAAATCGTCTCCCCCTCATGCATCCACACGCTGAAGGGGCCAGCAGAAAATCTAAAAATAGATAAAAGTAGGACGCTCCAAGTGGGTGGTTTGTGTGTGTGTGTGTGTGTGTGTGTGTGTGTTTTTCCTCCTCTCTTTCCTTTTGGCCTGGTGTTTTCCCACACTGCAATGAGAAAGTTTGATGACTTCATCTGAAGGCAGTGAAGTGAGCTGCAGCCAGCCGAACCACCAGAGAGTCTCCCGAACTTAAGCCAGGAATCCCCGTTCCAGAAAATGTGCACCCCCCCCCCCCCCCCCCCGGGTGGTCGTCAAAGAAGCTAGCCGGCCCAATGGGCAGAAGGAGGGGTGTGGCTTTTCTTCATAATGTAAGATTTCATTTTTCATCTCCACACGAAGCCCCGGGGAGCCCACAGCCGCAGTCAGTCGTTCTATGCCAACAGTGGTGGAAACCCACCAAGAGCAGGTTAGAGGGCATGAGGGCCACATTCTGCCCTCTCGTACTTTCAATGTTTTTAAGGGCTAATCGCCGGGTTTAAAGCAGAAAATGAAGGGGTGGCGGTGATTGGGAAGCCGATACACCAAGGTGCAAAATCCAAAAAGGGCCTTCAGGATCAGTCAGGCAGATCTGTTGACTAATTTAAATTGCAAGAAGCCTGCCAACAGCTTGCCACCCACTCTGCCACCGTAAGCTGCTTACAATCATCTCAAAGTCATTTTTTTTTTGTTGTTTTTGTAGATTTGATCTGTGAAGAGCGCAATCCATAAGAGTTATTGCGCTTAGCTAGGTTTTATGTTTCTTGGGTGTCAAACTCCGATCCTGGAGGCTGCAGGTTTTCATTGCCACTTTCTCCATAAGTGACCAAGCCTACCACCAACGTTAATGGAGCTGCATTATAGCGGCAAAATAAGACATTAGCTAACTACCAATTAAGAAAATGGCTGAATGGAAAAACCTGCAACCACTTCAGCCCTCCAGGGTCAGAACTTGACACCCCTGTTCTGGATCACAGCTGGGTGGCAGGGTGCTCAGCCAGGGCGTTTGGGTTCACCTCCCACGCCAGGGCACACCTGCTCCCCATGCCCACGTGGCTTTTCTCCAGTTTTTAATCTGCCAGACTTCATGACCTAAAAAATTCCTTTCTTCAGGTTTGGGTGCCGAGGACGAGTGGTTTTATGGGACAAAGCCTCGTGATCAGCATGGAAACACACATAAGACATTTAACAAATGAGAGGAAACCGCTCAGTCCGTCCAGCTTGTTGGTTTAGCTGTCCCAGTGAAAATCTCTAACTCCATGGCTGCGGACTCATCACAGCTGGCACAACTGCTGGGGTATCCGGAAAAGTTGCCCCCCACATTTCACTCCCCAAATTTCGCTCCTCATATTTGGCCCCCCCCCACATTTCACCCCCCACATTTTGCTCATAACATTTGCCCCCCCACATTTGACACCAATATGAACAAGACCATGAATTTGCTCGTTGGATCTGCATGACTCTGGCACTGCCATTTATTCCTCCTGCTAATGTCATTCCAGCATTTGAAGATTTAGTTGAAGCTGATGACTTCCCCAATGAAGCCATGGGGACTGAAAACTACTTTGAAGATACTGTGGCAGACGACCAAGGACCTTGACCCACCGGGACGCCTGAAGAAGGGAAGGACCAGAAGAGGGGCAATCTCGTATACGGCAGGTACAAAAGGGCAGCCCCCCCCTCTTGGATTGCATTGGGGCCACAGATTTGGAGCTTTGAAGCTTAACCCTGTTAGGGTCCGTAACCGCCATTAACCATTTGTCATTACAACAGATGGCATAAACATGAACACTTCTTTTACGAATCACACATTAATTGGCATATAACAGAGGCATATACATTGCATTTGGTATTCCAACAGATGGCACATCACAAACATTTGCAGTAATACAATGTTATTGGAGCAGCACGGTGGCGCAGTGGTAGCGCTGCTGCCTCACAGTTAGGAGACCTGGGTTTGCTTCCAGGGTCCTCCCTGCGTGGAGTTTGCATGTTCTCCCCATGTCTGCGTGGGTTTCCTCCCACAGTCCAAAGACATGCAGGTTAGGAGCATTGGCGATCCTAAATTGTGCTTGGTGTGTGTGTGTCCTGCGGTGGGCTGGCACCCTGCCCAGGGTTTGTTTCCTGCCTTGCGCCCTGTGTTGGCTGGGATTGGCTCCAGCAGACCCCTGTGACCCTGTAGTTAGGATATAGCGGGTTGGATAATGGACGGATGTTAAATGAATTTGTTTTGACTACAGAGATAATGGCGACTTTAACGTATAGCTGGTGCAATTGGCCTGTAGACTAAAGCAAAAATGGGATTGTCATTTTTATGGAAACTCTGATGTATTGTTCAAAACATTATATGACACAAATAATAGTCTTAATGAGCACTACTTAAATATATTTCATATGCTTTTTGTTAACTTTAAAATTCCGGGTATTATTTGTATTTCACGTATTTGGTTAATTTTATTGGCCATTTTAACATGTGCATTTATTAAACCAAAATAAATTAGAAGACATAAAAAAAAATAATTAGGTGCGTTATCTACAGGGGGCAAATTGTGGAAGGAGAAATGAATGGTTGGGGGTGAAATGTGAGGGGCGACTTTTCCATAAACCACTGATTTTATTTATCCGTAGGCGCCTTTCTAAACACTCAAGGACATTGAACAATAGATGAAACACACATTATACAAAATTTAAAATCAGACAGAGCAATTGTAGTCAAAGAGAGAAAGCAGTCTTAAATAAATGAGTTTTCAGTTTAGATTTGAAAAGTGAGAATGAATCAATATTTCTAAGCTCAGATGGAGCCAATTTGTAAGTTGTGAATTTATTTCATACAGTTCCTCCTGCAACTCCTGGGTCGACCCCCCTAGCGGACCTTCCTGCACCTAAACACCAGGTCCCTTGCTGCCTGCTTAACTGCCTGATCAATAATCCAACACAAACACGCAACATCTGGATTACAACGGCACACAGAAGCAGTCCCTTGTCATTTTATAGGAGACTCCCTTACTCTTTTCTCTCCCTTTAAAACCCTTGAAAGCAAACAGCTAGGGGTTCAATGACTAATGCAAATTGTAGAGGTGATAAAGAACAACCCGTTCTAGTTGCATTTTCCCAGCTTGAAATAGTTTGCATGTGAAAAAACTAAGGCTTCTGGCCATGGCTCCAATCTTGTACACAGACCTCGTCACTTTCTGAACACTTCATCGTGTTAAAGGTTTAATTTGAAACGGATAAACTTGCCATTTTTGCGTATCAATCTACACTCTGTAACCCATAATGACGAAGTGAAAACATGTTTTCAGAAAGGTGCAGAAGGTGAAGGGGTCTGAATACTGTCTCAATCCGTTACATACGGAGCCCAAAGTAGAAGGTGGGTGCAGGAGCCCAAATTGTAGGTCAGGTTCCAGTTTATTGTCACTCAGTAGAATGGAATTCTTACTTTCACGTCTCTGCAGAGCAGTTTCAATTTTTGAGTACTGACAAAGCCAGACATAATTACCTGTCCAGAGTTTTATCTACAATATTTCAGGCAATGAGGGCAGAGAAATGGGGCAGAGGAATGCATCAGCTCGGCTGATTTGTGTTTTCTATTAATTAAAATTAAGTTCTGTATTTTACGCCATTCTCGGTATTCCTGGTGCTGGACTATGGCGATGTGTTACTGTTATGAGCCCAGGAGTCCCAAAAACTTCCAAAAATGCCCACAAGAAGGGGCTAGTAAGAATTACAACAATCTGGACGACAATGTGGTGGGTGCGGCAACGAGTTTTAATCAGAGCATGCTCCCACCCTCCTCCTCCTCCTAGATGAGAACAGGCCAATCAGCCCAACAAAGCTCGCCAGTCCTATCCATTTACTTTGTCAAAAAAAGTTTGAAAGTCCCCAAAGTCCCGCAAACCAAATAAAAGATGTATACAGTGGACCCTTGACTTACGAACTCAATTCGTTCGCGAGGGCTGGTTGTAACTCAAGTTGGTTGTAAGTCGACTATTTTTCCCATAAGAAATAATGGAAATATCCATAATGTGTTCCGAACCTCCCACGGCAACACTTACTTAACCTTTTCATAATAAAAAAGGGTTGTATAATGTATAATATAAAAGTGGTGATCAGCATGAGCTCAAGCGCGTGCAGAAGGAACTCCGAGTCCACCTCAGGGCGGAGAAGGAGCAGTACAGGAGAAAGCTGGAGCAGAAGATGCAGAATAACAGCATGAAGGAAGTGTGGGATGGGATGAAGATCATCACTGGCTGCAGCTCGAAGCGGGGTGACACCATCGAGAGAGATGTGAAGAGAGCAAACCAAATGAACAACTTCTTTAACAGGTTTGACCACCCTAACCCACTCTCACCTCGGAGTACTGCACCCTCCACCCATCCTTCTGCTGATACCAGCATAGGAGAGACATCCCCACCCATAATTACAGCAGCGCAGGTACGCAGAAAGCCGAGGAGACTTCGTACCAGCAAAACAGCGGGTCCAGATGGAGTATCGTCACGACTGCTGAAGGTCTGTGCATCGGAGCTGAGGAGTCCTCTACAGCGCATCTTCAACCTGAGCCTGGAACAGGGGAGAGTCCCGAGGCTTTGGAAAACATCTTGTATCACCCCAGTCCCAGATGTATCACATCCTAGTGAGCTGAACGACTTCCTGCCTGTCGCTCTGACATCACATGTGATGAAGATCATGGAGCGGCTGCTGCTTCACCACCTGAGGCCACTGGTACGCCACACCCTCAACCCTCTGCAGTTTGCATACCAGGAGAAAGTGGGAGCGGAGGATGCCATCATCTATATGCTACACCGATCCCTCTCCCACTTGAACAGAGGCAGTGGTGCTGTAAGAATTATGTTTCGGGACTTCTCAAGCGCCTTCAACACCATCCAACCTCTGTTCTTTAGGGACAAGCTGACAGAGATGGGAGTAGATTCATACCTGGTGGCATGTATTGTGGACAATCTAACAGACAGACCTCAGTATGTGCATCTTGGGAACTGCAGGTCTGACATTGTGGTCAGCAACACAGGAGCGCCGCAGGGGACTGTACTTTCTCCGGTCCTGTTCAGCCTATATACATCTGACTTCCAATACAACTCAGAGTCCTGCCACGTGCAAAAGTTCACTGACGACACTGCTATCATGGGCTGCATCAGGAGTGGGCAAGAGGAGGAGTATAGGGACCTAATCAATGACTTTGTTAAATGGTGCGACTCAAACCACCTACACCTGAACACCAGCAAAACCAAGGAGCTGGTGGTGGATTTTAGGAGGACCAGGCCCCTCATGGACCCCGTGATCATCAGAGGTGACTGTGTGCAGAGGGTGCAGATTTATAAATACCTGGGAGTGCAGCTGGATGATAAACTGGACCTGACTGCCAATACTGATGCTCTGTGTAAGAAAGGACAGAGCCGACTATACTTCCTTACAAGGTTGGCGTCCTTCAACATCTGCAATAAGATGCTGCAGATGTTCTATCAGACGGTTGTGGCGAGTGCCCTCTTCTACGCCGTGGTGTGCTGGGGAGGCAGCATAAAGAAGAGGGACGCCTCACGCCTGGACAAACTAGTGAGGAAGGCAGGCTCTATTGTTGGCATGGAGCTGGACAGTTTGACATCTGTGGCAGCGCGACGGGCGCTGAGCAGACTCCTGTCAATCATGGAGAATCCACTGCATCCACTGAACAGGATCATCTCCAGACAGAGGAGCAGCTTCAGCGACAGACTGCTGTCACCGTCCTGCTCCACTGACAGACTGAGGAGATCGTTCCTCCGCCACACTATGCGACTCTTCAGTTCCACCGGGGGGGTAAACGTTAACATTATACAAAGTTATTGTCTGTTTTTACCTGCATTATTATTACTCTTTAATTTAATATTGTTCTTTATCAGTATGCTGCCGCTGGAGTATGTGAATTTCCCCTTGGGATTAATAAAGTATCTATCTATCATAATTTATCAAAACGCCAATAGTTTTTCTAATGTACTAACCAAAAAGTTAGAAAAAGTGCCTAGCTTACCTGAAACAACAATTTCATACTGTACTCACCATTTAATTTGACATCTTTGGCCTGCAGGAAGGGAGGAGGAGAATGAAATGGAAGGTGGTTATTGTTTGGAAGGAGCCTCCTTATACAAATCTTTTCTTTGTAAAATTGTCAAGATGGTGGATTTCAACATGCTGTACATATTAGCGAGATCGGTCACACGAACACCACTCTCATATTTCTGCACAATTTCCTTTTTCGTTTCGATTGTGATCGCTTACTTTAACTTCATTACCTTCTCTTCCTTCCTTAGCAATTACCAAAATAAATTATATAAATCACTGCACTGACCGAAATTACGTCCACAAACACACGTATCTGGGCTCCGACTGACGCTTACAAACGCTCTCGGCTCTTTGTTTACAATCGCATAAGCGGATACACGTGACCGCATTCGGGTCGTAATGCAAGACGTTGGTCATAATTCAAAACAAAAATTTTGGTTGTGAACCCAAGTTGTTCGCCTGTCAGGCCGGTCGTATATTGAGGGTCAACTGTACTTTGTCACACACGTGCGAGTAGGAGACAGCTAAAGGGCCTGAGTAAATGTAATACCACACCAGATCAGGGGGTGGCAGAGTCTGCTGACTGTCTCTCTCCCTCTCTCAGTTCCTTGCAGACCATTCCCGGTAAATCTTGCCAGGTTCCGGCACCTCTAATGATGTCACTTCCGGGTCTGGCATAGATGACATCATTTCCTCCATCAGCCCTTAAAACCACCATCTTACCTCCAAGTATTCAGTTCTGTTTTGGACTCAGTCTTGTGAATATCTCTGTTCAATAATTTCAAACTTTTGCAGCCAGGATGTAATATACGGGTGGGCTGCCCCAAACCTTTATCATGTCTGGAGAGTCTTTTCTTCTCATAACTTACAAAAAAATGCTTTGAATAATAGCAAGCTCTGTGGAGCACAAAAGGCAAAAGGAATTGCCTGAAAGAGCAAACAAGTCCAACAAGGTCCAAATCGCAAAATCCGGGGTACAGAAATCCAGCAAATTCACAAGAAGAACGGAAAAATGGTAAACCAAGAAACTCACCAGTTTCCAAGAGCATTCGAATGAACCGCAAGGGACTGTAGGTTGTCCCCGCCTCTGCGGGGCTGAGGGCAGTCCCTTGAAGTGACGGCCAGGCGGTCCCACCTCTTGGGGAACGACCCAGAAAACCCAAGGTACATAACAAAAGTATGAGGAATAAAGCAAATAATAAATAAAAGTAACATTAACGACAAATCAAAGCCAGGGAGAGGAATCCTCGCTGAAATAGATAGATAGATAGATAGATAGATAGATAGATAGATAGATAGATAGATAGATAGATAGATAGATAGATAGATAGATAGATAGATAGATAGATAGATAGATAGATAGATAGATAGATAGATAGATAGATAGATAGATAGATAGATAGATAGAATACTTTATTAATCCCAAGGGGAAATTCACATACCACAGTTATATGATGTGTAAGAATGCTAGGGGTCGCTGTCGCCCCATTAAGCCCAATAGACAGACGTGGACATGGGGTAAAAGCACCAACAAGTATTCCTTTTACTTATTTCTTCCTGAACAGTGCCGCCAAAGCACCACAGCCACAATAAACGCAATAAATAAACACAATAATTACAATAATCTCCTCCACTCCTCCCAGCAAGCTCTGCCCTACTGCCTCCCAACTCCGGCTCACTCGCTGGGTCTCCCATAGTCCTTTATATAGTTCTTGACCTGGAAGCGATTCGGCTCTTCTGTTCCCCCGTCGCTTGCCAGCACTTCCGGGTCAGATGGACAACTTGAGTTTTTTCTTCAGCCTGGAAGTACAGTGGCACCTCATATATGTACGTCCACTTTGGAATAAGTCCAACTTGGTATACGTCCTGTTTGCGCATGAAAAATTTTGCTTGGTATACGACCTTTGTTTGGAATGCGACTCGCGTGCTAGAACACCGCACGCTACCCTTGTTTACCTCTCTCGAGACGAAGCCACGACTGCCCACGAGCGTCACTACGCCAGTTGCTAGTATTCAGTGAATAACTCTCTATGAATTTTCACGTGATTTTGTGTTTTTCGCGTAAATTTGAATTGATAGTTGAAAAGTATGAAGGTGGCATGCGTATCCGAGACTTGGCTGCTGCATACCGTATGCCGAGAACAATTGTGAAAAACAAAGACGTTATTAAAAAGTAAAGTGAGGTTAAATTTTCATTTATTTCATCTAATTGCTTTTATATTTATGTATTTTAGCATAAAGCCGTGTTTAAATTATTTTATATAACCCCATCAATGTTTAATATGCCAATAACAATAGGATTTTTTTTCATGGGAACGGATTAATCATTTTCCCTTTATTTCTTATGGGAAAAATTCATTTGGTATACGTCCTGTTTGGTATTAGTCCAAGGATCTGGAACGGATTAAGGACGTATATACCAAGATACCACTGTACTTTGGGGCTTCCAACCTCATGACCTGAGAGTACTTCCGGGCTGTATGGGAAATACAAATCCCTAAATCTTCCTGCAGCGTCTACTGGTGGCACCCACGGTACCCAGCAGGGCTGGTATGCCGTACTACAAAGTCTATGATGCCCTACGGGTAATCGGGGCACCGCTACGCTGCAGGGAACTCACCATCTGGCGTCTTGGGGGAGGCAGTGTCCCTGAGTAGATGCCTTCCCCCATCTTTCTCCTCTTCGGGCGTCCCGGCTGGGTTGAGCAGCCGGCCGGCCGCCACAGTTGGTAGGAAATGCAAGGATGAATTTCACTGCGTGGACCACGTGTCAGCGGGTTGGAAAATGGATGGATGGATGGATGGATGAACCACGTGTTGTGGTCAGGCCACGGTTCCTCTTTTTGTCTCATGTTTGCCTGTTTGGTTTTTAGGACAGGACTCTGGACCAATAAACTGGAGGACGTTGGGAGGGAAGGATCTTCAGTTCACAAAGCTTTAGATTCCTGTTTATGATGGATACTTATTTTCCCAAAAGTATCTATTTAACAATTTTCTTCTTCTTTTGGCTGCTCCCGTTAGGGGTTGCCACAGCAGACCATCTTTGTCCGCATATTGATTTGGCAACAATATTTTAGCAAAAACAAAAGAAATCGGACGTGAGTGTCTGTCGGCTTTGTGCCCTCGGAACCAAGTTACCCGAACTCTTCTCTAACATTTCAGGAAGTATTTAAATCTCTGACGCTGATCTTTCTGATCCTAAAAGAGGTCATTACGATAGCAACTGATGACAAGAATTCATAATTCATTGCAGAATTATGGTATCTGAGGGCTCCTCTCGAGCGCCTCTTTCTGTTGCATGATTTCGCTCAAAAACTAATCACCACGCCGTCACCTCATAACGGGCTTACGTTTCGAGTTTGCTCTTTTTCCGTCCTTAAGAAACTGTGACACAGGAACAGACACACAGCCATCATCGAGATGTTTTCGGTATCAGGGGACCCTAAAACGTCGAGATTTCGTAGAAAACCGGGGATTGAAATTTTTGACGAATCAAAAGCTTCCGTTCCCCCCTCCCATAGATGATAAGTTATGATGGGGAAGGGGGGGGGGGGCGCAAAGTAAAAAGCATGCATTGTGCACATTTTGAGCATACGACTGGATAACTTGTGGGAGATTTTTTTCCTGTTGTTTGCTGTTGTTCATCACTGGTCACCATTGACTTCTAATATGTGACATTTTTGTTTTTTAGCGTCTCTCCGTTCTCTCATATCTCAGCTGGAGTTCTAATTCACTCAACTTTCAGCTCACTGCTTAGCTGGTGGTTGATGAGGTCTACCCGCTGGGTTCAATTCATTGGGTGGAGTTGGAGGAGTTTTGGCTTAGCAAGCAAAGAAATTCAGCACCCTAAACAGAATAAGCAGACCACCAGTGAAACCAGCAAGAGGACGACCACCTTGATTTTGACTAACCCGTCCGTAGAAGAGCAAAGCTTTGTTCTAAAAAAGAGCCTGTTGCGTCCAATGTCTACCCTAACTACGCAGTCAGGGACTGAGATGGCACTTCAATCCCCCCTGTTGTGGTTTTCATGGCACTCGGCCGAGTCAGAGACGCAGTCGTGAAGCTGCCGCGCTCCAGATCTCAGCAGGGTTTCCCTTTCACGTTGTTGTTTTCAGCACAGCCGTTTCCTTTGCTGCACGTTGCAATGTGTTTTCTTTTTGATCTTTCACCGCAAATTTTTTTTTCTTTTTCCATTGCAATTGCTGTCACATTGGGCCAGCCCCCAGTGTCACACTCCGAATTTGCATCCTTAATAACACAAGATGCACACGTTAAGTATTTAAGGTCCTTAATTATCTGACAAGATGAACGCCATAACGAGTTCACGCCTTTCTGCAAGTGCAGAAAGGGTACCCGACACATCCTTGAACAATCCTGACACATGTGCGGCTCCTTTTCGTCTTTATTTTTTAAGGGAAATCTTTCATTTTCAGCACTAGGTTACCCAGAAGTTCCCAGAGATGTTCAATGGAAGTGAAGTGCTGAGCGTGATGAATGGCAGAGGTGCAGCAGCAGGTGGCCTCCACTAATTTAAGTTGCACTAAATGTAATGTTACATCCCTTACCCCCCCCCCTCACGCCAAAAAATAATAAGATGCTATGCAATATGGTCACCTGTCTCACCAAGCTCTGCCCACACCCTCACAACATCTAAATAGTTCAGGGGAACATTTACCCTAAAAGGCGCTATAGGAGATAAAGATAAGCCATCTGCCTGGGAATGCATTCAATAAAAAGAAACAATAAAGACATTTTATGAACTAGTAATGATAGAGCAAGAGAACGACCCTTTTACTCCATAGACAAAGATAGCTGTGCATGGCCACCTACCTGCCCGCTGTGTCTGGATGACCCTGGCGTGAACTGCATCAGCAGACTCAATGAGTGTCCGGCTGGTCTGGATCATCTGTGTGGGCAAATGGAAAACATAAATCAGCTGGGAACCAGTGTACCCCCATATGAGTACTGCCCTTCCTCATTTTACCCCAAAACCCAACGGAAAATGAACACCGACAGCTGGAATAGGTAAACAAGAACCAACGTCAACTGTTTTGTCCTCAGGCACCACATCCAAAAAAGGACAACCCAAGGGGGTCTCAATAGTTAAAGAAGAGAGGCTGTTTATCCCAAGGGTCAGCAGCCACTGGATGGGTGCTGCCCCCTACAATACATCCATCCATCCATTGTCCAACCCGCTGAATCCAAACACAGGGTCACGGGGGTCTGCTGGAGCCAATCCCAGCCAACACAGGGCACAAGGCAGGAACCAATCCAGGGCAGGGTGCCAACCTACTGCAAGACACACACAAACACACCCACACACCAAGCACACACTAGGGCCAATTTAGAATCACCAATCCACCTAACCTGCATGTCTTTGGACTGTGGGAGGAAACCCACGCAGACACGGGGAGAACATGCAAACTGCACGCAGGGAGGACCCGGGAAACAAACCCAGGTCTCCAAACTGCGAGGCAGCAGCGCTACCCACTGTGCCACCGTGCTGCCCCCTACAATACAATACAATTTATTTTTGTATAGCCCAAAATCACACAAGAAGTGACGTAATGGGCTTTAACAGGCCCTGCCTCTGGACAGCCCCCCCCAGCCTTGACTCTCTAAGAAGACAAGGAAAAACTCCCCAAAAAAAAAAAACCTTGTAGGGAAAAAAATGGAAGAAACCTCGGGAAAGGCAGTTCAAAGAGAGACCCCTTTCCAGGTAGGTTGGGCGTGCGCACACCTCTCCAGTTTTGATGTCACTACACTGGTTACCTGTGTCATTCAGGATTGACTTTAAAATTTTGCTTATGATTTATAAAGCCTTAAATAATCTCACCCCATCCTATATATCGGAATGTCTGATGTCTTATATTCCAAATCGCAACCTCAGATCCTCAATTGAGTGTCTCCTTAGAATTCCAAGAGCAAAAACTTAAAAGAAGTGGTGAGGCGGGGGGCCTTCTGCTGTTATGCACCTAAAATCTGGAATAGCCTGCCAGTAGGAATTCGCCAGGCTAATACAGTGGAGCACTTTAAAAAACTACTGAAAACACATTACTGTAACATGGCCTTTTCATAACTTCACTGTAATTGAATCCTGATACTCTGTACATCCAATTCATTATAATAACTACTCATGGTGGCTCTAAAATCTGTACTAACCCCTACTCTCTCTTCTGTTTCCTTTTCCGGTGTCCTTTTGGTGGTGGCTTGCACCACCACCATCACCATCTACTCTAAGTACCATGATGTTCCAAAAATGATGGATGGATTAAAAGCCAGAAGTCTGTATGACCATCATCATCAAGTGACTCCATGAGAACCCTAACTACAAAGAGGACTATTTCATTTATGTTAGGTAGAATGCCCAGAGGGGACTGGGCGGTCTCATGGCCTGGAACCCCTACAGATTTTATTTTTTTCTCCAGCTTTCTGGAGTTTTTTTTTTTGTTTTTTTCTGTCCGCCCTGGCCATCGGACCTTACTCCTTTTCTATGTTAACTAATGTTGCCTTTTATTAATTTCTTATGTTGTCTTTTATTTTTATTTTCTTCATTATGTAAAGCAGTTTGAGCTACTTTTTGTATGAAAATGTGCTATATAAATAAATGTTGTTTTTGTTGCAGTGGGTGTCAAAAAGAAGGGGGTCACACACATAGTGGACAACACACATTTACAGGATTGCTTGTGAAAAGAATTTACATCCTCAGGGACAGGTTCTGTAAGCACCTAAGGACATAAGAAATTTGACAAGCAAGAGGAGACCACTCAGTCCATCAAGCTAATAACTGAGGTGGGGGAAGAGGTGTTTGGGACAGTGCTGGATTAACCAATAGGCACATGTAGCATATGCTACGGGCCCCGCAATTTCGGGGGCCCCCAAATGGTGGACCCAATATTTAATGAAAAAGTATAGCATTGAAAAACTGGTCTTTAAAAATATTATCTTTACGTTTTTAAACTGTAAATTTCTTACACAACAAAACTTTAGGGGCCCAACACATAAAATTCACATAAATATTATAAGATTCTTATTATAATCGAGAGTAAAATAATTATTTAGTCCGGTTTGAACTGTTCAGAATCTAAACTTCAGATGATGCAGACCAAAAGGGCCCCCAAATTTGAAATGTGCTACGGGCCCCCAAAGCTCTTAATCCGGCCCTGGTTTGGGAGTATGCACTCATACAGCGCGCTGCCGCACCCACCACACGACTCACATCAGGATCCCAAATTAGGACCCCAGCGCAAAGCTGAGCTGTCTCAATATCTCATCCGGGTTCTTCATAAAAGGTTGTCAAGGTTTCTATAAGAACAAATTACAGTGGCGTTGTTCCACTTCTGGGGTCTTAGCCGCTGAACTCTGGTGTTGAGCCCCTAATCAAAGAGAGGCCCCCACCCCCCAAAAAACAATTAACTCGAGAGCCCAGCCCTTCTAACCGTCACCCTAACCCGACTCACCCATAGTCAATCCCGTTCTGCGTTCTGGCATGCCTAGACGACTGGTCGAAAACTCCACATAGACCAGCCTCCTCAACCCTTTTCCATCTAAAACAACCCCACTTCTCCAGAAAACACTTCGGATTGTAGCCCCCGAGGTTCGTAAGCCCAGCCCTTCTTTATGAAGTTTCGTTGTGCTGACTTTAAGATTCGTCTACAGCACGGACACAGCGAGAGGGTTAGCCACGCCCCCTTCTCCATCACGCTTATCAACCACACGAAAACTCCTCCCACCTCCAACCGCGCTTTTCATTCCGCTTTAACAGAGAGGCGGGGCTAAGGACTTCATAAAGACGCCCCACCCCTGAAACTGAGCAGCCTTTGTTTTATTTTTAGGCTTCTGACATTTGCACTGAAAAACTCATAACGTCTTTGTTGAGCCGTGAGAGCTACCCAGGTGGGCCGTGGAAATAGCAGTGTAGTGTAGTGCACCTTGGTCTGAACCTGAGAAGGAAAAGCTCTTTAGGTGGTCGAGACCTGTCTGAGGAGGGCCGGACTATCTTTAGAAGCTGGCAGAAAGAAACCTGCGCCATCGCTGTGTTGGCACTTTGGACGCCTGAATGCTTAGAGTCCATCTGTCGAGGTGTGTGGTCGCCAGCAGGCAGAAAGGAGCGGACAAAGGAACCAAACAGCTGGGAATGCCACCAGAGTGCCAACTCCTCTGTGTCGTGTCTGCGAGCGCTGATCACAGAGCTGCTTTTTTTTTTTTTTTTTAACCAGCTTCTCCAGTAGCCTCTCCCCTTCTGCCAGTGGAGTACGTGTATGAGATATAACGTGATTGTGGTTGGCACAGTGGTGTGCCTTGGGGTGTTTTTCCTTACAAAAAGTGTGCCACCACAGAAAAAAAGTTTATGAAACACTGCTCTAAAATGGCAGCTTGTGACGGTGACTGCTAGGAAGATATGTCCGTTATCAAATTATTGATTGATTCATTGATTGATAGACTGGGTGCTACAGCAGTGACCAGACCCCATAAAAGCACAACGCGCTTTTTCCAAGCATGAATACAATTACATAATGTGGTTCTCTCTCTTTTTTTTTTAATTTACTGGCAATGTTCGAAGTGAACGGGCACTGTCGGGAATGACGTTCTTCGACTGGTAAATTTTTAATGTGAGCGTTCCCACACTTCCCAATACCGTCCGTTTACTTTCTAACCCCCGATGACACGCTGAGTGCTGCTTCTGCACCTTGCCGCTTTAAGATTATATGTTCTTTTTATTTTTGTTTGTCAAATCCTCAGAGGACTCGTTAGAATTAAAAAAAGTCAACCTTTAATTGCCACATTCATTCACAGATTGGCGGACTTTGATAACATGGAAACCTCAGAAGTTCAGATCGGTCAGTCTGATATGTGAGAGCGGTTGGGTGTTCGCTGCATTGAACTGCTGAGCTTCTGCACAGAGAAATAAACACCAGAGGTGGAAGAAGCAGAGCCAAGCTGTCATGTCACCACAAACTGCAGAGACCCCTTATCACACTCCCCCCTTATCTTGGCATGGAAGCACAAAATTCTGAAAACCACAACAAAGACAACACCGCCGCATCCGAGCAAGACGATCGTCGTTAATGCTGAGCAAAGAGGCCGTTTGATTATCCATCCATCCATTTTCCAACCCGCTGAATCCAAACACAGGGTCACGGGGGTCTGCTGGAGCCAATCCCAGCCAATTTAGGGCACAAGGCAGGAACCAATCCCAGGCAGGGTGCCAACCCACCGCAGGACACACACAAACACACACCAGGGCCAATTTAGAATCGCCAATCCACCTAACCTGCATGTCTTTGGGCTGTGGGAGGAAACCGGAGCGCCCGGTGGAAACCCACGCAGACACGGAGAGAACATGCAAACTCCACGCAGGGAGGACCCGGGAAGCGAACCCAGGTCTCCTAACTGCGAGGCAGTAGCGCTACCACTGCGCCACCGTGCCACCCCCGTTTGATTATTCAGGAAGAAAAAATCGCGAGTGCGTATACGGAGATGGAGGAAAAGGTCACCAGAGCCACTTCTAGTTGCACGATATTTCTCAAATATATATATTTGTTTCTCATCATAACTCATTGATAACATCGATACACAATCATTTATCTCTATTTATAATCAAACTTTAGATTAAAATGATGTTTTCGCACTGAGGGAGGTCGAAACGGTGCGTTACGTCGATTACGTGCAAAGAGAGTTCTAGTCACCTAAAAACATAGGAAAAGTGTTAGCATTATATAATATTTGTTGCAATAAATTGCTATAGGTAAAATTGCATTTAGCTACATTTAATTATGATAATGATGGCAGAAATAAACAATAATAATAATAATAATCCATCCATCCATCCATCCATTTTCCAACCCGCTGAATCCGAACACAGGGTCACGGGGGTCTGCTGGAGCCAATCCCAGCCAACACAGGGCACAAGGCAGGGAACCAATCCTGGGCAGGGTGCCAACCCACCGCAGGACACACACAAACACACCCACACACCAAGCACACACTAGGGCCAATTTAGAACCGCCAATCCACCTAACCTGCATGTCTTTGGACTGTGGGAGGAAACCGGAGCGCCCGGAGGAAACCCACGCAGACACAGGGAGAACATGCAAACTCCACGCAGGGAGGACCCGGGAAGTGAACCCAGGTCTCCAGATCTCCCAACTGCGAGGCAGCAGCGCTACCCACTGCGCCACCGTGCCGCCCAATAATAATAATACATTTTATTTAATAGGAGCCTTTCTTAGCACTCAAGGTCAACCCTGAGATGTTCATGTTACTATAGATCCGTTGGCGTTTGCCGTAGTGGTTCTATGTAGCAGTGGCATTTTTAGGGGGGCTTGCAGGTCTTTAGACCCTAATCTAGGACAGCCCCCCTCAACCAGTTCAATAGATTTAGGCTTTCAAAAGCTCTGCCCTTCATCCTCCCGTCCCACGTTCTGACAGGCATAGCCGACTACACGGAAAATTCCAGCCTCCCTAAGCCTTTAGATCTAACACATACAGTATGTTGCATTAACATTTTAAAGCCCCTATAAGTACAAAAGCCAGTGACAACCCTGTGCTATGGTCCCAAAAGATCCATCCACATGAAGGTTCCAGATAGAACCTTTAATTTAATTGAAATCTTTAAAGGTGGAAGCCTCCACTGACACACGACGATCCACCTCAGGATCCCAAATTAGGACCTAAGAGGTTCCATAAATAGCCACGACGATTACAGATTTGTGAAATCCCAGCTGGTTCCTCATTTTAGAAGGACCCCAAACTGCGTATAATCACACTTCTTAACATTCAATGTCACCTTACAATGAAATTAAACAACAGTAATAAGGTATAAAAACAAAGAGGACGATAAAATCAAATAGTAACATGGTACAGAGTAGCAAACATCAAAAATAACAGGCAGTAACAAGTGTTAAATTCATAATTGGTATGCCAGTTTGAAAAGAAAAGTTTTGAGGGCAGTTTAAAAATGTGTTATTATTGAGTCTAGTTGACGGATATGAGAGGGAAGAGAATTCCATTCCAAAAAAAGAAAAATCATAAAATTAAATGTAATAAATGTAATGAATTATTATTATTATTATTATTATGTATTACCAGGAACACAACGGGGACATAGCAGCTTATTGTTCCCCTTACATCTTTACATGTTCAATGTTTACACGTTATCGTTAAACTATAAATTAAAATAAAATTAATAATAGTTATTGAAAGAACATGCGTTAAATTGAATACAGTTTTTTAATATCATGTACACGTTTATATTTCCATCCATCCATTATCCAACCCGCTATGTCCTAACTACAGGGTCACGGGGGTCTGCTGGAGCCAATCCCAGCCAGCACAGGGCACAAGGCAGGAAACAAACCCCGGGCAGGGCGCCAGCCCACCGCAGTTAAATTTCCATGAAACAAAAAAATTGGATGTTTGTTTAAATAAAATACTACTTCCGGTTGAGTAATTTTTCTCAAACTTCATTTCTGTTTGCTTTTTATCATTAGAAATATCTATACAAAATTTGAATCATCCATCTGTAATTATAACCATAGTTTACTTGAAAATTCGCGAAAAGATTCAGTTAAAGGTTGCCGGAAGTGGCACAAAAGTTGATAGGACTCCTTTGTTTTTGATATAAAGCACAGACAGAGGTCAAAGCGTTTTCGAATTTAGACACAGACGGACATCATTTCAAAAATTGTATTTTCGGACTCGGGAAGGTCTAAAACGTCAAGATTCACTAAAAACTCGAGGTCGATTTTTTTTCACGATTCCTATACTTCTCTATGCTATTTAAACGAGAAAGTAATAAAAAAGGTCAGGGGTGTCAGGTATGGGACATCTGTCCCCGGGCGCAGAATCCAGGGGCCGCCGAATTGATGTTCCCCATTGCATTTTGGCAAACAGGAGGAGGCGCGAAATCTTCAGTTGTCCCCGGGCACTGAAAACCCTAGCTACGCCTCTGGTGCCAGGTTGGACTGAAAGGGGCAGCAAAGACACGACGTGGATCGTGGAAGTCTCTGTAGCTACTAGGCTTTATTAAAATTAGGACCACACAAAATGAGGAGTGAAATGTGTGTGCGCAAAGTCCCACACCGACGTCGGGATTTAGCGTGTATATGGTATTTACCGCAGCTCTGACCCAGTGCTGCGCAACATTTTGAAGAAAGTGGGAAAGGACGACACCCTTTGATCAAGTGGGGAAATGCAGCTTCAGTCCAGAGGACTCTGGGAGCCAGAGTCAGGAGGTGGAAGATAAAATTGGCTGGGAGAGAAAGAAAGAAAGAAGAAGAAGAAGAAAAGAGAAGGGGCTGAGCATTACTGCTGGTGCTTTTGTGCTGTGCTCTGTAGTGGAGAGTGGGAATAAGCGCAGCCCCACGAGAAATAAACGTGCGCTGCCTTGGACTTGTGTCTCTGTCTGTGTCTGGGTTTGGAAAGCTGTACACCCCAGGTATTCCACAATGGGTGGGCTGCTTGTGGGTTTGACATACTGATTATCATTGAGTTGTGAGTGGGCACTGTTCCCCTCCATTCCAATTTCAAGTGTTATCATTTGTCAAATGATGGACAGTTGACAATTAACATAAATCATCCATCCATTATCCAACCCGCTATATCCCAACTACAGGGTCACGGGGGTCTGCTGGAGCCAATCCCAGCCAACACAGGGCGCAACTAGGCAGGAAACAAACCCCGGGCAGGGCGCCAGCCCACACTGCAGGGTAACATAAATCATGGCTTCTGAATGGGGGGGTCTTGACTCCCAAAGCCCCCCACATTAGACACCTTAAATGCAGGTGGTGGTATCCTGATATGTCATGTTGGGAGCTCCTCTACCAGCCAATGAGGTTCTGCAGCATCGTGATTGCCTATGTATGAAGTTCAATTAGCATAGTCCATATATGGTTGGTTCAGGGTGGCAAGTGGGCGGGGTTTGAGGCACATTCCCTAACACACATTTACAAGGTGATTGTGGTTTTAAAAAGGTAAACTGCGTAGTAATGTCACGTTTTTTTTCTTTTTCTTTTGGTTGTGTACGCATTTTCCTGTTTTTTGGGGTATGCACAGTTTTATAAATGAGACCCCAGACAGCTCCAAAAGCAGACAGCGGAGTACGTTTTGGAAGAAAAACAAAGCCTCTCTAGGCCTACAGTGGTAGTGAAGCCGATGTCACATTCCGCGTCGGAGGTGGGTATCAAACTTGACGACCACTGCGGCTGATCTCGTCACCCGAGTGTGTCAGTTTACGTGACAAGTTATCACAGGACGCGTCCAACTACCTGAGCACAGCTTCACATTTCCAAGCTTGCCCCGCTTTTGCTGCCTGACAGAGCAAGGGGGTTAGCGTAAAGGCTACGGGCACGACGGGTTCAGTCGCACTGTCGGGGTCTGTCATTGAGGATGGGGTCACCACCTCAAGGCCTCATTGGCTGATCCAAATTGTAATGAGGTGCAGTGATGTACTTCTTTTATAATTCACCATAAACATACATTTCTAAAGTCTTGCATGGGCCTGGTTGTTTGGGTGGAGAGGAGACTGGCCCCAGATGTAAGGCATTAACCTGCCCCGGATGGGGTGCCAGTTCATCACAAAACTGGATTAAGCAGGTCTGAGGGTATTGTGTGTCGTGATGTTCTCTATGGGGATGCTGAGAAGTGCGTGTGGATGGCTCCGGTAATCACCTCAGCACGCGTGAGGGTATCTCCGTCCTGCCTCATCAGAGCGCTTACATAAAGCCTCTAATTCCTTTACCAATTACTAGATTACTTTTATTACAGAAGCGAATTTCAAAGCTTCTTTAATATCATAAGTATTTTTTATCTGATAATGCGTCCATCGGATGCAGAGTCGAATTCAAACTGGACGTTCAACCTTGATGAGTGTTTCTTTTTTTTTTTACCCCATTGACTCTGCCGTTTCTGGACTTCATCTGCTCCTCCTGCTGGGATGGCCCTTGAAGAAGCAACGTCTTTAGGAGTCAAATCGTCTTCACGTTCTTTTTCCCACCTACAACCCAGAGATGTTCATGTTACTATAGAGGAGCATTCTGAACTGGTTGCCGTAGTGATTCTGTGTAGCAGTGACATCTTTGGGGGGGGGGGGGGCTTTTAGGTCTTTAGACCCTAATCTAGGAGAGCTCCCCTCAAGCAGTTCAATAGATTTAGGCTTTGAGCCCCTGAATCTTCATCCTCCTGTCCCATGTTCTGAGATGCATAGCCGACTACACGGAAGATTCCAACCTCCCTAAGGCTTTCCATCTAACACATATTAACGGGTTGGGGTTGGGGGGGGGGAAGCCCCTAATAAGTACTGAAGCCAGTGACGCCCCTGTGCTATATGGTTCCAAAAGATTCATCGATTTGAAGGTTGCAGAGCGAACCTTTAACTTATTTGAAATCTTTAAAGTTCAGGCGGCATGGTAGCGCAGTGGGTAGCGCTGCTGCCTCGCAGTTGGGAGACCTGGGGACCTGAGGTTCGCTTCCCGGGTCCTCCCTGCGTGGAGTTTGCATGTTCTCCCCGTGTCTGCGTGGGTTTCCTCCCACAGTCCAAAGACATGCAGGTTAGGTGGATTGGTGATTCTAAATTGTGCTTGGTGTGTGGGTGTGTGTCCTGCGGTGGGTTGGCACCCTGCCTGGGTGGCTGGGATTGGCTCCCTGTGTTGGCTGGGATTGGCTCCAGCGGACCCCCGTGACCCTGTGTTCGGATTCAGCGGGTTAGATAATGGATGGATGGATCTTTAAAGTTGGGAGCCTGCACTGATACAGTGCATTGCCCACCCCCCAGCCCCCCATACACACACGACGATCCACCTCAGGATCCCAAATTAGGACCTAAGAGGTTCTATAGATAGCCACAGATTGACGATTTGTGAAATCCCAGCTGGCTCCTCATTTTAGAAGGAAACCCCCCCAACTGCATATAATCACACAGGCTAAGTTGGTCTGATAGGATTCTGCCTACTATACTACATTAAAGGTTCCTGCTTGGTCCACATATCAAGACCCGATTTTCATATGTACCTCAACATGACAAAGATGGAGCTTCTTGTTATCCTGGCCAACCAGTCTGTTGGACTTCCCATTACCATACGGTTTGGCTCATTGTCACCAACACCTGCCAAGTCAGTGTGCAGCTTTGAGGTGAGCACCTGTCTATCTCTGGCTCACAATCATGCAGATTCACCCTTTGGGGTGGTGATTGATGATCAACAGTTCCTCCGCGACCATGTGGGTATGGTCTCTCGGGTCTCAGGACATCTCTGACTAAGTACAGTAGTCAGCAGAGCTTCTGCTCCAGGCTTTGGTCTTCTCACGTCTGGATTACTGAAACTCACTACTAGCAGGAGGACCCTCTGGTGCTGTCGTGCCACTGCAGATGGTCCAAAATGTGTGTGCACATGGAAGGCCGTCTAAGGGGTTAACTGGGAGTAAGGTACACAGCCAGAGGTTGATGAACGGTACTAACACCTTTTATTTCCCATCTTCCACGCAGAGGCAGCCTTAGGAGTACGCGGGGCCTTGGGCGAGTGTCATATGCGGAGCCGAGAGCCATAAGTGTAGGCTATATACCGTACCACCACGCTCACGGGCTTGTCCGCCTCTAATGCTGTACGCCTTATTATATTGTTAAAAAACGTGGTGCCTTATGTAGGTACCATTGGCCGTTTGATTACATTACGTATATCATTACGAACATTACGTAATTGTTCTTGTATTGGTTTAGTGTGAATTTCCCATTGGGATTAATAAAGTATCTATCTATCTATCTATCTATCTATCTATCTAGTGGCCTTTAACCAACTTAATTAATGATTCAGAAACATTTTGCACGCAAAATTAACAAACTAGATACCAGTCGTTTATCAATCGGCAAATTTAATTAGATAGATAGATAGACAGATACTTTATTAATCCCAATGGGAAATTCACAATTACGAACAACCAGAACACTTGTAGTAAAACGAACACTTACCAAAGCTGCTTTGACAGTCACGGACGGAAGTCCACTTTTCTGGCTTTTCGCTGAGCAAAATCGTTGATAAGATCCTCGTAGTCCAATGTTGAGGCAAGTTCCTTTTCGATTGACAAAATAGCTAAACTGCACAGTCTCTTTTGCAACATTGTTGATCGTAGATAATTTTTGATACGTTTCAACTTTGAAAAGCTTCTTTCTGCGCTCGCAACGGTCACAGGAATTAGAAGAAATCCACCACGTACCGTATTTCAGTCTATAATGGATTTGAATGTCTTGCAGAGGCCCCACATATTTGTATGATGAGCTGACGGTGACAAAAGAAGCTCCTATCGCGGGGCCCCCCTCAGGCGCGGGGCAGAGCCAGCCCTAGACAATTTCAGGCCCGAAGCAAACTGATACCGAGCCCGACCCCTGCAGCTAGGGGGTCCGGGACAGAGTTCCGGCCGCCAAGCGATTTCCTGCATTCTGAGCAGTGCAGGATTTATGTATAAGCTACACAAGCTATAGCTTGGGGCCCCCGCCTTCTTGGGGGCCCCCAAAACAAATTGTCCGAGTGAGCAATTGTCATATATACTTAAATACACTACAGCATTATTTGTCCCAATCAGGCTCGGCCTTAGGCATAGGCGAAGTAGGCGACCGCCTAGGGCCCCGGATCGACTCCTTGGTCTAATTTTCACGCATTTCACAGAGCTTCCAAGGGGGCTCCTGGACCCCCCTTTCACCTAGGGCCCTATAATACCTAAGACCGGGCCTGATTCTGAGCTGCAGAAATGCGTTTTCCCGGCATCTACAACCATCACTTTTTGACGATTTCCGTTTTGACACTGACAACCGTAACACACTAACAGGAGCCAAATTTGCAGACTGTCGTACAAGGCCCTGAGTGAAGGGTATGAGTGATGGAGGTCGGAGCGGGCCCACATAAATGTCTTTAGTGACGATACATTAACAGATAAAGCTACATTTTAGCCAGCTTTTGCTGTTTCCACCAGGCAGCATGTGGAGGTAAATAGCTTGGCCAAGCACTTTTTTTTTTTGCTTTTTATATTTTTTATATATTTTTTTTATTTTATTAAGATGAGATCCACATTATTTTGTTTTTACATTTTTATTCGGTTTTAAAGCTTGTTTTCATACTTTCGAGATATTCAGATTTCTGTATAAAATAACTTACAGCCGTGGAGGCGGCAACAGGCGCGCGGGCCTGAGTGAAGCGTAATGAAGATTACGGTGCTGAGTGGAGATGTCAACCTGGAGTAATTAGGTGATGGAATATGTTGCCCGTGAATTATATATATAAAAAAAATTAGTAATTGAGGTTGGAGTGAAGGAGTCTGTTGCTCCATTGGGCCCTCCGCTGCAGCGTCGCGCATCACAGGAAAGAAAAAATAACCTTGGGCGCAGTGGGCCCCGCCAGCTGTGTGCCCGAAGCGGTCGCTTCGCCCTAAGGCCGGCTCTGCGCGGGGCCTGGAGCGATTGCCCTAGTCGCCACCCCCAAAGGCCGCCTCTGTTCCACAGACCACCAGAAGGAAAAAACAATTAAATAGAAGAGATATCCAGTGTAATGTACCTTTCTGTGAGCTGTTGCAATTGTTTAAGACTTATACTTTGCTGATAGTACATCTCGCCTGAAGAAGGGGCCTGAGTTGCCTCGAAAGCTTGCATAATGTAATCTTTTTAGTTAGCCAATAAAAGGTGTCATTTTGCTTGGCTTTTCTCTACATACTTTGCTGATAAAATTTTGAATAAAAAAAAATAGAACAAACGCTTGTCCTTTTGACGTCTCGTGTTTCACGTACTAAAAGAGAATGGAAAAAAGAAAACGAGTGGTGAGTCTGCGGCTGAACGCATCGCAGCTATTAACCCTGCACAGAGCAGCAATACAGCGCCGGCTCCGTCAGGTGGCATTGTGGGGTCGTGGACCTCACCAAAAGAAGACAAGTCCATCTGTTTGGCGTCCCGTATTTTACAAACCATAATGGAACAAATAAATAAAGGAGCAGAGATTGCTGCTGAGCCCCCTTCATACCGCACCGGCTTCGTCAGGCGGACCTCCAAAATAGAAGAGAAGCGCGTATGTGGGATGTCTCGTATTTTACATACCATAACTGAACGGAGAAAAGAAATACAGTCGACCCTTCATATACGACCGGCTTGACATGCGAACAACTTGATTTACGACCAAAATTTTTATTTTGATTTACGACCAACATCTTGCGTTACGACCTGAATGCGGTCACGTGTATCCGCTTGCGCGATTGTAAACAAACAGAAACATTCCTATTAATGCGGCACTCATTCAATAAAATGATAGGTTTGTAAACTCTCTTGGGACCTCCCCCAACTAGAAGACATGCCAAAGTCCAAACTCCGTATGGAAGACTGTTTATCTGTTGCTGGGGCAACAGCCGGCTTAAAGCTGTGCTGAGTCTCTCAGCCAAAGCAAACAGAAAAGATATCGATGGGTGATATTCATGTGATATCCCTGCCCGGCAATGGACAAGCAAGCTTCCACAGTCGCGCTTCAGGACGCACTTCAGCATGTCGTTCCCATTGGGGGGGGGTTCTCAGAAGAGTTCAGAAACAGTTCCTTGTATCATCGCAAGGAAATGCTGAGAAAAATTCTCGTCAGAATAACTTGTAGGCAGGAGGAGATTAAAATTAACGCAAAAGAAGCTATTGAAATGATTGCAAATGCCTGAGCGCAAGTTAAAGAAAGCCTTTAAAAAGCCTTCAGTTTCATTATCATCCTCCTCCCTTCCTGCAGCCCAAAGATATCAAATTAAATGGTGAGTACAGTATGAAATTGTTGTTTCTGGTAGGCTAGGCACTTATTATTACTTTTTGGTTAGTACGTTAGAAAAATTATTGGTGTTTTGGTAAATTATGCACATTATACAACCCTTTTTTATTATGAAAAGGTTAAGTAAGTGTTGCAGTGGGAGGTTCGGAACGCATTATGGGTATTTCCATTATTTCTTATGGGAAAAATAGTCTTGACTTACAACCAACTTGAGTTACAACCAGCCCTCGAGAACGAATTGAGTTCGTAAGTCAAGGGTCCACTGTAATGGGGCCGAGATTGCAGATGAACTTGCTGCAGCGGTTAACACTCAGTAAAGCGCCAGCACTGTGTGGCAGCACGCTATTGCCTGTCAGGAAAAGGAGGAGAAGATCGTCACTCATTCAGTAAACTTAATGCATGGGCACAAGGGGCACTGGCCGGGGGCTCCAGGACCTTAGGGGCCCACAATGATTCTGATGCCTATGTATGTTTCTGTTTTGCTATCAGAGTAGGGGGCCCAGTGCACTACTTTGTCCCAGGGGGCCTATGATACTATTGACAGCCCTGAATACCCTGCAATTTTTCAACTTTGTAATTTGCGACTGTGATCGGCAAATCTGACAGAGTCCACGTCACAAATTCACGTAACCTGACATCGGCTCTCGCCGATAAAAAAAAAAAATAATAATAAAATCCCATGCTGGAATGGGCTGTAAGCCACTCTGTCACCTGGTGGGAATGATAAAAGACCACGTTGTCCCATCTAATGACACAGACCGACACATTTTGCCTCTCTTGTTCTCTTTCTTTTGGAAGCCTTTCATACAGTTGATCAAGAGAAGCGATAAGGTGTCCTGCGTGGTACGGGCCAATGACGGGCTCAAGCGGCTGCAGTCTGTCACAAGACAATGCCATTTTTCAGCATTGCAATTTGACACGGCGGAGTGACGAGATCAGCGACTGAGATCGGCAAATCTAACAGAGCCCACGTCACAAAGTCACATAACCTGACATCGGCTTTAAAGTTTATCGATCGACTGCAGTTCCGTTTTTATTTCATTACGCTTCGCAGATAAATAAAAGCCTCGTCGTTAGCAGTGCCAGCACAGATTCGTGTTAAGCGTCACAGACTATACTCCTCATCTCGAGAGCAGCCAAAAGAGGACGGACCGCTCTCGTTTCCCACAGTGTCTGTCGCGAGGCACTAGCAACTAACGTCATTCCAAATCTCCCATCATTTCAAGTTCTTTTTTCTTTTTTACTTCCTTGTTTAATATCTCGTATGGCGTTGTTCAGATCCATTCACCAAATCCTGAGCTTGGTCTGTCTATCACAGGGGTAGGCAATGTCGGACCTGGTGAGCCGCAGTGGCTACAGGTTTTCATTCCAACCCAATTGCTTAATTAGAAACCAATCCTTGCAAACCTCAGACCTTACTTAATTTTATGGTTTGCTAGTCTGCAATGTACGGAAGCCGAGAGAGGACGTGCAATATCGTTATTTTTTTAAATTGTTTCCACAAGATAGCGGACTAATTTTATCGAGATCTCGAAAAAACGAATTTTGTTTTCTCGAGATAACGGAATAAAACAAAAGATATTGTTTTCTCGAAATTATGAAATTAGCCAAATCCTGTTTGCAGTGGCAGAAGAGTAGAACTGCGTTGATCAGCGCGTCACGTGTTTGTTCAATCATGGGCTGATGCAGGCTGAAATATGTTTATGCCTTAGTTTAGAAAATAACCAGCAAACCCGCGATTCTGGAAAGAATCACAAATCCAAGAATGGCAATCACTTTCTGTTCCCTCCGATATTTGGAGGGAAGAAAAAGCATGGAGGGTGGGTGCGTCCTGGGATAGTTTTCATTTAATTAAATAAATATATTTGTACTAAAGCGGTTTCTTTTTGGAGCCGTGACGTGTTTCAGAAGCGTGTTGTAGGCGCCTTCATTCATTGTTTATATCCATGCGGTCTCGTTTTTGTTTTTCTATGGCTGTGTAGTTAGCTAGAAGTCGTTTGCTGACGGCGGCGGATTCGCGTGCTGAAGTGACCATGGCGGCGGATCCGGGCATGCTACATTACTAAAGGAAGGTGGTGTGGGCGGTCGCGTTCGGGCGGCGGTGGTAGTGTGTACGGCTTGCTTGTGGCCTATCGCAAATGATAGATAGATAGATAGATACTTTATTAATCCCAATGGGAAATTCACAAGAAATGCAAGAATGGCAATCACTTTCTCCCTTTGGGCAGCGGTTATATTGTGACCTGAAGGTTTTATATGCGGTGGTGTGCTCGTTCGGGCAGCGGTTGTATTGTGACCTGAAGCTTAGTTTACAGGTTGTGTTGTTTGGGCGCCACCTACTGACTCTGGGAAGCCGCTGGGTTTGACTCTGGGGCGCTGTGCGCATGCGCTTCGTTGCGTCCGGCGTCTGGCATCCGTGCATATATTTTTAGTAATATAGATAACGTTAGTGTCCGTCATTTAAGAAGACGGTTATAACAAGGCTTCAGCCATGTAGGCGTCACAATCTAAGCGAGCCTGATGCCAGGAGCAAAGGTTAAGTTTCGTTTATTCGATATCTCTCGTGTGGATTTATTCGATATCTCGATAAAATTATTCCCTTATCTCGAGAAAACAAAGTTCGTTTTCTCGAGATCGCGATAAAATTAGTCTTATCTCGAGGAGACAGTTTAAAAAAAATAACGATATTGCGTAGATTTTTTTTCCTTTGCAAGGATGTCATCCAAATGATTTGAAGCCTAAAACGTTTGATTTTCAGTCTGTCACATTTTCTATTAAGTGTTTTATTAAATCAAACAGTGCAGGATGAACCCACAGAGATGTAAATGGCAACAAGCGAGATGGAGAACTGCTGGCTGCTTGGTCATTTACATCTTATTGCTAATACGGAGCCATTAAAATAGTGAAAGCTATTGAAATAAATAATCAAGGGTGGGGACCCTTAACAAGCGAGACCACTAAAATGAAGCATCAAAATGTCACTTAGGTAAAAAGTGGCTTCATCAGCAATAATTGACTTCTCATTAAGAAACTGGGTTGGAACAAAAACCTGCAGCCACTGCGGACCCTCCATTTATGTTTCTGAATGGACTCCTCCACATGAAGGATCCGGAAAGAACCTTTTATTTATTTAGATCTGTAACAGTGAATAACCATGAATAGATGGTAACAGATTTGTGAAACAGTAAGGACTCTCGCTGCATAAGATACTAATTCTAGGTTTTCTTACTCTGTACATACATTAAAGATTTTTTTTCTACATATTAGGAAGTTTTTCAAAGCACAAGGAACCAACTTCATATGTAAAGACCCCATCCCAGAATGAAATTGTGCTTTGTCAAGCAATGGCTCTATGAGGAACCAATAAAGAACCATAAAATACCATTAAAGAACCAGTGCCCTGGAGAGCACATATACCCTTACACTTTTTAAAATCGTCACTTAATGCCGGGGCTGTCTTACCAGCATTATAGGATCCCAGGGCGAAGCAGTACTTTGTTTTGATAGCAAAACATACGTAGGCATCAGAAACATGGTGGGCCCCTGTGCTCCTGGTGCCCCCGGCCAGTGCCCATTGTGCCCATACATTTTTTTTATTTCTATAGCACATTTTCATACAAATGTCAGTCAGTCAGTCATTTTCCAACCTGCTATATCCTAACACAGGGTCACGGGGGTCTGCTGGAGCCAATCCAGGGTGCCAGGCGGGAACAAATCCCAAGCAGGATGCCAGCCCACCGCAGGGCACACACACACCAAAGCTCAAAGTGCTTTACAAGATGAAGAAAGGAAAGTTTATAAAAAAAATAAATAAGATTAGTCAATACTAAATAACAAAGAATAAAGGATAAAGTAGGGTGGGATGGCTGGGAGGACAGAAGCACAAAAAAAAAATCTGCAGATGTTCCAAGGCCATGGGACCACCCAGCCCCCACTGTTAAGATGGCCCTGCTGAATGCCTGTTGGATGTAAACTGAGTGGCACAGTGGTGGCGCTGCTGGGAGATTTCATCCTCTCTCTGCGGGCTTTTCCGGGGGCTCCAGTTAAATTAGCCCTTGATGTGTGTGAGTGTGTGTGTGTGCACCCTGCGATGGATTGGCTCCCAGTCCAGGGATAGGCAGGTTTAACAAATAAACAAGCAGATGGAAATCATTCCAGTTTGAAGCACTGAGGAGGGTCAGCGCCACATCCTGATGTCTTTTCACACTACATGAAGTAAGAATCTTGGAAATGTCGTGTCTTGTACTGCTATGAGGATACGAGCCTGAGAAGACAAAAATTAAAAGGACAGGTGTGGTTAGTGGCCCGAGGTGACTCTCTGGTCAAACAGATCAGGTCCTAGCCACATGGAAGAACAGGAAATGAGAAAAGGAAGCAGCTGACCAGCGGCACGCCGATCAGTAGTACAGAAAGGTCAACGGCCCCCCTACGCTGACCTACACTGCAGCCCTCAGAACAACAAACCTTTTTATTAAAGTTATCTGCCCAACATCTCAGCAGATACCAGACAACTGTCCTGACTAAATGAACGTTTCTCTATTTGGCTGACACCTTCATCCATTTATGACATTTATGATGTACTTGGCTCCATTTCTTTTTCTAATTGGAGCCCAGGAGAGTCAAGTGAGCTGCTCAGAGTCGCACAGTGGTGTCAGTCCTGGGATTTGAACCCAAAGCCTCAGGGTTTGAAGCCCACAGCCTTAATCCGGTCCTGTTCAGCCAACATACATCGGACCTCCAATACAACTCGGAGTCCTGCCACTGACGACACCGCTATCGTGGGCTGCATCAGGAGTGGGCAGGAGGAGGAGTATAGGAACCTAATCAAGGACTTTGTTAAATGGTTGGACTCAAACCACCTACAACTGAACACCAGCAAAACCTGGGAGCTGGTGGTGGATTTTAGGAGGCCCAGGCCCCTCATGGACCCCGTGATCATCAGAGGTGACTATGTGCAGAGGGTGCAGACCTATAAATACCTGGGAGTGCAGCTGGATGATAAACTGGACTGGAGTGCCAATACTGATGCTCTGTGTAAGAGAGGACAGAGCCGACTATACTTCCTTAGAAGGCTGGCGTCCTTCAACATCTGCAATAAGATGCTGCAGATGTTCTATCAGACGGTTGTGGCGAGCGCCCTCTTCTACGCGGTGGTGTGCTAGGGAGGCAGCATAAAGAAGAGGGACGCCTCACGCCTGGACAAACTGATGAGGAGGGCAGGCTCTATTGTTAGCATGGAGCTGGACAGTTTGACATCTGTGGCAGAGCGACGGGCGCTGAGCAGACTCCTGTCAGTCATGGAGAATCCACTGCCCTGTGATGGGCTGGCACCTTGCCCATAGTTTATTTCCTGTCTTGTGTCCTGTGTTGGCTGGGGTTGGCTCCAGCAGACCTCCATGACCCCATAGTTAGGATATAACAGGTTGGATAATGGATGGATGGCTTGTTAGTGCTTTAACTCTGCTATGTCAGCTCACTCTCATATCCTTGATTTTCTTCCCCTGTCTAAGGATATCATCCAAATGATTTGAAGGCTAAAATGGAGGAGTAATTCTCAGTCATTCATTTTTCTCTCTTAACTTTCCTTCCAAGTATTTAATTAAACCCAACAGTGCATGATATTTACACACAGGTGTAAATGGTAACCAGCTAAATGGAGAAATGCTGGTCTCCTTTGTCATTTGCATGTTATTGCTAATTAGGAGCCATTAAAAATCAAGAATACAGCTGTTTAAGACTAAAATAAGCCATAAGAGTTCAAAATCTTAATGAGAGCTACAACTAAAATGAAGCAGGAGTGTAACTTGAGCAATAAGGGCTTCTTATTAAGCAACTGGGTTGGAGCAAAAACCTGCCGCTATTGCGGCCCTCCAGGACCGTGATTGAGGACCCCTGCACCAACCAGTTGCTTAATGAGGCTCTAATTCTTGTCATTAATTAAACCCGTTCTTTAATTCCATGGCTTGTCGCTGCTCTCGTTTTGCAATAGCAGATATTTCTGAAATTATCGATTATCTGTTTTCTAAGAGCGCTGATAAAATGTTTTGGGGGTCCTGAGCAGATCAGCATTCCTGAGACCCTCATCTTTCTTTATATTCAGATATTGCATGATGGACACCAGTTGTTTTGGCTCATTTTGTATCTCATTATTGTTTGGCGGCTAATTAAGGACAAAGAAACAATTAAGGGGTCTGAGTCTTCAGAAACAAGTCAAATAAAATTAATTCAAAAGAAGTTAATTAGCAGTAAAAACAGGTCACTAATTAAGAAAAGGTTAGAATGAAAACCTGCAGCTACTGCGGCCCTCCAGCACCAGAGTTGGGACCCCCGATCTAGTGTGTTTTATCCAAAATTCTTCTTTATATAGCGCCTTTCACTACTTGTTCAAAACACAGGTAGTGTGGTGCAGTGGTTAAAGCTTTGGTCTTCCAACCCCAGCAGCAAAAACAGGTCACTAATTAAGAAAACTGTTAGAATGAAAACATGCAGCCGTGCTGGTCCTCCAGGACCGGAGTTGGATCCCCTGCTTTACAGGACACTGTGAAAAGGAGACACGCCCTCAAGGAGATGCCGCACTGGCACGGCAGCCGCTGAAGCCCTTCGGTGTGGCGTCTCTTACCGTGTCATAGGCAGAGAGCACCTTGCGCAGCAGTTCAGGTACGTGGCCCTGCGCCTCCATGGCGGGGTACGTCTCGCTCAGGTTGACTGTCACCAGCAGGGCTTTATCGCTGTTGAGGAGCCAGGTGGACACGGCGAGGATGCACTGCTTCATGTTAGCCACGGGGGTCAGTCCGCAGAGCTCTTTGAAGGACACCACGGCATTCTGGAGTAGAGAGGGGACAGAAGAGGACAGAGGTGAGCCCATCACTTGGGGTTCAGTACCAGCAGGAAGAAAAAAGTAAGTCAGCTGGCAAAGCTCAACTGAACTCTATACAAGTACGCCTGGAAAATCATCTCACAGTCCACAGAGACCTCCATAACCTGCCATCTCACTTCAAAGCTACAGGACATTACAAGTTTATTTTACAAGTGTTTTCAGGTTTGTCCAAATACCCACAATGTCCACTTAATCAAAACTCTTCCCACCATATCCGTTACAAAACACACCTGAGCCACCTCAGTTAACCACAAAAAAACCTTCATACTTCACCCAAAAGGGTTTCATGCCGCCATAACTGTTGCATATGCCCCCTCCCATAAGACCACCATGTCACTCATTGTACAATCAACTAAAAAACCCAAACAAATTGAAGCATCGCAGATGAATGAAGAGAATTTGAGAGAGAGAAGGTTGGGTGATGTGGAGATAGTGAATCAGGAAGTGCAACGGATTAGCAAGGAGGAAGTGAGGACAGCGATGAAGATGATGAAGAACAGAGAGGCCATCGGTCCAGATGACATACTTGTGGAGGTGTTTAGGAGAGATGGCAGTGGAGTTTCTAACCTGATTGTTTAATGGAATCTTGAAAAGTGAGAGGATGAGGAGGAGTGGAGAGGAAGTGTAGTGGTGCCGATATTTAAGAATAAGGGGGGTGTGCAGGACTGTAGTAACTACAGGGGGATAAACCTGATGAGCCACTGCATGAAGTTATGGGAAAGAGTAGTGGAAGTTCAGTTAAGAAGTGAGGTGAGGATTAGTGAGCAGCAGGATGGTTTCATGGCAGGAAAGAGCACCACAGATGTGATGTTTGCTCTGAGGATGTTGATGGAGAAGTTTAGAGAAAGACAGGAGGAGTCGCATTGCGTCTTTGTGGACCGGGAGAAAGAATACGAAAGGGGGCCTTGAGAGGAGCTGTGGTATTGTATGAGGAAGTCGGGAGTGGCAGAGAAGTACGTAAGAGTGGCACAGGATATGTAGGAGGGAAGTGTGACCGTCGTGAGGTCTGCGATAGGAGTGATGGAGGTGGGATTACATCAGGGATCGGCTCTGAGCCCTTTCTTATTTGCAATGGTGATGGACAGGTTGACAGACAAGATTAGACAGGAGTCCCCATGGACTGTGGTGTTTGCTGATGACATTGTGATCTGTAGCAATAGTAGGGAGCAGCTTGAGGAGACCCTGGAGAGGTGGAGATCTGCTCTAGAGAGGAGAGGAATGAAGGTCAGTAGGAACAAGACAGAATACATGTGTGTGAATGAGAGGGAGGTCAGGGGAATGGTGAGGAGGCAGGGAGCAGAGTTGGCGAAGGTGGATGAGTTTAAATACTTGGGATCAACAGTACAGAGTAATGGGGATTGTGGAAGAGAAGTGAAGTGAAGAAGAGAGTGCAGGCAGGGTGGAATGGGTGGAGAAGAGTGTCAGGAGTGATTTGTGACAGACGGGTATCAGCAATAGTGAAAGGTAAGGTCTACAGGATGGTAGTGAGACCAGCTATGTTATATGGGTTGGAGACAGTGGCACTGACCAGAAAGCAGGAGACAGAGCTGGAGGTGGCAGAGTTAAAGATGCTAAGATTTGCATTGGGTGTGATGAGGATGGACAGAATTAGAAATGAGGACATTAGAGGGTCAGCTCAGGTGGGACGGTTGGAAGACAAAGTCAGAGAGGTGAGATTGTGTTGGTTTGGACATGAGCAGAGGAGAGATGCTGGGTATATTGGGAGAAGGCTACTAAGGATAGAGCTGCCAGTTAAGAGGAACGGAGGAAGGCCTAAGAGAAGGTTTATGGATGTGGTAAGAGAGGACATGCAGGTGATGGGTGTGACAGAACAAGATACAGAGGACAGGAAGATATGGAACAAGATGATCCACTGTGACGACCACTAACGGGAGCCACCAGAAGAAGATGAAGAAGAAGAAGAAGACGACAATAGGTCACATCATGTATACATTTTTTCGTGTCTAGTATAGCAGCTGAAAGCACAACACATGCAACTACCAGCAGATTGGTGAGCCATCCTGTCCACTGCATTTGGTCAGAGACTTTCATCAACATCACACTTAATGTCATATCCAGTCATAGACCGAGGAAAGCCCTGAATGTCTTCTCCTGTCATGTCCACACACACCTAGCAGACTTTGCATCTGGAAGTGACATCTGCTCGTGTGGTGTGGCGGTCATATACCTTCCATTTCCAAACAGAATAAAAAAACAAATTCTTCTGTGGGGAGGAAAGGAGAGGATGGTGACAGGAATAACGCCATCACCCTGGGATGGGCTGTAAGCCACTCTCTGACCTGGCAGGAATGACAAAAGGCCATGTTGTCCCATACAGATTAGTAAATTTTGCCTCTCTTGTTCTCTTTCTTTTGGAAGCTTTTCATACAGTTGATCAAGAGAAGCAATAAGGTGTCCCACGTGGTACGGGCCAATGGCGGGCTCATGCGGCTGCAGTCCATCACAAGACCAGTCTGAAAAACCAAAGGTGCCAGAGTGGATCTTCAGAGCGATGCCATAGGAGAACCATTTCAGGTCCCCAAAAGAACCATCTAAATGAAGGTTCCAGAAAGAGCCCTTATTGATTTAGACCTGTAACAGGCTCTACAAATATCCACAAACGGGTGAGATCAGATTTATAAAGTGTCACTGGCTCACTGAAGGACCTCTTACGGCATACAATCCCACCGGCCGAGTCCAGCTTTTCTTCATCTTCTAGTATCTTCGTAGGTCGCCCAAACCCCACTATACTTATGGTTGAAGCCCCCTAAAACAGATTGAGAACAGGAATGTTCAGCTAAGAGCTTACACAGAAGCATCAAACACCCCAGCCCTTCACGACTTACACTTGTCACACATGTGCAGTTAGGAGGCAGTGTATGGGCTCAAATAAGTTCATGTTCCTACCAGACCAGGGGTTGGCGCTGTCCTCTAACTCTTTCTCCTCTTCTCATTACCAAACAACCAATGAACCTTCAACTTAACACCACTTCCAACTCCCATAAGAAAACCTAGCACTACTTCCTGTTCCGGTCCCAAGAACCCACCAACTTCTGATGTCATATCAGGTCCCAAGATGCTACTCTACTATTACATCACTTCCTGTTTTGTGATTATATATGTCGGCCATTTTGTCAAACTCTTCAGTTCTGCTCTGGACACCTGTCTGTAAAGACGTATTTCATAACCAGCAGTTTTCAAGTACGTGGGGTGGGTTCCCCAACTCTTTCACGTTGTTTTGTGTCTTTTCTCACACACTAAATGCTCAAAGGTTTGGGGACCCCTGACCATCACACATCTATGAACTTCTTAGATATTCCATTTCAAAGCCACGGACATCAATATGGAGTTGCGAAAACACACACACACACCCCACACTTTACGGCTCTAATAACCTCCACTCTTCTCTTTCTGCAAGAGTGTTGGAGTGAGTCTCTTGGAGTTTGTGTCCATTCAGCCAAAAGGACATTTGGGAGGTCAGGTGCTGATGTTGGATGAGCAGGTCTGGTTCACAATCGGCGTTCCGATTCAACTCAAGAGGGTTGAGGTCAGGATGACTCTGTGCACTTCCTCCATGTCTTTATGGGCCTGGTTTGGTGCACAGCGGCACAGTCATGCTGGACCACAAAAAGGGTCTTCATAGACTGGGGCCACAAAGTTGGAAGTGCACAATTGTCTAAAAGGTCCAAGGGTCTGAGTCCTGGCCTTGCCATTATCCCTCCTCCTCCTCCTCTTCCTCACTGTAGGCTCTACATGCCCAGTAGTTTTTGTTCTCCTGGTTTCCAGCAAACCCGGATTATTCTTCCATCAGACTGCCTGATAGTGAGGTGTGGTTCATCACTCCACATCTCCAATCCTCCAGAACACTTTACACCAGATTTGAGCAACGCTGGTCCCGGAGGGCCGCAATGGATGCAGGTTTTTCATCCAAACCCTCACGTCTTGATTGTGTCTTAACGCTGCCATGTCAGCTCATTCTCAGATCACAGGTTTGTTTTCTTTCCCAAGGATGCCATTCAAATGAACCGAAGCCTACAAACGCAGGAGTCATTTCCAGTCCATCACTTTTTTCTCTCCAGTTTTCTTTCAAAATAATTGATCGTACCAGCATGTTGGAAAGGGGGGTGTGTGGCGCTCCCCATATCTCTGCAAAAGGACAAAGGTCCAAGTCTTTACAGTCCTGGTGCTTGCTGTCTTGCTAGGTGGCTATGTGGACACGGATGCCATCTAGAGGCGTGAGATGAAGATTGGACTCCTGGTGTCTCTTTGGAGAGTCTCTTGGGTACCCCTGGTTTGACTTTGTGTCAAACAACTCACAGGGCTGTCTTAAGAGCATTAGAGCACCCCCCCCCCCTTTGGAAAAGTAACGTGCTGGAGCCCCTGTTTTGATAGTAAAACAGGAACAAACATAGGCATCAGAAACATTGTGGGTTTTGCTTATTGTTGTCTTATTAAAAAGCCCTAAGCAATTCTCCTTTAGCTAAGCTCTCCTTCTCAGGGGTGGGGATTGATTTGTCTTCAATTTTGTTTGGTTATAAATTGATCTGTTTGTATGGAATGATTACAATAAAAATTAATAAAAAATATATACAGTGGTGTGAAAAACTATTTGCCCCCTTCCTGATTTCTTATTCTTTTGCATGTTTGTCACACAAAATGTTTCTGATCATCAAACACATTTAACCATTAGTCAAATATAACACAAGTAAACACAAAATGCAGTTTGTAAATGGTGGTTTTTATTATTTAGGGAGAAAAAAAAATCCAAACCTACATTGCCCTGTGTGAAAAAGTAATTGCCCCCTGAACCTAATAACTGGTTGGGCCACCCTTAGCAGCAATAACTGTAATCAAGCGTTTGCGATAACTTGCAATGAGTCTTTTACAGCGCTCTGGAGGAATTTTGGCCCACTCATCTTTGCAAAATTGTTGTAATTCAGCTTTATTTGAGGGTTTTCTAGCATGAACCGCCTTTTTAAGGTCATGCCATAGCATCTCAATTGGATTCAGGTCAGGACTTTGACTAGGCCACTCCAAAGTCTTCATTTTGTTTTTCTTCAGTCATTCAGAGGTGGATTTGCTGGTGTGTTTTGGGTCATTGTCCTGTTGCAGCACCCAAGATCGCTTCAGCTTGGGTTGACGAACAGATGGCCGGACATTCTCCTTCAGGATTTTTTGGTAGACAGTAGAATTCATGGTTCCATCTATCACAGCAAGCCTTCCAGGTCCTGAAGCAGCAAAACAACCCCAGACCATCACACTACCACCACCATATTTTACTGTTGGTATGATGTTCTTTTTCTGAAATGCTGTGTTCCTTTTACGCCAGATGTAACGGGACATTTGCCTTCCAAAAAGTTCAACTTTTGTCTCATCAGTCCACAAGGTATTTTCCCAAAAGTCTTGGCAATCATTGAGATGTTTCTTAGCAAAATTGAGACGAGCCCTAATGTTCTTTTTGATTAACAGTGGTTTGCGTCTTGGAAATCTGCCATGCAGGCCGTTTTTGCCCAGTCTCTTTCTTATGGTGGAGTCGTGAACACTGACCTTAATTGAGGCAAGTGAGGCCTGCAGTTCTTTAGACGTTGTCCTGGGGTCTTTTGTGACCTCTCGGATGAGTCGTCTCTGCGCTCTTGGGGTAATTTTGGGAAGGTTCACCACTGTTCCATGTTTTTGCCATTTGTGGATAATGGTTCTCACTGTGGTTCGCTGGAGTCCCAAAGCTTTAGAAATGGCTTTATAACCTTTACCAGACTGATAGATCTCAATTACTTCTGTTCTCATTTGTTCCTGAATTTCTTTGGATCTTGGCATGATGTCTAGCTTTTGAGGTGCTTTTGGTCTACTTCTCTGTGTCAGGCAGCTCCTATTTAAGTGATTTCTTGATTGAAACAGGTGTGGCAGTAATCAGGCCTGGGGGTGGCTACGGAAATTGAACTCAGGTGTGATACACCACAGTTAGGTTATTTTTTAACAAGGGGGCAATTACTTTTTCACACAGGGCCATGTAGGTTTGGATTTTTTTTCTCCCTAAATAATAAAAACCATCATTTAAAAACTGCATTTTGTGTTTACTTGTGTTATATTTGACTAATGGTTAAATGTGTTTGATGATCAGAAACATTTTGTGTGACAAACATGCAAAAGAATAAGAAATCAGGAAGGGGGCAAATAGTTTTTCACACCACTGTATACAGAAACATTGTGGGCCCCCCCAGCCAGTGCCAATTGTGCCCATATGTTAAGACGGCCCAGTGAGCAGTTGCTCATAGAGTCCCGAATGAGGCACATGACCTGCATTGTGAACAGATTGTGTCAGATACAACACTACAGCCATGTGGTACGATTACCCGAGGGTGATCCGGCTCACAGGACTGAGACAATGCTGAGAGCCCGAGCAGCTGGACCAGGCCAAGAGGACACCTACATAACACCAGATAGATGGTCATTTCTGGAAGTTGGGAATGGGCCGTAAGTGTCTGCCCCTGTTGCCAACCGGGACCCTGAGCTGTTAAGTCGTGTGGTTGGTGCAGCAACACTCTATGTTCCTCAGTCCGACCTGAGAAAGAATGGAAACAGGTGAGATGGAGAACTGCTGGCTCTCTTGTCTTCTGCATCTTAGTGCTAACCAGCAAACCTGCGATTCTCGAAAGAATCGCAAATCCAAGAATGGCAATCACTTTCTGTTTCCTCTGATATATGGAGGGAAGAAAAATCATGGAGGGTGGGTGCGTCCTGGGAAAGTTTTTATTTAATTAAATAAATATATTTGTACTAAAGCTGTTTCTTTTTGGAGCCGTGACTCCTTTGGTTCTGGTGTTTCAGAAGCCTTCGTTCATTGTTTTTATCCATGCGGTCTTGTTTTTGTTTTTCTATGGCTGTGTTGTTAGCTAGAAGTCGTTTGCTGGCGGCGGCGGATTCGCGTGCTGAAGTGACCATGGCGGCGGATCCGGGCTTGGAGGGCTACATTACTAAACGAAGGTGGTATATGCGGTGGTGTGCGTGGTCGCGTTCGGGCGGCGGATGTACTGTGTGCGGCTTGCTTGTGGCCTCTGGCATCTGTGCATATATACAACCTGGTGTGCACGCTTTACCTCAGGTTTAGTTTACAGGTTGTGTTGTGTTGTTTGGGCGCCATCTACTGACTCTGAGAAGCCGCTGGGTTTGACTCTGGGGCGCTGAGGTGCTGCGCGCGTGCGCCTTCGGTGCGTCTGGCATCCGTGCATATATACAACCTTCGTTTAGTAATATAGATAAGGATCCATTATAAAGAGAGAGCATGCAGCTGCTTATGACTAAAATAAGGAATTAAGGGTGGGAAATCTTAACAAGCCAGACCACTAAAATGCAGCAGAAAAATGTTGCTTGACCAATCAGCGCTTCAACAGCTGTCATTAACTGCACTGGAACAAAAACTCTGCAGCCCTCCAGGACGGACGTTGCTTAACCCCACTTTACACCACTCCAGCTGACGCTTGGCATTGCGCACGGTGATCTTGGCTGTGGACCAGAGACGTGCGGTCAGGTGAGGCGTCATCATGAAAAGTAAAAAAAAAATAATAATGATAACATAAAATAAATGTGTCCACTGGTCTGTGCTATAAATTTGTTTTCTGTATGATTCCAACAATTTTGATCATTTTATAGTCAAAATTGCTGAACTGGCGTATTTCCTGCTCAGAGAGAAAGTGAGGTGCGCCTCCCCTCACCTCGGACTGCGCTCTCCTCACACACGGGATTGATGTATGTGAGTGGCGCGCGCCTGTCACTGTCTCTCTGTATGTCGCCAATATAAGGTGTGCAGACACGTTTATTATACACCCTGACTTTCTAATATCTTTAATGAATGTGTGTGACATATTTAGTCTTGCTGATCAGACATAAAACCGCAGTGAAAAGGCACAGGGTGAGGCAGACAGTAGCGTGCCGCCCTGAAGGTGGCGCATGTGAGCTCAACAGGTGCTCGTGGCTGCTGCTCTTCTACACAGACGCTTGGCGCCGATAAGTTAGTGATATCAGAAAGTCAAGTGCACTGCAGCAGTCCATTTATTTTTATTTTTTGTTCCAACTGAATGGCAAAATGGAAGATTACATATCCAAGCTTAAAAATTTCTCGAAACGTGACTCTCAGTCTAAACAGGAGGTGATAAATGATGGAAGACCAACACCGGAGCTAAAAGGTTTGCTTCAAACTATTCTTTTGTTATTCTTGTTATCCTTTTGTTGAACAGTCCGCATTAAATTTGATTACAACATCTGAATTAAAAGCTTTTCAAAATAAATAAATATTTCGATTAAGGTCAAAATTGAAATCCGTTTTTATGTACTTTCATTTGTATTGAATGAGTATGAATTGTGGAATTGCAACAGTAAACTGAGAACACATGGAGGGTGAGGAGCAAATGCGCTCTCTCCTGCCGCTATAAATGTGACGTTCTTTCTTATCCAAATGTGTATACCTCACCTCTGTGTGTAACGAATGCTGATGAGATATGAAACTTAACCAGTAGTCAGTGTGCATGCTAGCTGCCATTTGAATAGTGAATACGCGACTATTTAGGGTTCATATATTTGCATATCTGACTTTGAAGGAGTTGGTGCCTCACCAGCCATAAACCGCACCGCAAGTCACTGCCATAGAGATGCCCGTTTCATGAATCCCCAGGTTCACAATTCGTCTGCTGATGCTGCTTCCAGAACTCGTGTCATGAGTGATGCCACAGAATGGAGTCCTTTGTTACGCGCTTCAGCACTTGGCGGCCCCACTCTGTGAGTTTTCATGTTCTTCCACTTGACGGCTGAGCTGCTGTTGCTCCTCGACGCTTCACAATAATGGCACTTACAGGTGACCAGGGCAGATCAATTGGAGCAGAAATTTCATGGCAAATGGGGTATAGTATGGCAGTAGACTTCCAATACAACTCGGAGTCCTGCCACATGCAAAAGTTCGCTGACGACACTGCTGGGCTGCATCAGGAGTGGGCAGGAGGAGGAGTATAGGAACCTAATCAAGGACTTTGTTAAATAGTGCAACTCAAACCACCTACACCTGAACACCAGCAAAACCAAGGAGCTGATGGTGGATTTTAGGAGGGCCAGACCCCTCATGGACCCCGTGATCATCAGAGGTGACTGTGTGCAGAGGGTGCAGACCTACAAATACCTGGGAGTGCAGCTGGATGATAAACTGGAGTGGACTGCCAATACTGATGCTCTGTGTAAGAGAGGACAGAGCCGACTATACTTCCTTAGAAGGCTGGCGTCCTTCAACATCTGCAATAAGATGCTGCAGATGTTCTATCAGACGGTTGTGGCGAGTGCCCTCTTCTACGCGGTGGTGTGCTGGGGAGGCAACATAAAGAAGAGGGACGCCTCACGCCTGGACAAACTGGTGAAGAAGGCAAACTCTATTGTTGGCATGGAGCTGGACAGTCTGACATCTGTGGCAGAGCGATGGGCGCTGAGCAGACTCCTGTCAATCATGGAGAATCCACTGCATCCACTGAACAGGATCATCTCCAGACAGAGGAGCAGCTTCAGCGACAGACTGCTGTCACCGTCCTGCTCCACTGACAGACTGAGGAGATCGTTCCTCCCCCACACCCGGGGGGGTAAACGTTAACATTATATTAAGTTATTGTCTGTTATACCTGCATTATTATCACTCTTTAATTTAATATTGTTATTATCAGTATGCTGCTGCTGGAGTATGGGAATTTCCCCTTGAGATTATAAAGTATCTATCTATCTATCTATCTATCTTATAGTGCCTTTCATATCTATCTATCTATCAATCATTATATAGTGCCATTCACATATCTACTGCGGTGGGTTGGCACCCTGCCCGGGATTGGTTCCTGCCTTGTGCCCTGTGTTGGCTGGGATTGCCTCCAGCGGACCCCCGTGACCCTGTGTTCGGATTCAGCGGGTTGGAAAATGGATGGATGGATTCACATCTATCTATCTATCTATCTATCTATCTATTATATAGTGCCATTCACATATCTATGTATCATTATATAGTGCCATTCACATATCTATCTATCTATCAAACATTATATAGTGCCATTCACATATCTGTCTATCTGTCTATCTATCTATCAATCATTATATAGTGCCATTCACATATCTATCTATCAATCATTATATAGTGCCATTCACATATCTATCTATCTTTCTATCTATCTATCTATCAATCATTATATAGTGCCATTCACATATCTATCTATCTATCTATCTATCTATCTATCTATCTATCTATCTATCTATCTATCAGTGCCACGTTTAATGTCACCGAGCTTTCCAGGGCGACGTGTTCTACCACCAGTCGAGATGGCACAGCCATGTGCTGATTGAGCAATGAAGCCCCTGAGCTCAGTCATTTGGAGGGGCGTACACAGACGTTTGGCCGTCGAGTGTCCCTTCTCACACTGCACTTGTCTCTTTCTCTCTCCGTCTCGGTGTCTAAGAAGATCCTCAGTTAGAAAGCCCTGACTGGACTGGTGCAGAGTCCTGTTGTCTGTGTTGTCAGGCCTGCTTGTGCTCCCTGCAGTGGTTGATGCTAAAATGGACGCGCCTGTCAACATCCCCTAAAAACATCTCTATAGGATGAGAAAGGAAAAAAAAAGAGGGCGCCCCACCACATAGCCCCCCATCAGTCGCCAGAAGGCCAAAACCAAAGGTCATGTACAAGCCAGCGCCTCTCTGCTAGCCGGGCGTTGGGATTGAGTTATCAAATGAGGAGTGCAGGGGGTCTTTTCTGTATGCCGCAATCCGACTTCTACTGCAGACCTGAGAACAAAATCAATACTGGCTCCTTGATGCAGTTTTTCATTTCATTAGTTTCCACAGAGGCCTGGTCACAAACATGCCGTCCACATGCCATCCATTAGCAGGTCAATTAAAATCATAACCCCCCCCACCCCCCCCCCCCCCCCCTTTTAATATACACATATTTATCTTGTTACAAGCCAATTTGCAGCCTTCCATTATGCTATCTGACTGGGTAGCATTATAGAAAACAAACAGAGCACTCAATTACTATACCAACCCCCCCCCCCCCCCCCCCCCCCCATGCCCCAGTCTGTTTTTGGTGGGGGGCAGGTAAAGAGAGATCAGCAAACAAAGCCCGCTTTCTCCAAAACCGGAGCAGGGGGCACGTGGTAGTGATTATGGCATAGCAGCGTCATGTCTCCGAGTGTCCTGAGTGAGGCTCCTTCGGCCCCAGAGGTTAAATCCCAGCTGATGTGGCGTCCTGAATGGAGCTGAATAATCGACACCTGTAGAGCGTCCACACTTTACTTCACATCTGTCTAATTAATATGCATCTCCATCTAATTACATAATCAAAACAGAATGATGTGCTATTTCACTGAATGTATTGTGTGATGAGATGAATGACACAGCTAAGTGCACAGTCGATCAGGACTAAGAAAAATATGAAGTGTGCTCAGGTGGATCAGTGCCATTAAAAAACACTACCAGTAAGACAAAGTGGAGGGACAGCACATGTATGGATTGTGGTTACACAACACTGGGAATTATATATATAAAAAATAAACTAAATGGATGGACTGCTGTCCCAACTAAGAACAATGGTGGACACTGACCAGGCCAGGAGGCCACTATAGGAAAACAGTTTACTTGGGTGGGCATTCCAATCAAGGTGAGGAAATAATGGATGAACTGGGGAATGTGCCCCATAAAGAACAGCCAGTGCCCCAGTACGTTAGGTGGAACTGTGTTCCTGGGAGACCTCCAGTTGGAACACCTGCATGGATACTTGGGACATGTAGTTCAGGAACACAGCCTTGTTGGGTTTCCTATGGGGGCAACTATCAGAAAAAAGAAAAGAAAAAAAAACTTCTGGGAGCTTCAATCTGGGTGGGAAAATATAAAAAAAGGGCCATCCTGCCAGTCTCTGAAAGTCAGAGTCAGAAGGAAGGAGGCAACACCTGCTGGAGGAATGAAAGAGGAGGGAATATAGATAGATAGATAGATAGATAGATAGATAGATAGATAGATAGATAGATAGATAGATAGATAGATAGAACAGTCGTAGACTACTAAGCACTGTTGTAAGTCGCTCTGGATAAGAGTGTCTGCTAAATGTTGTAAATGTAAATGTAAATGTAGATAGATAGCTAGATATGAAAGGCACTATATAATAGATAAATAGATAGATAGATGGGCGGCACGGTGGCGCAGTGGGTAGCGCTGCTGCCTCGCAGTTGGGCGATCTGGGGACCTGGGTTTGATTCCCGGGTCCTCCCTGCGTGGAGTTTGCATGTTCTCCCCGTGTCTGCGTGGGTTTCCTCTGGGCGCTCCGGTTTCCTCCCACATTCCAAAAAGACATGCAGGTTAGGTGGATTGGCGATTCTAAATTGGCCCTAGTGTGTGCTTGGTGTGTGGGTGTGTTTGTGTGTGTCCTGTGGTGGGTTGGCACCCTGCCCAGGATTGGTTCCCTGCCTTGTGCCCTGTGTTGGCTGGGATTGGCTCCAGCAGACCCCCGTGACCCTGTGTTCGGATTCAGCGGGTTGGACAATGGATGGATGGATGGATGGATAGATAGATAGATAGATAGATAGATAGATAGATAGATAGATAGATAGATAGATAGATAGATAGATAGATAGATAGATAGATAGATATGAAAGGTGCTCACTGTGAAGTGTGCTATATAACACCACAAGGTTGAGGGTTCATTTCCCACCACTTTTGTACATATACAGTGCTTTACTGTGGACATGTTGTATTTCATATTCTTATATACAGTATATTCATAGCAATCGTAGTCTGAATCTCGATCTGATTGTATGGGTGGGTACCTACCAGGTAACGCATGTGGTTGGTCTGCAAGTCGGCAAATGTCCACCACAGGGCCCTCTCAGTCGCGAGAAGCAGAAACACAATCTGATCGTATGGGGTGCAGTGAGTGTGTACGCCTGATGAGCCCAAATAAGGGCAAAACACGTGTCGCATACTCTTTGCAATAATTGACAGTAAAACTATATAACATTCTATGATCTGCTTCTCGCGACTGAGAAGGCATGGCGGACGTTTGCCGACTTGCAGACCAACCACATGGGTTACCTGGTAGGTATATATATATATATATATATATATATATATATATATATATATATATATATATATATACAGTATATATATATACACACATATTATAATAAAAAAATCTTGGGAAGAGAGATGAGACATGACTTTCTCAGAAAGACACTTTCACGTCCCATGAGACGAGACTTTGTGCCAAGAAATTTAACCTCCCGGGGGTGAAACAAAAAGTGAAAAGAGATTGAATATATTGTTCGGATTTAAACTTTAAGTCGGAGACTTGTCCATCCATCCATCCATTATCCAACCCGCTGAATCCGAACACAGGGTCACGGGGGTCTGCTGGAGCCAATCCCAGCCAACACAGGGCACAAGGCAGGAACCAATCCCGGGCAGGGTGCCAACCCACCGTAGGACACACACAAACACACCCACACACCAAGCACACACTTGGGCCAATTTAGAATCGCCAATCCACCTAACCTGTATGTCTTTGGACTGTGGGAGGAAACCCACGCAGACACGGGGAGAACATGCAAACTCCACGCAGGGAGGACCCGGGAAGCGAACCCGGGTCTTCGGAGACTTGTAGATTGTCAAATTCCTGTTGTCATCAGGGAGATGTAGTGTTTCTTCCCAATGAAGAGGCGTATCCACGAGAATTAAAAGATTTGTTATTTGGTGAAAGTGAAGTCCACGTACGCGAGTGGCAGAGACGCGGATTGGCTGGCGCTAGCGCAGGCTGGGGCGGTTGGCAAGCAAAGTGAGCAGGGGGTAAGCCCTGTAGTAGATATAAACAAACAATTATTCACTGACTTGTGGTTATGGTCTTAGGAAAGTGCAGCCCCCAGTCCAGTTGTAGATCACAAGGTTGCAGCTTCAGTTCCCACCACTAACATAATAAGCAAAGTTGAGGAAGTGACTGTCATCTGTCAGACAGTTCGTTGTATTGTCCTTATAATGTGCCTGACCCTGGACGTGCTGTATAATATTTAAAGGAATAATTCACATAGTTGTGCCCCCCAGACCAGTTGCAGATCACAAGGTCGCTGGTTCCTTTTTCATGTCCTGTTCTTGTCCCGTTGATGTCACTCACATTTGTTAAATACAGTTTGAACAGCTACTAAGAAACAAGGCTCATTGAAAGTCGCTATACAACATGCTATCATATAAAATGATTTGCGGTTATTCTCTCCAGCAAAAGAAATCCATAAAACAAATGTTCGGTTGTAGTTGATTGCACGAGAAGAAAATGTCGCAGTAGACATCAAAGACTAAGTCTACTCCGTTATAATTCGGTACGCGATACTTTCATATTCCTACAGGTGAGATTTTGGATTAGCCACATTATGACACTTCTTTGGTTTTATTTGAGCTCCGGTCATACTATTACCCACCTCTAAATTATTTGTTTATTTTTGTTATATAGCGCCTTTCACAATGCTATCTTTGAGTGTTTTGTAAAGCAAAAATGAAGGCAAGCAAGGCGTCGCAAGTACATCAGAGTATAAAGAGACAAGCCAGGGCTGTGGTCAGATAATTGATGTCTGCATCCTATTAGCGGACAGAAGACGATTTATTAAGGAGCCTTTCAGTAAATCGCGCAGTTCGTTTGTCTTGCTACACCACATTTAAAAAGGATTATCCGGAAACTGATGGGCAGTTAATCAGCCTGGCGGCCACCCTGGTCATCACTACGGGGAAATTACAGATGGCTACAATTTGTGTGACACTAAAAGCAAACAGCTGCTGCCCCTCAGGGGTCAAGCAGGGACATGGGAACAGTAGGACACGTCCCGTTCCCCAGCCCCTCACACCCCTGCACGCCATCTCAGAAAGAAGATGTACTGTATAGTTTTCAAAACTGAATGTCAGCAAAGAGCGCCGAGATACTATCATCTCATTCCACTGGGATTTGGAGTCGTCTTATAAATGGGCCCATTGTGAGTCTCGTTGACGGCTACTGCGTCCTGTTCTCAGCACTTTAGCGAAGCCCGATCGAGCTCTATGTTGTTACGAAGGGCGATATATCAAATAAAGACAGGTCTGTTGAGTCACTCGGTAACAGTCCTCCTATATGAAAGTCATGTCATTTTGTAACCCGCTTAGTCCAGACCCGGGACGCGTCGGAGGAGGGAGCCAATCCCAGTTAACATCGTGCGCAAAGGCAGGAACAAACCCTGGACGGGGCGCCATATGCGAAACTCACAGTAGACTGCAAATAAGTGCATCTAATTTCATTGAGGCATGTAAACAGTGGCATCAAGATTAATTGTGGTCCGATGAGTTCATATCTCCTGAGAGCATTCCAAAGCCACTGACTTGGCATCTTCCCCAGGAAGAAGGAAAAGGATTTTGCCTTAAATTCGCGTATATGCGGCTTTTGCCTTGTAAAGTGTTTTGTCAAGGTGCGGTAAGGTGGCGCAGGGGTAGCTTCGTACCTTAAGGATATGGACTCATTTCTCTCAGCCGGTGGGTTCTCATCATGTTAGCGGGCGTTCCCTGACGAGCACATCCCAAAGACGGGCGATGTTCGAGGGGTTGGTTCTGTGCGTTAGCCCGGGGTTGCTACATTTCCTGTTCCCGATGCTGCTGCAATGGGCTCCTCGCGACTCGAACAAAGAGAGATCGGGTTTAGATGATGACTCTTCCACATCAAACGGAAGGAGGTGATTCTGTTTATCGTTTTCTAATTTTTCACACAGTGGTAATAGCTGATTAGGGCGAGGCGGTGCGAAAAACCACACGGTAACGCAGATTCAGTGAAAGATTAAAGTATGGGTAGTCTTAAAAATAAAAATTCGGATGGATGATTACAGCCTGAGCCGGGCAATCCGTTAGGTGCGCTGGTTATGAAAGGGACGCGCGCTTCGTAAAGTCCACGTGACGATAAACGGTATTTATTTTCTTAAAGAACAAAAGAGCACAAAGAAGGTTTTGTGATGTAGAATGGGTGACAAGTTTGCCGGTGTATCAAAAAAAAAAAATAATCAGCTTCCAGAAGCACACAGAATCCACGGCATTGCGAAGAAAAAGAAAACACAATTTGATAAAAGTAACGGACTGTTCTTAACAACCGTAAAAATGCGTCGGGCTCCATTGAATCACAGAGTAACAAAAGGGGGCGGGGCTTTATGCAAATATAATCTCAATATACAATATATAATATAGCAGAGTTTTGTACATAACAATGGTTTATTTTATGTTAAATCATATGGAGGAGTATTTCAGACAAAATACGCAAATAAATAGAAGTATTATGAAATTTAACAATAAATAAAGAAAAAAAGCATGAAATGTGAGCATGAATAAATACATGTGTCACGAAATATGTTTTTGTTACTTATTTTGTTCGTAAAATTCCTTTAAGCACAATGTGAAATACGTCTCGAATTTAAAACTGTCACCTTCACTCGTCAAAGCTGAGAGGGCGGGCACTAGCGAATGCTGCATTTTAATTGGTGAATCGTCGGTACACCAGAGTTAAACCTTCAAATGCCACATTTACAGCAGATACTTCAGGTGCATGTGGGTATGACGTTAACCTGCATCCAGGGTACCAAGCAGGTCCTCGGATTTACAGGAAAAACTTGGGAGTTGGTGGCAGGCTTGGCACTCCGACCACCTTAAAAAAAACTTACACTGTTCCAGTGTGGTGCTGAAGTGCTTCGTCGTGTGGTGGGTGTTGCAACCATAGACACAGAATTACTAGACGCCTCATGACCAGCAGCATCGTACGTCAACGTCGCCGCCATATTGCGAGTGGCACTGCTGTGGAGTGAAGTAATTGATAAAGACGCCTCACGCATGTGCTGCTTGGGATTGTACAAACCGCTGTACGCTCCAAACCAGATCACAGGGATTACATTTCATAGGTAAAGCTGAACAATTGTTTTGGTTATATTTGGCCATTAGAAAATCCTGTTTTATAATCTTAACTTTAGCTACGCCAGGCTAAGCTAGCAAAGCTATGCATTTATGTGCTCAAGTGAGCCTCCAAACAACATTTTGGCTAAACGTATTAGTCACTAACTATGTAGATCGTTGTTAGCTGTTAACGTTTCTCAAACTTTGAAAGTTTCCCAAAGAAATCCCCCTCAGGAAGCAGTGGGAGGTCAGGTAGCCCTTAGACAGGATTTTGAGAAAGCTGTCCTGTGATGTGTGCCGTGCTAGTTTGGTAACAGGTGCTGCACCGGCGTCATATGATCAAAGCTACCACTCACTCACATTAAAAAACAAAGGAGGTCTGATGATTCCTTCTGAGGGTCCAGTCAAGGTGGTCAAAGTAGCTGAGCGTGTTATCCGACAGTCGACATTAGGACAAGCTGTCAGTGGATCTTTGATCAGTCAGTTTGTTCGGGCTGAGATTGGTTCAGATGATGTGTTTTTTCTCAAGGAGCACATCGAGGAAACACAGTTTGAAATTGACAACCATCATTTTATGCTCATGTCTTTAGTTATGTTTGTCTTCCACAAACTAAGGCTGCACCATATTGCCAGACTGAATACTCTCAAATTACAGAGTGGCAACACACGGAAAAAGTAAGACAGTTCTGTTTCATGGATTTTAGATCCTATCCTGTATATATTGACGTAAACACATTGTGTGTGTGTGTGTGAGAGATTGAGAGAGGAATGAATGAAATGTTTTCAGAAATTATTAAGCCAATTTGTATACAATAAAAGTGTTTATTTTTGTCATTGAGTGTATCATTTCACTTTTAAAAGAAAGACAAACAAAGGTAACTGGCAGAAGATAAGATAAAAGCAGAAGTTGGTCCAGGAGGGAAACCGGCAACCCTGGGTGTTCCCCCGGGATGGAATCTGAAAACTGTTTGCTTATGCACATATCCCATTGCAACTATTGTTTCTTTCCGTTATTTATTATAAACATTGCTCTTCTATTTTCCTTTGTGGAATCGTCGCGGGGTGATTGCCACTTCTTGTGTTGTTAGCACCTGCAGTCCTTATTTTTTTTATAAGCACGCTGTCAGCACTGCACATAATGGCAGGAAAGTGGCGGCGAAACTGAACTGAGAGAAAAGGAAGCGGGGGACGCGCCTGTTTAGTAGTAAATGAGCACGGAGCCTAACACTTTATGTATCTTTTATTTATTTATTGTCATTATCATTGTATCTGCCTTTCTAATTATGAGGTCTGTCCCCGTAATTATTCAGTGTGCAGAAAAAGAAGAGAATTTTAACCTTCAGTTAATTCATTATTAATTTTGCCTTTAGCAATGCCGGTAACTAATCCAGTGATTCAGTAAGACCCCACTTTATTTTCCTTACCATTTCTCAGTACAGGGTGGTCTCCAGCCATTAGACTTATATCAAGATAACTGAAGCCAATTTGTTTTAAGAAACAGAATAATACAATTGATTGATAAACACAAGGGTTACAGAAATACAATAAGTGCAATGGGAGGTCTGAAAATCGAGAATACGTCTTATGAGAAGAACTTAGAAGTCATAGAGAACTTGACACGATCAACTGCCAGGCAGTGTGCAGAAGGCATTAAGATGGCTCACAGAATGTCAGGTTATATAGTGCCTTGACGTGTGGAGTACAAGTAACAGGAGGTTCTACTCAAGCTTTATAATACACTGGTGAGACCTTATCTGGAGTCCTGGGTGTAGTTCTAGACTTCTCTAGCGCCTTCAACACCATCCAACCTTGGATCCTTAGGGACAAGCTGACAGAGATAGGAGTAGATTCATACCTGGTGGCATGGATCATGGACTGTCTTACAGACAGACCTCAGTATGTGCATCTCGGGGACTGCAGGTCTGACATTGTGGTCAGCAACACAGGAGAGCCTCAGGGGACTGTGCTTTCTCTGGTCCAGTTCAGCCTATATACATCAGACTTCCAATACAACTCAGAGTCCTGCCACTTGCAAAAGTTCACTGACGACACTGCGATTGTGGGCTGCATCAGGAGTGGGCAAGAGGAGGAGTATAGGAACCTCATCAAGGACTTTGTTAAATGGTGCGACTCAAACCACCTACAACTGAACACCAGCAAAACCAAGAAGCTGGTGGTGGATTTTAGGAGGCCCAGACCCCTCATGGACCCCGTGATCATCAGAGGTGACTATGTGCAGAGGGTACAGACCTATAAATACCTGGGAGTGCAGCTGGATGATAAATTGGACTGGACTGCCAATACTGATGCTCTGTGCAAGAGAGGACAGAGCCGACTATACTTTCTTAGAAGGCTGGCGTCCTTCAACATCTGCAATAAGATGCTGCAGATGTTCTATCAGACAGTTTTGGCGAGTGCCCTCTTCTACGCGGTGGTGTGCTGGGGAGGCAGCATAAAGAAGAAGGACGCCTCACGCCTGGACAAACTGGTGAGGAAGGCAGGCTCTATTGTAGGCATGGAGCTGGACAGTTTAACATCTGTGGCAGAGTGACGGGCGCTGAGCAGACTCCTGTCAATCATGGAGAATCCACTGAAGAGGATCATCTCCAGACAGAGGAGCAGCTTCAGCGACAGACTGCTGTCACCGTCCTGCTCCACTGACAGACTGAGGAGATCGTTCCTCCACTACACTATGCGACTCTTCAGTTCCACCCGGAACAGTTATTGTCTGTTATACCTGCATTGTTATCACTCTTTAATTTAATATTTTCTTTATCGGTATGCTGCTGCTGGAGTATGTGAATTTCCTCTTGGGGATTAATAAAGTATCTATCTATTATATAGTGTCTTTCATATCTATCTATTATATAGTGTCTTTCATATCTATCTATTATATAGTGCCATTCACGTGTTTATCTATCTATCTATCTATCTACTGTATCTAACAAAGAGTCCAGAGAAGAGCGACGACGCTGATTCAGGTGTACAGGGGATGAGTTAGGAGGAAAGATGAAAAGAGCTGAGCCTTTACAGTTTTAGCAAAAGAAGATGAAGAAGAGACCTGACTGAAGTGTTTAAAATGATGAAGGGAATTAGTCCAGTGAGTCGAGTCTGTTTTTTTAAAATGAGTTCATCAATTACATGGGGACGCAGATGGAAACTTAAGGGGAAATTTTGCACAAATATTAGGAAGTTTTTCTTTACACATGAGAACCACAGACACTTGGAATAAGTGATCAAGTAGTGTGGTAGACAGTGAGACTTTAGGGACTTTCAAAACTCGACTTGATGTTATTTTGGAAGAAGTAAGTGGAGAGGACTGGCGAGCTTTGTTGGACTGAATGTCCTGTTCTCGTCTGATTGTTCTAACGTTCTAATGCATGAAGATGGCACAGCAGGCAGACAAACACGTAGCACAGAAGAGGCCGGCTGTTTGCTGCCCATTCCAAGTTCTAATTTCACTTTCACACTGCTATCCGGTGTTTCTGCACGGCTCTTGCTCCTCTGGGTTCAAGTGAAGGGTTCTCCTTGTGTCGCCGTCTCTTTATTTGGGATGTTCTGTACTTTTCTCAGTTGGGCTTTTTGCCCAGCTTTATAGGGGAAAGTGTTCCTCTTTCTGGCACGAAACTGTGAACGCTGAAGTTCACTTCTTGAGGATCACGGCTGCTTCTCAGTCTTCTCGGTCACTGGCACAAAGCTTGACCTGGCAGAGTGGATCGCAGCTTTCACATCCTCAGAGAGAGTGCGTGTGGCTCACCAGCTCTGTAATAAGGTGGGCACCCGGTAAGGGACACACCACCACCATACTAGTTTCCTGGGTTGGAAATCCACGTTGTCCGTGTGTAGAGGTGCACATTCTCCATGGTTCTCCACTCTAATAGATGATGGTTCTTTAATGGGCTGTGTGGTTCTTTGTAGACCCGAACAAAGGACAATTTCATTCAGTGAAGGGTTCTCTGCACATGAAGTTGGTTCTTTGAGCTTTGAAAATGTTCCTAATATGCCAATAAAACCAAACTCTTTAACGCCCAGCAGGCAACCAAGGAGGATACAACAAGATCAAGAAGTCCTGAACTTGGCCCATACGATTGAATGTAGCGAGAGTCCTGTTAAAATCAGGAACCCATTAGGATTTCACAAATCATCTACTCATGGGCATTAATGGAGCCTGTCAATGGAACTAAATAAACAAAGGCTCCTTCTGGCACCTTCACGTGGATGGCTCCCCTATGGCATCACTCAGAAGAACCGCTTTGGCACCTTTCTTTGATTATGGTGAAATGCCTCCACCTTCGTACAATGTGATTCTGTCTGTCGATCAGAGATTTACTTTGAGAGCTCATCATTTCATAAATCATCATTAGACCTCGGAGAGATGAAGGGATTTGGGTTCGCCGCATGTGTCAGTGGTACAGCGGACTAAATGTACAACATTGGGATTTGAAATTCCGTCTTTCTGTACTAATCGCCATTACAAGAGGCATGCGTTCCAGGAACATAAATGACTTGTTAGAGTTCAAACAGTCAAGTCTGAGGTAATAATGTCATCTGTGACCTTGTGGTTTGATACCACACCCGGGGTAGTGAACTGAACTGGAGCTCAGCGTGCGCAGGACGACTTAACGGAGTTGGCTGGATTTCTGAACACGAGCTTTTGTTTTGTAGTAAAGGACATCCTTCCATGATTCAGCACAGCCCATCTTTCTCCATATTTGTGGTCTGCAGCAGCTCAGTTTTCATTAATCATATAAAGTCAATAAAGAACAGCAGACACTATTCTTCATTTCGCTTGTTGACAGGATGGACGGCATGCTGATCGCACTCTGTGAATGCTTTGTGTATCGAAAACGTCTTCAAGATTCACAATACAATGTTTGTACGAAGTAAATAGCCCATCTCAGCATCGGCTGCAAGGCGATCACCTGTCCTGGACGGCACACTCAAATCTCACATTTATAGTCCGTGGGGGCAAGGAGGTGTGTGACCATTCACTTCAAATTTCCCTTGCTCAGCTTCCCTTAAAAGTTTTAGGGGCGGGGTTTGTGATGTTATTGGAGGCGGGGCTTGTGATTTCATCAGGGGTAGGGATTGTGATTTCATCGGGGGCGTGGCTTGTGATAAAGCGTCTTCGGATGCAAAGTCACGGCTGCTGCTCAGACTGGATACAACACTTTGTTCAAGTTTCCCCATCGAACTATCACACTTATATGGAATTCCTTAATAATAAGAGCTCACTGCATGCCTGACATACTATGGATTAATTTTCAACACATTATGTAAGATGTTCTGTAGTACTAGGGTGCTGTACCGTGTTAGCCATTATGAATGTAGAGAAAAGCCAAGCAAAATGACACCTTTTATTGGCTAACTAGAAAGATTACAATATGCAAGCTTTCGAGGCAACTCAGGCCCCTTCTTCAGGCAAGATGTAATCCATCTTGCCTGAAGAAGGGGCCTGAGTTGCCTCGAAAGCTTGCATATTGTAATCTTTCTAGTTAGCCAATAAAAGGTGTAATTTTGCTTGGCTTTTCTCTGTAAGATGTTCTGAAATCCATCCATTATCCTACCCGCTATATCCTAACTACAGGGTCACGGGGGTCTGCTGGAGCTAATCCCAGCCAGCACAGGGCACAAGGCAGGAAATAAACCCGGGCAGGGCGCCAGCCCACTGCAGGGCACACACACACACCAAAACTCAAAGTGCTTTACAAGATGAAGAAAGGAAAGTTTATAAAAAAAAAATAAAAAATAAGATTAGTCAATATTAAATAACAAAGAATAAAGAATAAAGTAGGGTGGGATGGCCGGGGGAGAAGAAACAAAAACAAAAAAATCTGCAGGGGTTCCAAGGCCACAGGACCACCCAGCCCCCACTGTTAAGATGGCCCTGCTGAATGCCTGTTGGATGTAAACTGAGTGGTGCAGTGGTAGCGCTGCTGGGAGATTGTGCCAGCTCACCGCAGGGCACACACACACACACACACACTATGGACAATTTAGGATCGCCAATGCACCTAACCTGCATGTCTTTGGACTGTGGGAGGAAACCCACGCAGACACGGGGAGAACATGCAAACTCCACGCAGGGAGGACAAAGGAAGTGAACCGCTGTGCCACTGTGCCACCCATGTTCTGAATTGACACGATGAATTACACCTAGTAACAAGCAGTCAGTCAGTCATTTTCTAACCTCCTTAGGGGTTTGCTGAAGCCTGTCCCAGCTAACATATGGCAGAAGGCAGGAACAAACCCTGGACAGGGCACCAGTAACAAGTACTGGACAATTTTACATCAGTTTTTCCTCGTTCCCAGATATCTTTAAATAGGTTGGTAGCACTGCTGCCTCACAGTTAGGAGACCTGGGTTCGCTTCCCGGGTCTTCCCTGCGTGGAGTTTGCATGTTCTCCCCGTGTCTGCGTGGGTTTCCTCCCACAGTCCAAAGACATGCAGGTTAGGTGGATTGGCAATTCTCAATTGGCCCTAATGTGTGCTGGGTGTGTTTGTGTGTGTCCTGCGGTGGGTTGGCACCCTGCCCGGGACTGGTTCCTGCCTTGTGCCCTGTGTTGGCTGGGATTGGCTCCAGCAGACCCCCGTGACCCTGTGTTTGGATTCAGTGGGTTGGAAAATGGATGGATATATGGTTCCTATACAGTGCCGGTCAAAGTCCATTTGGAAACGTAGTTGGGGTGAACAGACGTTGCTCCTTGTTGTCCGTAACATGTAGTCGGCAGGAGTGGACTGGCCATTAGGGCAACGCCCAGCGTGCCACGGACTCTGGTCTGGTCATGAGCAGACCGTTTCATGAAATAAATTTTATGTACTAGTTTCTGTTTGACATTAAAATTCATTTTCTAAACTACTAAACATTATCCGTCCGGTACTGTCCCATATAATATACCTTATTACGTCATCAAGTTGTTTTAGTTGTCAGTACACAACATTGCAGCGAAACATTTGGTCAAAACTGCCTTTTGCAGATTTCTGTTTCGATACCGCTATATTTCGGTTAGCATATACATTACTGCAATTTATTTTATCTCATATCTAGTATTTAAATTCTGCGGTACTAATAATTAGGTTAGATTATGTATTATGCATCTTATTGTTCTCTGGTCGTCGGCGTGAGCGATAATTAGTGGTTTTCAGCTGCGATTATTAGTATGATGAAATAAAGTTATAAAGCACAGGATAGGAATTTTTCATATTAGGACGGAACATTTATATTTTATCGTTAAGTTAATGGAACAATTCAATCATTTGAGGTTTTCATTATAACCTTGGTTGTCATTTATTCCATTGTAAATTTGCAGTTTGATTATCGAGTTGAAAATAATTGTTTCATACCTGTAATCACTTACTTTGCTTTAGGCCGCCTAACCACCATAGATATATTATTTGGCATTGAATTAAGTAATGTTCTATTAACAGCGTATGTTAAGAAAATGACAATGAATAATGGGCCGAGTGGGTCAACCTCGTCACCTCACTCGTTGAAGGATGCCCTTCGTTTTTGAGACCCAGTCTGCTCCTGGTAGTCGGTTTTATTAAACCCTGACGACGTCAGTGTCCGAAGCGCACGCCCCTCCAGTAGCACAAACGGCGCCCCCCTTTGTACCGAGGACTTTAAGTTGCGCGCGCTGCCATAAGCAGCACCTAGCGGGTAAAAGGTCCCCTTTGGTGTCCAGAGCCCGCCCGCCTCAACTTTCATAAATGGAGTCCCTCAAATGACGGCACCCTATATATAGGCAGCCTGACCGACTCTTTTCCAATACATTTTAAGATATCGGCACATTTTGAGATGTTACAGTATGTCAGAATAACCGCGTGCGTATGGTGAGACATTTCAGATTTACCTTGCATGTATTGTAAGATATCCGAAATTCATTTCAAGGTAACTCCAAACGACTTCTTGTAAAATTTCCTGTTCTTTCAATCGGACTTCCTGTCTATTTTAAGAGATCATGAAAAGAATCCGAGATATCGCGAAATGAGCAAGAAGTTATTTTGAGGTATCTTTACAAGCATTTCAGAGATCGGAAAATGCACAGGAAGCTTTTATAAGATGTCAGGAAAGGAATTTGAGATATGATATGAATAGATCTAAAAAAAAAAAACCATTTAAGACATATTGAGCTTCACTATTGTCTGTACGGAGCCCCAGAGGGGACATGGTGTGTTTCTCTTCTAGGAATTAATCTGGTGCGCACCAACCATTTAAGATATTTCAAATACAGTTCAGGAGTGATTTGTGACAGGCGGGTACCAGCAACAGTGAAAGGGACGGCAGTGAGCCCAGCTGTGTTATATGGGTTAGAGACGGGGGCACTGACTAAAAAACAGGAGACAGAGCTGGAGGTAGCAGAGTTAAAGGCGTTACAATTTGCATTGGGTGTTATGAGGATGGACAGGATTAGAAATGAGGACATTAGAGGGTCAGCTCAGGTTGGGAGACAAAGTCAGAGAGGCGAGATGGCGTTGGTTTGAACATGTGCAGAGGAGAGATGAGGGGTATATTGGGAGAAGGGTGCTAAGGATAGAGCTGCCAGGCAAAAGGAGAAGAGGAAGGGCCTAAGCGAAGGTTTATGGATGTGGTGAGAGAGGACATGCAGGTGATGGGAGTTAACAGAGCAAGATGACGAGGACAGAAAGATATGGAAGAAGATGATCCGCTGTGGCAACCCCTAACGGGAGCAGCTGAAAGAAGAAGAAGAAGAAGAAGAAGAAGAAGAAGAAGAAGAAGAAGAAGAAGAAGAAAGTGCAGGCCAATTGGAAATATCTCCGAATGTATTTGAGCTGTCTTGAATGCAAACACAGGTATCTTGAGGCATCTGGAACAGAGGCAATAGATTTTAGGAAGGGCCTGTGTAAAAAATGGCTGCTCTAGTTTTAAGTAGGCTATACCGTTTAAGGGCGCTTTTCCAAAAAGAAAATCCATCTATTCATACTGTGGTTTAATCACATAACATAGGACCATGTAAAAGCTGCGCAAAAATGATCAAAGCAATCAAATGGCATTGTCCCTACCTGTCCTCTAAAGTTTTATGCCAGACTTTAGATTGAACTGGTCGATGATTTCGTCACGATCTCGATTTTCAGGAAGACCGACGAGTTGCTGAGGAGGACTGATGACAATGTTGATCTCAAACGCGTCTTGATCCGATTTACAGTGAATTTCCCCTTGGGATTAATAAAGTATATATCTATCTATTATATAGTGCCTTTCACATATCTATCTATCTATTATATAGTGCCTTTCACATATCTATCTATCTATCTATCTATCTATCTATCTATCTACAGATGGAAAAAAAACTCTCTCAACGCTGCAAGTTGTACTTGAAAATGTGACCAGCACTCACTCGCAACAGAATATTAACATTTGGGGAAAATGTCCACAGGGCAGTTGTCAACCACCTCCAAAAGAGATGACAGTTTTTGCTTTTTTGTTTCCACTTTTCTGTTAATTTCTTGCATCCTGGATTTTTATTTCAAATAGTTCAATGAGGCATTGATATTTGATATTTTTGACTTTGATATTTCAGTTTGTTTTGCCATGTCAGAAATAATCTCTTCAAAATAAGAAACTGTCTCTTGGTGTTTGTCGAAAATACTCAATGAAGCAACTTAACGTTCTGTTGACGATCTAACAGGTTACACATACACCGTCACACCGCCCCACTTATTTATTTATTGAAAATTCAGTTAACTAATGGGATTTGAAATACTACTTCGAAACCAAAGGAAAGATAAAATAACAAAAACCCAATCAATTAGAAAATGTAACGGAAAACGTTACATGCAATGAACTGATTGGCGGGGACTGCGGCCAATCAGGGTGTCCCTACGCCACTGATCTGGAAACGAGTTCCATGTATTATAAAAAGTAAACAGCATTCTAAGATATCTGAAATTCATTCTGAGATACTTTCAATTGACCTTGCATGCACTTTAAGATATCTGAAATTAATTTTCAGAACTCTTTAAATATAACTCTGCTTGCCATTAACTCGGCTTGCCATAACAGGCAGATATTTGAAAATGTATTTAAGAAATCGAATAATGTCAAGTAGCGCGTTTTAAACCATCTTGAAATGAGTTTCCAGCGGTCTGAAGAGCAGATATCCTGAGATCGCCTCCTGTTCTCTTCATGGAATCTCATTTTTAAGGGAACGTTTTGCGCTAGCTTGACGTCACGGATAACATAAAAGGTTTTGGGACATCTCAAAAATCAAAACGAGATCTCTTAAAATGGTCGTGATGTCGGGAGATTTCAAAAGGCATTTGACATATTTCGTAATTAACCCGATGTATTCTCAAGATATTGTAAAATGAAAAGTGATTTGAAGAGATTTCTAATTTCATTTCCCATTTTTCACAATGCCAGTAAGGTATCGTATTTTAAACCTCTTAGAATTAACGGGAGTTTATTTCAAGGTACTGTATTTTGAATTGCATTTGAGATGTCTGGAAATGGATTTCCAGAGCATATCATTTTATTTCATGCCGAGACGTTACAAATCTTGAAATAAATAGATTTTCAGAAATCTCTAATTATGTCTTAAAATGCAGTCAGAGATCTTCCTAAGTGTTAATTCGGCGTGTCACACGGGGATCCATTTGGAGGCTGTGATCACTTTCATTCTCAAGTGTTTTACAGGGAATGAGTTTGTATACAGACTCTTTGATTTTTTTTTTTTTATGATTCATGTTTTATGATTTTGTTCGCAGTCTCTCCAGGTTCCTCCCAAAACACGTGCCGAGATTGATTATCAATCACCAAATTGTCCACGCCGTGCGTGCGCTCGCCCCTCGGCATACTTTTCATCCACTGCCGTTTCCCCCCGGATAGCCACCGGCTGACAAAATGATGGATGGATTGAATTAAAGTTCTGCATATAGAGGTCGCCATATGAAGGATTCAGAAAGGTAAATAAAGTGCCGCAGACAGCTGTTGCCTGATCTGCCCACCCCAAGCGGGCCAGGTGTCAGCGGACGACCCTGCAGCACATCGTGTGCTGCCCACCCACAGAATCCGTCAAGTCGGGTTAGCTCTGTCGTGGTCAATCATTAGCAGCTGCTGCCGGACAGATCTGGGGGGCTCGTGCTGGTAATTATCCCGGTGTGTGGTGATGATGTCTACTTGAACACGGTTAACCCCCCACCCGTTTTTTTTCCATCATGCTTCTTTCAGCTGGAAGCTTACTTTCATTTTTCCTTCCCCCTCCTCAGTCCTCTCCGCATTCGGGAGCAGCTGGGGGACTCGAAATAGAACATCATTTAGCAGCTGAAGAGGGCCGCCGCGGGAGCCCTCTTCTTTATTCGCGAATATATTTGCTTCCTGAGGGGATACCTCGGAGGGTCACTAACCCCTATGCAATTTTAATTCCAACTGAATGGCTGTACTCGGCCAAACTGTCTCCCCCCCCCCCCCCCCCCCCCTCTCTTTCTCTCTCTCTCCCTTTTTCCTTTTTTTTCTGCCTACTTCATCATTTTGGTTTTTGCATTTTTCATCTTCCCAGCGGGTTGATCGCCGCACGCCCGCCCTACTCAGCTCAGAAAACTGAAGGGAACGAACCTCCTCCCGCACAATCCGCTCACAGCCGCATACACACTGCCAGCTGCCACCGTGGCACAAAACAGAGTCTGGTATACATGCCAGAATGATGTAAGCGTGCCAGGCTCACCCCAGTGCAGTGGCATCTGTGATAGCGGAGAACAACTATGGCAGGCCGAGGTCGATTAGCTTGTCAAAACCTGATGGCCGCTAGTCTGATACGAATCTGCCGTTTACACTTACAAAGAGGGGCAGAAATGACCAACGCCCCTTTCAGAAGGGAGTTTGCCAGAGAGATGTTACCTTCTCACCTCTTAAAATCTTAGGGTGGCATCATCACATCCATTACATTAAAAAAAACATACATACAGAGTACATAATATAACATCTTTCCATCAAATGATTAAGTTGCTAACTTGCAATCAACGGCATCTCCTGAAATAAACACCACTGTGTTTGCAGTGTAACACATTGACCACTGGTGGCGCACTACTTCACTCTCTACCTTAATAAAAGGGCAAGTGTCTGTGTGACTGTATATCTGTGTGTCCATCGGGTTGCTATGTCTCTGTTATTCCAACAAATGGTGCACCACAAACATTTGTCGTCATAAAATGCATCGCATTTGTCATTCCAGCAGATGGAGCATCACAAACATTAACACTGCTTTTATGAATCCCATCCCAAATAGCATATAACAGAGATACATGCACTGCCTTTGTCATTCGAACAGAGTACTAGGGTGTTGTTCCGTGTTAGCCATTATGAATGTAGAGAAAAGCCAAGCAAAATGACACCTTTTATTGGCTAACTAGAAAGATTACAATATGCAAGCTTTCGAGGCAACTCAGGCCCCTTCTTCAGGCAAGATGTAATCGATTACAATATGCAAGCTTTCGAGGCAACTCAGGCCCCTTCTTCAGGCAAGATGTAAGATTACATCTTGCCTGAAGAAGGGGCCTGAGTTGCCTCGAAAGCTTGCATATTGTAATCTTTCTAGTTAGCCAATAAAAGGTGTCATTTTGCTTGGCTTTTCTCTACATTCATTCGAACAGATGGAGCTTCACAAACATTAACACTGCTTTAACAAATCCCATATCAAATGGCATATAATAGACACAGGCACTTATCATTCCAACAGATGGCACATGTAGCAATGCATTTTATTACAACAAAGTTTTGTGATGTGCCATCTGTTGGAATGACAAATGCAATGGATTGATATACTACATGCATTATGAAATACAGGGCGGCACGGTGGCGCAGTGGTAGCGCTGCTGCCTTGCAGTAAGGAGACCTGGGTTCGCTTCCTGGGTTCTCCCCGTGTCTGCGTGGGTTTCCTTCGGGTGCTTCGGTTTCTACCCACAGTCCAAAGACATGCAGGTTAGGCACATTGGCGATCCTAAATTGTCCCTAGTGTGTGCTTGGTGTGTGGTTGTGGGTGTGTGTGCCCTGCGGTGGGCTGGGATTGGCTCCAGCAGACCCCGTGACCCTGTAGTTAGGATATAGTGGGTTGGATAATGGATGGATTACAAAATACACCACCTAAAGGTGGTGCACAGCAAACATTAATGCTAAGGTCTATATTTGATCACTTAGATTTCAACCCGTCTTAGATGGCTATTACAGCTAATCCACCTTAGTATAAGGATTAAGTATCTGTGTGTCTGCCCTGTTGCTATGTCTCTGTCATTCCAACAGATGGCGCATCACAAACATTAACATTCCTTTAACAAATTCCATATCAAATAGACACAGGCATTGCATTTATCATTTCAACAGATGGCGCATGTAGCAATGCATTTTATTACAACAAATGTTTATGATATGCATCTAATAAAAGGATTACGTGTCCGTGTGTCTGCACTGTTTCTATGTCTCTGTCATTCCAACAGATGGCACATCACAAACATTTATAGTAATGAAAAACACTGTAGTTGTCATTCCACCCCTCTCACCCCATCGTCCATGTTTGCCTTTATCAGACTCATTACTTCTAATCACTTCTTTGACTTCTTCTTCGTCTTTCGGCTGCTCCTGTTAGGTGTCACCACAGCGGATCATCTTCTTCCGTATCTTTCTGTCCTTTGCTCTGTCACCCCCATCACCTGTATGTCCTCTCTCACCACATCCATAAACCTTTTCTTAGGCCTTCCTCTTCTCCTCTTCCCTGGCAGCTCTATCCTTAGCATCCTTCTCCCAGTATACCCAGTATCTCTCCTCTGCACATGTCCAAACCAACACAATCTCGCCTCTCTGACTTTGTCTCCCAACTTGAGCTGACCCTCTAATGTCCTCATTTCTAATCCTGTCCATCCTCGTCACACCCAGTGCAAAACTTAGCATCTTTAACTCTGCCACCTCCAGCTCTGTCTCCTGCTTTCTGGTCAGTGCCACCATCTCCAACCCATATAACATAGCTGGTCTCACTACCGTCCTGTAGACCTTCCCTTTCACTCTTGCTGATATCCGTCTGTCACCAATCACTCCTGACAGTCTTCTCCACCCTGCCTGCACTCTCTTCTTCACCTCTCTTCCACAATCTCCATTACTCTGTATCACTTCTTTGACAAAAATGTAAAAAAGATGCCAGCAGGCGTCCACAAGGAGCCTGCAGTCTATGGTGCCAGGAATCACTGGTATCCCTCCCAAGCACCATCCACATCTCATCAGGATTTCCAAATGTCGTATTCGGCGCGGGCTTTGTTCTCATGCTTGCAAACCTCCCTTGAATAATAATGTCCAAGTTCTCAAAAAAAAGAAGGTACAAGTGGGCACCCCACCCGTCATCCACTAACAGAAAGCCCCACCAATGACGCATGCCCCAGGCCTCCACCCCACTGAATAGGAGACCACAACTGGACCCAACGAAACCCACCTGCATATTTTCGCGGAGGTCAGCAGCTTCCCGCAGAGGTGAGGTGGCCCCTCTGAAGACCTCGTCAATAGCCTTGATGCCTGTAGCCTTCATGGAGGTGTACTCCTTCCTCCTTGTCTTCCTCACTGAGATGCCTCGCTTTTGAACTTTGCCCCCACCGCGCCGGTTGGTGATGGCGATGTGCACAAACAGAGTGGCATTGGGCAGGAACTCCCCGCTCAGTGACTGGAGGGGCACATGTCGGTAACCGGGCTGCAGACATTCGAACGGGATGGTGTACTGTGCGATGAACTCGTCACCGATGTAGTCATCATCCAGAACTACAAAGCGCAAGACTGCAAGCTCAGGAAGGTTGATCTGAAACTCAAAGGTCTCATCAAAGGACGGGTTGTCTCCGATCTGGGAGGAGGTTTTCGTCCTCTGCTCAGCGCAATCAGCAGGAATGCCGTGGATCTCCACGTAGACATAAGGCTCCACAACGTCACCCTTGGCACCAGACCCTTTGGGTTTGGGCAAGTTTTGGCCGCTGATAATCTTGATCTGGAGCAGCTGAGCAGAGACTCCTGGCAAGGAATCCTTGGCGTTGGCGCTGAAGTAGGACACATGTTCTCGCATGATGGCCGGGCGCAGCACGTAGCCACAGTTCCCATTTTGCCGGAACCAACCGATATTGAGGTCCATCATCAAGCCGGGCGTCTGGTAGTTCATAGCTACCATCTGACACCCACACTTCCAAAAGTCCTGGGGGTTCATATTGCTGGCATCGATTCTCAGGGAGCTGGGGAAAACCCTGGACAGGAACCTCTTATTGTAGCTGACAAAGTCCTCTGGGCTCTCGTTGGCGAGTTGGTTTGCCTGCACTTCATTAAAGGAGCAGATCTCCCAGAATTTTTGGTTTCGCTTTGAGGTCTCAAAGTCCTTGAACTGGACAGTCTTGCATAACGACACCAGCTCAGAAAGTTCCTTACAGAGCCGGAGCCTCTTCAAGCTGATGCCGTTCACCTGGTCACTGTCCTGCTCTCCCAGGCGCCTGGCAATCTCCACGCCCTCCTCTTCATCGGTGACATCTCCTTCCGAATCGGGGTAATTCGATGGCAGTTTCTTTCCCCGGAGTAAGATCTTTCCCTTGAGGTACTCTGGAGAAGGCAGAAAATTCTCCTCAGGATCTGGGGGGACCACATATAGCTTATCTCCAAGGATTTTCTTAAGATGCTGAGCCATGATTTTCTGTTGTTGGACGGAGCAGTGGGTCACCAAGCAGAGGATCAAAGGGAACTCGGAGGCCTCGAAGGCGTACTGATTGATAACATCTATTACCTTGCAGAAGGCGACCTGTGACAAAACAGAACGGCCCACGTAGATCAAGGGCTCGTTGTCTGGTCCATCCCACACAACCAGCTCCAAACTGCGGCAGCCCATCTTTAGAGCCCGGATGTAGCCACCGATGTCTGAGGAGCCCCAAAAATGGTCTTCCAAAAGGCAAGCATTGTGGGAAGAATTGATGTAATAATGAGATAGCGGTTGGGTCATGTCCTGGCAGATGAACTTATGAGCTGGATCGAAGATGTGGCACTCCGGAGAGAGCAGGTAGTGGTTGAATCCATCAATGGAGAGATAAGCCCGGGCCTTGCCTTCCTGGGAAGGCTCATACCTTCTAACGATCTGTAGACACATGTCCTCTGTCACCCCTTCCATTCCCTGTTCCACCTCTAAGAACATCATGAGATCTTTGCAGTCCAGGTACTCCTTATTACTTGAAAACTGGACCAGGAGGAAGAATATTTCTGGCCGAGTACAGAGCTCACAGTAGGCTTCAGTGAAGACTTCGATGGTGATACCTTCCGAGTAGAGCTCCTTTGGTTTCTGGAGTTCTTTAAACTTCAGCTCGATCCTCGAAGCCTTCATTCCAGGGTTTAGACTCTTGATGATGTGGACTGCCCGACTCAGTGGGATCTGACCTTCCTTATCCATGTCAGCGAGTTCAAAGACTGAGGAAATCCAGGAGGTCCTCAGGCTAGCTTGATTGGCTTCGATGACATCCACGGGGTGCCTTCCATAGGAGACGAGGTACCGCAGACCCATGACCCACGTGTTCACCACATCAGTCGAGCTTGCCACAAGGTCCAAGGATTCGTAGTTCTCCCCATAGATAATGGAGAAGGCGCACTCCTCCGGGAACTGGTCCGAGAGCCCATTGCTGCGGAGAACCGGGGTCTTCTTGCCCAGCCGCACCTCTTTAATTGCTTTGATCTCCAGCTTTGCTTTCTCCGAATCTTTTTTGGAGGGCTCCCACCGGAGGCAGCGCATGTCCGAGTCGAGGATGAAGAAGCGGTTGTACATCCTGGAGTTGGAGCGCACTTTCTTCATCTCGCAGCCCTCCATCATGAAGGACAGGCAGGCAGCAGTGCTGTTCATCTTGCGATCGTTGGGCATCGTGCTAAAGGAGACGGTCTTCTTCCGTGCCTGCTTCTGCCGTGAGCCATCCTGCAATCAGAAAAGAGAGATCGGGGTTAAGGTGGCACATCGGATCGTGGTGTACTGCAACCCTCTGACTGAAGCTCATGAGGTCACCCACGCCGGCCCAGCCGTGTATCACCACTCCCTTAATACCAATGAAAGATCTCCGAGTGTAACGTGTTCAGTGAAAGAGAGCTAACAAGCCACAGATAAGATGCACAGTTCACAGATCAGTGTGGTGGACTTCATACCAGAGAGCCGTCACTACGCCATAACTGTCTTATTGAAACAAGTGCTTAATGCAACCCACAAAGTGATGGGGGGCTGACCTGAGTGACCAGCAGTATCACCACAAGAGGCACCAGTTATAAATATCGACGTGTTTAAAGCTGACCGGGAGAGTTTCTGTTGGGACTGACCTATGTAAAGACGGGCATCGAGCAATGAGAATGGTGCACATGCCACAGTGACGAGGGGTCAATAACTTTGGAGAAGAAATCCTCGGATTCCTGAAGTTCTTTGAACTTCAGCTCCATTCTCGAAGCGCCCATCCTAGGGTTCAGGCTTTTTTGGAAATGAGCAGAACCTCACACAAGGGTCAACGTTTTTAATTCTTTACTATTCTACAATGTATTTTGCAGTTGTTAGGCTTCTGGGTTCAGTAGGTAGTCCATATTTTATGCCATTGATTTCACATTGGACTTCTGTACTTGTCTTTGGCAATGATCTATTTCTCCATTTCTGTCTTTGACACCTAAAGCAAAATCATTAATATAATTACAGTAGTTTTGAGGTCATGTTTACTGTGAATGTCCTGAGAGGGAGACATTCCCCAGGTGGACGAGGACTGTCAGAAGGGGCAGAGCTACCGGGTGAAGCCGGACATTAAAAGCAGCTCCTAACAAGGGGAGCAGATACAGCAGTTCAAGATGCGATCCTCACTGCAAAAGTCCAATTGCGTGCAGGGTGCATGGCTGCTGAGGGGGCTTGGGGTTTGGACCCTGGCCTTGGGTTGGCTCTTGGAGTTGGAAAAAGTGTGGCAGATGGGCTGCCTCCGAGCCCAGGTGGGTGAAGCGAGTTGGGGCTGGCAGTGTGCATAGGTGGGCACTAACGGGAGAAGCTGAAAGACGAAGAAGAAGTCAAAGAAGTCTGATAAAGGCAAACATGGACGATGGGGTGAGAGGGGTGGAATGACAAATACAGTGTGTTTCATTACTATAAATGTTTGTGATGTGCCATCTGTTGGAATGACAGAGACATAGAAACAGGGTAGACACATAGACACTTAATCCTTTTGTTAGATGCATATCATAAACATTTGTTGTAATAAAAAGCATTGCTACATGCGCCATCTGTTGAAATGATAAATGCAGTGCCTGTGTCTATTTGCTATGGAATTTGTTAAAGCAATGTTAATGTTTGTGATGCGCCATCTGTTGGAATGACAGAAACATAGCAACACGGCAGACACACAGACACTTAATCCTTATACTGTACTAAGGTGGACTACCTGTAATAGCCATCTAAGACGGGTTGAAATCTAAGTGATCAAATATAGACCTTAGCGTTAATGTTTGCTGTGCACCACCTTTAGGAATGTATTTTGTAATCCATCCATTATCCAACCCGCTATATCCTAACTACAGGGTCACGGGGTCTGCTGGAGCCAATCCCAGTCCACCGCAGGGCACACACACCCACACCCACACACCAAGCAACAGGGCAGAGTAGGAGGCTGGCAGCACGTGGAACCAGAGAAAAAAACAAGGGTCCTTCTGAAGGACAGCTACCACCAAACTATGAATGTCCAGAACGCCAAATGAGGCGATGTTAAAGCAGGCTGCATCCATTCAAATAAGAACGCACATAAAGATTAACGCACCAGTTTTGGATGAGCACACAAATGAGAATCGCAGACGCTGAAAGGCGGTCACGGATACGTACTGCTGTGTAGTCGCCAGCCTATCAACCTGAAGATAGGCGGGGCTAGAGTAGTGATTGACAGCTGAATGTCACAGAGGCACATTGAGCTCTGAATTCTACATCCATCCATCCATTATCCAACCCGCTACATCCTAACTACAAGATCACGGGGGTCTGCTGGAGCCAATCCCAGCCAACACAGGGCGCAAGGCAGGAACAAATCCCGGGCAGGGCGCCAGCCCACCGCAGGGCACACACACACACACACCAAGCACACACTAGGGACAAACCCCTGGAATATCTGCGTTACAGTTTATAAGCCCATCCCCGTTCAAGAAGGCAGGCATGGGAGAAAATACGTGCGGATCACGGAGAGAATAACGGCAGATCGGGGACACCGAAAGAGTGAACGTGACTTCAGTAACCGCGCTGGTATAGCCGTGGCTTGTTTCAGACAATGTTACTTTACGAGGCGTTTGCCGTAAATGACATAACAGCGAGAAGGCGATTCATCTGGGAAGCACGGCTGCTGTGGATCATTCATTGCTAAATGAAAGTGCCAGTTGTCAGACTTAACTTTCATTCGTTGTGTGTGTGTGACGCTCTTTCCATCTTGGTGTTCCTTACAGTATTATTCTGGTTGCGAAGTGGCAATAATTCTGTGCAGCATAACACAATATCCTTCATTGCTGCGTTTTCCTTCTTCTTCTTCATTATTATTATTATTATTATCAGTAATCTTCATCATCATCTTCGTGAAAAACTACAAAACGTCATCATGGAGTATCAATTTCCAGCAAGGGGTGCAATAAAATCGTGGCGTCATTCAGTCTCAAACGCGAACTTCTGCTCCACGGTAAGATTTGGTGTAAACCGCTTCTCACGGTACCTACTCCGATGTGGGACAAATTCTCATCCTAGTCAGACTTTTAATGCAGCCCCCGGGAGCTATAGTGAGACGCTTAATAAATGAGGGCCTGTTTTTGATTTACAAAGCACAGGTAGGACTAAACAGGTGACTGCCTCACCCACCATACACGCACACATGAAGCAATAATGTTAAAATAAAACTGAATGCTCCTGAGTGGTCCACTCAGAGCCCGGATTTAAAAATCAAACATTTCTGCGGACATAGATGTCCACTGAGGGTCTCCGTCCAACCTGACAGAGCTCGAGAGGATCTGCAGAGAAGAATGGCAGAAAGTCTCCAGAATGGCAGGTGTGTGAAGTTTATGGCGTCAGACCTAAGAAGACTCCAGGCTGGAATGGTACTACTGAATAAAAAAAGATGAAATACTTCTGTCAATATTGAATCTTTATTTATTATTATTTTTAATAAATTCCTAAAATCCTGTTTCCATTTTGTCATTCTGGGGGTGTTTGAGTGTTGCTTGATGACGAAAAAAAAATTAATTTAAGTGATTTTAGCCCAAGGTTGCAACAGCCCAAGATGTAAAACAGTTGAAGGGGCCAGAGAACTTTCTAAAGGCACTGTATACCAATTGTACTTGCCTTTCTGAACACTTTGAGTTTACTTTGAAAGGCGCTATATAAAGAAAATGTATAGTATAAAGACATTTTATTTATATAGCGCCTTTCAAGATAAACTTAAAGTGTTCAGAAAGGCAAGTACAATTGGTATACAGAACCTTTAGAAAGTTCTCTGGCCCCTTCAACTGTTTTACATCTTGGGCTGTTGCAACCTTGGGCTAAAATCACAAAGGACACCCTGGGAAAGCGGTAACCCTGAAAGGCGCTATATAGAGTCAAGATTCCTATGTTTTGATTTCTGAAGCCGCTATAAATATAAACATTTAAAACCCCAAACGTTTTGAAGTTCACGCAGGGACTCAAGCATAGAAATAAGAACCGCTAAGCCACATCGCCTGGCACGTGGGCAAACTGAGCCTCGGTAATTAGAAAGAACTAACGCAATGTGCTCATCCCAATTGGAAAACAAAGCTGTGGATTGTCGTGTGTGGAACATCTCCAAATTTTACTGGCAATCAGCTTGATAAATCAAGAAAGACATGCGGGGGAGAAGCAAAATGAAAAACAAGCTCTTCTAATCCTCCTGCTGAAGAAAAGCTCCTGACTTTGACGGGCATATTGGCTGCTTCTTCCGAAAATTAAGCAAAGCAGTCGACGCTTGGATCGGGCATTTAGTTCGGTCACAGTCCAGAACCTCTCTTTTAAATTCCAAAAGCGCAAGCTCACTACTTGGCACACGGTAGGGTACAAAAAGTTCTGCCCAGGCCGACGTTCAGCCAACATTTGGGTTTTGTGGGGCGAGCTGTGCCAGCGCCAAACTTCAAGCGAGGCGGCGCTGCGTGCCTGGATGGCCGCCTCGAGTTCTTATTTTGTTTTTTTGTTTTCTGGAGCGGACCGAGTCACGTGACGGACGTGACTCATATCAGTGCTTTCAGCAGGCGTGGAAAAAAATAAAAATAAAAAAGGAAAATTCAGAGGTCGGCAGGGCGGAGAAACAAAGAAGCCACGTGTGAACTGCGGCCGGCGCTCCTTTGTAGCACAAAACGAGAGTCGCAACGTGAATTGTCGGGGCATCCGGGGCGGCTCACGGCTGATCATTTAGGGGGAATTGGGCAGGGCGGTGAGCAACCGAAAATGCGAAAGGTAATACTTCCGTTTCTTTATTTTTAAATTTAAAGGTAGCGCTGCTGCCTCACAGTAAGGAGACCTGGGTTCATTTCTCGGGTCCTCCCTGCGTGGAGTTTGCATGTTCTCCCCTTGTCTGTGTGGGTTTCCTCCCACAGTCCAAAGACATGCAGGTTAGGTGCACTGGCGATCCTAAATTGTCCCTAGTGTGTGCTTGGTGTGTGGGTGTGTGTGCCCTTGTAGTTAGGATATAGCGGGTTGGATAATAGATGGATGGATAATACGAGTGGTCAATGTGGAATATTTCAGAGATCACCGTCCAGGATTTCACAAATTATCCTTTATGGGCAGTATTCACTCTGGGGGCCTGAGACCATTCCTTTCCAAGCCCATCCAGTTTTGCACTATGGTTAGTGATGTTCACTCTGGTCTCATAAAAGGCGCTATACAAAATAACGGTTAGCTATACTGTAAATTGGACCGTATCAAAATCGAATTGACTATACAGTGTTCACAATAAAAGACTATAAAAAAACAGATCGTATTTGTGCTCACTACAAAAAAGGCACTATATAAAAAGGCTGCCTGTGCAGTGGTCACAATAAAAGGCATTATATAAAAATTTATTATGAACTGCGCAGTGCTCAGAATAAAGACCGCTGTAGAAAATGACAGGCTGCAGAGAGTTCCACAAAAAAAAAAAACACCTCTTTAACAAACTCAACTGTTTACCCAAATATTACAACAAAAGTCGCTATGTAAAAAGACTGGCTGCAGATTGTTCCAGAAGACACTGCCTACGAAAGTCAACTGCTTACGCAGCGCCTACAAAAAAGGCGCAATATAACATGAGTGGCTGTACAGTGTCCCCAAACAACGCTGCATGACAGGGTCAATTGTTTATTTAAAATTATTATATTGCGTATACAGTAGGCCTACTACAGCAAATGGCGCTATGCAAACTCCACGCAGGGAGGACCCGGGAAGCGAACTACTAGGCAGCAGAGCTACCCACTGCGCCACCGTAACTAATTATAGTACTCTGAATAAACACTATTTACAAATCGATCTGGTTACAGAGTGCTCACTATAAAAGACGCTAAATAAAAAGGCCGGTTGGCTATACATTGCTTACAATAAAATGTGCCATATATAAAGACTTGATATTATTCCTGCCATGCGGCCAGTGCTTGCTGGGATCGGCTCCAGCTTCCGCGCAGCCCTGCTTTGGATAAGCGGGTTTGGGAAATGGAGGGGTGGATAGATGGGTTTCCCGTGAGTGCTAACAAAAGACGCTACATGAAGATGCTGAGTGCTGACAATCATAGGATTCAGTAAAGTGTAAAGTGTTGTTTACTATGAAATGAGATTTAAAGGAAAATGTGCTGTAAAATGTGATTTTTCTCATGAAGCCCGCTATATAAACTACAGATCAATATACAGTATTTATCTAACGCGTGCACAGTAAAGGCGCTCTGCTCACGTCCCGCTTGTTTGATGAATGCGCTGGTTTTGGTCATCTTGACGGCTGCTGCACGTGTCCGTCACTGGCACTCCGTCTCTCACGTGCCGGCGGTCGACACTTCTGGTTTTTCCACTGGAGATGACTTCATGCATTTTTATGAGAACAGTTTATACAACGGAATGTTCTATGCACTTCTGAAGAGGCTTGTTGTTCAAACTGCAAGCTGTAATCGGACAGCCTCGTGTTTGCTCCCGTCCTCAGTTGTGTGGAAGGAGGCGAGCAGAAAAAAGAGAGCGCCATGAATCTGAAAAGTGAGCTACAGCGTACCTTCTTTCATCGTGGAGTTCATCTACTCTGGCTGTTCACGGGAGTCCTTCGGTATTGAAACGCCAATTTAAGCGATTCGTACAAATGCTAATCTTAAAGGATTTGGATGAAAAAAATACCACCAGAGTATTTAAGAAATGACAAGCCTGAACTCATTTTTACGTGAAACTCAAATGAAAGGCTCTACAAAATACTGTATAACGTTTTTAAAAGCACGTACTAAAGGTTCAATATAGATAAAGGTATTCTTTTAAAAAAAATCTTTAGTGGTGGGCACCATGTAACGATGCATTAACAGTATACTGGTGCTTACTGGCTCACTACAAGCCCGGTTTGCACCTATTCACTTCAACGCATAAACGTAACACATATGCATTTTAGCCCCTGCAACTGGGGCGTTCTGTCCAAGTCAAGTACTTGAGGTGGGCTCATATGCACTCTATAGCGATATTTCCAGTTCTGGGCTTAGGAGCACAGGTGTTCTAACGAAACATCTTACCCATCGAAATGATCTACTCACTGATACTACGCATGCGCATACCAAAATTAAAACAACTGTTCTAACGAAACATCCTACCCATCGAAGTGATCTACTCACTGATACTACGCATGCGCAGACCAAAATTACGCAACTTTCTACCTAGTGTTGAAGTTTGAGGTGTTACTGTATTTCAGTAATATGTATGCTTTTCTTAGCCTTACTACATGAATGCATTTATTACAGTTTACTGCATAGGTATTTACTGTCAACATTTTATAAATTGTATATTTTGCATGTGTGACTTTTAATCTTGTACAGCCCATTGTATCCATGCACGAGTAATGACCGTCTTGTGAAATCTTTGCATCAGGCGGTGTCTCTTTCGGGGATTAAATGATGCATATAGAATAAATTGAGAAATGTTAACATTTCCATAAATAAACTACGGTAGGATACTTCGACAAAGTGGGACAAATCGTCAGAACACCGGCACTCCTGACGTGCTTTCCCTTTGCAAAAACAGTGTATGCATATCAGCCCACTCGGACCCCAAGGGGGTACCACTATTTCTCTCACTCCCACCCTGACATCTGAAATACTCCAAGGGGGACTTCGACATATGCGGTGGGCTGGCGCCCTGCCCGAGGTTTGTTTCCTGCCTTGTACTCTGTGTTGGTTGGGATTGGCTCCAGCAGACCCCCGTGACCCTGTAGTTAGGATATAGCGGGTTGGATAATGGATGGATGGATGGGACTTCGACATAATTATTGTATTTAACTTCAGACCCTAATCTGCGTGTGTAACTTGCGTATATACACCAAGCTATCGATTTGCGCTACGGTAGTTCAACTCGACAATGCCCAACCAATCGATAGAATGGGTCTGACAGAGAGGGAAGACAATCTAAAGTAACAACAATGCAGCACCATTACATTTCAGAGAGGACAAACTGGGGCCACCAGCAGCAGAGTTCCACCTGGCCCAAGTCACATAAGCCACCCGCACTTAATTGCCCAATAAAGGCGACGCGGGCCATCCGGTGTCCCCGAAAGCGAGCGCCGAGATGGCTGTGCGAGTGTCTGGAGAGCTCGAGAGACACAGCCGTCTAATTGGGTTTCCTTCAGTTAAATCCAATTACCGAAATGAGCGGGAAAAGAGGCGCCTATAGGTAGTCCGGCCCCGCCCCCCTCGCGACCCCGTGCGATTTCCTGCAGAGACGAAATTCAATTATGAGAAGCCACGAGCGGTTCTGAGAGGTCTTCAGTGACACGCAACGACAATCGTAAAGCAAGACTCAAAACGGCGGGCCTGCGCTCGTGTACATAGCCACCAAGGTAAGAAATGAATCAGGTCAGCAGAGATACGGAGACACAACTAGACACCCAGCCGTTTGTCATCAGAAAAACAAAGATGCAAAGCTAAAAACGCACGCAGAGTATACCCCTCTCTGGCTCGTCCACAGTTTCGGGTGCATCAACCAGCGGGGTCCGGTGTTCTATCGAACCACGCAACATATCGAAATGAGCACAGCTGTTCTGCGCACGCGTAATATTAATTTATTCTAAAACATCAGTGAATAAATAAGTTACTTAAATAAATAAATATAATTAAATTAATTCAAATTGACCTATCTACCATTACTATTTGTCGTTTAAGCCAGGGGTAGGCAACGTCGGTCCTGGAGTGCCACAGTATGTGCAGGTTTTTGTTCCAACCCAGTTCCTTAACGAGAACTCAATTGCTGATGAAGCACATATTGCTTAAGTGACATTTTAATGCTTCATTTTAGTGGTCTCGCTTGTTAAGGTTCTCCAACCTTAATTGCTTATTTCAATCTTAAACTGCTGCATTCAGTGTTTTAATTGCTCCATAGCAATAAGATGTAAAAGACAAAGCAGCCAGCAGTTCTCCAGCTAGCTTTTTTCCAATTACATCTGTGTGTGTTCATCATGCATGGTTTGATTTAATAAAACACTTGATAGAAAAATGTGACAGACTGAAAATGATCTGTTTTAGGCTTCAAATCATTTGGATGATATCCTTGGAAATGAAAAAAATCTACGATAAAGCCTTACATTGCACAGACTAACAAGCCATAAAATTAAATAAGGTCTGAGATTGGCAATGATTGGTTTCTAATTAAGCAATTGGGTTGAATGAAAACCTGTAGCCACTGCGGCTCACCAGGACCGACATTGCCTACCCCTGTTTTACATCTTATTGCTAATAAGGAGCAATTAAAACACTGAATGCAGCAGTTTAAGATTGAAATAAGCAATTAAGGTTGGAGAACCTTAACAAGCGAGACCACTAAAATGAAGCATTAAAATGTCACTTAAGCAATATGTGCTTCATCAGCAATAATTGAGTTCTCGTTAAGGAAATGAGTTGGAACAAAAACCTGCACATACTGTGGCACTCCAGGACCGACGTTGCCTACCCCTGGTTTAAGCCATTAGAAGCAAACGGTTCCAATGCGTTTCCCATCTTTAATCTCAGTGTTTTTGTCCAGTATTGTTGTTATTGTAAGCCGAACTTGATTCGTTTTGCAACCTCAGAAAAAAAACGTTGGCTGATGGTAAGTAATACCATAAATCTTCTGTTCATTTCTACGTTATGATTTTTAGACGTGTATATTTGCATGTGTAGCATATTTGGACAAGGCAGGACAAATCGTCTGAACACTGGCACGAGCTTGGGTGCCCTATAGGCGAAAGTGAAAATGTCGCGCCCAAACCACGGAAGGCGAGCGCTGTACGCGTTATTGCAGATCGCTGATCGATGGGGTCGGGTGGGGTAAATCGATTTTGAGGTGTCGCGCGATGTCGTTCGCGGATGTCATACCTAAGATCGGGATGTCACCATTAGTGATTTCTGGACGCAGTCACCCACAGTGTTAGATCAGCCGCGGATTACAGCTGACTAAAATGCTGCGGCCCCAAAACTGCTTATTTGCCTGTATTGTAGACCTGACCCTGACCACCCGTCAGACATCCTAAAACCTGCCCCGCTGTTAAATATCCATCCATCCATTTTCCAACCCACTGAATCCAAACACAGGGTCACGGGGGTCTGCTGGAGCCAATCCCAGCCAACACAGGGCACAAGGCAGGGAACCAATCCTGGGCAGGGTGCCAACCCACCGCAGTGTTAAATATCTATTCATTTAATAAAATATTTTGTAAAAAAGTATTTATAGGTCCAGTCATTCCAAAGTAAATGGGGTAATCAGTTAGTTTATTTTATTTGCAGGTCTAGTTTTAATTCTAGTTTAAATCAACTTACAAATGGTGAAAATAAACTGCCTGGCGATCTTCTCGTGATACTCGCGAGGATACAAGCCCATGGCAAATAATAATAATTCATTACATTCATAAAGAGCTTTTGTTGCTACTCGTTGTGCTTTACATAGAGGGGGGGCACCTCAACCACCACTAATGCGCAGTACCCATTTGGATGCAGCAATGGCAGCCATTAATGTGCCAGCCTGCTTACCACACATTAGCTGTTAGGTGGTGAAGAAATAAGAGAGAAAGTCAGGGGGCGATTGGGCGGCCAAAAATGGACAAGGCTGCGATACGTAAATTAGCCAGGATATTTTGATACACCCTACACTTTTCAAAAGATGCCCAGTGATATTTAATGACCAGAAAGAGTCAGGACCTCAGTGCAGCTGGATAACATCGCCATATACACAGCACAGTGTCCCCCATCACTGCACTGGGGCATTGGGATCCACACTCAGACCACAGGGTAAGCGCCCCCTGCTGGCCTCAACAACACTTCTTCCAGCAGCCACCCGAGATTTTTCCCAAGATGGCCTCTCATCCAAGTACTGGCCAGGCCCAAACATGCTTAGCTACAGGTGGTTGATCTGTTCTGAAGGGCAGGTGGCATGGCTGCTGACAAGGTACAAACACCCAAATGACACCCATTATAATTTTGACCAGTGACATTCCATAACTGCAAATGGATGGTTCATTGTTTTTGGCATTGCATTATAATTGGTGCATTTATAAAGCGCCCGCCCCATCAGTTTCACTTGACTCCATGTGTGACACGTGCAGTTCCCAAGTCTCTGAATCTGAAAAACAGCCAAGTGCTGTTATGTTTTGCATCATCCATCCATTTTCCTAAGCCAGTTACCCAGAGCAGGCTCTGTTCATCTACTCCCTGATACCATCCCCACGGTGAAGCATAATGGTGTAGTGCCATGCTATGGTGGTGCAGGGACAAGGAGAATGGTCAGAATTGAAGGAAGGATGAATGCATCCAACTACTGAAAGGTCCTTGAAGAAAGCCAAGACAACGCTGGAATGGCTTTGGAATGAGTCTCTGAGTGTCCTGGAGTGGCACAGACTTAAATCTCATAGAATAACATGTGTGGAGGGATCTGAAGATGGCGGTTAACAGACACTTCTCATCCAGTCTAACGGAGCTTGATGGGCTCTGCCTGGAAAAATGGCATCAACTGCCCAAATCCAGGTGTGCAAAGCTTGCAGAGACTTACCAAGGAGGCTCAAAGCTGGAAGTGTTGCCAAACGGGCTTCTGTAAAGGGTCTGCATACTTACAAGAATGAGAGATTTCAGTTTTTAAGTTTTAATGAAAATGTAAGCCTTTCTGTAAACAGGTTATCACTTTGACATTATGGGTTATTGAGTCTAGATTGATGGCCAAAAATAGCAAATGTATCCATTTAAAATTAAATCTACAACATAATAAGGTGGACATAAAGTGATGGGGGTCTTAATATTTTCTGAATGTACTGTATCTGTCTTGTAGCACTTTTCATATCATATAGTGCCTTTTATATCTATCTATGTGAGTATGCATAAGCACATGTGAGTCTCTGTCCATAGACTCCATACGTACACACAAACTTTACATCCCTGCATCTCCTTTATAACTGCACTGTTTATAATGAATATTGTGTTAAATTACATTTATTATGGAATTTGTCTGTGATGTTGTGTTCTGTTATAAGCAGCTCCAAAGTTACCAAATTAAATTCCTGTGTATTATATAATACTGAATAAAAGTGATTCTGTCCTATTTTTAGATCTATTATATAGTGCCTTTCATGCGTATCCAGCTCTATCTATGTGTTATATAGTGCCTTTCATGCCTATCTAGATCTGTGTTATATAGTGTCTTTCATGCCTATCAAGATCTATGTATTATATAGTGCTTTTCATGTCTATCTAGATCTATGTATTATATAGTGCCTTTCATATCTATCTAGATCCATCTATGTATTATATAGTGCCTTTCATGTCTATCAAGATCTATGTATTATACAGTGCCTTTCACGTCTATCTTGATCTATGTATTATATAGTGCCTTTCATGCATATCCAGATCTATCTATATGTTCTATAGTGCCTTTCATGTCTATCTAGATCTATGTATTATATAGTGCCTTTCATATCTATCTAGATCCATCTATGTATTATATAGTGCCTTTCATGTCTATCAAGATCTATGTATTATATAGCGCCTTTCATGTCTATCTAGATCTATGTATTATATAGCGCCTTTCATGTCTGTCTAGATCTATGTATTATATAGTGCCTTTCATATCTATCTTGACCTATGTATTATATAGTGCCTTTCATGCGTATCCAGATCTATCTATGTGTTCTATAGTGCCTTTCATGTCTATCTAGATCTATGTATTATATAGTGCCTTTCATATCTATCTAGATCCATCTATGTATTATATAGTGTCTTTCATGTCTGTCTAGATCTATGTATTATATAGTGCCTTTCATGTCTATCTTGATCTATGTATTATATAGTGCCTTTCATGTCTGTCTAGATCTATGTATTATATAGTGCCTTTCATGCGTATCCAGATCTATCTATGTGTTCTATAGTGCCTTTCATGTCTATCTAGATCTATGTATTATATAGTGCCTTTCATATCTATCTAGATCCATCTATGTATTATATAGTGCCTTTCATATCTATCTAGATCCATCTATGTATTATATAGTGCCTTTCATGTCTGTCTAGATCTATGTATTATATAGTGCCTTTCATGCGTATCCAGATCTATCTATGTGTTCTATAGTGCCTTTCATGTCTATATAGATCTATGTGTTATATAGTGCCTTTCATGTCTATGTAGATGTATGTGTTATATAGTGTCTTTCATGCCTATCTAGATCTATGTATTATATAGTGCCGTTCATGTCTGCCAGCCTTTCACATCCAGCCCCCCTTCGTCACTGTAATTTATCACAAAGATTAGCCGCCAAGTTCACACAGAGTTCGAGAGTTACAAACAAGCGGCGTCTTGTAGAAGAATCAAGGGGGCGGTGACGTGGAAAATGGGAGGCGATACGGTGACAGAAAGTCCGTCCCCCCCACCCCAATCCCATAGACACGGCATTTATACAGCCTTCTCCTTCTGGCACTCCAGACTTCCTCTTTGAATGCTTGGTCAGTCCTTATCTTCTATAGCGCCTTTAACAGAGTCTATACTACGGCTGACTGTTTAAAGCACGTGGGCGTCCTGTACAGAGTTGTATTATTTTTGGGGTGGTCAGGGTAAATATTTGCGCCGGTTGCCGGGTTCAACAGCCCCTTCTAACCCACGCATGAGAAGCGCTGGTTCAGCGGGAAGGGCTGCCGTCTTTCCTGTCTGACACACAATCACACGCAGACCCACACAGGGAAGTGGACCGCGGCCGGTGGTCAAAAGTGCTGAACGAACAGACCAGAGATCTCGACTGCACAAAATCACATAAAAGGAGACAAATCAGATGTGAGAAGCAAAACAAAAAAACTTCTGAGTGGCTGTTTGCAGGAACACTGCACTCTGTCTCTCCTACCGGTGGTCGTCTAAGCGCCTGGTGTCTGGCAAAGACACGAGTGGAAACGACAGAGGTAATATGCCAAGGAACCGACCCCATTTTACCCTGTCAGTGGAACGAGTCTCGGATTATCTAAAAGGATTTCCAGTAGAATAACCCGAACCAAACCCCGCCCACAATCCTTGTCCAATAACTTTCATCCTGCACTTGCAAATCAATCCGCCGCTCTAATCCCGGCCGCCTCAATCGGGGTCAGATTGAAATATCCTCCAGAGATTTGCGACCAAGATTAGCGACGTGCGGAAATTACACAAAACTCATTCAAATCGTAATTACGTGATGGAAATGGCGAGGATTAACACCGTTTAATATCACCTTGTCATATTTTTACTTTTATTCTTAACTAAACTGGGTTATTGCAAATGCACCTGGTCCTTTATCTAAACTGGAGTGTCTTTTCATTTTGAGAAATTAAACTCGAGGCTTTATAGCATGCAAAGGGCAGCGTGGGAGTGACCGCGAATAAACGCGCCGGACTCGATTTCCTTGATTTCGTCTTTCTCCCGATGCTGTCGGGACGGGCTCTGTCTCCTTATCCTGCTTACTTCATACGACTGCTTGTATTTTAAGGATTCTTAACGCTGGAAATTATATTTTTTTTCCACTGTGTTTCCCAAGGGAGCTTACTTTTAAAAAATCGTTTATTCTAAGTCTATGTATGCGTGGCTTTTCTCTGGTTTCCTCCTTCCACATCTCAAAAGACGCATGCGCGTTAAGTGAATCGCGGGCTCCAGCTGGAGAGTTCCGTGTGTCCCGTGGAGCCGCAGTCACGACTGGACCCTGCCTCGGACACAGCTTCCTGCAAACATTCACCTTAAAAAAAAAGGATAAGTATTTGTGTATCTGTTGCCACTATAATTCAAACCGATGGTGCATTGCAAACATTAACGATGCTTTAAATCCCATAGCAAATGGCATATAACTGAGGCACATGTGTTGTATTTGTCACTCCAACAGATGGCACATCACAAACATTAACACTGATTTTAAAAATTCTACTAAATGGCATATAACAGAGACATCCGCAGTGCATTTGTCATTCCAGCAGATGTTTTCCTTGCTGTTCTAAGATGCAGTTGAAATCGAAGTAATCAATATAGACCTCAGTGTTCATGTCCATCTACTGGAATGTTTTTTTGTAATGTATGTAGTACTAAAATGCGTTATGTTTGTCATTCCAATAGATGGTGCATCACAAACACTTATAGTAATAAAATGCATTGCATTGGTCATTCCAACAGATGGCACATCAGAACATTTACCTCTGCTTTTACAAATCCCATACAAAATGGAATATAACAGAGCCATATGCATTGCACTTATCATTCCAACAGACAGTGCGTCACAAACATTAAAACTGCTTTTATGAATCCCATACCAAATTGCATATAACAGAAAAGTATCCCTTCATTTGTCATTCAAACAGATGGCATATCGCAAACATCTGTAGTAATGAAATGCATTGCATTTGTCATTCCAACCCACGGCACATCACGGATTTTAACATTGCTTTTACAAATCCCATACCAAATGGCATCTAGCAGAGCCATATGCATTGTACTTATTCCAACAGACAGCACGTCACAAACATTTGTAGTAATAAAATGCATTGAATTTGTCATTCCAACAGATGTAGTAATGCATTTACGTCTACAAATGTTTGTGATGTGCCATCTGTTGGAATGACAAATTCAATGCATTACATTAGTATTGTGAAATACATTCCAATAGATGGAGCACTGCAAACGTTAAGACGTTAGACGTCTACCCAACTTTGACAGGTCACACAGCTAGTTTAATAAAGGAAGCCGGTAGAGACCATGGACGGTAGCAGGAAGTCTTAAATTATTTCCTCCGATTATTGAATAAACTGGCACTTCTTTGAGCTCTAATATTTTAATGGAGTGATTTTGAGCTGTCGTCTCACACAGTGTCATTTCCTGTACTGCTGGGTCAGGCTTTAATGCTCCTAAATGAACTCGATCATGCAGGTTGGCAAAGGAGGGATGGATACTTTATACTTTATTATAGTGATATTTCATCCATTTTCATTGGCTGACTTCTTCATTTTAATTGACCTGTCACACTTTGAGGACTGGCCTTAAAGTGGCCCATTCAGGATGCCACTGCAGCCGCTGGCAGAGAATAAACCCACAGTCCAGAACACACTGAGTACTTATTCCTTCAGCTCCCACCCCCCTAACCCCCCCCCAATATAGTGCCTTTCAAAGAAAACAGCATACCAAGAATATACGACACACTTGTTTCTGTATGTCAGCAATGTGAGGTCCATCATTTCAGCAAGGATAAGACAGGAAGTCACAGTAATGCTTTAACCAGTAGGGGGCGCCTGTTTATTTAAAGCCATTCACAATTACTCTACCCAACAGGAAGTTTATATCATCCAGTCCACTGGATGGGGGGAGCATTTGGACAATGGAGGAACAACAGAGAAATCATCTGACACGGACATCAAGCTAATGTCTAAGCAGTGGCATTGGTATCTGCTGCACTGTGATTTAATTCACCCCACAACCCTAAACTGGCTTAGACGGGTATGAAAATGGGTGGATGAATTTAGCTGATCAAATGTTAAAATTGTAGTATGAAGCAGTTGTAGCTCCCTAGCACTTAAGACGCTGTGCCGGCAGTGTGGTGTTGGGTAAGGAAACGGCCTCTTGGCTGACTTGTTAACTCGTTGTGCCATCATTCAAAAATAACGACCTCCGAAGACACGCCCCCTAACAACAGGGGCAGCTGCCCCTAGCAACAGGAAAGCCCAAAATGTCAACGATTGCAAAAAACAAAATGGAGGTGGAACCGCATCAAAATAATAAATTAAAGTTAAAACATATAAGCAAATCAAAAATAAATCTTAATCTACGATGCCCCCCCCACCCCCAGAAAAGAAGGGTCACAACCCTGAAGTTAGTACAGAAAAGACGGAAAAAAGTAAGAAAAGAAGCCAATTTGTGACTGTTGTGAACTAGAGAGTGCCTAGGTCTCAGACAGTGACTTAAAATTCCCACTAGAGGACCTCAGTTCTCTAGAGGGGGAAAATCCGCCAAATCCCGGCTAGTCACAATAAGGGCAGCGTGGAATCTTTATAAATAAAAACATTTATGAACAACAACAACAATGCTCTGTAACAAAATAAGCTTCCGGAAAGCACAAAAGAAACAGAAGGCAATCCAACAGTCTCAAAACGAAATCCACGAAAACACAAAGCCAGAAAGCCAGTAATGATCAAAACAGCACAAATACTGGAGACCTCACCAGCAGCACAAGTGCATTCAATGAACCGCAAAGGACTGTGAGGTTTCCCCTCAGCATTCATTGAAGTGATGGGTGGGTGGCCTCCCCTCCTGGGGGGACCACTCACAAAACACGAGGAACGTAACCCTGGCTGAAACATAACAATAACATTGGGGATGGTTTGTTTGGGGTGGGGTCGGGGGGCTTTAGTGATCAGTTGCAGAGGATGGTTCTGGGGGATTAATTGGCGTCTTTTTACTGCAGTGGATAGTTTCTGAGCCTGGGGGTCCCCTCATTTGATGTGGCTGGTTCTTCTACCCCATGCTGGCGCGGCCACTGCCTACTGGGTTCATTCTCTTACCCCAAAAGACTGTGTGGGACACCGGAAGTCACAGAGACTTACAAAACTAAATAAAGTCAAATCCGACGGCCCAGGATCATTTAGTGCAGGGCAGGGGGGGTTTGGTCTACCCAGATTTTCAAAGCAGTAGGAGGGTGCCGGAAAAGCTGAACTGTCAATCATTTTTAAGTACTGTAGCTAATCCCTAACTGAAGTCGCTCAACATTCATAAATGACTGACAGACTGATAAGCAGGGGATTGGCTGAAAAGGAAAACAGACTGCTGAGAGCTCCGCCCACATGACCCCCCCTTTCATGGCAGAAGTTTCCTGGGGCGGCATAAGACAGACAAGGCCTGTGTTCTTCCTCCGATAACGTCACCCTTGCTCGGATTCACTGCTGTCCCATCTACAAGAGGGCACTTTCTTATAGGGGACCCAGTTAGTGACACTAAGATCATTTTGGGGTGAGACCCTGTCCAAGCAGCATGTGCAGCGGAGGGGCCTGGCTGCGTCTAACCTCGACCCCGACGATTATCTCTGCTCCACTTTCTAAGCTTGATAAACACGAGTGCCTGCTTCTCGTTTCCTTCCCAACTGAGAGCGTTTTCTTTCCGCTTGCTTGCTGAAACTCTAAGATGGCATCGGAGATAACAAATAATCTTGTGTGATGGCGGCCAGGGTCAGAGTTCACCCCGACCTCCTCCAGCACCTTGGAGTAGGGGAAGTTCTTCTAAAAAGAACACTGAGGCGCTGTCACCTTACGCTTGGCTGCCACGGGCCTCCCTGATGAATGTCCTGGCACAGGAACTAAGAAGCTGTGTACCTAGGAGGAGACGTTTCTGCCACTCTGTAATTTAAATACTGTATCCTGGCACCCATGTGCCATGTGAAGGACACAAATTGGCTTACAAGGTAGCACTCCGTGCCAACGGGAGATGGGATGGCAGTCCAGCTGCCACCACAACCTGCTTGGAGAGTTCACTCCAGGATAGTGTGGAGGATGAAGGAGAGCCCCCTTGTTTACCACCCCCATTGTTTTAATACATTTGCAGTCGTGTGAAAAAGTAAATGCACCCCACAGAATATTTTTTATTTTATTTATTTTTTTTTTCATTCCACATATGTGGATTTGCTGTTCATTTTAATGGTATCTCAGGATAAAGGTGATGTAATACAACAAACATCAGGCCACGTTTACATTTTGTTGTGGTGACGATGTGGGGTCTGCTCCCTGCTCCCACCACTCTTCTGGGAGCCTTCAAACCCAACACCTTCAGTAATGGAACCGGATGAGCTGAACAATGAGGACACCATACGAAACAAGGGGAAGGTGCAAAGTGAAACAGTCCAAACCATCCAACCATCCATTGTCCAACCCGCTGAAACCAAACACAGGGTCACGGGGGTCTGCTGGAGCCAATCCCAGCCAACACAGGGCACAAGGCAGGAACCAATCCCGGGCAGGGTGCCAACCCACCTCAGGACACACACACACAAATACACCCACACACCAAGCACACACAATCCACCTAACCTGCATGTCTTTGGACTGTGGGAGGAAACCAGAGCGCCTGGAGGAAACCCACACAGACACGAGGAGAACATGCAAACACCACGCAGGGAGGACCCGGGAAGCGAACCCGGGTCTCCTAACTGCGAGGCAGCAGCGCTACCCACTGCACCACCGTGCCGCCCACAGTCCAAACCAAACAAATCAAATAGTGTCCAAATAAAGTGCAGCGCTCAAGACGTCAATCTATATATATAATTCACTAAGACACCCATGGAGCACGCAGGACGGAGCCACGCCCACCAACTCTAAGACCATTGGATACGACGACAACTCGCAGAGCCACGCCCACCAACTCGGACGCAGCAACTCACAAAACAGGCCGTCATTCGCGTTCGTCTCTGCTACACTCCACATGCACCTCTGAGCCACGTTGACTTTTCATTATTCTTTTCGGTTACGACGCACGACCGCGTCCACCATCACAAACTGTTTTACACGCCATGGTCTTAGAGTTGGTGGGCAGGTCTCTGTCAGTTGCTCTTGCGAGCGGGCACATGACCAGGCGGTGTGTATGCTTCAAGTGCGAGGGTGGGCGCCGCAGGACCATCTAAGAAGAAGCATGTTTGTCACAGATGTGAATCGCTGTATGCAGCATGTAAAACAGTTTGCGAGACGTATCCCATGGTCTTAGAGTTGGTGGGCGGGTCTCTGTCAGTTGCTCTTGGCACCAGAACATCAGAACAAGACACTAAGGTTTGCCCATAAACATCTGGAACAGTGTGCCCCAGGACAGGTGAGGCAATGACAGAGTTATTTGGCCTCAGGACCAGGAGACACGTTTGGCACAAACCAAAGACAGCACTTGGCCAGAAGAATCTGACAGCAACAGCAAAGCACTGTGGTGGAAATGTTCTGGTTGGTGACTGGGCAGCTCACCATCACAGAATCCACTAGGAATTCTTCAATGCACCAGAGGGGACTTGAGGACAATGTGAGAACATCTGTCCGAAGACTGACACTCAACCAAAAAAGTGGACCTTGCAACATGACCGTGACCCTAAACATGCCTGTAAGTGCACTAAAGATTGACTGAAAAGAAAGAAGTGGTGAGTTCTGGAAATGTCCATCAGACAAAGCCCAAATCTGAAATGCCGTGGGAGGACTGGAAATGGGCTGTGCAGGTCAGAGACCCCTCAATCACCACACAAATCAAAGAGTTCTGCATGGAGGAGATGGAGGAACTTTGTCTGCCAGTGGATTTCAGAGAGTGCTAGACAGTTTCAGGTAGGTTGTCTCTGCCAATGGGAGCCTTACCTTCTCTTAGAGGCACTTAGAGAGTTGGCGGGCCTGTTTATTTTTTGTTGACTAAATTATTGCAAATTCAAATTTTCATTGTTTTTCATTTCAGTTATGTCACCTTATCTACAGATCCTGTTTAAATAAAGATCAAATCTTGATATGTCCACATATGTTCAAAAAGAAACAAAAATATTTCAAGGGGTGTACTTACTTTTTCACAGGAATGTGTGTGTGTGTATTCTGTAACAGGGCAGTGCCACTCATGTGGCATATTGGGTCCACCATGTGGTGCAGGTCATCAGGCACTATAACACAATACAGATATATCGTCGGATTACAGAGCGCCACCTAGCTGTTAAGCCATGATGTTACATGGACTACTGCCTATTTATTTATGCCTAATTTATGCATGTAAATAAACATTTTTGCAAAATAAATAAATCCGGATCTTTTGCTCACTGACTAGCAACTCCAGAGGCCATCTTGGTTTTTTTGGGGGTTCCCACAGGCAATTCTAAAGCCGCCAGAGGGATCTGTGGGCTGCCGAGATAAAGACGGAGCGGATGAATCCAAGTACTGGCACCTGGCCAAATGGTGGCAATAAAGAGAACTTTGTCTGAAGAGCTGGCAGCTGGAATGGTGAGTGAGGATGGCAGGGATCTGAGAACAGCTTCACATGACAGGGGGCCGGCAGACACGTCAGGCTGGCAAGGGGTCTTGAAATAAATACCTACCTATCAGAACTCACATAGCTGTGGCACCTCAAATGTGCAACACGGCCACAATGACTCTTTGCAAACTGGAATATAGATCTCGTAATGGAAGTGGCACAATCAGGGCACATGATGGATGGGCATCTTAATGGCAAAAGGGTAAGAAGCAAAGATCTTGAAGTAGAAACAAAAATAGTGAAAGTGCAAAGGTATTTTGGCCCACCGCAGAAATTCGAAGTACAATATTCTGGGTACTCCGATACCCCCACCCACCCCCGCATTTATACACAACAAACGTTTGGGGCATTTATGGCACATGTGGTAAGCCGGACCCTCTGTATAACTGAGAATGTGGGACAAAAAATTTAAAAGACAAAAGGAATGTCTATCGATTAATTTATTTTCAAAACCCGTTATAGGGCCAGTGAAAGCGGGCAGTACTGGGCACAAGACAGGAACCCATACTGGGTGGAATGCCATGCTAGCAGTGCAGAGTAGCCACACTACCTGCACTTCAGAACAAGTCATCCACCAGCCTGGCCAGTACTTGGGTGGGAGACCAACTAGGAAAAGCTTGGCTTGTTGCTGGAAGGGGAGTTAGTGAGGCCAGCAGGGGGCGCTTACCCTGTGGTCTGTGTGGGGATCCCAATGCCCCATTGCAGTGATGGGCGTGTTGTAAACATGGCGCCAACCATCAGATCAGATGTAAAACTGCAGTCCTGACTCTCTCTGGTCGTAAGAGACCCTTGATCATCTATCGAAGAGAGTCAGATATACCTCGATGTCCTGGCTAAATTGCCCACCTTGGCATGTCCAATCTGGCCCCCTAATCATCCCCTGTCTCTCTCTCTCTCATCCCTTCACCACCTAATAGCTAATGTGTGCTGAGCCAACTGGCATAAAATGTTGGTGATGGTTGAAGTGGCCCCCCACTGTCTATATAAAGCGTTTAAAGAGCAGCTAGCGATGCACCCCACTGTAAAAATGTAATCAATTATTGCTTATTAAGCAAGCCTGCACAATTTGGGGATGTAAGGGGAGAACTGGAGTAGCCAGGAAGAACACACACAGACAAACACAGGGAGGTCATGCAAACTTGGCACAGACATCATGGCACTGCTATGGGCACATGTGAAAACTGTAATGGGTGGGGGCAGAAAGGGGGCACAGTAACCAGAAAGGATGGCCATAAACAAAGCAGCGCGCTTGTAAGAAAGTCAAGAGAGTGGCTTGTGAGAGCAGAGTCTTCTGGGTGCAATCTTTGTAGAAAGGCACCATATAAAACAATGCATTCTGGGTACTGTATGTTCAACAAGTTAAACTCCTGAAGGGCTGTGAGATTTGGATAAAACTGACATAACAAAAGAGTAGGGGATTCTGGGTACATCTAATAAATTTACACAGTGGCAGACTGGAGGATTCTGGGTATGCCTGACAGCGTAAAATGAAAAAAGAGTGGAGGATTCTGGGTACGTGTGATTAATTTACACAGTGGCAGACTCAAGGATTTTGGGTATGTGTGAAAAATTTGCACACTAGCAGACTGGAGAATTCTGGGTACATGTGACAGCTTAAAATGAACAAACATTCGAGGATTCTGGGTACTGTACGTGTGCTAAATTTACACAGTGACAGACTGGAGAATTCTGGGTACGCCTGACAGCTTAAATTGAATAAAGAGTGGAGGATTCTGGGAATGTGTGATAAATTTACACAGTAGCAGACTGGAGGATTCTGGGTATGCATGACAGCGTAAAATGAAAAAAAGAGTGGAGGATTCTGGGTACGAGTGATAAATTTACACAGTGGCAGACTGGAGGATTCTGGGTACGTGTGATAAATTTACACAGTGGCAGACTCAAGGATTTTGGGTATGTGTGAAAAATTTGCACATTGTCAGACTGGAGAATTCTGGGTACATGTGACAGCTTAAAATGAACAAACACTCGAGGATTCTGGGTACGTGTGATAAATTTACACAGTGACAGACTGGAGGATTCTGGATACGCCTGACAGCTTAAATTGAATAAAGAGTGGAGGATTCTGGGAATGTGTGATAAATTTACACAGTAGCAGACTGAAGGATTCTGGGTACGTGTGATAAATTTACACAGTGGCAGCCTGGAGGATTTTGGGTATGCCTGACAGCGTAAAATGAAAAAAGAGTGGAGGATTCTGGGTACGTGTGATAAATTTACACAGTGGCAGACTGGAGGATTCTGGGTATGTGTGATAAATTTACACAGTGGCAGACTCAAGGATTTTGGGTATGTGTGAAAAATTTGCACACTGGGAGACTGGAGAATTCTGGGTACATGTGACAGCTTAAAATGAACAAACACTCGAGGATTCTGTGTACGTGTGATAAATTTACACAGTGACAGATGGGAGGATTCTGGGTACGCCTGACAGCTTAAATTGAATAAAGAGTGGAGGATTCTGGGTATGTGTGATAAATTTACACAGTGGGAGACTGGAGGATTTTGGGTATGCATTTCAGCTTAAATTGAATAAAGAGTGGAGGATTCTGGGTACGTGTGATAAATTTACTGTGAATTTATGGCAGACTGGAGGATTTCGGGTACCCATGACGGCATAAAATGAACAAACACTGGAGGATTCTGGGTACGTGTGATACTATTACATGCTGACAGTCTGGTGGATTTTGAGAATATTCCATGATGGAAGACTCTAGGATTTGGGGGTTCTCGTGATCATTTAACAGAATCACAGCCTTGAGGATTTAGAGAACTGTACAGCACGATACACTAGAGGATTCTGGGTAGGTCGATACTTTGTTCCTTGTTTTCCATCTGGATGGGTTCCCCTCTGAAGCGAGTTGTTGATATTTTGATCAGCCCTTTGCTATGATGTCCCAGCCAGGACTGAAGCCTTTCCATTGTCCATCTCACCATCTCACTGGGGGTCTACCAACCGGACACATGAAGTTGTAGGGCCACCAGAATGCCACTCTTCGTGTCCGCTTTCATCAGACACGAGTGCCACACGTCCTGCCGCCTGTGTACTTTGTTTCAACACCACCGTGATGACGTCTATGAAGCCAGTTATACGCGGACATTTCTTTGATTGAGACTTTCAGTGTTCGTCTCTCTATTGCACGCTGGGTGACTCGAAGCTTCTCCACATTTGTTTTGCGTGGATTCCATACCTGTGTCACTGACGGTAAAACCACAGCATTACACGTATCTGCTGTCACTTTGGGCTGTTTGATCCTTTAGCTTAATGTGGTTGAAGGCTGGCCATGCTGCGGCTCTCACTCAAGTCTTGCTGTGGAGGTACTGGCATCCTTAATCAAGTCAGCCCCCTGTCTTATCTCTCTGTTTGGGCACAGAGGGTTGCCCATGCATTGTTGTTTATTCTTACGGACCCCCAGGCTTACGGGTACTGAACCAAAATCTTTAAAATGGGCTTATTTTGGTACTGGAAGTAAATGGTTGCCTTCAAGCACCTCAGACATAGTCATCGGACCCCCCAGCCCCGCTCTTTGAAGTAATCTTTGTATACCACTGGGCTACAATCATGACCCGTGTGTCCTAACTTTATATTCACACGCTGGAAACTCGAAAGGCTATGGCGGAAGGAACTCGAATGGGTTAAAAAGTGAGATCCAGAGAGGTTAATCAACGGGATGGCGACATGTGAGGACACTCCAAAAATAGTGTAGCCCATCACCTCCCCCCCCCCGCCACCTCAACCATGAACCACACACAGCCAGCCTGGGCGAATGAGCAGGTGAAGCACGCGGTTACTCAGACCCTTGACGTACGGCGGCCGCCGCTGCCTCCATTTGTTTGCCGAACTGAGCCCCCCCTCTAACAACAGCAACGCTTCGCCAAGTGAAGTCTGCTGCCCTGTAATTGCTGCTCAGTCACAAACGCCCTGTTGCTTTCATTACTTCATCTTCACACAGAGCTCGTCCTAAAAAGATGCAAATTCCAGGTGCCTGGTCTGAATCAAGACCCCCAGACGCTGCCCAATGTGGAGTTTGTACTTCTCCCCTTAGCCTGCATGGCTTCTCCTCCAACGTCTCAAAGATGTGGGTGTGCGTCTGAGAACTTGTCACTCGGACCGGGCCTCATGTAAATGACGGTCACCTGTGTGCGTCCACACCAACACTGGTGTAAAATAAGGGGGCGGGGTTTATTCAAGACTCAAGCCAAGAAGTGCTTCTTCGCCCAGGGAATTGTGGGAATTTTGCATCCAGCAGGGGGCGTTCTTTTGTAACTGCACAACCCGAAACGATATAGATATGATATAAAAAGGCGATACCCCTCCCTTAGTGATACGGCGGTAAGAAATCACATAGGAGAAATAACTTCGCTTTGTTTAATGATGGCTTACGCGGCATAACAGATGAAGGAAGCCGACGGACGGATGGGAGATAACGTCATCCTTCCACTGCAACAACGAAAATGGCAGACTCTACACATTGGGTCCTTGCCATTGGCTTCCTTTGTCTGTTATGCAAAGCGAAGTTATTTCTCCTATGTGATTTCTTACCGCCATATCACTAAGGGAGGGGTATCACCTTTTTATATCATATCTATATCGTTTCGGGTCATGTAACACGTCACAATTACAAAAGAACGCATTCTCAGGGAGCTAGCGCCCCCTGCTGGATACAAATCTGAAACAAACTTTTAAAAAGTATCTGGATGAGATAACTGGGACAATTCAGCGATTAGCGTAGTCAAACGAGCTCGAATGCCCTCCTCTCGTCTGCCAAACATCTTATGTTCTTACACTGCAACCAGACAGATAGGTTGGGAGCCACACAACAAAACCAGGATTGGGACCCCAAGTGCAGCTGTGTGACGGGCGACACCTCAGCACCACACAGTGGCTGGAGTACCAATCCTGCCACCAACCCCTAAGTTGTCCCTGCAAGTTGAAGGACCTGCTGGTAGAAAATGGATGGGTGGAAAGCGCCACGGGCACAACTCCCATGGGCCTCAGCAAAACGGTGATCCCAATATACCATGCAGAGTACCAATGGAAAGACAAGGCTTTTGTCAGGTGCTGTACCTGACCAGCTGTTCACCCTGGCATCACGCGTAGCATGTGGTACTGAGATGCCAGTCAATCAGAGAGACAAATGGTTTGCAAGTCTCTCCGAGCAAAGAGGCACATTCATAACATGTCCAATTATGGCAAAAGCAGCATCAAAAACAGCAGGTCTGCCTTATTACTGTATATGGTGCTGAGCAAACGAGGTCAGCGTGACCTGAAGGGCCTTGGCATTACACACTGGCATGAATCACTGTCGGTCCGGCCTTCAAGCTTGATTCCTGTCAGAAGACTTCTGATCCCGATTCTGGGAGATTTATCGCGTCGGCTGGGTCTCTCCTTGGGGTCTGATCCAGTCGGAGCAGTCATGGAGCTCCAGTTCTGCTCTGGTGGAGGCTGATGCTGTTAGGTCTTCACAGGCCGGTCGCGCCATACTTTATATTCAAACCTAGAATGCCCTGAAAGATACGTTTTTAAGGTCTGATGCTGGTAGGACTGACCATATCAGATCAAACTTTTAGCAATTCGGGCAGATCCCAGCTCCCTGCCTCTGTATTTTCTTATCTGGGGTCTTTCAACCCTGTAAGCTGAAGCTTTTTTTTTTTTTTTTTCTTCCTTGCAATCTCATCTAACAAACTCCACATTCCTGTCATTTTTGTTGCTGTAAATCCATCTGGCTTATCTTCTCCTGATGCTGTTAAGACGCCTGCAGATTAACAGTTTACTTCTTCGGTGTTCGATACCCTCAGAACCCGGTGACTAGCGGTATATCCCTCAGATGTAAGCATTTTGTTCATCCTGTTCGACCCTGAAGCACTAATTCCCATTGATCCTGCGAGATCCCAAAATGAAGGCAGTCTTCCTTTCCGATTGGCCAGACTGATCCTGTCAGAGCGGAGAGGCCCGTAGCTTTACTTCCTCAGATGCCAGCAGTCCACAGTTTTGTTTACTGCTCGTCTGATCCAGTCAGATCTACCTGAAGAGAGCCTGATTACGCTTGAAATCAGTGGCCTGCAGTTGTATTCTTTCCAGTCTGGGTTTCCCAGATCTGCGGGACTAATTAGGACTACTGTATGAAAGGTGGTCCGCTTGCGGTTCCGCTACCCGCAGATTTTCCCTTCTCAAAGTCACATTCCATGGAATGTAACACAAGAATAATAAACATCCTATTGGGGAGTATATTTTCATGAAGCGAGATTCTTGTAGAGTCTGATGTCGTCAGATCTCACAGGCCTGCAGCTTTATTTCTTTGGAGCCTGAAACCATCAAACCTAACTTCACTATCTCAGCACCCGATTCAGTCGCATATTTTTCTTTACCCAAAATCTGATCTCATCAGATTTTTGCCTGATCCTGTCAGGGGTCACGTGGGACAAGCTTTTCCTTTGGTGCCTGATTTCATTTGGTACTGGCTGTATGACTATAGTGCCTGATCCTGTCAGATCATCGTCTCTTACATCACGCTAGAGGATGATCCAATTACACCTGGGTTTAAGACTGTAGAGCTGATCCCATTCTGTGTCCTCAATGTCTCATCCCTTCACACCCAGCTTTAGGACGAAGGTGCTCGATTCTGGTGGAACAGGATATTGCAGCCACATTTTCTTGGGGCCTAACCACGTCAAGCTTAATTTTAGGACTACAGAGTCAGATCACTGTTACACCACCTTGGAGGGGATAGCCCATCAGGCTTAACTTTAAGACTACAGGACCTCATCCAGTCAGAGAATAGTTTCTCACATTTTGATATCTCACTCCATTAGACTCAGCTTTAGGACTATGGTGCCTGATACTGCTGGGTCATTGTTCCTTTTGGTGACTGTGACTCCTTGGTGCCTAACTTGGTCAGATCGGTAGCTTTAGGACTATGAAATCTGCTCCTGGTAGATCACAATCTTTTTCAGTTACACCTTTGGTATACCTTGGTTTTAAATCCCACCAGGCTTACGTTTAGGACAATGTTGCCAAATCTAATTAGAGCTGTACCATCAGACCTAGTTTTAGGACTATGCCACCTGATCCTGTTAGAGCGTCATTGATTCATAGAGTTACACCACGTTATCAGGCCTAGCGTTAAGACCATGGTGTCTTATCTTGTGTCTATACCATCATGGTATTAGACCTCACCCCAGCAGACCTCAATTTAGGACCACGGTGTGTGACCTTATTTGACGTCTTCTCATCCATCAGATTTTTATTATAAGAACTCGGTGCCTGAATCTTTGCAAGCCTGCAAGTCTGATCCTGCACTACTACTTCTTGCAGTTATACCATCTTGAAGGATCATACCACCAGGCCTAGCTTTAAGACTGTAGTCCCTGATCTACTCAGATCACATTTTCTTGCACCCATATCATCTTGATATCTCATGCTGCCAGACCTAGTTGCCATTTTAATATCTCAAATCATCAGACTATGTTTCTTCTTCACGTTACACCACAGTGGAGGTTAATTCCAATAGCTTTAGTTTTAAGACTATAGCATGTGCTCCAGGGCCTGACCCAGTCAGGTCATAGCTTTGAGCAGCCATAACATCTTAAACATCTTAACGCCTGAAACCTCTCTTGAGGACAATAGTGCCTGGACCTCTTAGATCACAGTTTCTGGCAACTACAACATTTTGATATCTCACCACATCAGACCTAGGACTATGGCACCTGATCATGTCCCGTCACTGTCTCTTCTTTGAGTTACAGAACATGGCGGTCAATTTCATCAGGCCTACCTTTAGGACTAGAGCGCCTTGATCCAGGCAAATCACAGTTTCTTTGACATCTCACCTTATCACTCGAGTTTGAAGACTATGTCGCCTGATCCTGTCAGATCACAGTTTCCATTAGTTCTACCTTCTTAATACCAAGTAGACCTAGTTTGAACATTATAGTGCCTGACCCTGTTAGAACTTTAAATCAACCTGGAGATTGATGTCTTCAGGCTTAACTTTAAGACTGTGGTGCCTAGTCCAGTCAGAAGACAAATGTCTTGCAGTATACCATCTGGATATCTCACGCCTAGTTTAGGAGTATGGCGTCTGATCCTGTCACATCACTGTTTCTTCTCAGATTTACATTACAGATTCATTCCATCAGGCCTAGCTTTAAGACTACAGTGCCTGACACAGCCAGATCACAGGCTTCTGCAGCCATTGGCGATATCTCATCAATTAGACCTTGCTGTAGTTCTGTAGTGCCCCATACAGTTCAATCACATTTTCTTGCACCCATACAACTTTGAAATCTCATGCTGTCAGACCTAATTGAGGACTAGGGTGCCTGATACTGTCACAAAACAGTTTCTTCTTTGAGTTATAGCACCTTAGAGGTCAATTCCATCAGGTCAAGGTTTTTAGGACTACAGTGCCTGATCCAGCCAGATCACAGCTTCCTGCACTTCTACCATTTTGATACTCGCCTCACCAGACCTAGGACTTAGAGGGATGTGACATAATCTTCTCTGATCTACATCATCTTGGAGATTAGTTCCAATTCTGACAGATCATACTTTCTTTCACCTATGTCATCTTCTTATCTCACCTCATCAGACCAAGTTTTCAGACTACGGTGTCTGATCCTGTCAGACTTCCTGCAGCTATAAGATCTTCTTAACCTACCTAATCCGACTCTATTTTAAGAGCTAGGCGTCTGACCCTGTCAGATCACAGCTTTCTGTGGCCGTATCATCTTGATATCTCTTCCCATCAGACCTTACATTAGATCTAGAGTGCCTTAATCCAGCCAGATCAGTTTCTTTGACATCTCACCCTATCATGCTACTTTGAAGACTATGTCGCCTGATCCAGCCAGATCACAGCTTCCTGCACTTCTACCATTTTGATACTCGCCTCACCAGACCTAGGACTTAGAGGGATGTGACATAATCTTCTCTGATCTACATCATCTTGGAGAATAATTCCAATTCAGACAGATCACACTTTCTTTCACCTATGTCACCTTCTTATCTCACCTCATCAGACCCAGTTTTAGGACTATGGTGTCTGATCCTTTCAGATCACAACTTCCTGCAGCCATTACATCTTCTTAACCTACCTAATCCGACTCTATTTTAAGAGCTAGGCGCCTGACCCTGTCAGATCACAGCTTTCTGTGGCCGTATCATCTTGATATCTCATCCCATCAGACCTTACCTTAGATCTAGAATGCCTTGATCCAGCCAAATCACAGTTTCTTCTTCTTCTGCTCTCTGCTCCCACCATTCGAACTATAGTACCACACCCCACTAAACCACCTGGTGCCTGATCGTATAGTGCTGTGGTGTTTGGTCCAATTAGACCTCATGTGTATGCAGAAACATTTTCTACAGCTATGGAAGGTTCTGATCCTGTTGGCCCCAAGTGGCCTGCACGTTCTGCTATGGCAGTCACAACCCGTCCGATTCCAAATGTGTGTCATTTGACCTCAATGGATAGGAAGTGAATGTTTTCATTTGTCACATTTCTGACATTTCCCAGACTCGGCCTTTTCCAATTGTATCTTATATAGTGCCATTTACTACATGCACAAGCACGGGAGGCTTAACAGCTCAAATAAACTTACAGTCATTTACCAAATCATAAGTGAAATAAAAACTGAAACCCGTGAATGACATAGAAAGAAGAACTCTGGGTTGACGTCCACAAGGAGGGAATTAGAATTAATGCGAGCCAAAAACCAGAGAGCAGGGCACCGTGGAGAAAAGGGCAGCCGACACCAGGAGAGGTGGCACAGGGAGAAGCACCAGAGTCCATTTTAAGGGAGATAAAGAAAGAGTGACGCCCGCGAGCCATTGGCCCGCATTGACACAACACAAGTCTGATCCTGCCAGAATACCACAGACAGACGTGACTGCCGATTCCAAGAAGCCGGAGAGAGCATTTTTGAAATTCGAGATACGTGTCACTTAGGAGGGATGTGGGCATCTATCTCTGCCTTTGGCACCGCTGCGAGCTCCACAAGCCGATTTGCTGCTCTGATTTCGAGAGTTGTACCCTCGCAGATCTTTTCTGTTCCACTAAACGCTTCCCGGCTTTTCTTCTCCTCCTAAGGTAATGTTTAGAGAATTGGCCAAATCCCGAGATCAGACACCAATCTGCTGACAAGCCTGCTGGATTACGGCTTTGGCTTTAATAAGCTCATTTCACGGCTTATTAGCGTCTCACTGCTCACGCTGCCTGCGTGTAAATACCAACGTCTCATGTGGCGCCCCCCCCCCCCCTAACCCCCCCCACCCCTATTCAATGAAGAGGTCACTGGTATGCGTCCATGTTTGACCGGCAGCTCACGACTTCTGACTGGGGCGTCCTGAGCGCGTAAAATTAAAGGCGCCCGAGAGGTTCTTCAGAGAGGGACTGCCAAAAGAACCATCCACAAGAAGGTTCCAGAAAACACTTGCATTTATTTAGATCAGCAGCTCCATAAATAAGCGTGAGGAGATGATAACAGATTTCCTGATTTCAAAACCACTCTCACCACATGCGAACCCACAGGCACAGCTCAGGTTTTCTTCATCTGCTGCTATTCTGTGCCACGCATGCGCAGCCACGGACCACCCTGCCAGCTCCGTTCAGATATGCAGTACCACCTCGAGATGAGAGGGGTGGGCACCATCACTAATAGTCTCGTCCCTTCCCTCCAAAGCTCAGAGAAGATGACCCAGAAGGCTGACTGGCCACACCCCCATCACTCCCAAAAGCCCCGCCCCCTTCCCGACAGAAACGTATAAAAACGGCCGTCCCGGGATGGAGGCGTCTCACTGGCAAGTCAAACTCTCAGCAGGACAGACCTCCATTTTATACCCAACCTGAAAAAAAGTGCTGGTCAAGACCCCATTTTCTAGTCTAACAACCCCCCCCCCCACCCCATTCACCTGTTTATTACTTTACCTTCTGTTCGTATTTGTTAAATGGGGAGGCCCACCTGGCACCCCAACTATTTTTGAGGCTCTGCAAGCCACCCCTTGTAAGTAACCTACTAGACAATATTGATTTCTGCTTAGTCCACATATTAGGGACCTTCTCACAGACCAAAGACCCCACTCCACGATACCAGCATGAAACGGCTCTGTGTCAAGCAATGGCAACGAGGAGCCACACACCCCAGTGAAATGCCATGATACGTATGAGGGTGAAGTTACACCACAAAATAAAACTTCTGGGTTCAAAATGGCTACACCTGCGGGGTCTCCAGATAGGACAGACCGACATGATGGGACATCCAGATAACCTTAAGATTGTCGTCCTCCAGCTAGGAATTGGAGCCACCGATTTAGGGAGTAGTGGGACACGCCAAGATTAAGGACTACAAGGCACCTCAGAATTAGAAAAGCCCCCCTTCGTTATGGGATGGGCACCATAGTAAACGTAAGATTATAGTGTTCTTTCCAGTCCAGCAGGCGACACACTTTCAGAATTGGGGGGATAACTTAGTTGAGAAGTAGACCAACTGTGCAGAACATCCCAAGAACCAACGAGCTCCTAAACAGAGGCAGCAGAGATGGACAGAACTGAGATTAGGGGCGTCCACCAGCTTGAAATTCTGGTCTGGTATCCCCCCAAAATGTGTACACGCTGAGAATATGAGGTACCCCAGCAAAGTCCCAGATGAGGGACTCCATAAGATTACAGCCACCAAGGTCAGGGACAGTGCCACCTGAGAATCACACTCTGAGCATGGGAAAGGCGCTTTATAGATAATACGTGTCATTCTTAATTTTTATTGTTATATAGGTTGTGGTACCCGGATGGGGGTGGTACCCAGCCAGGATGCCCAAGAAGACTGGAGGAGGGCTTGTGCCTCTTCCAGACCTTGAGGGGGTGACCACCCTGGGGGCCCATGGGTACAGAGCTGGGACCCCAATACCTGGAGGACCCTGGACCTCAGCACTTCTGCCACACCAGGAAGTGCTGGGGGGAATAGGAACAGGGACACCCGGAGAGCTTCCAGGGATACACTGGGGCGTGTCGGTGGGAGATTGGTGGGGACGCACCTGGAGCACATCTGGGTGCTTATTTAAAGGGGCCGCCTCCCTTCAGTGGATGACTTGAGTCGGGAGTGAAGTGGACGAGGTCTCTGGAGGAGAGAAGGAGGCGGTCTGAAGACAGAGAAGCAAAGGCATTGTATATTGGCCTGGACTGTGGGGTACTGGGTCTGTGAGTGTGACTTGTTATATAATGGAGTACCTCAATAAACGTGTGTGGGGTAATACAAACGTTTCTGCCTGTCTGTGTCCGGGTCAGGTTCCACAAGGTAATATGATTATTATTGTTAGTCACGGCTCCCTGTGGGGTGAGCAGGTGACCATGAGATTCACGGTTTACCAGATAGGGGGCACCACCTCCTCAGTGCAAATTGCAAGGCCTCCATAGATGGACATCATGGAAACCCTTAGATGCTGGTCACCCAGCTGCAGGGCAGGACCCCCTCAGATCAGTGCCCTCCAACTGCTCTGACCTACTGACGGACGCGTGCTGCCCGTTCTTCTTCTGTTTCGGATGAGTCGACGCCTCGGAGCGGCCAGACGGGTCGTCTCACACTGCCTGCTCGACCCGTGAGAAAGACTCCCACAGCTCGACAGCTGTTCACGCATATATGGCCAGGATGACCATTTGTAGGGAGCGGCAAGGGTCACCACATGGGGGGTAAGGGGTGGTGTTTAAATCTGTCCCGTCCGTTTTAAAACGACTCTCGCCGGATGTGATCAGACAGGCCCAGCTCAGGTTTTCTTGATCTGCTGCCATACTATGTCAGACATGCGGAGCCGAGGACCACCTTGCCGGCTATGATCAGGTGGGCACCTCAAGATGGTGGTCACCGTCGCTGTTTGTCTCATCTTTTCCCTCCAAAGCTGAGAGAAGATGGCCCGGAAGACCGGCTGACCACCCCCTGTCACTAGCTGTATTTTGGGATGGGGGGGGTTACAGCAGTGCGGCACTTTTGTGGATTTCAGAACTAGAAAAAAATACACCGACACACCCAATCCAGAGCAGAATCCTCTATAATATAATATAATATAATATAATATAATATAATATAATATAATATAATATAATATAATATAATATAATGCGGTGGGTTGGCATATTGCCCAGGATTGGTTCCCTGCCTTGTGCCCTGTGTTGGCTGGGATTGGCTCCAGTAGACCCCCGTGACCCTGTGTACGGATTCTGCGGGTTGAAAAATGGATGGATGGATAATATAATATAATATAATATAATATAATATAATATAATATAATATAATATGATATGATATGATATGATATGATATGATATGATATGATATGATATGATATGATATGATATGATATGATATGATATATGATATAAACTCATGTGTTCATCACCCCTGCTTCTTTTCTTTCTTTCTCTCTTTCCTCCTCCTCTTCCTCCTCTTCCTCCTCCCACTCCCTCACCAGACACGTTGCTGCACATGGAGGACCCGGCCGGGCCGGACAAAGGCAGGACAAGACTACATCCTCCATGTGCGCTGGGCGCCACTTCCAGCAGCTCCACAAACACAATGGCGTTTCCTCCTGCTGCCGCCTCGGACTAACAACTTCCTCTTAGACGTCGGGGATAACGAGCCCCGTGGACCCCAGCGGCTGAGAGCGTGCGAGGACAGGAGAATGGACATCAAACGCATCATTCGGTAGGGGAGCCTGCCGCCAAAAAACTCTGGGCAGTAATGGAGGTGCCCATCTGGGAACGCAAAGCGCAGGTGCCAATCGCAGCCTGTAGGGGGCACCTCTACCACTTCACCCGCCTGCTGCCTGCTTTCATGTTAATGTTCCTTTGCCTGGCGTTGTGTCTCCCCCGTTGTCTCCTTTCATCGTCCTAAAGACAAGGATGTAAACAACTGAGCTGCCCATTAGATCTGCGTGGAGCTCTGCTGAGCACCTTGAGCATGGGGAAGGCGCTATATAATACATATTGTGATTGATAATAATATAAATATATTGTGAATTTCATCTTGGGATTAATAAAGTATCTATCTGTCTATCTGTCTATAAATGAAATGTGTTCTTATTATCATTACAGTTATTAAGGGTCACTTGAACTGCACTGATAGGTGACCCCATAGTGCTGCGGAGGTCTCTTCAGCTGCCATTATAGGTCACCTCATAGTCATAACTGCAGTGACAGGTGACCCTATAGTGCTCAGGGGGTCACTTGGATTGCAATTATAGGTGACCACATGCTTAGGAGGTCAACTTCAGCTGCTATTATAGGTCACCTCATAGCATTTAAGATGTCACCTATAACTGCAGTTGAAGAGACCCCATAGCGCTCAGGAAGTCACTTCAGCTGCAATTATAGGTGACACCATAGCACTCAAGAGGTTCCTTCAACTACACCGATAGGTGACACCATAGCATTCAGGTGGTCACTTTAGCTGCACTGACAGGTCACCCCATAGCGCTCAGGTGGTCACTTGGACTGCTATTATAGGTGACTGTATAACTCTCAGGTGGTCACTTCAGCTGCACTGACAGGTCACCCCATAGTCTCAGGTGGTCCCTTGGCACTCTACAGATCCTGACCTCTCCCTGATGGTCTGTTCTGGTCCAAATTTTTATAATGTTCTCTCGCTCGACTGGCGTAGCACGAGAAGAGCCACGTGGTGCCCGATTCCTCTGAAGTGCTCTGTAATGCTGATAGCCGGTAGGAGGCGCTATATAACACAACAGCTAGTGATTGTGGCACAAGGCCCACTCAGAGGTGAGCGTTGGCTACCTGACGACTACTTCACCTGGAGAGTGGGGCTTGGAATCGCGGCACGTGGGGGTCACACATCCTCTTTGTGTTCATCAGGATTTAACCCTTTGTGTGCGACTGACGGCCATAAATTAATGGAGGGGTGGCACTGTGGGCAGCCCTCCAGCGTGACGGAGCCAGCGTCCTGGGCACAGGTTATTGTCCACACGGATTCTGCTTGTTTTGATTCGTATTTTACATAACCTGTTAGAAATGACTGATCTTTAGTTTTATTTTGTGGTGTAACTCTATAACTTTGGTGCACCTTCATGTAGAAATGTGCACGATTAGAGAAGTGAGTGGTGCTGTTGTAGTTGTGCCTCCCACATCCTCAAACACGAGCAGGTGAAGTGGACTGGCGATTCTAAATTGTCCAGGCGTCCTCTCCAGGGTTGGTTCCCGCTTTGCCGCCATGCATACTTTGGATTCAGTGGGTTTTGTTATGTAAACTAGCTGTGGGTGGGCGTGGTCTATGATAGACGGGGCTCCGCCCTTCATTGGTTCACGCCCATTTTTGACAGACAGGCATTGGCTACTTGTGACCCTGAGCTCCGGTGGACGGAGAGAAGATTTTGTGAAATAAAGTGCCAGTTAGAAAACTTCGAAGATAACTTACATCAGAGAATTAACTGGTTTGTTTTTTTCCAGTTGGAGCACAAGCAGGCGAAGTGACTTACTCAGGGTCACACAGTGACAGCGGGGGGATTTGAATTCCACAACCCTCAGGGGTTGGAAGTCCAAAGCTTTAACCACTGCACCACACTACCTGTGTTTTGAGCAAGTAGTGAAAGGCGCTATATAATGAAGAATTTGGGATAAAACACACTAGATCGGGGGTCCCAACTCTGGTCCTGGAGGGCCGCAGTGGCTGCAGGTTTTCATTCTAACACCTTTTCTTAATTAGTGACCTGTTTTTACTGCTAAGTATCTTCTTTTGAATTCATTTTAATTGGTTTGCTCTTGAAGACTCGGACCCCTTAATTGTTTCTGTTTCCTTAATTAGCAGCCAAACAATCATGAGATCCAAAATGAGCCAAAACAACTGGTGTCCGTCATACAGTATCTGAAAATAAAGAAAGATGAAGGTCTCAGGAATGCTGATCTGCTCAGGACCCCCAAACATTTTATCAGTGCTGTTAGAAAAAAGAAAATCCACAATTTCGGAAATGTCTGCTGTTGCGCAATGAGAGCAGCGACAAGCCATGGAATTAAAGAACGAGTTTAATTAACAACAAGAATCGACACCTGCTTACTGGTGGGAGTGAAATTTTCTTTGGAATTTGAAAGGAAGTTAATTAGCAGCAGTCACTAATTAAGAAAAGGGTTAGAATGAAAACCTGCAGCCACTGGAGCCCTCCATGACCAGAGCTGGGGACCCCCACACTAGATATTAAAATACTTCGGATCTTTGAGATGCTATGAAAGGCGCTATATTATGAAGAACTGGGCATAAAACACACTAGATATTACAATGTTTGGAATCTGAGATGCTATAAAAGGTACTATATAATAAAGAATATGGCATAAAACACACTAGATATTAAAGTGCTTGGGCTCTTTGAGACGCAATGAAAGGCGCTATATATCAAATGAAGAACTGGACATAAAACACACTAGATATTAAAATGTTTGGACTCTGAGATGCTATACAAGGTGCTACATAATAAAGAATATGGTATAAAACACACTAGATATTAAAATGCTTGGACTCTGAGAGATACTATGAAATGCACTATATAATAAAGAATATTGCATAAAACACACTAGATATTAAAATGTTTGGACTCTGAGATGCTATAAAAGGCGCTATATAATAAAGAATATGGCATAAAACACACTAGATATTAAAATGTTTGGAATCTGAGATGCTATAAAAGGTGCTACATAATAAAGAATATGGTATAAAACACACTAGATATTAAAATGTTTGGAATCTGAGATGCTATAAAAGGTGCTACATAATAAAGAATATGGCATAAAACACACTAGATATTAAAATGTTGGGACTCAGATGCTATAAAAGGCGCTATATAATAAAGAATATGGCATAAAACACACTAGATATTAAAGTGCTTGGACTCTTTGAGACGCAATGAAAGGCGGTATATAATGCGCATTTCCTAGGGGGACCAACTGTAAAAAGTTCAGTTCAGGGCGCAGGCGCAGCAGCAGCAGCAGCAGCAGCGCCAGTTCCCCTGCTTATTTAAAACGCACCAAGCCTTCAAAGTATTTGACGTTCGTTCTCGACTCATGCAGGGTTGGAACTCCGGATCACTCAAGCTTAGCGCCCCCTAGCGCGGTGTTTTCAAAGCCCCTTCAGATGACTCATTTTTTTTTCTCCGTGAACTGCGCACTCACTTTACTGCGATTAGGATGTCATCCGAGAAAGGCAGAAGGAACCTTTCAATGAATGATGGAAGGACACCTGAGCACCATCTGCCAGAATAAGAGATGATTAGTAAACTGCACCTGAGCCGAGGTATATGCCCCCCCCAAAAAAAAAAACGGGCTGGGATTATTAAAGCACCTTCGTTAAAAAAAGGACATCGTGAATTAAACAGGAGCATCACAGGAGGCCTAAATAGGGGAAGTTAGCGGACGTGCGGACCGGCGATCTCCGCGTTTTCCTTATCGAGCCGCACTCTGCTGTAAGCCACTGAAAGCCTTGCTTCTTCTTCCTCTTCTTCTTCTTCGTTGCATAAGAGGCGCTCTGAGGCCCGAGACGCAGCGGACTGATCGCGTCGTTCAGAGTTAACCCTGTCGCGTCCGGATACACCCACTTGTCGCTGAGGGTCCCAAGGTGAAACATGTGGCCTTTGCGACAGGGATCTCAAAGAGGCCAATTCTTGGACATCCCCTCCATCCATCCATCTATCTATCTATCACGTTGCTAGGGGAAACCAAAGCGCATCAGCCCCCAACCCCCCACCCCCCGCCCCCTCATCTCCTCCACTAATAATCTGCCTGCTGTCAGGACTGATTGTTTGCACGACGCTCGGCTCTGAGCCACGGACTGGGTGAACTGAGGCTAAAATCCCACACAGCAGCCCCCGGCTGGGCGGAATTAAGAAGTGGAGCTTTGACGCACTCGGAATGGGCCGAATAAGGAGGCTGATCTTACTGCACCTCGCCGGCCTGGAGCTTAGAAAGTCCGAATAGCAATACAGATGCGTCTCAGTCGCCTGCAGCTTGGGATATCTGTGGTCTGACATAGATAGATAGATAGATAGATAGATAGATAGATAGATAGATAGATAGATAGATAGATAGATAGATAGATAGATAGATAGAGGCACTATATGATAGATAGATAGAGATAGATAGATAGATAGATAGATAGATAGATAGATAGATAGATAGATAGATAGATAGATAGATGAAAGGCACTATATAATAGATAGATAGATAGATGAAAGGCACTATATAACAGATAGATAGATAGATAGATAGATAGATAGATAGATAGATAGATAGATAGATAGATAGATAGATAGATAGATAGATAAAGGCACTATATGATAGATAGATAGATAGATAGATAGATAGATAGATAGATAGATAGATAGATAGATAGATAGATAGATAGATAGATAGATATGAAAGGCACTATATAATAGATAGATAGATAGATAGATAGATAGATAGATAGATAGATAGATAGATAGATAGATAGATAGATAGATAGATAGATAGATAAAGGCACTATATAAGATAGATAGATAGATATGAAAGGCACTATATAATAGATAGATAGATAGATAGATAGATAGATAGATAGATAGATAGATAGATAGATAGATAGATAGATAGATAGATAAAGGCACTATATAAGATAGATAGATAGATAGATAGATAGATAGATAGATAGATAGATAGATAGATAGATAGATAGATAGATAGATAGATAGATAGATAGATACTGATCCTGCTAGATCTTCACTATCTGGGAGTGCCCTATGATCAGATCTGACTGGTGTTCATCTTCTTGTAAGTTTGATATTTTCGGGTCTCTGGGGGTCTCTGTTGCACTCTAAAGGGCTGATCCCACCAGATGTCAGTGACCTGCAGGTCTGTCGATTTGTATTCTGGTATTTTGGATTATCTAAACACTGCAGTGCATTCTGGGAGACTGACCTTACAAGTCACCAGTGGCCTGCCACTAAGATTAGATCACAATAGTGTTCCACTTTGATATTTTGGGGGTCTCCGTGGAGAGCAGCTTTGCGTTCCCCGAGACTGATTCTGCTAGATCTCACTTGCCCCAACTGCAGTGGGACATGTTGGACTATCTAAGCACTGACCTCACAAGACCCCAGTGACGTGCGACTTTGCCGTGTCAGGCATTGACACAATCAGATCCTAATTGATATCTGGGGGTCTCGGAGGACAGTAGCATTGACTGACCCCGCTAGATCTGATTAGCCTGCCACTTGCCCTAAATGCAGTGTGACATGTTGGACTATCTAAGCACTGCAGTGCATTCTGGGAGACTGACCTTACAAGTCAGCAGTGGCCTGCCACTAAGCCGGTATGATTAGAATTGTGTTCCACTTTGCCCTCTTGCCATCTTGATATTTTGGGGGTCTCCGTGGAGAATAGCTTTGCGTTCCCCGAGACTGATCCCACTAGACCTCACTAGCCTGACGCTTGCCCCACGCTGCAGTCTCGTATTTTGGATGATCTCGCTCCCATTTAGCCCTGATACTCAGGACTCTCCGTGGAAGGCGACTTTGTATTCTGGGAAGCTGATCCTACGAGTCCTTTGTGGCCCGCAGCTTTCTAAAGGTGGCATTTGACCCCTTTTCTTAATCTTCTGCCTGCCAATTTATCTTCTAATTCACTAGATGCACCACGGGTTTCGCGTTACTCGCTTTTCTTGGTTTCACAAGTTACACCGTTCGGGCAGCGTGCCAATCAGGATAATCTCCTTCCTTTCAAGGCAGGCCCTGTAAAAGCCGCCGCTCCGTCTCTCATCGGCCCGCTGATCTTCTCTCAGTAAGGCCGCCACTGTCCTAATTCCTCTCCAAGATTAACCCTGCGCCTCGTGGCCTAAATCTTAATGCCTGCATCCGGAGAGCCGGCCTGAGAGACCCCAGGGTCCTTGGTGGGCAGACCGCTTGCTACTCCGTGTGAAAGGTGCTATATACGAGGCCGCTGCACGTCTGTTGAATAGGAGCGTGGCACAGGATGCCGCTCCTCAGGCCCATCTGCTCACTTGAAGACGGGTGCCTTCCTCTTTACGGCGCCAGCTGCTCGCCTCTCATAATAAACAGCCTTCAAAGGCGTCGAGTCCCCAGGTGGCACAGATTTCACAGGCGGCTGCTTCAGTGGCAACGGCCCCCGAGGGTCCAGACTGCTGCCGCGTTTTACCAGGAGGGCACTGCCTGCACGCTAAGCCACATCAGAGCCACCCCTAGTGACAGCTTTGAGAATGTTTACTGGGATAAACAGGCAGGCATGGGCAAAGGGAGGGCAATGGCGGGCAGAGGTGCCCCCACTGCCTTCAAGCAGGAGCCTCACAATGACCTCCTGCCATGGCGGATTAACATAATGGAGAGACAGAGGGGGGGCAACTCAATCAGCCACAGCAGGACACGCCGTCTGTCAGGTAAGGGAAACTACAGCTGGGCACTGTGCCCCCTACTGGCCAAGCATGCAAACCACTCATTCCATCTTCCAAGTGCCCAGGAGCTCCTGGCACACTTACAGACCTGGAGAGGCTCGAGCCCAGCCCAACACTTGTGATGCCCAGCTGTCCACTGGGAGGCAGCTGTCAAGGGCAACCGATGCCACCGTTTTTGCCAAGTTACCCCGCACCGCACACGCGAGGCGTGACTCATCCGGCTTCCCGCTCGCACCATCTCCCACGTGTCACCGTGCCGCCCTCAGCGCCAGCTTATCACTTCATCTGCCGCGAGGACGTCAAGCCAACCACGCCGACGTGCAGAAAACGGAATCAAAATGAAGTGCAAAGCTGCAAGCTCTGAGAAGAGGGCTGCCATCTGCAGATAAACCGGGCACAAAGGGCGGGCACCCCTCAAGATGGCCACCCAAGGCAGCTCCTCCTGCAGGGACAGCCAAGCGTCAGCCTGGAGGTCAGCAAGGGCTGCTTCATACAAACAGGATGTCTGGAAAGTTCCAGCTCCCTGCCCCCCCACCGGACCCCCACTTCCACTGTGCAGGGTGGGCTGCTCAATTCACGCCGCTGGACTTCCTGGACAGACAGGGAGGACGAGGGTCTTCCTTTTCCGCCAGCAGTTTCCCAAACCTGAATCTCATGCCCGCTCCCATTCTACCGTTGCTGCAATGCCTGATGGTGGGGGAAAGGCAGACTGCGGGCACCACTGTGGACAGCTAAGGTGGTATCCGAGTGCCATGTCCTTATCCTGGGCACCCTGAAGGTGCCACACGCCCACACCTTTCAAATGCTAATTTCCCCATCACTAATGAGCTGCATGGAGCTGTTCTGTGAAACTCCATCTGGTGCCCAGCTAATCCTGTGGGCTGCCAACAAGCCACCCTGGGATGCCAGCATCCATTTTATTATACAAATTCATGGAAAAAAATAAATCAACTCATTACAAAAAAAAATTATTAATTAATTAAAAATGAGTAGCGCTTCAACATTAACAGTGGGCACCATCACACAAAGTCTCCAGACTGGCATGGCTGGCCATGGCTGCCAAGAAGGCATGCCATTTGGAAAGGCGCCAACGTGACTTACAAGTAGACGTGGCCCGTGAGTGACCTGTGATGGGCACAGCAAGGGGCAGCAGAGAAAGCATCCCATGAGAGGCCAAACACAGACTGGCATGAAGTGAAATGCCAAACCTGACCAGCAGGGGGCACACCTGACAAGGAGGACCACCAATCCAAATGGGCACCGAATGGATCTGTCAACAAGGTGACCTCTAAATCGGACACCACTGTCCATGTGAACACAGAGGTCGCCCTAAAGGTGGGCATGACCCCTCATGTAAACACGCAAAAAAAAACAGGAGATGACCGCCGATACAAAGGACCACTTCAGGAGTGGACAGGAACGTCAAGGTACATCCCTAAAGAGCCACCGACCCTGAGGTGGACGGCTTGAGCTTTAAAAACACAGCCAGGTACCCTTCAGATGAAAGTGACCCTCCTGCGGTGGCCATCACACCAAAGTGACAAAAAAACTGGACAAAAAATAATAATCAAGTGAGGCCAAAGGTTGTCCTGAAGTAAGTGACCATGTCATCCAAAAGGTGGACACCACCCCAAAGCCACCTCAAAGGGGGACACAATCTGGGCTCTTACTACTCAAGTAGCCCCTAAACGCTGGCACAACCTGTCATGCTAACACCCGGGTCACCCTCAAAGTGGACGTGGCTGCTAAGAAGGTGACAGCAAAGTGGACCTGAGCTCAGATACACAGCCACCCAGGAGATGGATGTGACCTCTGAATTGGACACCTGTTAAAGTGGTCGTGACCTATAAGGTTAAAGGTGGGCATCGCCACTTGGCAAAACACCCACCCAGCCTCAGAGATGGACAGGAGTGCCAAGGAAAACTTTTGAAGTTCCAAAACTCATATTGGGTGACTGCCAATATGACCACCCAAAGGTGGCTAAGACCTCTGAAACACCCAAAAGTAAACATTAAACACACAGGACGACCGGATGGTGGACACAGCATCTAACGTAAATGCCCACCCTGAAAGGTGGGCACAGACTCTAATATAAACACCACGGGCACTCTGACCAGTCCAGAGATGGGCATGACCAAGTCGCTGATACCCCGGCCTCTGATTCAGTGGGCAGAATCCTGCCGGCTTGGCCAGTCTTGCCCTCCAAAACACAGGTCACCACTTGGGCCTTTTCTTGTCACGGTGGGCTCTCTCTGCTTCAACAGCGGCCCCCTCGCCTCCCCTCGCCATGACCATCAAATACAAACACCTGATGCTGGCCACCAACATAAACACTCCAGCCTCCCAGGATGAGCAGCCCACCCCACCCTGGACTTGACCACAGGTTTAAACACACAAGCCCCCCTAGTGCTGGCCGTAACTTCTATACAAGGTGGACATGACCTCCCCATAAACACTTCACAAAGAGAAGACGACCCGCGGTCATCCGCACCCTTGGCATCACCAAACAGACGGATGGACAATTCTTGTTCGGTCAGCCCTTACCCTGTAGCCCCCCCATCCACAGGTCACATCCAGCAGCCCCCCTGTAAGCTGAACTCGGCCATTACAACCATCAGCTGTCCGTCCCTCTGATGCAACGCCTTCGCCGTCTCAGCCAAAACACGTCACAAGTGACCCACCACAAGGGGCAAACGCAAAACTGAGGGGGTCTGGTCACCAAGTAAAGGGACAGCAAGAGAGGCCGGCCAGCCACTCTGTGGGCACCTGAGCTGGACAGCCGACATGGCTGGCACAAAACAGCAGGCTGGGATGAAAGGCGCTTTATAAAACAAAATGAGGATGGGCGTTAATGTGAAAGGCGCTATAGAGAAAAGTTCACTTAAATAAAAGGACAATGGGATTTAGCAGGAAATTCACTAAATACAAATTTAATTAACATAATTGGATGGGGGCGGCACGGTGGCACTGCTGCCCCGCAGTTAGGAAACCAGGGTTCACTTCGTGGGTCCTCCCTGCATGGAGTTGGCATGTTCTCCCCGTGTCTGCGTGGGTTTCCTCCCACAGTCCAAAGACATGCAGGTTAGGTGGATTGGCGATCCTAAATTGTCCCTAGTGTGTGCTTGGCTGTGTGTGTGCCCTGTGGTGGGCTGGCACCGTGCCCAGGGTTTGTTTCCTGCCTTGTGCCCTGTGTTGGCTGGGATTGGATCCAGCAGACCCCCGTGACCCTGTAGTTAGGATATAGCGGGTTGGATAATGGATGGGTGGATAATTGGATGGGATTTAGTAGGAAAGGCACTATATGAAGTGAAAGTTTTCATTAATAAATTTGAGATGGGGCTAACCAGAAAGATGCTATATAATTTTTTAATTTTAATAAAACAAAAATAAGATGTCTGCGGTGGGTTGGCTCCCTGTCCAGGATTGGTTCCTGCCTTGTGCCCGGTGTTGGCTGGGATTGGCTCCAGCAGACCCCCGTGACCCTGTGCTCGGATTCAGCGTGTGGGAAAATGGATGGATGGAAATAAGATGTTACATGAAAGACACTATATAGAAAGAAAACACTGATTTTAACATAATGGTGATAGCATTTATAATGAAAGGCACTATATAAAATATAGTTGGGAAAGGATTCACCAGAAAAGGCCCGATATGAAGATTCATTTTAATATAAGGGGAGTGGGCTTTACCATGAAAGGCGCTATAAAGTAAGAAAAACGTAACTAATTGGAATGGGACTTCTGAGGAAAGGCACTCTATAAAGATTCATCCATCCATCCATTTTCCAACCCGCTGAATCCGAACACAGGGTCACGGGTGGTCTGCTGGAGCCAATCCCAGCCAACACAGGGCACAAGGCAGGAAACAAACCCCTGGCAGGGTGCACGCCCACTGCAGGACACACACACACATACACACCAAGCACACACACGGGACAATTTAGGATCGCCAATGCGCCTAACCTGCATGTCTTTGGACTGTGGGAGGAAACCCACGCAGACACGGGGAGAACATGCAAACTCCACGCAGGGAGGACCCGGGAAGCGAACCCAGGTCTCCTAACTGCGAGGCAGCAGCGCTACCCACTGCGCCACCATGCTGCCCATAAAGATTTATTTCAAACGAAATGTGAATGAAAGAATGAAAACACTGACTTGGAGATGATGAGGGTGGCATTTATTAAAAAAAGGCGCTATAAACAAATATTTATTTGAATGTAAAGAGAAAGGAAAACTGGCATTTATACAACTGTTACCAGATTTACTATGAAAGGCGCTATAAAAAAAATCAGCTTAAATATCAGGGAAATGTAACCCACCATAAAAGGTGTCAAAAATGAGGGAAAAAAATCAAATTGAATATAACGGGAATGGGAATTTCCCATGAAAGGCTCTCTATAAATGAAAACATGAATTTTAATATCACGGAGACGGCGGTTACCGTGAAGGGCGCTATACATAAATAAAAAGATAAACGTTAAAGGGAGGGGAAAAGGATCAGCAATGATAACGAAATATTAAATAAAATTCTGGGAATAACCATGAAAGGCCATGTGATAAAATCCATCCCTCCATTTTCCAACCCGCTGAATCCGAACACAGGGCCACGGGGGTCTGCTGGAGCCAACACAGGGCACAAGGTGTGTGATAAATCAAAACAATCAAACTGAAAACAACGGGAATTGGATTTCCACCATGAAAGTCACTATAAAATGAAAACAAACGTGAACATAATGGGGATGGGATTTCCTATGAAAGGCGCTGTATAGAATAGAAACCTTAATGTTAACGTTACGGAGAGCGCGTACACCATGGATGTGCTCAATAATGTGGATCGATTAATGTTAAGGACTGCGAATTGGCCTGAAAGGAGTTCCAGTACAGGAGCATACAATGAAAACGGGAATATTCTTAGGATGGAATTTCCTGTGAAAGTTCGGGGAGAAAAGAAGCGGCAGAAATAAGAGTCCCCTGTCACGTGACGTCTGTGGTCCAAGCGGGCGAAGAGGAGCCGACAGGAACCGCCTCGCCAGGCTCAGCGCGCGTCTGACATTCGGTGCCCGGCAGATCGATGCCCTCGGCGGTGGGCACGCGGACCCCCCTCGGCGTTTCGGCTCATAACTGTGAACGGGCAGCTCCGCTGATAAAAAAAAAACTGTGGAAATAACATAAGAGCACAACGCGCGGTGGTCGGGTTTGATTCACTGTAACAAACGGAGAACACAAAGTGGAAGAATAAGCTTTGAGCCCCCCCCCCCAGGCCTACTAACGTATAAGTGAGGGGGTCTCTTTATGTACTCGAGCGTCTCTCATGTTCTATACGGTGCTACCTGCCTGAAGTCTGACTGTGCGGCACACTGGTCATTCTGGGTTAACCTCCTCCGGTGCCCCCATAAAGACGTGGAATGGCGACTCTAAACTGGCTCTGCCTGACTGGCTTGCGTTCTGATCTGTCGGGCCAGGCTCCGGCACCTGACACCGGGGGCTTACGGGTCCTTCCCATCAAATGTTAATGGCGTGCCTCATATTGCGAGCCTCCACAATTCTGGGTCAGGACCCGCTCTGGACGGGACGACCACTCACGGATTCCGAGAGAGTCACTAAAGTCACTGACTTGTCATAATGTCCCCAAATCTGATAGAAGAGCCCACCGCGCTAAGTCACTCAGATGTCTGGAGAGACCCCGACTCGCGTTAAAAGGCGCTATATGTCTAAGAAGGAGCGAGTAAGTTAAACAGATTTCAGCGCAGCCCCGTAGGTCCCTCAGGGGTCGAGCTTGCCGGACCGGTTGTGCTGCCCGCCGCCCTCGTGAATGCGGACACCCGTCTCGGTTTTCCGGCCCGAGTGGCGACTCTTGCTGCTGCCGTCAGGAGTTTTGCCCGCATTTCGTGCGCAAGGTTGCGTTCCCGTTGGAGGTCAAATGAGAAATGTGATATTAATGCCGCTATTGCGGTGCCGCTCTGCAGCAAAGAAGCGAGCGACGTCGAGCTGAGACATTCAGAAAGAGGAGGAGTACAGGGACAGCGCGCTGGCGGCTCGTGCCTCCCTTGTTGTTGTCTATGCCACTCAATGCCCCCGCCCCGATCCCTGTAAACTTTTTCCTCGACTCCCACCCCTGTCCCTGTCCCCTCGGCGACGATACTGACCTTCATGATGCTGCTGCGAGGTGCCGCGGCTGCCGGGTTGCGCTCCGCCGAGTGTTCTCTGCTGCTACTGCCGCCGCCGCCGCCACCGACGCGGCAGGACTGCGGGCTCCCGTCCGCCCCGCAGCGGCCATTCGAGACCGGGTACTCCGCGGTGGCGGCAGCTCCCGCACTGTCCTGCTCCGGTGCGCCTCCAGATCCAGCGTCCTCGGCCATCCTCAACAGACCGACAGAGCCATCACGCGGGCCGGGGCGGGGCGAGGCACCCCAGCCAGGAATCCCCCGAGAAGAAATCCTCCAGCAGCTCGGCGAACGAGACTTCCGATTCAGGCGGTAGAGCGGGTGGTGCAGATCGCTTACGCCCGTCAGTCCGTCCGGACGAGCCTCTCTCTCCTGTGCTCTCGGCGCCTGTCAATCTGTCGCGCCGTCCGGTGGAGTGCGGTGTTGTGCTGTCTCGTCTCCGCGCTGTCAGTCACTCCGGAGGCTCCGACTTCCACGTGTTTCCCTGCGCCTCGGCCCCTTCCTCCTCCTCCTGCTCCTCCTCCTCCTCTATCTCTCTCTCTCTCTCTCTCTCTTTAGCCCTCCTCCTTCTTCAGCCACACCCCCAACCCCCCTAATTCTTCAGACTTTAATTTTCACCCCCACATGCTCATTTTTTACTTTCAGTTCCCATTCCTGTATGTTATTGCTAAACTCATTCTTGACAGTTTTTTGCCGCCCCACGGTTGGTTGGGGGGGGGTCCCTCTTTTTTGTTTGGTAATGCCCCCCCCCCCCCCCCCCCCCCCCCCCCCCCCCCCCGGTGTCTCGGCCTCCTTTTATCCTTTTGTTTCTAGTGCCCTCCCCAGCCCCCTTTTGTACCCTTCCATGATCTCTTTCCATTTTATGTTCACTTTCCCTTTCTTGCCCCCCTCCCTCACCATCCTCCGCTCCTGTGCCCCTGCACGCGATGACTAATGCTTATTTAATGAAGGAGCCAGACACATTAGGCGGAATAAAAATAGAGCCGCGCGTCCTCGCGCTCACCCCCGGCTTTTACTGTCTGTCCTAATGGGCGATTCTGGAAATAGACGCCTGCCTGCCTAGCAGCCCCTCCGCTCTGCTTTATTTATACACGCGGACCCACAAGGGGGCCACAGAGCACCTAACGGTATTGGGGGGGGGGGTCTAACCGTCCATCCGTGACGTGAACCGGGGAGGTGGAGCAACCCGTGGACGGGACATGCGATCACACGGGTGTCAGGACAGCATGGGGGGGGGGGGGGGGGGATCTCCAGTTTGGTCCACCCTACTGAGAAATCAACATCCCGTCCTGGGTTAGGAAACTGGGGTCTTGTCCGCAGGTTCTGTCCAGTATTTTAGGAATTGGCATCATATTCTGGGTTTAGTCCAGTATTGCAGGAATTGGCATTTCATCCCACAGCAAGTCCATCCAGTATATTCGAAAATTGGCATCTCCCATTGGGTCCAATGCAATGTTCCCTCACACGAATTCAGAGCGTCGCTCGTACTTATCGCACGCTCGCTCACTCCGACCGTCGGAGTTGGTGCTCATAAATTTTTGGCTTAAACAAAATGTCGCTCATAAACAATGTTTTTTGCTCACTATATGCTACTCCTTAGAGGGAACATTGGTCCAATGCAATGTGTTAGAAAACTGGCATCCCATCTTTTGATTCGGTCCAATGCAGGGCCGGATTTATATGAAAAGAGGCCCTAGGCTATTCCACTTATGAGGCCCTTTCACCTTCCATTTTTAAGTTTGTAAATTACATGAGAGATAATAAAATTTTGCTAACAATTTGAATGTAGGTCCCTCTTGATCTTGAGGCCCTAGGCTGAAGCCTAGTTAGCCTATAGGAAAATCCGGCCCTGGTCCAATGTATTACAGAACTGGCATCCCGCCTGCAGGACTCAGTCCCATATTAGATATTTGCTGTCCCATCCTCGGTTCTACCCGAAGTATTCAAGCATTGGCCTCCCATCCCAGATTCGGTCAACTCTGTTAGGAAATCAATGCCCCTTCTTGTACAATCCTGAATAACTGGCACCCCATCTCAGTTTGGCTCAGTGTGTTAGGGTATTGGTGTATTGGTGTCCCGTCCAGGACTCAGTCTAACGTATTAGGAAATTGCCGTCCCATCCTTACTTCACTCCAATATATTCGAGTCTCATCTTTGGTTCTGAGAACTGGCATCCCATCCCGGGTACAGTCCAGTATATTAGGAATTGGCGTCCCGTCCCAGGCTCTGTCCACACTCTTACAAAATCGATGTCTCATCCTGGGTTCAGTCCAGTAGTATATTTGCAAATTAGTGTCCCCTGTTGGGTTCAGTACAATATGTTAGAAAATTGGCGTGGAAAATTGCCCCCCCGCCCACCCTTGGGTTTGGCCCAATGTGTCAGGGTGTTGGTGTCCCATCTAGGACTCGGTCTAACATATTAGGAAATTGTTGTCCCACCCTTGGATTCAATCCAATGTACAGGGTATTACAAAATTGCCATTTTGTCTGTGACTCGGTCCAACGTATTAGAAAATTGCTGTCCCATCCTCGGTTCAGTCCAAAATATTCAAAAAATGGCATCCCATCTTTAATTTGGTCAAGCCTATCTGGAAACTGACACCCCATCCTGGATTTGGACCGCTCTTTTAGGATACTGATGTCCCGTCTTGTAGTTGGAGTACCAAATGTACTGAATAATTGGGACCCCATCCTGAGTTTGGCCCAATGTGTTATGATGTTGGTGTCTCATCCCCAGGACTCAGTCTAACATATTAGGAAACTGCCATCCCATCTTTGGTTTGCTCCAACATATTGGGAAGTTGGCATTTCCTCCTGAGTTCAGTTCAGTTTATTCAGAAATTAGCGTCCCCTGTTGGGCTCAGCGCAATGTGGATTCAATCTAAAATATTACAAAACTGGAAACCGGCCCAGGATTCGGTCCAACATATCAGAAAATGGCGTCCTGTCCTCAGTTTGGTCCAAAATATTTGGAAATTGGCATCCCATCCTGGACTTGGTCCACCCAAATTGATGCCCATTATTTACTAGGTGTACTAAATGGACATCTTGGGTTTAGCCCACTGTGTTAGGATATTGGGGTCCCATCCGGGATTCAGGTCAGTGTCCTAGTGGTGTCACCTCCTGGGCTCCGTCCTGCATATTCGACAGTTGGAGTCCCTCGTTGGCTTCACTGCCGTGTTTAGAGGATTGACGTCCCACTCTACTGGTAAACTGAGGCGGCTGAGTGGCGCAGTGGGAAGGGCTGCAGATCGGGAGCAAAAGTCTGTGCAGTTTGTGTTATTTCGTGTAAAGAGCAATCTGAAGTGGCTCAGTGTGGGCCGTCCAGGATGGGCGAAATGAAGTAAATGGACGCTTGGACAAGACAGGTCCCATCAGACGTTTGCTTCACATCAAGTACTTTCAAATGGTCGACCATTTATTTAGGAGAGTTTAAAGTATGTCATGGTGATCGTAGAGTGACCTGCATCTTTAACAAAAACTATTGAAAGAATAACCAGAAGAGCGACAATTGTATGCATGTATATTAAATGAAAGCACGAACAATTAAGGTGCTTTAAATAAAATTCAAAATTAGACTACAGATTCAGATATGGAAAATAAAAGCTGAAAAGGCGAGAGCGTGCAAACCCCATTCGATCGCCAGATTCACGGTAACGGCTGCGCCACCGAGCATCCACCGCTTCGTTAAAGTTGTGGGTTGCTGGATGGAAACAGCAAAAAACAAAACAAAACAACAAATATATATACAGTATATATATATACATGTGTATATATATATATATATATATATATATATATATATATATATATATATATATATATATATATATATATATATATATATATAAAAAAGATGGTCTGACGGCTGTGTCCGGATAAAGGGCACTGAGCACATTCAAATTCGGCATTTGATGATATGGCTCACGTAATTAATCCCGAATTGTCAATTCGCTCACACCGTGGACACCGTCAGAAGATACTTTTATGACACAGAACTATGATAAAATGATTAAATACATTGGCATATAAATTATGTTTAATTATACTTGCAGGTGTCCACGCTGCTCATTCATCCCTATGCACCACCTGCACAAAGTCACTGTCCTAATACACTGACAGACTCAGGAGATCGTTCCTCCTCCAAACTATGCGACTCTTCAACTCCACCCTGGGGGGTATGGTTGGTTGGGTTGGGGGAGGGGGGTGCGGTAAACGTTAACATTATACAAAGTTATTGTCTGTTTTTACCTACATTTTTATTACTCTTTAATTTAATTTTTTTTTTTTTTTGCATCAGTATGCTGCTGCTGGAGTATGTGAATTTCCCCTTGGGATTAATAAAGTATCTATCTATCTATCTATCTATCTATCTATCTATCTATCTATCTATCTATCTATCTATCTATCTATCATATAGTGCCTTTCATATCTATCTATCTATCTATCTATCTATCTATCTATCTATCATATAGTGCCTTTCATATCTATCTATCTATCTATCTATTTATCTATCTATCATATAGTGCCTTTCATATCTATCTATCTATCTATCTATCTATCTATCTATCTATCTATCTATCTATCTATCATATAGTGCCTTTCATATCTATCTATCTATCTATCTATCTAAGTCGCAGTAAATCAAGTAAATGTCGTCATATAAACTAACTAATCAAGCTATTGAGCGTTGGCACGGAATTTGCATGTCTCCCCCGCTATCAACGCAGGGTCCCTTTCCCAATCCTGTATTAGCCCAATTAGCAAAATGGGACGGAATTTGCGCTCTTTAGGAGCAGCGCGGATCTGGCGTCCCGTTTAGGTTTGGTTCCTGCTTTATGCCTATAGTGCTGTCCGGATAGTGTCTGCTGCGACCTTAAAATTGGATTAATTCAGTAAATGGATGATTGGAAAAATTAGTTCTCGCGGTGATTCCTTTGTTCGTTAAGTTGGTGGACCTTTGGGCGAAAACAATGCAGATTTTCGCGCGTCTGCCGGTTGACTTCACGTGCCGCATTAATGGAGTTCTAAATGCTACGGAAACGGACGCGGACCCTTTTTTTTGGCACCATTTTAGGTTTCTTATGCGAAATAAATGATCTCAATCGCCAACAGAGCCTCCGAGCACTTGGCACAGACACAGCTCCGCCAGTCAAGCTACTGTTGCATTGTATTAAATGATTAATAAGCGTGGAGTCGTTTTATATCTGGCACATCAAAGGGATTTGATTTATTTAGTTACTATTTTTACTTGATTGCATCCCGTTATAAATCAGCTAAACCCAGATAAGGAAACTGTGGCGTGTAAACAATCGTGAGATGACCGCGGTACTCAAGTGTGTCGAAATGGGACCCGAGCTGTGGAAACCGTTTATTTTACAACTACATGCAAAAGCGTATTTATATTATTTTAAATTTAGGTCATTAACGGAAACTAAATATTAGATTTAAAGCAGCATGTATTTGGAAAAATGAAAAATGCATTGCTTTGACGTTTCTACTTTTCCCCGTTATCTCCTATCCGGGGTTTACTCCTGCCTTCCCCAGATGCTGCTGGAATAAGCACAGCTGCACACACGAAAATAAGTTGAATTAAGTGGGTTCAGTAGGTGATTTCATTTCTATGCAAAAGTTTTCTCAAGTTAGCAAATTGTGGACTTTGTGCGTGTGCTTTTTATGTGGATAAATTGTTGCTGAATAAACGGACCCCACGGTGAAGCGCAGTAATCTCAGCAAAGTGGCCTGTTTGCATTCATGCGAGTCACCAGCACCCTCTATCGGCCAGGCCGAGCTCTTCAATGCTCTGGGGTTGTGGTGTCCGATGGGTGAATTCAGGCTGCTGGAGCACATCATAGGATACAAGGCGACGCTGCGGACCCTCGTAACATCTATCTATCTATCTATCTATGATATAGTGCCTTTCATATCTATCTATCTATTATAGTGCTTTTAATATCTATCTATCTATCTATCTATCTATCTATCTATCTATCTATCTATCTATCTATCAGGATGAGCAGAGTGCTAAGTTTGCATCTTTGTTTTTTAAATCAGCTGCTGCGATTTAATTGTTAAACCCGCCCGTTTTCAGTTGTCACTCATCTCCTGCATCCAGTCAGCATTCTGATCAATGTTGTGACTGACGGCTCAACATTTTCAGGCTCCGCCCCCACACATGCCTCATGACCTCGGATTGGTTGGTGGCCGCTTGTGGGTTTGCCCGATGGGGGGGCTGGCGATGGACTGGCACCCCTTTCATTGGGTTGCTTCCTGCCCTGATGGGATGAAGTCCAGAGCCCCACAACCCTTAAATGGATTAGGCCGGTTGGAGGATTTGATTATTCGATTTGTATTTGGATGGTGCCTTGTGACGGCACAGAAAAAAAAATAATAATAATCAAATCGCATTAATTGCATTACAATATGAGCACAGATTAAATAGCAATAATTACTTTTACAGAGCTGCAGCACTGCGGATACAATTACATGAACAGATTAGTTTAATTGGCCCAGCGTGAAGTGTCAGTGAGGGATTGGCGCCCCCATAGAGCCCAGAGATCCTGTACTGAAGAAGTGGGTTACAAAAATCCACAGAAAATATAAATGGAAATCTTAAAATATCCACCTTAATAAAAGGACCAGTGTCTGCGTATCTGTGTGTGTGTCTGGTTGAGTCATCTCTGTTATATGCCATTTGGTAAGGGATTTGTAAAAGCAGCAGTGATGTTTGTGATGCGCCATCTGTTGGAAAAAATAATACAACATATTTATTACTGCAAACATTTGTGATGAACCATCTGTTGGAATGAAAAACCAAATGCATTTATTACTACATGGATTATAAAATGCATTCCAACAGATGGTGTCACTGAATAAGCTGAAGTCTACGTTGATTACTTAGACGGGCAGCACAGCTTGTTTATATTAAGAGGACAAATTCAAAACAAAATGCGTAATAATCAGGCAGTGTGGTGCAGTGGTCATGGCTTTGGACTTGTGACCCCCAAGGTTGTGGGTTCAAATCGCATTACAGATACCACTGTGTGACCCTGCGGAAGTCCCTTCACCTGCCTGTGCCCCAATTGGAAAGACAAAGGAAATGTCACCAATTGTATCTCAGATGTTGTACTGTAAGTCACTTTGGATAAACACACCAGCCAAATAATATATAATAATAAAAGTAATCAATTCGATGAATCCACTTGTTCAAACCCAGATTTTCTGAGGGGGCAATGTGGGATGGGCAAGTTATAATGAAGGATATGGCCTGCCTGGCACTGCAGCTGGGGCCAATGGGACCTTACTTGGCCAGGATAATGATAATGATAATGGATGGTCCCCATAGACAGCTGGTGTGCGGCGTTTTCTGTTTAAGATGAAATTTAATTAGAAGAACGGGTGGAAGAGAGAGAGAGAGAGAGCCCACTTCCCAGGGCTTCCTCGGTGTGCTGATTGGCAGCCCCCCTTTTTGCCCAGGGGTCCACTACACACCAGCAGGACTGATGGGAGTTGTAGTCCAACCCAAAGGCTGTGGTACTGGAAACAGAACATTAGAACATCTGCAACAAGATCGGACCATTCAGCCCAACAGGTTCTACCATCCTATTCATCCCCCAGTGCCGTGAAAAAGTATTTGCCCCTCCCTGATTTCTCACACATTCGTAACACTTCACTGTTTCAAAGCTCCAAACAAATTTAGTACATACAAAAGTCGACCCGAGTGAAAGCACTGCACAGTTTTTAGAAGATCATTTCATTTTTTGAAGGAAAAAAGTTCACCAACACCTACAGTATGTCACCACCCATGTGAAATAGTAATTGCCCCCCTAATCAACAGCTGCAGTCAGTCAGGAGGTCAGTCTTTGACGTCGCGGCGGTGACATCTTCAGCCCGCTCTTCTCTACAGGGATGTTCTCATTCGGCCACACTGGAGGGTTTTCAACTATGAATCGCCCAGTTAAGGTCCCACCACAACATCTCAATGGGGATTCAAGTCAAGATGTTGACAAGGCCACCCCCTTCTGTATCATTTGAGCCAATCGGAGGTGGACCTGCTCTTGGGTGTCACATCCTTGTCCTGCTGCCTATGCAAGTGGCAAGTGAGCTTCACATTCCAGACTCGGGTCACAAAATTCTCCTTCGGTATTTTCCTGAAAGTCACCCAGTCCCCTGAAGCCCCCCCCCCCCCCCCCCCCCACCTCATCACCATCACATTCTCACCATGTTTGGCCATGGGGGGTTCGGGGGGAGCTGAGTGAGCTTCACCTCAGGTGGATCAGGACCCCTCGTCCTCCAAAGAAGTTCCACGTTGGACTGTACTGGTAATCAAAGTGGTTTTTGGCAAACGGTAGATGAGGCCTTTTGTTCCTCAGTGGTCTTCACTTTCTAACTCTCTCCAATGGTGGAATCCTGAACTGAGCTGGGGGAGGCCTGCAGGCCCCTTAGATGCTCATCTGGGTCCTCCTCTTGAGTTTTCTCTGCCCTCTCTGAGTCATTTTGCCAGGCCGTCCACTCCTTGGCACATCTCCCACCATTCCAAGCTTCCTCCAATTTGAGATGATAGCCCTGGGGAACCAGGGTTTTAGAGGTTGCTCAGTGACCCCTTTCTCTCCCCCCCCCCCCCGATACATTTCTGAAAGTTTCTTTCTGAGGGCCTCTAGATTTTTTTGTTTCAGAGGTATGGTGGGCTGCTTGTTGAGACCCTTAAGCCCACTTCACATTGCTGGAAAGGTTCCACTGAGGAACCAGTCAAGCTTGGGAGAAACTCACCACTTAAAGTTGGGTCATTGGTTGATTGAGTCACTGAGGGGGCAATGACATTTTCACAAGGGTGATATAAGTCCCTGAGGGTCTTTCTTTACAAGTGGGGGGGGGGGTGGTGAAACTTACAGACAGATGGGGGCGGCGAGTGCAGTTAGGTGGTCTCCATAGTGGTGAGGAAGGAGCTGAGTCAGAAGGTGAAGCCCTCAATGTGTTCCTACCCTCACCTAGGGGCACGAGCTTTGGGTAAGGATCGAAAGGACGAGACCACCGGGTACAAGCAGCCGGGTGGCGGGGCTCTCCCTTAGAGCGATGGTGGCAAGTGCAGACGTCCAGGAGAGGAACCAATGGAGGAGGTTCAGGCATCTGACATGGACCACTCTCTCTCTGTGGAGGTTTCACGGGCACAACCAGCTAGGAGAAGACCCCGCAGAAGACCCCAGGCTTGCTGGGAGGATTATATCACGTTAGGATCCCACGGAGTGAGCTGGCAAGTGTGGCTGAGGACAGGGACGTGTGGACCTGACGGCTAAAACTGCTGACCCCTGCGACCCGTCTTCAGATGAAAGGTGGAAAACGAACGAACAAACAAATGAATGAAGGATGAGATGCTGGTGAACTTTTTTCCTTCAATAAATCAAATGATAATTGAAAACCCATGTAGGGGGCCCACTTTGGCTTTCTTTGGTATTGTACTGAATTTGTTTGGAGATCAGAAACAGCGAAGTGTTCTTGATAAGCAAAATTACAGGAAATTGGGAAGGGGGCAAATACTTTTTCACAACACACTGTCGATTGTCCAAAATAACATCAAGCACTCCTGGGACTGGCAGACCAACTGAAATCGGGTGACGAGGATGAGGAGCAGAGGAGAATCGCCCAGTGGAAAGACAGCATACAAGAAAACGAGCAGCTGTGTCTGGGGGTTTGGGGGGGTCTGACGTGCCCTCCGGTATTCACAAAGGCAACAGCTGATCCAGTTTGGGGGTGCCAGTCCAGCACAGGGCACAGTGACACCCAAATCAGAGAACACGAGGAGGGACAAGCAGACGCCACACTGATGGCGAGAGGCCTTCAGTTGCACCCTGAGCCCCCCACACTAAGTCACTCCACATCACGTGGGGGGGGGGGGGAACTGTGCCAATAACGAGAATACCAACGTGAGTCACGACATTGGCATGCACACTTCTTTGTATTTTTATTTTATTTTTTATTCAGGCTGTCTGTTTTTCTAATGCTGGGGCTCAAGGCAGGCAGAGACCCCAGATGGGATGCCAGCCCCCCCCCCCCCCCCCCCCCCCCCCCAGATCAGTCCAATTCTAAGACTCCCATCCATTTTCCAAACCTGAGCTGAGCCATAGGGGCCAGCAGGAGCCCATCTTAGCAAGCACACCAGACAGGGTGCCAGTCCATCCCAGAGACACACAGCAGTGCCAGTTTAGCAATGCCAGTCCACCTGACCTGAGGGGTCTTTGGATTGTGGGAGGTGACGGGAGCACCAGGATGAACCCATGCAGGCAACGTGAACCCCCTTGGTCTCCTTACTGTGAAGTGGCAATGCCACCACTGCACCACCGTGCCCACGCTTTCGAAGAGTTTCAAGTCAGAATTGGGGAGGTTAGGGTGGGGGGTTATCAGCGCAGGTGGGCTCAGAGCACAACAGTAACGTCACGTCAGTTCTTTAGAGACAATAAAACTAACAGCAGTGACTAATTATGACAGAGAAAGCTGCTTTGTACAAAGTAAAAGTCGACTCGCCCAACTGCCCCCCATGGCTCTGCTGTCTGCCACTTGCTGCCAACCAGTCTCCGGGTGGGGGGAGGGGTGCAGTCCTAGATTTGCCCCCTCCATGATGCCAGTACAACAAGCATGTATCCAGTGGTGGGTGTCAGGTGACCCACAATGCCCAGTCAGACTCAGTTCTGAAGGACAACATGCAGGTGCCCACAGGGCACATCGCCCACATACTGAAGGGTGCCAGGGGTAGCTGGGGGACAGATATGGAAATGCTCGACTTCGGGGGCTTGCACAAGGGAGACTGCAGTGGGCAGTGCCACCTGATGCCCACTGCTGTTCAACTGACATCATGGCTTGTGGGGGGGCAGTCGGTTTAAGGACAGGATGGGAGACGTTCTTCAGCACCAGGCAGCGCGATGTGCTCACCTGCTTCTGCTTTTGGTGTTTTTCTCAAAGGGCCTACTAAGGAGCTTAAGTGCACGCCATTCTGGTGGTGGACCAACGCCCCTTGAGCAAGTGGCACTTTGCAAACATGTTTGTGGAAACAAAGCATCACGAGGCTCGGAGACATTTGGGTGTGACCGTCACTTAGGCGTGTGCCGAAATAGCATGACGCAAATGCAGAAATGAGAATAAACCCACTGCTAGAAGTACCACCAAGGGGGAACTGCGCCAAGGTTTGTCAAAACAGTCCCACTGTTAGACAGCCACAACGCCAAACCTCCATTTTAAGAGATTATCCAAAAGTGCCCCCCTGGTTCTTGGAAACTTCTGGCCCTTCACCCTGCCCCTAACTGGTAAACAGTCAAAAAACAGCCCCCCACCCCTCGCACTCAATACATTCACATTACAACCACACTGATTGCCAACTCTGAGACCTGGCATCATCATGCAGTCATGACCCCCCACCATGCCACCCTCCCCCTGCAGCAAAAGCTACACCCTGTCCTAGAACAACCTCCCTGAACTCAGCAGTAAGCAGAGCAGTCAATGTACATGAGTCCCCCCCCCCACCGGTCAGTAAAACAACCAGCCACCTTCCCACTGACCGCACCCCCCTGCCACCCCTCATCACATACAGAACAGTCACAGTGACCCCCCACCCCTTATTGTGTACAAAAGCCACACTGACCCCCGGCACAATCAGAACAGCCCCTCTAGCCTCCATGTGCTGGGACACAAGTGACACCCACCGAGGTCTCCTACTGGAACAACAGCCACACCCACTCACTCCTAGAGACCATCAGCCACACCCACTCACCATCACAGCAGCCACACCCACTCACTACCAGAGAACAGCCACACCCACTCACCTTAAACAGCCACACCTACATTCCCCTAACATCAGCCACACCCACTCACCCCTCCTCCAGAACAACAGCCACACCCACCCACTCCTAGAGACCATCAGCCACACCCACTCACCATCACCCCTCCTCCAGAACATCAGCCACACCCACTCGTCATCACCCCTCCTCCAGAACAACAGCCACACCCACTCAACTCCCATTAAGCAGAGGGAGGCCTGGCCCCCCAGTTGACCCAGCTACTACTTTAACCACACACACACACACACACCTCAGGCGGCAGCAGCAGGCACAGGTGACAGAAAGCAGCACAAAGTCACTGGGGCTGCAGGTCACAGCCAGTCTGCACAAAGCCGCCTCCTCAATTCTTTCTTTCTTTTTCATTCCCGCACGTCCTTCATTGAAGTTCATTTTATTTTAGTTTTCCATTTCCAGGCACACACAGTTAATCAGATTCTGCTTTTGTGATCTGTGCTGTGGCACTGTGGTCAGAGGTCCAGTGGCACAGCTCCAAGGACCCCAGTTCAATTCCTGGCTTGGTCAGTGCCATATGTGGTGTATACACATTGATCCCCCCAAATGTGTGGGTGCTGGGCCAACCAGTGACCCTGACTCGACCCGCTGTGACAGAAGGTGGCTGTGTGACAGTGCCTATGACAAACTGGCATTCCACTTCAGGTTTGTCCCACTTGTGCACCCGATCAGCCCCTAATTTACACCATAAACGTAAGATTGGTCAAAACATGCCAGTGTCCCTGCCCCACAGCTGTAGGAACATGGGTTTAACGCCCGAGTAATGTTGGCATCGGCCTTTCCCTCACATTACTGTGTGTTAGATTAACTGGCAACTGGAACGGGTGGGTGACTTGTGAAGGACTGGCATCCTATCTAGCTGTTTTTGTGCCCACAGCTGCTGGCACAGGCTGTGGCATTCATTGTAAGGAATAAATTCAGGGTGGACATTTTCACACAAGTAGTCCTTACTGTCAAGTAACAAACTCATCAGCCGCCTTTTAATGGAACAGAAAAAGAAACAAATTAGGATGAGCACCGAGTGTCAATCCAACTCGACTTACCGTGCATCACATGCCAACCCAGTTTATTTCATTTGCATTTTTATGAAGCAAAGTCCTGTGAAGGGCGCTATATAAAAACAAAGCATAATTAGGGTTATTTATCTGTGCACATTATAAATCAGCTTTACTTTATTTGTGCGATTCTGGGCAGGTTGAGTCTGAGAAGCAATAGCAGACAAACTGCCAGCACAGGCATAAAAAGGGCAAACGGACCACCCTGTCCGGCAAAAAAAAAAAACAGTGGGCTTGAGGACGAATGACCACCCTGATCCACACACCCGGCTATGCGACTGATCACTCATCTGCAGCCGTGGCCAAAAGTTCTGAGAATGACCCAAGTGTTGGTTTCCACAAAGTCTGCTGCCTCAGTGTTTTTAGATCTTTGTGTCAGATGTTTCTCTGGTGTACTGAAGTAGAATGATGAGCAGTTCAGAAGTTTCAAAGGCTTTTACTGACAATGACATGAAGCTTATACAAAGAGTCCATCTTTACAGTGTTGGCCCTTCTTTTTTTTTCCAAGACCTCTGCAATTCACCCTGGCAGGCTGGCAATCAACTTCTGGGCCCATTCCTGACTGATGGCGGCCCATTCTTACAGAATCAGAATTGGTGGCTTTTTTGTTTGTCCACCCGCCTCTTGACCACTAGTTCTCAATGGGATTAAAGGTCTGGGGAGTCTCCTGGCCATGGACCCCAAATTTCAATGTTTTCTTCCTCAAGCCCCCTTTGTTCTCACTTTTGCCTTATGGCCCGGTGCTCCATCATGTTGGTCACCAGACTGTTCTTGGATGGTTGGCAGAAGTTGCTCTCGGAGGATGTTTGGGTCCAATTCTTTATTCATGGCAGTGTTCTTAGGCCAAATTGTGAGTGAGCCCACTGCCTTGGCTGACATGAAGGGTCTCAGGATGCTTTGCTGTTGGCATGACACAGGACTGATGGTAGCGCATTTTTTCCGGATGCCTCAAACAATCAGAAAGGGGGTTCATCGGAGAAAACGACTTGACCCCAGTAGTCCACAGCAGTCCAATCCCAGAATATCAGTCTGTCCCTGATGTTTTTCTTGGCTTCTTTGCTGCCCTTCTTGACACCCACCAGGCCATCCTCCACAAGTCTCCACCTCACTCACACCTGACTGCTGCCATTCCTGACCAAGCACTGCCCTGACAGTGCCCACAGCTGAATCATCTTTAGGAGACGGTCCTGGTGCTTGCTGGACTTTCTTGTGTGCCCTGAAGCCTTCTCCACCTCTCTGTCCTAACTCAGTCACCATGACAGAGTGACCTCCAGCCTTGTCCTCATTGATACTCTCACCCGTGTGAACGAGAGGATCACTGAGATGACGTCAGTAGGTCCTTTGGTGGCAGGGCTGACATGCAGTGGTTTTTTGGGATGAAGTTCATTTTAATGGCATAGAGGGACTTTGTAATTAATTGCAATTCATCTGATCGCTCATCAGAACATTCCGGAGTCGATGCAAATTGCCATCATAAAAACTGAGGCAGCAAACTGTGTGAAAATTCATATTTGTGTCACTCTCGAATGTTTTGACCACCACGACTGTACATCATTGACCACATTGGTCTACAGAACTGGCGATACTAATGTATACACCCCATTAGTGGTCTTCATGATTGACCACAATGGATTACATCAATGTCCACCCTGCTCCACACCGCTGACTAGACTAATCAACACAAGTGACCCCTGGTCTATGTAGTTGACCACATTAGTTCACAAGATGACCACCCAGGTCCACACAAATTGCTGCACTGGTCTACATGATTGACCACAACAGTCCTTACAACTGACCACTGATTTACATGATTGACCCCACTAGGTCACACGATGACCACCCTGTTCCACACAAATGGCTATACTGGTCTGCATTTTTGACCGCTCTGAGCCCCCTGACTGACCACCCCAGTCCATATGTTTTTTTTTCACATTAGTCCACCCAATTGACCACCCTGGTCCCATGAACTCACCTACAAGAACCCCAGGCTGAGAGGTAAAACTATCAGGGTGGGAAAGGGATGGGTGGTCTCCTCTGCACTTCCTGCTACTGGATACTGACCAGTGTGGCCCAAACAGCAGTAAGGAGCCCCTCCCCCCCCCCCCCCCGCCCATCTCACCAGTCTGTGCCCAGCAAGCCTTGAACCGCCAACACCCCTGCCACTCCTTACCCTGCTGGACATTTTGCCCCCCAATATGTTCAATTCCAGTAAACCCACTGGTGGGAGCAGGTGGTGGTCTTGTCATTTGTGCAGATGTTTTGGACACCTGACAATTTGTTTATGGACTATGGTGGCCCTGACTCTTCACCCTCCTCTTCCTCCACACAAGGCTACGAGATGATTCTGCTCTGAAGGAAACAGACATGCTCCCTTCGATGCAGGACACGGGGGACTTCCAGGCTGGCAGGGTTCCCTGGGCACTCGTTCAGAAGATGGCGATGAAGCTCCCGGAATGATCCGCCTCGGACAAGCTGCACCTGAGCGGGTCCAACGCTCCCCCTGAAGCGCAGCGACTTGTATGTGGCCGACGTCTCCTGGAGGCTGTGGTCGAGCTGTAGGGAGAGGGGGAGAAATGGGTGGGATTAAATGGGGGGGGGGGATCTGAGGGGCAAAACAAAAAAGGTGAGGACCTCCCTCAGCCCACCTGCTCCCAGGTGGAGCAAACAGCGGGCAGTCAGCCTAAGAGGCGGGTGGATGAGAAGACTGAGAAACATGGCCGACATCGAGAGACGCCACAAGTTACTACACAAACTGGCGCTTGGCGATGCCAGCAAGCTTCCTGTGACAGGAAATACAGAAATGTAACCGAGACAAGATGAAAGGGCGCTGGGGCGAGGGAGTTTTTGCCGACGATGCTGGGCACCCGGTTACCGACATGCACCCGAGTGCCTACCACTGCAAATTCTCATTGCAATAATCATCCAGGGGCACCAGCAGCTGGCATTGGCAATGCTCACAATGAAGGGAACTACCAGTGACTGCTGTGACAATCGAAGTGGGCATCACCGGGATACTCCAGCCAATGAGTGAGCATCAGAGGAATGGACACACAAAGATTGGCACCTCTGGCATTAGTCAAGCATCACAAGGCACTTCAGACCAATCAGAGGGCTACACTTTAGAACAGAAGCCAATGAGACGGCAGCAAAAACTAAGAGGCGGGTATTAACTGGGGTTACAACGCAATGGGTGAGCACAGTTGGGGCACTTTGGTGATATGTAGGCAGTGTTTGACCAGGGCATAGCAAACCAATAAGGGAGTAGCCCAGGAAGACAAGCAATGAATGTCATGGGTGCCATACAGCAACACTCTGCTAACACTGGGCACCTCAGTGCCACAGGCAGACACTAGTGGGCACTAAATAAACAGTGACAGGACAACACCATAGACCATAAACCAATGAGCGGGCAGCACAGGGCACAATTAAGCAATATGGACAATAAGAGGGGCATCTGAGTGGCCTATGAAGAGTAATCACCAGAGCCACAAACCAAAGGCAGGGAATCACATATAAATAACAAAACAATGGGCAGGACAAACCAGTGAGAGGGCAGCAATGGGGAGGAATTGCTGGGCACTTAAACAATATATATGAGTATATATAGGTATCACTAAGGTCCACAAACCAATGAGAGGGTAGTGCCAGGAACCAATGAATCAGAATTATGGGGACTGTAAAGCAGAGAGCAGGGATCATTGGGTGGCTCAGTGCCACGGGCAGACACCACCGGATACTAAAAAGCAGTGAGGGGGCAACACTGCAGATCATACACCAGTGACAGAGCAGCACACCGGAGCATCCACCAATGACAGGGCTATACTGGGAAGCCCACACCAATGACAGGGCGCCAGTAGGCACAAAGCAGAAAGGGGCAAATGGAGTTGGGCACCTGAGTGGTCTATAAAGATGATTCACCAAAACCACAAACCAAGGGCAGGGTATCACTGCAGCACTGGGAATCATAAAGCAATGGGCAGGAAATGCAGGGCACCCAAGTGGTAAATATGCCAGTATCACTAAGTATCACAAGCCAATGAGAGGGCAGTGCCAGAAACCAATAAACAAACCTCATAGGTGCCATAAAGCGATGGGCAGACAACACTGGGCACTTCAGTGCTGTAGGCAGGCATCCTGTTGACAATGAGTACTAATGTCAAACCAGTAAGAGGTGCAATACTGGAGGCTACAAACCAGTAGGAGGGCAACACTGGCATCCTCAAACCAATTGAGAGGAAACTAAGGGCACCACAAATCAATGAATGAGCAATGGTGTAGACTAAGATGGGGTACAATGGGCATCATCAGGATGGGGGAGGACAATAGTGGGTGCCACAATGCAATGAATGGAGTAGAAAACAAAACCTGGATGTCACCTCAGTACAGGGTGGTAGTTTAGTTCTGCAACCCTGGCAGTCACAACAGGGGGTAGATTGGCATCATGACAGTACCACAAAATGCATGGTCCCTGTGCAGTATAATAAGCAATGACATGGGGTACACACTGGTTTTGTGGTTCGCTCTCGGTGCCCACTCCAACGCACCTTTAGCCGCTGGTCTTCTGACAGATTCCTGATGCCCACCAGTTCGACAAAGACTTCATAATGGTGATCAGACCCCACAGAGAAAGACCCTAGAAAAGAGTCGAGAGTCAAAAGCTAAGCCTAAAACAGAGCGGCACACTACAGTGCTGAATGGGTGACTGACCCGCTTAGGGTGGCCCAACTGACCCATCCGAAAAAGGGGCACATGTGACCAGCAGAACCTGTGCCCACCTGCCAGGCTGCTCTCAGCACAGCCGAAGTCCACAAGCTCTGCACCAGCCCACTGTCTCACCGCACTCTGCAGGGCCTGCACGAACATCTCCTCGGTGGTCTGCTCACCACGCAAGTTCAGAGTCTGCCCACGTCTGAAAAGAAATCACCACTCAGACCCATTAAGACCCGTGGATGCAGGGGCCGGTATGATGCACATATCTGGCCAGCAATGATGCCCACCTGTACTTGAACTCCACTATGGGACACTGATTATGGAAGCCTGTCACATTCACAACATCGCCAGTGCGGAACCTGAAAGGGTCAGAAAATGAGCAATTAGAAATTAAAATATGATTGGCTGACTAATCAACCAATTAGTCACCAGATACCAATCTAGTGCCAACTATCTGGCATTTCAATCAGTTGATGGGCTTCACTAAACTTAACTGAGCAGAAATAGAAATGAAGCAGTGCTCTGCTGCCACCTAGTGGATACAAGTAGATCTTTATCAACAGTAGAGCAACAGCATAAACAGCAGCTGAGCTGAAGAGGGCAACGAAACGAAACCCCTGGGCCTACCTGCACAGGCCAGCGACACCGCTGACCACCAACTCGTAGACAGTGTCCACCTCCACCTCATCCATGAGTAACGTTTTGGGCTGTTTCTCTTCCCAGCAAGTATCTGGAATGAACTCACAGAATATGGCGCCTGGGCACAGCAGGTATGTGGGGACAGGCTTCTCAGGCCAGATGTTCACCCCAACCAGCCCTGCACATCACACAAAAGACAGATGTTAGAAAGTCCTGACCCTGTACTACTGATTGACCAGTATGGGGGACCAAGCTGGTGCAGTAAGTGACAGAGGGGTCATGTGCTTCCACTACAAGGACCACCGCACATCAGAAATTCCAAGAAGGAGACGAAAGGGTCCCCTGGGCTTTGGTGATGTCTACTAAAGTCAACGGGTTTATATTGTGTAAATCGAGAACAGAGAGTGCTTGTTGGACTCCAGACTCAAAGTGGGTGCCTGGTCAGTGGGCATCATTAACTGGAATTGACCATCCATAATAAGAAGTACCAATTTAAAAAGATGGCACCAGAATGGCCCTCTGCTCCTGGAGAAGGGCAACCTTATGGCTCTCAGTGCCAAGCAGTGGGCAGCTCTATGGCTCCTATGCACTGAAACTTGCAGCTCAATGGCTCTCCAGATTTGGAGTTGAAACACTGAAATTCTAATGGCCCTTGAGGACAGAAACCTGGCATACAGGTGACCCCTTAGGCTTGGAAAGGCCAACTACCCTTTGAAAACGAGAGCCACAGAGTCCAGTGGTCCCTCCAAACCAGATCACCCCTAACACCTCACTTGACACCTCCGCTGACCTTCTGCCACGGTGTAGACTGGTGAGTAGAAGGGCACGTCTTGGCAGCAGTAGTTCTGCAAGATGGCACCATACAGCTGATTTGGACCAATCAGCGTTGCCGCCACCAGCTTCAGGTTGGGCCAGAGCCGGCGAGCGATCCCACGAAAGCCCTTCTCAAACTCCAGGTGCAGATCATCGGCTCGGTGGGCATCAGCGTTGAGTAAACGATTAACCTGCTGCCGCAGGTCGTGCTCCAGGTCCAGCCGTGGGCTGAGGGTGCCCACTCGAATGTCTTCGATCAGCTGCTGCCAGCATTCCTGTGAATGCAAAGGGGCGCAGCAACAGTCAGAGACCTGATGCCATCCTAATATTGACATATCTCTCTATACATAAAATCCACCGTCTGTCTGTATGTCTGTCTTTCCGCTTTTCACGAGAGAACTCCTTAACGGATTTAGATCGGGGGTTTTTCTATAATTTGCTTGACCATTTTGATTTTGCGACTTCTCTCATTGTGCTAAATATCATAGTTCGCTTGCGGCAGCGATATATTCGCGCTAATCCGAAACAGAGGGTGCGGGGCCCTCCTCACTCCTGCGCTAGCCTCGGGGCGTATCTTACATCCGCTTAGAAAACGAACGAGAGAACTCCTTAACGGATTTGAATCGGGTTTTCTTCTAGAATTTGCTTGAGCATTCCGATTTATTTTGACTTCTCTAATGGCGCTAAGTATCATAGATCGCTTGCAGGAGCGACATATTCGCGCCAATTCGAGGGACAGAGGCTGTGGGCGGAGGGGAGGCGGGAGCGTGACGTCAGGAGGAGGGCGGGGGCGGGGCCCTCCTCACTCACTCAGGCGCCAGCTTCCGTTCGAGTCGCTCTACCCCTGGCCACGTTTTGGAGTGGACCGTTGCCTCCGCTTAGCTACTGATATCTGCTTGTTTATTGATTTTTAAAGTTTGTCCCGTTTCACTACTATGTGGACGGTAAAAGGGGGCCAGCTAGTTAATATTAATAATAAAAAAAGAAGAAATTGCAAGGTGGAGAGGCCAAGACATTGAACTGTAAGCACGGGGATGCCAGTGCAGTCCCCACCTCTGACTCCACACGTGACCCTTCACACAGTTAGGGCCCACTTGTAAAAACAGCCAATTACGGTGAACCTGCAGCAGTGGCGAAGCTCGAGTTCGTGCCGCTCAGGGTGGGCGGTGCTTCAATTTGCCTCTCCAACATATCTGAATATGTTAACCTATGTAAATTAAAAATTAAAATAACGTATAGAGAAAAATTAAGATCAATTTTGTATAGATTTTCCCATATATAAAGAAACAGCAATAATTTTCACATATAATTATTTATAAGCATCAACTAGACAAGCATATAGTATAAACGCACTGATAAGCTGTGTTCTGATTATTAGTTTAATATAATTACGCTGCGAAAACCAGAACCAGTGTAGTGTACAAGTGATGGGTGGGGATGTTTTCTGCGCAGAGCAAGATTGATAACGAAACGAAATTTGAAATTGTTAATTAATTTTATTTTTTAAAATTTTTTTGCATTTATATAGCGCTTTTCTCACTACTCAAAGCGCTTAGCAATTGCAGGTTATGGGCCTTGCTTAAGGGCCCAACAGAGCAGAGTCCCTTTTTGGTATTTACGGGATTCGAACCGGCAACCTTCTGATTGCCAGTGCAGATCCCTAGCCTCAAAGCCACCACTCCAAATTAGACAAACAATAAACAAATTATCTTCCTAGAAATTATTATCGGTGTAATGTTTATGTTTATTTTTGTTATTGCCTCATAAATTTCAACTGCTGTGTCTGATGCCGTCACAGAAGGCCAGTCTGCAAATTATTTTTGAAGCATTTGTGGATAAAAATCAGAGAATTTTACTTATTTCGATTCATGGGTGATATTTTTCCGAACCCTGCTGCTTACACACGAATTGTACTGAGAGCCTTTTGGCCCTCCTAGCTACGCCACTGACCTGCATACTTATAAAGCGCCTTGGAATATTATATAACGGCGAAATGAGCAATATTTAATTCAACACGCGCGCGCGCGCACACACACACACACACGATGGCTTCTACAGAAGATGTCACTGTCTAAAACAAAAAATCGGGAGCGCTCCCCCCTCAACTTTCTCGTATACTCAGATATGGGGATGGATATTTGAGGAGTAAACCGCAAGACAATGATTATAATTTTACATTATGTACATTACAGAACCATCAACAACAAATCGAATCAAATTAATATTGAACAATTATTATAAAAGGTTGAATAAAATCGGACTCCGTGGCTGCATGAGTAAAAGGTAAAGTACCACTTCCGGTGAGCGGAAATAGCCCAACAGTTGATAGAAATCTGCGTTTTGTACCTTAATACTTGTATGCAAAATTTGGTTGACCCAAGTAAAAGCGTACTCAAGTTATCGTGTTTACACACACACACACACAGACAATTCCAAAAATGGTATTTTCGGACTCAGGGGGGTCTGAAACGTAGAGATTCACCAAAATCTAGAAAATGGAATTTTTCGACGATTCCAATGCTTTCCCAACACTTCGCATACGAGAAAGTAAAACACAAAGTGCCAACTCGAGCCATCTGCGGTTGAGTGGCATCTGCACAGCGTCTCGTGAAAGGCACTATACACCGACCAACTTAAGGAAGGCACCAAACGAAACACATTGCCTGTTTAGAATGAGGGGTTTCTCTAAAAGTGCTTTTATACAGAAGGTCTGGGTAAGCGGCTTCATCATTTCACACGCGTTGACATTAAAATAAAGTTAATCAAGGATTAATATGAAATGTGCCAACTGCACATTGGTAACGGAGCTATAAAAAGCAAACAGCTGCTCTATAAAACAACTGGATGAAGATTAAAGATCTTAAGCACTTTATACAGAGTGCTGTGAGATGAAAGGCACTATATAAAAGAGATGTTTACGAACTGGCCGGAGACAAAAGGCACTATAAACAGATCGCTGTGTTCTCAATGTGAATGGCTTTTGCACTATATAACAGCGCAGCGCTTTTAAAGTACTTTATGATAAGGATGAGAATAAAAGGCGCTATATAAAGCGTAAACAGCACAAGATAAACTGACTTATGAAAGGCGCTATATTCAGATGGCGCTCCTTGTGAAAGGTATGATTCAAAACTCAAACTCTTCATAAATACAAATGACTTTGACTGGCCAGAGAAAACTTTGTGAGATGCCATGAGACTAGTGCCACTAGTGCGACTCTTCAATTCCACCCAGGGGGGTAAACGTTAAAATTATACAAAGTTATTGTCTGTTATACCTGCATTGTTATCACTCTTTAATTTAATATTGTTCTTTATCAGTATGCTGCTGCTGGAGTATGTGAATTTCCCCTTGGGATTAATAAAGTATCTATCTATCTATCTATAGGAGTGTTCTGTGCCAGTGTCTATCGCCATGTCTGGATTAGATGGCTAAAATGGAATTTACAACATCAGGCTAACCTGCTGAGTGTTTACTTGTAAGGCACTACATCAAAAAAATAAGTTTGCCAGAATTTTCCCCAGCTCTAGCTAACTCGGTTACCTGCAGGGTGGCAAACGCAGCACACAGTTCTCGAGCGCTGGCAGCTTCCAGTACTTCCAGGGAGGGGTCCTTCAGAGCCAACAGCAGCTCCACATAGAGGGCATCTCGCTCGTCTGCCATCTGGAAAGGGGCAGCATGCAAGCGTCGGAAGAGCCAGGAGCCCACCGAGACTCCGGCGGGCATCCAGGACTCTGCCCGCCTCCAGGATGACAGCCTGCCAAAGCTGGCACTTCTCTGCAGGAGCCGCGTGCTGGGGAAGGCATGGAAGGCGGCGTCCATCCACACGGTAGAGCCCTGCAGGAGAGAGACAGATGGATCCCTTAGGGCATCTGGATGACCATAATGCGCCTGACATACTGTACCAACCCTGGGCTGTCAGAAGCCTCACCTGTAAGAAAAAGCATGCGTTGGCTGCAGGGGTGCAGAGGTACACGTGGTCCCACTCAGAGGACGGCGGCCTGAGGGTCAGCGTGCAGGGCCTCTCCACGGTGAGCACCTCCGGGACTCCCTGGATGACTCTGTGGATGAGCTCAGCGTAGTCGGCATACTGCGTGAGGGGGTGACACTGGCGAAAGGAGTCAGCACCTGGAAGGAGAAGAGGAGAGCAAAATGTGAACAACGGGTGGAGTTGGGACTAAAGGTCTCTGATAAAGACGGCCACCTCCTCACCCACCTGTCACCTCCTTGAACCTGTGCTGCTGCCCCCATTCCGTGTGCTGGTTCAGCCGCAAGTGACGCAACAAGCCCCCCTCCTGGACCCTCCGCACGTTCAGCGTGTTTGCTTCCAATAGTCGCCTCTGGCGATGGCCCAGCCAGGCTACCATCTTCGTGGCCAGGTAGTGACCAAGCAGGCTGGCCACAGGCCGCTTCTGACCCCTCCATAGCAGTGCAGAGGCAGTCAGCAGGAGCAGCAGAAGAGGTGCCAGCATCCACGCCGAGGGCCACACGTCCTGTAGGGGCACCATGTCGGCAGTGGGGCGGCTGTGAGAACAACAAGAACACAAAAGGGACTCACGTCAGATAAGAGACGGCATAAATAAGAGGAAGAAAAGGCAAAGAGTCCTTATACAGCAGCAATGCCCACTTGTGCCAGCTGCCATACCACCTGAAGGTCAGCGCATTCGGGCCCAGCCAGTATTTGGATAGGAGACCATCTAGAGCATGGATGTCAAACTCCATTAGAACATTAGAACAATGTGGACGAGGACAGGCCATTCAACCCACCAAAGCTCACCAGTCCTATCCACATAATTCTTCTAAAATAACATCAAGTCAAGTTTCAAAAGTCCCTAAAGTCTTACTGTCCACCACACTACTTGGTCACTTATTCCAAGTGTCTATCGTTCTTTGTGTAAAGAAAAACTTCCTAATGTTTGTGTGAAATTTACCCTTAACAAGTTTCCAGCTGTGTCCCCGTGTTCTTGATGAACTCATTTAAAAATAACCGTCTCGATCCACTGGACTAATTCCCTTCATCATTTTAAACACTTCAGTCAGGTCTCCTCTTCATCTTCTTTTGTCTTAAACTGTAAAGGCTCAACTCTTTTCATCTTTCCTCATAACTCATCCCCTGTAGTCCTGAAACAGCCTAGTCGCTCTTCTCTGGACCTTCTCCAGTGCTGCGATGTCCTTTTTGTAGCCTGGACACCACAACTGCACCCAGGACTCCAGATGAGGCCTCACCAGTGTGTTATAAAGCTGGAGCAGAACCTCCTGTGACTTGTACTCCACACGTCAAGGCGCTATATAACCTGACATTCTGTTCGCCTTCTTAACGCCTTCTGCACACTGTCAGCATGTCGATAGCTTAGAGTCCACTACGACTCCTAAATCCTTCTCATAAGGTGGACTCTTGATTTTCAGACCGCCCATTGTGTATTCAAACCTCACATTTTCACTTCCTAGGTGTAATTCTTTACATTTACTGACATTAAATTTCATCGTCCACAAATCTGCCCAAGCCTGTCTGCTGTCCAAGTCCTTCTGTGATGAAATAACGGATTCCAAATTATCTGCTAATCCAGCTATCTTGGTATCATCTGCAAACTTAACCAGCTGGTTCCTTATATTCCTATCTAAATCATTCATTTATATTAGATAGATAGATAGATAGATAGATAGATAGATAGATAGATAGATAGATAGATAGATAGATAGATAGATAGATAGATAGATAGATAGATAGATAGATATGAAAGGCACTATATAATAGATAGATAGATAGATAGATAGATAGATAGATAGATAGATATGAAAGGCACTATATAATAGATAGATAGATAGATAGATAGATAGATAGATAGATAGATAGATAGATATGAAAGGCACTATATAATAGATAGATAGATAGATAGATAGATAGATAGATAGATATGAAAGGCACTATATAATAGATAGATAGATAGATATGAAAGGCACTATATAATAGATAGATAGATAGATAGATAGATAGATAGATAGATAGATAGATAGATAGATAGATAGATAGATACTTTATTAATCCCAAGGGGAAATTCACATACTCCAGCAGCACCTTACGGACACAAAAAACAGCAGCGGCCCCAACACTGCCCCCTGCTGGTCACCACTCTTAACATCACCCAATTCTCATGAGGTTCCTCACACCTTCACCCTCTGCTTCCTGTGTCTGAGCCAATTCTGCACCCACACCCTGAACTGCCACTTCTTGTAGTTTGATGCCCACCCTCTCAAGTGGCACCTTATCAAACACTTTCTGAAAGTCCACATCTATAATATCATGAGCTCCGCTCCTTTTGTTGCCTCCTCATAGAATTCCAGCCTGTTACTGAAACACGACCTCCCTCTTCTGAGCCCACGCTGACTGTTCCTAATAACTCCTGTCCTTGCCAGGCATTGCTCAATCTTCTCCTTAATAATTCCTTCCATTCATTTTCCTGTGATGCCCGTTAAGCTTACTGGCCTGTAGTTGCTCTGATCTGCCCGCTCACCCTCTTTATACAACGGGATGATGTTTGCCATTTTCCAGTCCTTCAGAATCTCTCCAGTGTGCAGAGACTTCCTATAAATATGTGCCAAGGATTTCTATCTGCACTCACCAGCCTCCTTAAGATCTCGAGGGTAAATATTCTCTGGTCCTGGTGATTTGTTTGATTTCATCTTATTTAATCTCAGCAGCTCTTCTCTCTTTACAATTTACAAATCCTTCTGCACATCCTTAGTAGTCCCTGTTACCACTCGGCGGTTATCCACTTGTGAAGACCTCAGAAAAATGTAAGTTTAGGGCATCCGCTATTTCACTGTCCGTATCTTCTAATTCTCCTTTACTATTTCTGGTGCACTTGACCTCCTCCTTGACTGTTCTTTTATTACTAAAATACTGAAAGAATCGCTTAGGGTTGTCTTTCACCTTATCTGCTATATTTCTCTCCAACTGTCTTTTAGCCTCCCTGATATCCTTCTTAATGGTTGCTCTCATGTTCTCTAGTCCTGGTGGGCCGCAGTGGCTGCAGGTTTTCATTCTAACCATCTTCTTCATTAGAGAGCCATTTTTGCTGCTAATTAACATTGTTTTAATTGATGTGAATCGGACCCCTTAGTTGTTTCTTTATCCTCAATGAGCATCCAAACAATAATGAGACACAAAACAAGTCGTCACATGAGCAGCTCACCTGAAAATAAAGAAAGGTGAAGGTCTCAGTCATGTTGGTCCGCTCAGGTCACCGAAACATCTTGACGGTGGTCTTAGAAAAAGCAGAAAATCAACAGTCTGCTGAGAGCAGCAACAAGTCCTGATATTCAATAATTAACAGCAAGAACTGGCTTCTCATTAAGAAACTGGTTGGAGTGAAATTGGTTGGACTTTGACGTTCCAGTTTAGTTGTTTATCTGTAGGCTCGTCTCACATCTCATTTCTATTTGGCTGCCATTTAATGAAGAAACGAATCAATTCAGAGGCCTGAACCCTTAAAAACAGGGCTATGAAAATGAAGGGAAAAGGAGTTCATTAGCAGTGAAAACTGATCACTGATTAGGAAAAGAGTGAGAATGAAAACCTGCAGCCACTGCGGCCCACCAGGACTGGGAGTTGGACTCCCCTGATCTAAGAAAAACTTGGGTCTTGCTGGAAGAGGTGTTGGTGAGGCCAGCAGGGGGTGCTGACCCTGTGCTCTATGTGCAGATCCCAATGCCCCCATTGCAGTGATGGGCACACCGTGCTGTAAAAACTGGCACCGTCCTTTACATGAGATGTAGAACGGAGGTCCTGACTCCCTGGAAAGGGTACAGAATACCCCGATGTCCTGTTTAAATTTCCCACCACAGCCTGGTCATTCTGGAACCCTTAATCACCCTGTGACCACCTGACAGGTAATGTGCAGTGAGCAGCTGTTGTATCACCCAGATGGCAGTGGTTGAAATGACTCCCCCCCCCCCCCCCCGTCTATGTAAGGCGCTTTGAGTTGTGAGAAAGGCGCTATATAAATTATTATTATTAATTATTCAGCAAGCTGACTGAGCGCTCTACATGAAACTGATGTGTGTCTCCCAGGGTCCTAAAATGAAGGCCGAAAGAACAAACGGCGGATGAAAATGGGGGCTTTGCAGTCAAAAAAAAAAAAAAAAATTTTTTAATTTTAAGCAGTGATAACTCTTAACAACACTAGCAATGTCTTGGCTGTAGCTTAAAATCCAATTAGTGACGTCTCAATAAAAACAAGTTTCACTTTCTATCTAAAGCAAGCCAAACTGGGAGTGTGCAGACATGTGACTGCTATGGCACCTACAGACATGCACAAATGTGTTTGGGAAAAGTGCTGTGTGCCCCCCCCCCCCCCCGCCCCAAACCGAAAAAGGATGACGTGAGCAGCAGCCTTGGGTCTGTGCAGGGGAACAATGAAATCTCAAGACCAGCAAGACATTCTGAAGAAAAAAAAAAACCATCCTGCCCAGGGTCTGAGAACTCCGTCACAGTCACAGGTCACAGACCCCCCAACAGGATAAGAAGCCAAAACATACGGCTAAAAGCACCAAGAATGGCGAAGAGCTAAACACTGCACTATTCTGAAGTGGCCTTCTATGAGCCCTGATATTGAATCCTATGGAACATCTATGGAGTGAACTGAAACTTGCCATTTGGAGAAGACCCCCTTCACACCTGACACGGCTGGACGAGTGGGCCAAAACAACCTGCGGACAGGAGCACAAGTCTCATGGAGAGCTCCAGGAACTGTTTGCATGAGTGCAGTGACTGTAAACTCTAAAGCAGGGGTTCATAACCTGAGGTCCGTGGACTCCCTAGGTTTCAGGGGGTCCGTGAGGGTCCGAAAAAAAAAAATTAACATTTATATTCACTATACAGCCTATAGTGTATATATAATTCATACTATATATATATATATATATATATATATATATATATATATATATATACACACACACACACACACACACACACACACACACACAGTGGTACCTTGAGATACGAGTGCCCCAACGTACAAGTTTTTTAAGATACGTGCCGTCACCAGGTCGATTTTTTTGTCTTGAGTTACGAGCCAAAATTCGAAATACAAGCCTTCAAAGAGCTTGTCACCGCACATTCCGAGGAACTGACGACGGAGGAGTTGACAGAACTACAGACGCGGCGACATACGGAGGTTCTGCAGGAGATCGGTATCATGGAGGAGGTTGTCACTTAAAGTGAGATAAAGGAAGTGTTTGCAATGTGGGAAAAAGTTTCGAACTTTAAAGAAAAGAAACCCCCTGAAAAAGTTACAACTGATTGTGCAGCGGCGCTATTTAATGACTCTCGCCTAACTTATTTCAGAAACATTCTAAAGGGGAGGACTAAACAAAGCTCCTTGGACAGGTTTCTATTGAAACGCCTTGAGAATGAAAGTGAGGAAAACGTGGCAAAAAAGAAAAAAACTAGTGAAGAAGAAAATTAAGTTAAGCAAAAGTGAAAGAAAAAAACCATTACAATACGCTAATCGGCTTTGCCAACATCTGTATATTTCTTGAGATTCTCTTTTATATATTAGGTTTTATTTTGTTTGTATACAATATTTGTTCATTATAAATACATTTTTCTTATGTTGAAAACATTTAACAAAAAATTGGTGTGGTTTTTTGGGGGGCTGGCACAAATTAATCTCATTTCAATTAATTTCAATGGGGAAAATTGATTTGAGAGAGGAGCATTGTGACTTATGAGCTCGGTCACGGAACGAATTAAACTCGTATCTCAAGGTACCATTGTAGATAGATAGATAGATAGATAGATAGATAGATAGATAGATAGATAGATAGATAGATAGATAGATAGATAGATAGATAATAAAGTATCTATCTATCTATCTATCTATCTATCTAATCCCAATGGAAAATTCACATTCTTCAGCAGCAGCATACTGATACAATAAATAATATTAAATTAAAGAATAATAATAATGCAGGTGAAAAACAGACAATAACTATGTATAATGTTAAATGTTAACGTTTACACCCCCGGGTGGAATTAAAGAGTCGCATAGTTTGGGGGAGGAACGATCTCCTCAATCTGTCGCTGAAGCTGCTCTTCTGTCTGGAGATGATACTATTAAGTGGATGCAGTGGATTCTCCATAATTGATTGTATATCAGCGCTTCCCGATTGGGGGTGTTTGCACAACAAAGGGGTGCGAGCAACTGTTGCTGGGGGTGCCAGAATCCATCAAGGAGAAGAAAAATTAAAAACAATTGTACTAAAACGTTTTTTATCTATCCATTCCTAAATCATTAAATGGGCAGGCCATTTCGTATCAGTGCAATACGCTGCTTGTTAAAACGGATGACTTCCGCTCTTACGCGCACTTAGTTCATAATACTATCACTAGCACTATCGTCCCGGCTCGACTATTCTAATTCCTGCCTATATGGTATTAGTAAAGCCACTCTTTCGAGACTCCAATTGGTTCAAAATGCGGCTGCAAGGCTTTTAACTGGAAGCAGCAGAAGCCAACACATTACACCGATTTTAAAAACCCTACACTGGCTGCCGGTTAGCTTCAGAATTGATTTTAAGATACTCCTCTTAACCTATAAGGCACTAAATGGTCTAGCCCCTGCCTACTTGAGTGTCTTGCTCCATCGTCACAATCCCCCTCGTGTTCTTAGATCCGCAGCTCCTAACCGTTCCCAAGGCACGTTTTAAAGTTCGTGGTGAAAGGGCTTTTTCCGTCTGTGCACCCAGGCTCTGGAACTCCTTACCTTTAATGGTTAGGCAGGCCACTTCAGTCACCACATTCAAATCACACCTAAAAACGCACTTCTTCACATTGGCTTTTAATTCTTAACCTGTCTTATTTCCACTTGCTTTTTGCTATTTCTCTGTTTTATTGGGTCCCCTGACCTGTTTTTAGTGTCTCTGTTTTAATTCTCTCTTAATGTTTGTTTTTAATATTTTGCTTTTAGTCTTGCTTGTTTTAACTGTGCAGCGCTTTGGTCAGTTGTAATGCTGTGTTTTTAAGCGCTTAACAAATAAAAATGGTATGGTATGGTATCTGTTCAAGTTCTATTTAAAGTTTTATTTAGTCGACAGAAATATCTTTGGTAGGAATGTTAAGTTAAATTCAGTCATTGCATAAATTTTTCTTCACCATAGAAATTTAAAGAGTAAATTCAACTTACATTCCTACCAAAGATATTTCTGTCGACTAAATAGAACCTACTTATATCCAATTAACACCTAAAGAACCACGTTTCGAAGAGATAATTACAAAGAAGAGGCAGGAGATAAGTCAAAGAGCCTAAACAACATAAAATTCTCAAACTATTTATTCCTTCTATAAATTTCTTTATAAAGAACATCGTTTCATACTTGTATTTTGTGTGGTTGAGGTGTGGAAGGCTGCTCTTTCCACCCTCTTGTTAGCTGTTAATAAAGTATCCATTATTCATAAAGCTTCAATTGGTGATCTGTTTTTCTGCGTTAACCTCAAATTTTTTCATACTTCTTCTCAAACCAAGGGGGTGCGAAATTGGCCTCGTCCGTCACAGGGGGTGCGAGGGTAAAATGAATTGGGAAGCGCTGCTGTATATGAACTCAACTCAAAGAGTCTTGGAGAATTCTGGTGGGCATTGACACAAGCCCACCCACGTCTGGTAAAGGGAGCTAGGAGTGCTCCGATACCCTTTGTGAAGCAGGGCGTTCAGCACTTGTTTCTATCAAAATGAAAAGTCGAAATGGATTGGATGTCAAAGATGATGTGTGTGTCACCTTATCAAAGGCCACTCCACAGTTTCATATTATTATTCAAGGCAAACAAGAACAACCTTCTCATTGAAATAAAGGAGATAACGAGAGAGGAGATGTAGTAAGAGTAGTAGTAATGCTAGTAGAAAGCGTAGTAGTAGATCTGTTTTAATTTGCACAAGAGGATTGTATTTCATAATTATTATGGATGGCCTTTACTTTTTGCATATAAAATGAGTGTTTTTTTATATTGTTTAAAGTTTAATAATAATTTGTGTATGCCATATATGTATGAGACAATCAAATCTCAATAAATACATTATATTCATTGCATGCCAAGTTGTGTTTATGTGAATATTTCTCTGGAAGGAGGTCCATAACTTTCATCAGATTCTTAAAGGGATCTGTGACTCAAAAAAAGGTTAAGAATCACTGCTCTAAAGGTTGTGCAACAAAATATTAAGGATCCCATCATTTCTGTCTGTGCCAATTTCATTTGTGCTGTTATTTGAAATATTCTGTTTAATTAAAAAATCTAAATCAAAGTCTAATTTTTGGTAAATACTTACAACAATGACGGATGCCAATTACCTGTACTTTTGTTCAGTTCAAGTTATTTCGGAGACAAGTGTAGGTTGTTGTGGAGGGGTTACCAACAAATCCGTCCACGTCTGTATATGTGCTAACCATACATTTATATATCTGTGATGCAATCAGAAGGAACAACCCTGATTAAATTATGCAAAAGTATCGATTGATTTAAATTGGTAGATCTAAAGAATCGAAACGCGCGTCACTCTCTACCACAGCAAAGCCCATCTATTCAATACAGCGACTCTGATTGTCTGACATATTCATTTTTAAAAATACGTAAACACGAATATTAGGCATTGTTATATTCGCAGTTCCATTGAAGTAAAGCGTCGGATAGGTAAAGGGAGAATAAAACCAGCGAACCCGCACATTAAAACAAGACGACCACGACGACGAGTTACCTGCAGAAGTCTACTTCCGTGTTGTGATTTGGCGGTTTCCCGTACGGCGTTCGCAGGCTGACAGCCAATCAGGTAACAACGTCCAGATGACTGGCACGAAGAAGTCTCCAACAGGAATGCAGGGCCGGCCCATACGGCAGGTACTTTTTAAATCACTTTAAAGTGCAGCAAGTGGTCAGAAAGCTCCGTGTCGTGTTTCGCGACGGCCCGGCTGTAGTTTGGCGAAGATTTGTCAGGGCGACTCCGTCCTGTCCCAACACAAGGTACATTCGCGACGTGGCAGCCGTTTTTTAAAGTTGAAATCGGAGGAAAACAAAACAACTGAAAAGAAGCTCGAGCTAACAAGCTCCGAAAATATGGAAAAATGCGAGGACTGCATAGCCTTACTTAAAAACTAAAGGGAAGCATTTCTTTTCAACGGATGTTTCGACTTTCCACTGCACGACGGTGACCCTTCGCACCGGGATGTGGTTCTTTAAACCGCCCTCCTCTGATCGTCCAACTTTACTTGTAATGCCGAGTGGACACTAGATGTCGCTAAAGTGTAGAGCAGCTGAGCCCACGGCCCCCACGCTGTTGAGCGAGAGGCATCACTACACGAGGTCTGCATTTTTACAGTTGTGCTGGAAAGTTCCCATCCACTCATATGATAGGGCATACATGTCGGTGCATAGTCGGACTTTCAATAGGCGCTTTCCCACCCCAGTAACTTTTAAGAACCTCAGGAACTTCTGTAGCATCCCCACTGCATGTACTCTGGCCATTTGTAGTTCTTGGTACTCTTTTTTTGTAGCTAATACTTCAAACTATATACTTTTTATTCAACCAAGAACTACCAAAAGTAGGGTGCAGACAGTGCCAGCCTAAGCCCTTTTAGAACAGGTTTGACAGATATTGCCCCTCGTTGTCCATAGCAGGTAGTCTGTATTATTAGACTTCGATGACCTGTGGGGAGGGGGCTTTGAGGAGGTTGAAGTCCCACTTTGCATTTGGATCACACTCACCTTTGTGTACAATTCACCGACATTATTGTCATGGCCTTGGTGCATGTACCCTTACTTTTCATAAACAGCGGCCCTCAGATGATGGCGACTACTTAGGTCATCTAATGGATTGACTAGCTCTGTGCTGATTAGCCGACTACAATCACAAGCGTCATCATACAAATCTGTTAATAATTTGGATTTAGGAGAGTTGTGGGTGAAGATGGAACGTCGCATTTCATACCACATCACTCATCACAGATACCTCCTTGGTATGCCATTCCAAACACCACTTCAAAGCAATGCGGTGGTCCCCCGTGAACTTCTGAACGCGCCCGAGTTTGCACCTCGCATATTTTGCATGAGGTTTACAGTTCCTGTTGCGTGGTGGGAACGCAACACATGAAAGTGGCCAGGGACCACAAGTGACCCAGGGTCTCCATCACAGAGAAACTCACTAGTTCCTGAAAACAGGGTTGCTTCGGTGGGAAAGTGCCCAATTATTCTTACAAACTTCTTCTTTTTCAGTGGAATAACTGAACAACTCTAGAACCAAAATATATCAGAAACGTAATGCGCAAGTTATTTGGCAATTTATTGTGTATTATTTTAAAGTATTAAAACATCCATACACCTATTGTCGATTACCAAGTGGCACTGAAGGTTCAAAAATGTGTTTTACCGTGCCACCCGGATGACCGTTTGTGATAGGGATCGATTCCAGCTGGTAGCTTCTCCATGTTTTGCTTAGCCTGTGTTTGGAAGAAGACCCAAACTGTCACTCTGCTGAGAGGAAACTGGTCCAGATCCAAAAACCAGCAAGGAACAGGTCTACCATGAACTGCAAGCTGCTGAAACACCAGTGCTACTGTCCACAGACAAGCTACATCGCCATGGGCTGAGAGCTTGCAATCCAAAAAAGAAGCCCCTGCTCCTAAACCAACACCTTCAAGTTTGGAGTGTTTATGGTTGATCACATAGATAAAGAAATGCCTTCTGGAGAAAAAGTTTTATGATCAGGTTAGCCAGGGGTGGGCAAATTCATTCCTGGAGGGCCGCAGTGGCTGCAGGTTTTTGTTCCAACCCAATTGCTTAATAAGAAGCACTTATTGCTCTAGAAACACTTCTGCTTCATTTTAATTATCTCCCTCGTTAAGATTATGTACCCTTATTGCTTATTTAAGTCTTAAACAGCTGTATTCTCGGTTTTTAATTGCTCCTTATTAGCAATAAGATGCAAATGACAAAAGAAAGCAGCAGTTATCCATTTTGCTTGTTACCCTTTACACCTGTGTGTATTTATCGTGCACTATTTGGTTTAATTAAATACTTGGAAGGAAAGAGAAGAGAAAAAAGTAAAGGATTGAGAATTACCCATCCATTTTACACTTCAAAGTATTTGGATGATATCCTTAGAATGGAAAAAAAAATCAAGGATATGAGAATGACTTGACATAGCAGAGTTAAAGCACTAACAAGCCATGAAATGTAATTATTGGCAAGGATTGTTTTTCTAACTAAGCAACTGGGTTGGAACAAAAACCCGCAGCCACTGCGGCCCTCCAGGAATGAATTTGCCCACCCCAGGGTTAGACAAAGCCTGAGTTGTTTGGTTACAATGACCAGAAGCATGTTTGGGGAAGTGAAGGGGAGGTTTTCTGTGCCAAGAATTAGAATTAATTAAGGTTAGCTTCATGTTCTGTGTATGAAGTATTCTTCAGTATATCCTCAAACCTTGAAGATTGAAAGTAAGTCACAATTGCATGGTTGCAGTAGGACAATGTGCCTGCACACACTTCAAAGCTAGTTTTGGAATGGCCTTCCCAAAGTCTTGACCTTAGCCCTATTGGAAATATGTAAACTGTGCTTAAAAGTCAGGTCCAAAGCAGGAAACCAACAAATTTGGTTGAAACTAATTCTGTCAAAAAGAGTGGTCAAATTTCCATACAAAACTATGCCAAAAGCCTCTTAATGGCTACCAGAAATGTCTAAAGGAAGTGAAATGTGCCATGGGACATTTAACCAAATATGGTGTGATGCTGTCAAATCAGCAACAGCCCTAAAGTGAGAACACACACTGGACGGGACGCTAGGAAGGAGCCATTAATGGACTAGAGAGCTCATTTATGGAGTCTCACCAGAAATGAGGACACACATTACAGACAGGCAGCACCCCAACTGGAAAAAAAAATAAACTGTCCAAACCCCATGAGGCTGCAGCATGACCCACTAAAACATAACTGTCCTTATCTTGGTTTCTATGAACTTTTTAGTCTTGTGCCCAATATATAAATGAATGCTCAGCAGATGGTTTCCAGCACTTCATAAAATCCTTTGGCTTGTTTTTGATACATTCAACAGTCCCCAAAACCAATGTCACAGTTTATTTAGGTGTCTTTTCAGAATAATCTGGAAAAACACAAAAAAATTAAAATGTATTGGTTCCTTCTGGCATATCATGAAGTATATAAAGTCAGTTCTTCACCATATCTTCTCATTCTCCCAAGGTCATTGTGTACTTTGTTTTCTTTGTTTCACAAGAATGCATGTGAACTTTCCTTTGCACCGTGCCCTACCATTTCCATTCTATCTACTATAACGTAAAGTGCAATATACGGTTGCTTTTAAAGACAATCCAGGGAGGGGGGTGTCAAAAAGAAATGCCAGTAAAAAGCAAACAAGTTTTATTTTGCATCATGATCCACATAAACACCAACATACTTGTTTAAAGGTTCACAAGGCTTTTTATGCCACTCTCAGCCATGGAAGTACTCTGCAGCAGCTGAGATGGAACCTTCATCATTGGAGGTGGTCCTTCAGATTGGCAGGAAAGATGGTAGTCATGCTGGACCAGATCTGCAGAATAGGGTGGGATGTCATTTTTTGGAACCCACACTTTCACAGAGCCACCTCGGCACAGCAAGCAGGGCATAATCATGAAGTTGCAGGGGCGATGATGGACAGACTGTAGTGGTTCCTCAACAAAAGCAACAAACACCAAAGCAAATCAGCTTAAAACTGACCAGTTAGGTAGACATTTTGAGGCATGTAATCAATACAAACCAATATTCTATATAAAAAAATAATTTACACACAATCTTGCTGACAGTGGCTTTTTGTGGTGCTGAAGAATCACCATGTTTCCATTTTTCCATTGTTTTTTTTTTTTTTTGGACTTCAGCTCATTGTGATACATCCAAGTTTCAACTTCTCAGTTATCAAATTTCTCACTCCCAATCTGAATACATCACATCGGGATTCTCCTCGTAACACTGTATGCAGTGATACTCCATTTCAAGAGCTGACATTCTGGGCACTCAATTTGGACAAGTCCTTGCTCATTTTTAAATAATCATGTAGATTGGATTCACCTGGCCTATAGTGTGTCTGTTCTCTCTCATGCGACATGATTCTTTGACTTTCTATTACAATTCACTGCATGATAATAAAATTTTCATCCTTGGTCAATGTCAAACACTGGCCAGCTTCATCTTGATGAAATATCTTGCCATGATTGAATTCTGCAGCCAACTCCCAACAGTGGCATATGAAAAGGTACTGGCTGTTCCTGGTACTCATTGGCTTGGAAAGACTGAATATCCAAAGGCACATTTTTTTTTTTTTTTTCTAACAATAGAAATTCAACAAGAGCACAAAACTTGAACTTGTGGTCATAGGCATTTATGTTGACTCAATTCTGAAACAAAAAAATATGCACTATAAACCACAAATGCAAAACAAAAGTTGTAGTTCATAAATTTTAGTACACAGGGGCTAATCTTCGGCCAGCTACAAATTCATCCCCGTAGGACTTCCTTTTCAGGTTCAAGCTGAGAACTATCTGACCACACATCACTTATACAGAGATTTGCTTTCTTCTATGTAGCAATGCCTGGGCCTACCTGATCAGTGGAACTTGAGGAGCCTCAATGAGCACTCCTGTTGTTCACATGAGTATCCATTCATTAGAAATTGCTGTTTTAAAGAAACTTTTTAGGAGGAAGAGGCTATGAACAAATTACTTCTAACAAATATGTAACAAATATGGATAGACATTTAAAAAAAAAAAAGAAAATTAAGCACATTAAAATACAGTTTATCTAAAGCTAAATATATCTTTTAAGTTAATCAGAATGGCCAGAATGAAAGATCTTGGCTGGTATGACTTTTTCCTCATAACTGTTACCTAAAAATGTAGGCTTAATTTAATCAAATCTACAGTGTGAATCTAAACATGATCTTATTTTTGTCATGACTAAGATAAAAAAAAAAAAAAAAACTACATCTCAATTATAGCCGATTCCATACAGCAAAACCTTGCCTACTAAATCATTTAATGTCATTTATACAATGAGCAAAAAAGACAAGAGAAGTGCAAACATTGCTTGAAAAAATAATCCCTTTACTTAAGCGCCAGGACAAAATAGAAAGTGAAAAGACATTGGCATTGCATATGGGATATGTTATGACAAGATAAAATACACTTACAATACACCTAGATTGTCATAAGCCAGAATTAGCAAATCTTAATAAACACAATTTGTTAAAAAAAGGTTTCTCCCATCTCATAAGCAATACTTTTTTTCAAAACCAAAGCATTTTGGCAGTAGATATGCACACTCCTAAGAATTCAAAGAAAGCACTTTACAGGATATAGGCTATGGCTGGAGGACATATCCCCTCCAGTCCAGGAGCCCAGAGATGCTGGTGGCAGCACTCCTGTGCACCAATGTCACTTTACCTCCTGCTCCTCACCTGAGAGGCTGCAGCCTTTGCATAGTCAAATTGCATCTACTGTACATTGCTCAGCCCACAAAGCCTTTTCTGTGCTGTGCAGAGTAATGAATTAGGGCCTGCTCTATATTGATCTAAGAGAGCCGTGGTTTGACATAAAAGCAAGAAACAAATGAAGGCACTTGTTTGCCTTTTCTATATCGTTTTAGTGGCAGTACATTTGTAAAGAAGTATGTCACAAGAGTTCTGTTAAGAAAATAGATACTTTTCATTGGCAAAGTAGTCAACAATAATGTCACTTTGTTGGAACACTCTTCCTGCTACTCCAAATTGGCCTTTTGGATCACCTAGTCTTGTGTCACATGTAAAATCGTTTGGGGTTTGATTACAAACATACATTAACAAAATGACTTTCAGGTAAGCCTGTGCTGTGAAGCATTATTTGCAATAATGTTTTGATGTCACTACCCTTGAACCCTGTCAAGTCAAGAAGCAAATGTGACTAACTGCATCATTAAACACATTACACTGTGTAGAACTATTGGGATAGCTATTTTGGCTAGAATTTGTATTATTTACATCACTCCAGTTTTGTTTAAACCACCAACCTACTCCCAAATGCTTATAGAGTTGCAACTTAAGTACCCTCCAGGCAGCCTCAATGTATTAAAAAAAGTTTCACGTTTATACATATTGTCAAAAAAATGAGGAGTGAGCTTTATTTTTACATTTTAAAATCCCACACCATCTTTTTAATAACTTTAAGAATGTTTCTAAGTATACACACACAAGTTAATACGAAATAGAGGCCTGTTTTTTCCAAAACAGAATAAAAACCTGCAAATCCATTACATAACAGAAGCTTGAAAAGAAATTCCAGTCTGCTCTAACAAAGAACTTTTTATTAAATGAAGGCATTATTTTCTGTCAAACCAGTGATTACTGTTCATCTCAGCAGAAAAACACTAAGTAGCTGAAGTAAATGTCATCCTGCACTTTCAAACTCATTTAAAACAAATGGTTCATTATCATTAAATAAAATGTTAGAGCCCACGATTCAGGGAAAAGTGTTTATAGCCTACACACAAATATAGTACCTGTAATGCTTGATGGTGTTCCTACTGAAGAATAACAGCAAGGTTACAGGTTATTTTGTTTCCTATTTATCTTAAAATATTCATCTTATAAGTGAATACTGTTCTGGTTCTTTCCAAATGTCTATAAGACACAAAGGCCAAGGCCTGTAAGAAAAGTACAAATTGCAGAACTGCTATGCTCTTGTGTAGTCATCAGTATGTACTTAATTTCACATACAGCAGCAAGATTTGTACAGATTATTTGATATTTTTAACATCTACCAAAATGAATAGCTGAACTGTAAATGTATACCTATTTCAATGCATTAACTGTATTACATCAAAGAAAAATCCAAGAGACAATAGTAATGTGTAGTGCAAATAGTGATTTAAAACAGTCCATGAAGGAACATGATAATCTTAACAGGAAAACTGCTGAAAAATCATTTGCAAGCCCAGAAATTAAACAGTGGACACAGGTGCACACTGTGGTACTTTTAAATGTATAACAGCACTTAGAGTTTAGTAAAACAGAAAGAAATGCAAACATTAATAACCAGGTACATCTAAGTGCACTACCCCAAAGTGATAATGATGAGGGCAAGTTAACTGAATGGCACAATGCCAGAGGTATGAACATCACTCGAGTAATTATATGTGCACTTTCTTTGGGCATTTACACAGCATTCCGTGCTGTCCTTTTGTAATATGTCTGAATTGCACAGCTAAAAAAAAAAAAAAAAAGACATCCGTAAACAGTAATGCTTCATATTCAAATTTAGCGTATGGCTTGTTTTGTTTATACTCTAAGTGCTTTTGCCATTATGCTTACATTTGTTTATTTTTCTGATAGTTTTAAATTATTTTCTTGTACTTCAATTCTTAAGTAATTCTGGGAAAAAAGGATTGTAGATGACTGATGTTACATTTTGGTTTGAATTACAATCACCTGATAATTTATTTTGAGTAAAATGTTCAAAGCAAAATATTTCAGTTCTGAAAATGCTGAAATAGAATCAGACACATCTACCATATCCAAGAGGCACTAGGGCAGGGGTCAGACTGTAATTATGAAAACTAAAACCTCTATAAAAATCTGGATTAAATGAAGAATGAACAGATGTGTCAATTTTAAACCAATACAACCCATGTGTAACAGTTTTGGCTTGTGCTCCAGCTTCATGGGGATGGTCTCCTTTTTCCTTTATCATTGTTTGTTACAATTAGGAACAAGTGAGAGTTTAATAATTGTTGATTTTCAGTTTTAACATCCACTTGTTAATTTTGAAAATCCTTTCAATTGTCCTGCTGTATAGAAAATTTACAATGATTACATATAAGTAGAGAATGATATCAAGTACACAAATGCCTTACAATTAGAAGTGCAACCCTCACAAGCACCATGGAAATAATACAAATAAATATTGGTATTATGGTGTAAAGAATGAAAAGAAGCAACATGTAATAGATTTTTCTTCAGATTTTTAACATTTCAATGAAATTAAGGATTTGGGGTATGCCATTAATCATTCTAAATGGCTGAAAGAAATTGCTTCCACTTGATAAGAATACATACATCATGAATAATTACACTTAACTCCTGTAGTCACTCGTCATTTAAAAATATTTCAGTTTTAAAAACAAACTAAATAAAGTTGAACATTCATCCTCCCACATGGTCACCTCGTCTCTGTCATGAAGAAATGTTTCTATGTATCACATGCATTTATTTATTTATTTTGTATTTATTTAATGAAAAACTTTAATGTCTTCTGTAAACTTACGTCCAAGAACTGAATAAAAACACGTAAAAAAAAAGCACAGCTCCTCCTATACTTTTATACATTTGTGTATGTATTTTATACATACATGAGTGTGAGAAAGAAACAGAGAAAGAGAAAGACAGAGCCCAGCTCATTTGGACCAGCTATCTAAGTTACATTACAATATACTGGAAATAATGGGTGTTAATATAATTCCCTGGAGTATCTTTTCAAGAAAGAAGTCAATTAGACACAAAACACATTAACAAGCTTCATTGTAACATTACATCTTTCAGTATACCTTTAAGATTTTTGTATGGCATTTTTATGTTGTTATTCCAAGGTTCATTTGATTCAATGGACAATTTTCATTATATGTCCAGGAATACAGCTGTATGCAATAGGTATATAGATAGGAAAATAATATTTGAGAAAAATATTTCTTTATACTCATAACACTGTAATGCTACAAAACCCATGAATACATTGTTTTCTGCAGTCAGTTACATTCCTGAGATCCTTATGGCTTATTAGTGAGGACCTATCTATGTGGTATATCAAAGTAAGTTTTCAAAGCATTTTAGTGGGAACACTTTTAAACTATTTCATAAATACCAAATGTAGGGACAATACTAAGGCCACTGGAGAAAAAGGATTGGATCTAGGACAAAATAAATGTTACAAAATGCATAATACATTTAATACAAAGGGCAAAAAGTTCTTAACCCCAACTTATTATTTCCATCTTTTAAATGCATATACTGTTTTGTATAATTAACAAAGAAGTAGGCATAAAAAGAAGCTAGTATCACTAGATCCATAATCCTGCTTAATGGAGATTCCTTCTATCATTCATCAAGAGTCAAAGTGCACCCTCATCAAACATTCAGTTCACTGCCAAAAACTGGGTTCACTGTTTCCACATAGCGTAAACAAAACACAAATATTTCTAAAACACAGAAACTGACAGGAATAATTATCTTGTTAAATGACTGCAAAAGTTTGGAACCTTTATGAAATAAAAAAGATAAACAATAAAATCCTGTTTCATGGCAAGGCAGTGAAATTCAATAAAGGTAACATTTGTGTGCCAACAAACCAAGAAAAAAACTTTAAAGGATTGCTTTGTACAGTAGGCTTCCATTTTCTAAAACACAAAATATGCAAATTGTCTTTTTACAATATATCATATGCTTTATCACTGCAGTAAAAACAACAGTTTTGTTTTGTATTACAAGCAATTAAAAGAAATTAAAAGTAATAAGTCAATAAGACAAAAACAAAGAAAATGTGATATGCTTGCCATGCTCCAAATATTAGATTCACAACCATTATTATTAACATTTCACATTACGGTCCTTAAAAAAATATGAAACAACATTCTATGGAATTAAACCATCAGATAATTTTGCAAATATTCTTTTAGGGCAAAGGTTAAAGGTCACGACTGAGTGTGGCTTATCCACTGACTTTCCATTGGTCGCCGAAGCAGCTCTTCAACATGTCTTGCCACATCCATTGTATCATCAAGGTCAAAATCGCCATCTGCATCCAGCATTGGGTCACCACTGGAAAGCAAATAGAGAAAAAAAGGAAACAAAAATAAAGACAGTTTGTTCAACTTTCCTTCACTGTGAAGGAGCCAGCAATAAAGGAGATTTTTTTTTTTTTTTTTTTTTTTTTCAAAATTAGCACGGCCAACAAAGCACAATATAAACCTAATATGTCAATTTAAAAAGTGTGGTAAATTTACAAAAATTCTGAAAACTAACATAAATGGTCTTGAATCTGTCACCTGAATCAGTAACTGATATGCATTAGTCTGAGTATGTTTACATGGATTCAAAAATGATAGGATCTACAAGAACATTCCTACATGCATTACATGATACTAACAAGGAAATCATTTACATGGTCTTTTCCCAATTAAACTTCCATATTCTCACATAAAATGCCAATGTCTTTTATTTGACTTTGTTTCTATCAGCAGTTTAGTGCAGAATTTTACTCCACACAGAAGTGTACTTTGGCTGGTGTGGATGAAGACAAGCAAAATGCCCAGAAACTATTAATTGCCTGTAATGAGCACGTTATTGCTTGAATGAAATGTTTGAACACTGAAAAACAACTTCCTTACAAAGCACCTTGGAACAGCTTAGTTTCCAACTTTTTTGCTCTCATCCAGAACCTATAGCTATACTTGACCGTATTAATAATCAAACAACTGTCATTTTCTAGATTTCCAACTTATATCTAGCCTTGGGATATACTGCAATAGTAAGCCTTCTGTGTTTTTGTTACAGTGATTTAATTGCAAGTCACCATAGGTAAAGGTGAATGATATACAGATAATAATTATGAAGCAGTCAATGATTACATTTATTTGTTCTATTCTATTTATTTGTATATATACATACATTTATTCGTTCTATTTTTAAAAACATGTAAAGACTTGGAATGCCTTTGTTTAAATAAAAGAAGAGAGATTAGCAGTATCATTATGTGCTATAGCCTGTGGCTGCACAATGAAAAGTGTGGGTGCAAACAACAATAACAGATTAATTATTATATGTGATGTATTTGACCAACAAGCAGCAACTTTTCCTGGGTTACATTTGTATCAAATTTTCTACAGCCTCACTGTGATCAACAGATAAAATGAGACCTACAATACCTAGCACACACTCCTTTACTTTCGATTACATCATTTCATGCACAAAAAAAGTATTCAAAATTTGGCTTTGCATTAAGCTTAAATAGGCCTTCAAGCTTTACCTTCTAACTTATTAGGAACTAAAAGATGTGGCACCTACAGAGGTTGGTAACTGAAAACTAAAATCGCCTTAGTCAATGGGTGGGCCTCTGTGGCAGTGTCTTAAATTGGTTTGAATCCCACTTGGCAGGTAGAAAATTCTTTGTTAGTTGTGGTAATTATACTTCTATGACACCTGATATTCTATATGGTGTTCCACAAGGCTCTATCCTGGGTCCGCTGCTGTTTTCGATTTACATGCTTCCATTAGGTCAGATTATCTCAGGCATAACATGAGCTACCACAGCTATGCTGATGACACGCAGCTGTACTTATCAATAGCACCTGATGAACCTGACTCTGTTGATTCATTGACACAATGTCTTACTTGTGTTTCTGAATGGATGAGTAGTAATTGTCTCAAACTAAATAAACAGTAAACTGAAATTTTAGTGATTGGCAATAATGGATATAATGAGGCTATTAGAAATAAACTTGATGCATTAGGGTTAAAAGTCAAGAAGGAGGTAAAGAATTTAGGGGTAACTGTTGACTGTGACCTGAATTTAAATCACATATTAATCAGATCACTAGGACAGGATTTTTTCACTTAAGAAATATAGCAAAATTTAGACCTTTTATATCATTGAAAGATGCTGAGAAATGAGTTCACGCTTTTGTATTCAGTCGACTAGATTACTGTGATGCACTCCTCTCAGGACTACCCAAAAAAGACATAAATCGGTTGCAACGAGTGCAGAATGGAGCTGCTAGAATCTTAACTAGGAAAAGAAAATCCAAGCACATCACCACAGTTTTGATGTCACTACATTGGTTACCTGTGTCATTCAGAATTGACTTTAAAATACTTCATGGTTTATAAAGCCTTAAATAATCTCGCTCCAACTTATATTTCAGAATGTCTTACACCTTACACTCCAAATCGTAACCTTAGATCTTCAAATGAGAGTCTGCTTAGAATTGCAAGAGCTAAACTTAAAAGAAGTGGTGAGGCAGCCTTCTGCTGTTATGCACCTAAAATCTGGAATAGCTTGCCAATAGGAATTCACCAGGCTAATACAGTGGAGCACTTTAAAAAAACTGCTGAAAACACATTACTTTAACATGGCTTTCCCATAGCTTCATCTTAGTTAATTCCTGATGCTCTGTATATTCAATTAATTACCATTATTATTCATGGTGGCATCAAAATCTGTATTAACCCCTACTCTCTCTTCTGTTCTTTTTCTGGTTTTCTGTGGTGGCGATCTGCACCACCACCACCTAATCAAAGCACCGTGATGTCCCTACATCAATGGATTAAAGACCACAAGTCCACGTGACCGTCATCATCAAGTCCTTCCATGAGAACTCTGAATATGATGAGGACTGATTGATGTCATTTATGTTAGGTAGAATGCCTAGAGGGGGCTGGGCGGTCTCATGGCCTGGAACCCCTGCAGATTTTATTTTTTCTCCAGCCGTCTGGAGTTTTTTTTTTTTTCTGTCCTCCCTAGCCATCGGACCTTACTTTTATTCTATGTTAATTAGTGTTCTCTTATTTTAATTATTTTGTCTTTTTTTCCTCTTTCTTCATCATGTAAAGCAGGGGTCCCCAACCCCCAGTCCGCGGCCCACTACCGGGTTGCAGCCGTCTGACAGCCAGGCCGCGAGAGAACTGCCGGCAATGGAGACTCACTCAGACTTTTCAGAACGCTTGGCGGGCAGGGCTTTGCAGCGGCGCAGAGAGAGGAGAGAGACCGAGGTGAGAGAGTATTACAACAAAAGTATTTTATGGTCCCGACAGTTTCCCCATATGACACGAGTCTATAGAAATCTCGTTACTACAAAGTACATCCAGCAGATACTTTCATTACACCGAAGTGATTTTGAAATGCTTGAATGAATCATCCACAGAGCAGTTAGATCTGTGGTCGCAGCTCAGCTGTACACATTTGCACAACGATACCCGAACTTTCCTTGTACTGCTTTTTTTTGATGTTTTTGTTTTCTGTGGTTTTCTGCGATACCTTTTGCTTATTGCTTGTCAACATTTGAAAAACATCCATTGGAATTTAACTCATTGTCACCCTCCTATAGAAACGGCAGACACGAAAAAACGATAACAGTATTAATATTTGTCAAACATAGCTGAACACATTCAAAAGTCAAATAGGAATGTGACAGGCCCAAACGGTCTTAAAATGTACTGTAGAGCATTTTTTCTGACTGATCTACAAATGTAGAAACTGACATATTGCACTACCATATAGATACCTACAAACAATAAAAACAGGATCTGGATGAGTTTTAAAGAATTTAACATAAAATATGCACTCAGAATATAAAATGTTTTCCATTTTCATGAAATGTATCTGTTTGAATACATCAAATATCAGGGATGCTTACCTGGCAGGGTATATGCTGTATGTTTGTGAGTGACCAACAGCTGGTGATGAAGCATGCTCCATGTATGTGTTGGCATTGGAAGAATCAGAGGATGCTGTTGCAAACCTACAGAACAAAATAATCAAGATAAAACTACTATCAATAAAAAAGCAATCAAATAAAATCTATTATCAATACTTGGGAAATGTGTAACAGAAACAATATTCATTCGCTATATGTATGTTTACAGTATTTGGAATTCTACATGTGGATCTTTTAGCATCTCTGATCAAAAAAAATGCACAGGCTTCTATGTTCTGAAGCCACTCATTCCAAGTAAAGGTCACAGATAGCCAGTATCTGTCTCAGCAGTATCAGTAACAACACAGGAACCAATTTCAGATTGGATGCCAGTCCATTAGAGCAGTGCTCCGCAACCGGTGTGCCGCGGCACACTGGTGTGCCGTGAGCCGATACAGGTGTGACGCGGTCAAATAAGACAATTTTCTAACTAAATAATATTTCAACGGTCCTCCTTAGAAACACAATAACGAGAATACGTGCAATGAAATATTCGCGTAAATAGCCTTTTAAAGGTTTCATAATTTTATGTGTCATTTCTCTGAAATAATAAATCCCATCGCCTGTCGCCTACGACGTAGGCCCTACGTAGTCGCCAGACAACTCCGTAGTATGCTTTGATAGGCAGATCGCTCCGTGCCCTCACCTAGATTCAATTCAAGCTGACGTATTAGTCGTGCTACGTCGCATTCACTCGTCTTGCGACAGTAGTTATCATTCATTACTATTAGTTGTGTTGCTGAATTGTGTATGGTTAACGTTCTTCGTGTGATTCATATTTAGTTTTATACCCCTTTAAATATGGATAAATTTTTACGTGGAAAAGATTCGTCTTCACGTACAGATGATGAAGAACCCAGCACAAGTGTTGCAAAAAAAACCCAAAGAAGATTGTGAAAAGGAAGTACAACGAAGACTACATTCGATATGGATTCTCGTGGTGTGGTGACGAAACGGCTCCAAAGCCACAATGCATCATTTGCGGCGATCAGCTATCAAACGAGGCAATGGCACCCAGTAAACTAAATCGCCAGCTAAATTCAAACCATCCCAGTTATGCCAAAAAAGACAAACAACTCTTGTGTTAATTAAAAATGATAAGCGGTCATGCTTAAAAGATCTTGACCAAGAACTTCGGGTTGCGCTGTCAAATATTGAGCAGAATATAAAACTTTTGTGTTCATTGAAACAAGCGCAGGTATCACATTAATCAGTCATTATGTTATAATAATTATTAAGATTGCATAAAAGTTAATATAGTATAGTTTTTATGTATGTATACTTATAATAAATGTATACTTATAATAAAAAATGAAAATTTATTGTAATATTTGTGTATTAAATTCATATCTATATATCAGTGGCGTAGCTGGAGATCATGTTGCCCGGGGCGGTGAAAAATTTGACGCCCCAAAGCTGAAAGAATTTTTTTTTTTTTGCGCCTCCTCAAGGAACAAAAAAAAAAGAAAGTACCGTAGTTTGGACGCCCCCAAATAGCTGGCGCTCGGAGCGGAGCCGAACCCCCCCCCCCCCCCCCCCCCCCCCCCCCGCTAAAGCGACGCCACTGCTATATATTATAGCTTTTGATGTGCCGCGGAATTCTAGGAAGAACTTTGGTGTGTCGTAGGTTTGAAAAGGTTGCGGAGCACTGCATTACAGGACAATAAATGTATTAACTATCCTAATATGCATGTCATTGAGACTAGTAGAAATACCTGAAAAAACTCTTAAAAATAAAGTGAATACTATACTGAGTACTATACAAAGGCTATCAGAATGCAAAATGAAAACCTGATATCCAACACTCCTGTGTAGGGAAACAAATTTTCAAGGAAATTAATAACTGTCTTCCTTTGATGCTGGTCACATCATGTCATTGCTGCCAATCACTAAAACCAAGTCAAGGCATAGATGCTAATCAGACACATTTAAACACATTTAAATTAAAATTTGGCATACCAAAAATATAAAAAATGAATTATGATTTCATAATCAATCTTGTTTTTAAACAGCTGCATTAATACAATTGAGAATGTATTGCCCTGTTTGTGACAGGACATACAGGTAGGTGTTTGGAGATGGAAGATTCACTGATTTAACATGACAATTGAAACATTTGGTAAGTGCAACCTATCTAAAATAAATAAGGTCAGAATAAATATGTAGATCTACAAAGCAACCCACTGCTAGATGGACTAAGGTTATACTTAATAGATTAACACAAGGCCACGGCACATAAGCTAACATGACATATCACTAGAATCAGTAGATTCCATGCATTTCCATGAGAAACTAAGTCTATTGAAACAAGGGACTAATCTATAATAAAGATAAAGATAATAATAATAATAATGGCAGCTGTATCAATATGTATGGTAAGATAAGGTTAACTCACAAACATTTCTGGATAAATGGCCAAATGAAAGAAGTGTATTCAGTAGCACTGATGTTGCAGAATATTATTTATCCTGTTTTGTTTTCAATCAGCAAATAATCCTTGCTTTTTCTCCTATTCGCTTTAGTGCCTTCCCATAATCAAAAAATTTCCCATCTTGTTCCTCCTGGTTGCTGTGAGGAGAGTGGCTAGTTTTTTGGGGATTAGAAAGTTGTTTGCAATTAAGCTCCTCCGTACATCAGCAGTGCAATTCAGAGAACACATCCACTACTCATGGGCAAATGCTGTTAAGATACCTTTCAATAAGGACATCCAGTTTATCATTCACCATGACTACCCAGTTACTCCTTAGGCATGTTGATACAAAATTTGTTGCATCTTTTGGAAATCTTCTGTATAACTCCTCCACAGAATGGTCTTTATCAGTTTAGTCCTGCTACATTTTTTTTTATAATGGTTAATCAGTTACACTGACTTCTTAGTAACTGTCAAGCGAGTCTCCAGCTTCTCTGCTGAATTACATAACATGAACACCATCTTTTCTTAGAGCATTTCTTAGCTGAGCCCCAACTATCTAAAAATGGACTTACTAACGCAAGGTCATGGTCTATCATTTCTGTTATATCAGAGTTGGAATATAATCAATAAATACAGACATGACACACAAATTCAAATATGGTAATATTTTTCAAAATCTCCATGCCTTTAAGGTCATTCTTCTGTTTTTACAGGACTGTCTAAGGTTCAAAACACCTAAATAGAGCTTAAGCTTAACAACTTTCACAGTTAAAGCAGTTTTGCAACACTCAGAGTAGAATATAAAAATCACAGTACAGTGAAGTTATTATCTTGTGAAATGTCTTCATATAAAGTACTTTATTTTCTGCATGACTTGTAAATAATGGTATCAGATGTTCAATACCAGGCTTATTTTTAATCTTCTTGCCTTGAGGCCAGTGAAAATCTAAGTAAAATTTACAATTAGCATAAATCTATAATGGTTAATGTGAAAAGTGTTAATGGTTAGGCACAGTGAGGGGAAAAACAAAAAAAACAATGGTTCATACCAAGCCTTTTTATTAAAAACAACAGTAAGAACTGCAGAGGGTATACAAAACACTATGAAAATACGACAGATCTTGCACGTAGACCCCTTAGGGCAATACAGCAATATTACACTTGGGTCAATTTAATTACAAAACATGTCCTGTGTCAATAAAAGGTGAGTTTGTTGACATGCTTACAGGGTATGTCATTGAGGACAGTTAAGTAACTTGATCAATAAAAACTGATAACATCTAAGCTTGCCCAAGCAAGTAGATTAGAGAGTTATAGAATGTAGCCAAGCTTGCTACACAGACTGTGGGCCAACTTCCTGCCACATGTTTTGTAACATTTTCCAATACAATATGCATATTAAATAACTAACAAAATGAGGAATGAGCCAGCAGAGATCCATGAGGGGTTGTTAATTCATTAGTAATATATTCATGCTTGCTGTTTTGTTTAAAAGTTGTATTTGGTCGTTTTAAACTTTAATAATCAGATGATCATAAAAGTTGGTTCATATTTTCAAACAGTAATATCCCCTAGCGATACCCAAAAGTTATGCAGTTTGAACTGCTGCTCTTATCGTTTCTTTGCTGTCCACAGGTGTTTTGAAACACTCACTGCATTTGTTTCTCATGATTTGTCTCTTTCACTGTGCTTTGGAGGACTTTTGTTTATAGACAGTACTGAGAGCGGAGATTCTACATTTATCATAAGAGACTGTAAAAGAGTTAATTAAGACTTTTTTAACTTACAAGTTTTATAGTACATGCCATTGCTTGCTTGACTAAAAAGTAGCCAGGAATTGTACTTATTCAGCCAACTTGGCTAAATTAGTCTTTACCTGCTTCCCTGCTCTTACCAAATTTCTTAGTCATATTGAAATTGATTTTACTTGTTTGGGCATCTGTAGTTACTTCATTCTGAATGTAATGTCCTAGAGTGAGCTACCTCTCACTTTGTTTCTTTCATGACAGCACAGTTATTTTCCTTGCTGTTTTTTCTAAGACTCTGTGAAGCGCCTTGAGCAAGGGAAAGGCACTATATAAATAAAATGTATTACTATTATTATTATTATTATTATTATGGCCATCTGTATAAACTCAATGCAAAAATGTATACTATCCGATTCTTCCATTTTCTTGTGCATAGATGGTATTGAGAAAATTACAGGACTATACAAGTCACTTACAATGATCAAAATATGCACATAATTTAAACTGGGTGGTACCATTTCTGTGAGGTCAGTATGAAATACGTGTATTTACTATGCACTCGAGATCTATCCCTGGGACACAAAAACCTGCCAGACAAGAAGTGCTGAAGTACAAAACAACTTCGAAGAAGGATGAGAGGAAAAAAATAATTTGCTGTTGAGGAATTGAGAAATAGTGCACTCTTTAGTCATAAGGAGAAAATAGCACTTCAGAAATGGACTGAGTAGCAAGCACTGCTGTATGTTAAATAAATCCAGTTTCAACCAATATATAGGTCTGGAAGACCAGGATAGAATAATAACTGCACTTAAGCAAAGAGCTATACTTAGTAAAAAATTAAATTAATTCATTTAGCAAAGTGGTAAGGATGTTGGACTAGAATGTCTAGCCTGCCAAATTCCTTTTTCCAACATTGACCAAAATTAAGAAAACTTCAGGACTAAAAACCCCACAGGATTAAATGTTTTAATTAATTGCATTAAATGTTCTAACCAGATCAAGGAAACTACAGAAGTAGACATGAGACCAGTGGCTGTAATCACATATATATTTATGTACATTTGCTGTTAAAGCTCCAGTTTTCATAGTTGTACCAGAAAAACTGCCATTTTGTGACTGCAGATATTTTGCTTAAAAATATAGTAAATTGCTTTATGCTGTTCAGACAGGTTTCAGTGAACTAAGAGTTTAACTGTGAATAGACTTTTTCTCATAGATGTTTCATATATAGGCCAATGACTGTGGTAGCCTGCTTTTTATTCTGGTTTATTATTTTGTATATACATATGTAGACAAGTTACTCTGTAAATCAGAGGCCTTGTGGAATGTACCCAACCGTGAAAAACAGGATACAGTACAAATACACTCTTGACAAGGTTTTTTGCACACACTTTCATGATTGCAGCTTTTTGTCAATCAGAGTGGTTAGTCAATTTTTGGTGAACATCATCACGGAGTCCCAAACCACACATGGGGACAAATGGACAGACTGTCTGAGGGCGAGAGAGACTCCATCCAGCTGGACCCAAGAGACACTATCCATTTATCAGCTTGACTTCTGGGTAATAACAAGTGCAGGTGTCCCTCATCTCCTTCACAGCGATGCATCTTTGGATACTGCCTTTCAACATTTATAATGGACTTTGAAATAAGGGCATACATTCATTAGGGATGTATGCCTATGCTTTGCTATTATCCATTTTTGCCAATAAATTATTGATTTGCTTTAAATGTCTATACATTGTCTGCATATCTTGAGTGATTGAGGTAATATAGTAAAAAAAAAAGTCATCTAGTGTGGGCAGATTGCCATTTCTCTCCCACAGGGTTAGCAGTTGAGAAGACACACCACCAACAGTGAGCAGCATGGGAAAGAGTTACACACAATGGCAATAAATAAGGCTTATCTACCCCCAGTTTCAATGAGACTCCCATTTGGTATCCTTAAACCAAAGCTAGGGTGTTCTTTTTCAGAGTACTAAAGACTAAATAGGCTGTGCAGGCATTACTCAAATTCAGTGTTTAAGGTTAAAGTACGTACATGCATTTGGAATGTGTTAGTCCAAGGATATACAGTACTTAACGCTACGCAACGCATGAACTTGAGGATGCTACTGATAAGCAAGCAGTGTACTGTCTATACTTGCGTGTGTACTTTAAGTAAATATGGAGGATTCCACCAGGTGTCAAAACGGAGAAATCATCACAGGCAGAAAACATCTGGTTTTGCTGTGTTGCAAGTTGAAAGAAGAAAGCTGTTAGAAATAAGTTGCTGCTGCGAAGGTGGAGAGAAAAAAAAAAGATGGAAACAGTGACACAGGATGTCGAGACAGCATGTGATACCTTTAAATGTAACATGTCACTATGATGGGGAATATGTGAAGCATGTATTGCAATTGTGAGAAATGGATGAAGAAAAGCACCATGAAGACATTTGCATGTCAGGATTTAAAGTTTAATGATTTGCTTCACCGCATCAAACCATTCATCAAACATCGAAGCACGCAGATTGATCCAGTTGGAGCTGCAGGCCTTCTGTCACGTTTATAGTAAATAATGATGCTGACATCACACTCCAAAACTCGGACACCCATATTTTTGCTGAGAATGCAACTTGCACACGCTTCGCATTAATTTCTGATGATGGGCTTTAGAGGACGGAGCAAAAGAACGCTGGGAACATGCAGCAGCCATGATGCGTGCGTATATGCATTCTGAGCGTGAAATATAAGCTAGCCCTTAAGCTTATGATTGATGGGAGCAGGCCAACCCATAACAAATCTATAAAGCGCCGATCACCCCACAACAATACAATGGCAACTGACAAACAATTTGTTTGTTTCTATGACTAGGAATTAATTAGACTACACTTGAATATATAACATTCCAAAGTGAGGCATATTTTATAAATTTAAAAAAATAGCTAGCCCACACTTGTGCTTTATAATAGAACTAAAGGCTACCACAGTCCCATTATAAAGAAAAGCCTTAATACGTACGGAATACTTCCATTTTTCAAGAAAAAAAAGTAAAGTATTGATCTGTATCTTGAGATTGCATACATATAGTAAAACAACACATCCATATCATTTTAAGAAGGGAAAAAGCAAAAAGCACTCATTAAATTATTTTTAAAGGTGACTGGTTATACACCTAACTTTGCTAATATGAACATTACAGTTTTGATATCAGCAAACCTACGTTAATTAAAATAAGTGAAATACCTTTTGTAAAAAGCTCAAAAGAACATCTCAGTACATTAAAACAGTAACAAAAAGCATAGATTGTTTACAGCACATGCTTTGCACTTCTCCCATTGTCTGTCAGAGTTTATGACACTCTAAACACTGATTAAATTCAGCATCAACTAGTTACAGCCTGAAATGTCTGCCACTCTGCTTGGGTGGGACGTCTGAATGAACATATGACTTACTGCTTTGCTTTCAAAAATCTAAAACAATTCGGAATTCCCTAAGGCACTGTTCAAATTTTCTGAAAGTATACTTTATCTGGCAGGGAAAGTAAGATCATTTTTAAACGTACTCAAAACACCTAGAGAAAGATGACATTTTATTTACAATACTCTTCATTTTGCTTTGTTATCTAATCCAATTATTGCTTTGACGATTGCCATAATAAAAGTGTGTATTATCTTACTATAACAGTTGTACTTTTCATGGCATTTTCATATTGTTTCACAATAACCTCTAAGAAACATTTTCTAAAAATGATGCAGTTAAGAAAAGCTATTTTAGTTGTTCAAGGTGATGCATGCTCAAGTTTCAACACCAGAATAACTTTATGGGGTGGTATGTCTGCAGTACAACAAGTAAAACAATTCTACATTTGGTCAGTTGCACAGCTTCCAGTGCATGTTAATAGCAAGATGCAGCACTGATATTTGAAACTACTAACACGAAACATACTTCAAACTGCAATGCCTACCATCTCACATCCTGATACGATGTCAAAAAGAATGCCAAACAGCCAGCACATGACTGCAGCCAATCCTTACTGCTATTACAGTACTGATAATATCTGACAAGAGCTATAGATAGCCTACTTTTTATCTAACACTCTCAGATGCAAGCATGGGAGAAGAATGGCATACTTATCCTAAATTTATAAAGAATCCTTTTGTTACAAGCATTAATGCATGTTAAATTGCTGGAATGCATTAAGATAAAAAATAAATTATGCTTCAAGGCAAAACAGAAATATAGCTTCTTATAAAGACTTACTCTGGCACCACTTGTTTGATCTGCGGTTTCACATATCCATCAACTGCTTTAGCTGTTTAAAAAAAAAAAAACAAACAAATAAGTAGAGTGGCAATTTACAGCCAGCAACCCTACCTGTCAGTTTTCATTATATAGGAGCTATTTGCCATTATACAGTATACTAACACTCATTTACACATTGGTTTATGATAACATATGTTTTGCTACACAGCTCAGTGGTACTTAGTCCAGTAATCAGCCTAACCATCGAGACAAAATTTACAGATTCTCTCTGTGTGTGAGTCAATTTCCACACAGATAACTAAAATGTTTATGTTAAGTTAATAGGTTAATCTATTGGGCACAGATTACATGTATACATGTCCTACAACTGACTGATCTCTCATCCAGGGTTGTTTCCTGCTTACTGCTTGATGAGGGTAGAAATAATCTCTAGCTCTAGTTAATAATGTACTAGACTAAAACAGTGTTTCTTAAACTATGGGTCAGGATGTGATGTCTGAACTTGGGTCAATTAGGTTAATTATGGGACTGCAAATCCCAAATTTAAATAAGAAGATAAACTAAATCACTTTGCAGAAACACAAAAATCGCTGCTTTTCTGATAAATGCATATTTGCTGGCAGTACATAATGCACATAACCAAAAGACAAACGCTTTAGAAACTATGCAAATTAAAAAAAATACCATCAATAACACACACATATTGGATTCAGAGAGTATTCAGACCCCTTCACTTTGTTCACATTTTGCTATGTTGAAGCCATGTGCTAAAATCATTTAAACACATTTTTCCCCACATTAAACAACATTCATTATTTTTAAAATTTATTAAAATAAAGCACTGAAATGTCACAGTATTCAAACCCTTCATTATGACACCTGAAACCTGGCACAGGTGCATCCCATTCTACTAACAAATCATTCAGATGCTTTTACACCTTCTTTGCAGCCCCCCTATGGTCAATTCAATTGTGAAAGGCTACAGAAAATATCCTGAATCACTGAAGGTTCCTGAGGGCACATAATTCATAATTCTTAAATGATAAATGTTTGAAACATCCATGAGTCTTCCTAGACCATTGTCACATGGCCAAACTGAACAATCATGGGAGAAAGGCCATGGTAATTGGTGTTGTTTATCTCAGTAGTAGGGACTGGGAAAATAGACAGAGCTGAGTGAAATCTGAAAAAATGCAAAGTACATAGATATCTTCAATGAAAACCTGCTATAGAGCCCACAAGATAGACCTCAGACTGGGCCAAAGTCTTACCTTCCAACAGGACGAAGACCCTAAGAACAAACCACACACAACGCAGAAATTCCTTTAGGGAAAACTCTGGGAATGTACTTGAGTTGCCCAGCCAGACCTAATCGAACATCTCTGTAGATATCTGAAAATAGCTATCCATAGATGGTCTCTATACAACCTGACCGAGCTTGAAAGGATCTGCAGAGAAGAATGGCAGAAAATCTCCACATCCACGTGTGTAAAACTTGTTATGTCAAACCCAAGAAGACGCCAGGCTGTAATGACTGCCTAAGGCATTTTAACTAAGTACTGAGTAAAGGGTTGAAATAATTGTGTCATTGTGAGATTTACATTTCTAAAATCCTGTTTATGCTTTATGACACTGAGTGCAGCTTGGTGAAGGAAAATATTAAACAGCAAAAGGCCACAAAATAAACTGGGAAAAAAAATAAAGGGCTGTGAACACTTTCTGGATTCAGTGTTTGTGTATGTTAAGGATGTACGCTATACTAGTACTGATAAAGTACTGGAAAAAAAACATTTTTAAAAGGTTATGGCACCAGCATTTCAATAATTTTGGCAAGATTTGAAGCCTGATCTGCAGTTACCAACTGATCTTTTGAGACAGCTCAAATTTCAGCTTCACTGGCCATCGTTGCATGTGCAGCATAAGAGGGGATGCAATGTCTGATTGCATCTTACGACTGGGCTGTCATACAATCGGAAGAATTTCTGTCATAGGAGAATTTTCTGTTGGCGGTTTTGTACTGTAAGAAGTCTGATGACACATTTTTCTGAAGTCATCATCAAATTTCGTGAAATTCATTGTGCAATGACCACAGTACACTGGGAATTATCGTCATGCTCATTTTAACCTTTTTCATTTCAAAACGATAACTTTCATATAGAAACACACATCCAACTAAACAGCCAATGTCATGTCAAGGAGGCCAAACATGCTCATACAGTTCAAGCACAGATGCGAGTGACTACTCTATCATGCATGGAGAGTCGTCTTCTTGACCACGACTTCTATAAATTGCACCATGAATGCCTGATATTAGTGTTTAAACCAGAACGTTTCACTTCAGTCTCATCAGACCACAAGACAGGATCTCCCAAGAGACATTTTGTAAATTCCATCCAGGGCTTCTTCCTTGTCATTCCATCCATTTAGTCCTTTTCTTGGTAAATTCTGAACTGTGAACATCCACTCCAATCGCAGTCACAGATTTCTGCAAATCAGTCAAAGTAACATTTGGCACCATTGTAGCCTTTCTGAAAGTACCATTCTTGTCTGGCGGTGAGTTCAGAGGGGCAGCCTAACCTAGACAATGTAGCTATGCTTTATCTATTATTTGAACAACTGTATTATTTAAGTGTATATTGATTTATTCTTATTTAGCATTTTTGGCATTTCATTTATTCATTCATATTTTAATTTTATATATTTTTTTCTACTGCCCTTGAAATGGTCTTGAAAGTTTTCCACAGATTTTTGCTTCTTTAGAATTACATCTCTAAATTGTTTGGAGTGTACACTTTTCATTTTGGTTTGCTTTGTGAAAATCTCTACCATACTAAAAGACCTCACCGAGGAAAGGGAGGAATAATCGTCATCAATTAAGTGATAACAGGTGAGTCACCCTTTTCCTACACAGTTGGACACCATTAACAAATTGGTTACGATGGTAAGGTGACACTTTGTAAATATATTCTTACTTTACTTATATGCAAAGTGTATAAATACGTAAATGTTACAATTTTAAAGTTTTATTTTTAGCAAACTGTTGAAAGGTTTTCAATTTGTTTCTTTTTTGTTGGCATAATGTGCACTCTTTTGTAGACCAACGAGAAAAATATTTTCTTTAATATAAGTTTAGAATCTGAGACGATCAATGTAAAAACATTTTGTGTGTAAATACAGGGTGAGCTAAAATGAAGTACTACATTTCTCAAGGTCATTGCGGGAGGTAGAGGCAGCCAAGTAGGTTGGGGGTCCTTTGATAGGCAATCCTTTGTAGTTTTCAGTCAGCAACATGCCTTGGTTTGATGCGCACTGTGCTTTTGATATTGAAGCATTCTTCAAAAACAACGAATCCATCATCACTACGCAACACGCCTTCCGAACACACTTCAGCATTCCTCCTAACGGTGACGTCCCAAATCGGAACACAATTCTTCAGTGGGTGGCTAAATTTAGACAAATGGGTAACAACATTGAACAGAAAATCTCCAGGCTGTCCTCAGAATGTATGAATGCCTGAAAACATCCAAGCTGAAAGGGCATCAATTTTGCAGTCTCTTAGATGTTCAACAAGCAAACCTGCTTCTGCCTTAGGTATTTCCAACACATCTTTGAGGAGGATTTTGCATGAGGACCTTAATTTCCATCCATACAAAATGATGGTATTGCAAAAACTCACAAAGAGACTGGAAGAGCCGTAGACAGTTGTGCGCAAGCATTCTGCAAACCGTTCATCGAGATACCATTGCCATGTGCAGCAACGAGGCACATTTCCATTTGAATGGTTGAGTAAATAAGTAAAAACTTTCGCTATTGGACTTAAACCAACCCTCGTGAACTTCATCAGAGACCCTTGCACAGTGAGCGCGATACAGTTTGGTGCGCCTTGCAGAGTTTGCCATCGTAGACCCATACTGTTTTGAGGAGGGGGAACCAACGGGGGTGGGGCTGGAGTAACGTCACTCCACACAGTGTGTGTGTGTGTATATATATATATATATATATATATATATATATATATATATATATATATATATATATATATATATATAAACACACATAATAAAAACCCCAAAGCCAATGACAAGGTCTGATACTACAATGAAAAATAGAATGAGAACTATTATGAAGGCACATATCTGCACACAGTGGAAACTTTTTAAAGACAAGAAACATACATAGAAAGGGTACAGTTTCAAATTGAAAACTGCATTCTAAAGTTTAAGTGGTTTCTGCACACTATACTCCTTGAAACAATCAAATTTTATTAAGCCAAAATTGTAATCACTTAATTTCTCCACTTTTAGAACTCCTCAATCGAGTCTAGCACAGCAGCATCACGAACAATGAAGGAAACAGCCCTGGATGAATCACTAAATCCACTGCAGGGCATAATCACTCATACATGGTAAAGTCACCAGTTAACCTCACATTTGTTTTTGGATTGTGGGATTTAAAGGATGAGCCTGGAAAAAAAAACTAATTCAGACACAGGGAGAATACAGAAACTCTAGAACAGTTAGTGACCAGGCCAGGGTTGGAGCTGTGCTAGTTTGTTTTTAGGAGTTAAAGTGGGTGGTAAGAGAGAGCAGTAAAAGCTTTAGTTCTCAAGTATGCAGGCTGGTATTTCATTTATACTTTTATAGATATCTAGGAAATGTTTAATCCAAAATAACCTACATATTAAATTCATAGATATTTCTACAACTGCAATATTTGCAGATAAAGTTATTTGTATCAGTCTCACACAGAGTCTGAGTTGTACATTACATCTACAAAAATCAAATATCCTAGGTAATGTGTCACAGTATTCCATCTATTATTCAGTCTGTTTTAAGGTTTAGTTGTCATTTACCAAGGCTGAGAACCAAATAAAACTGTTAAACTTGTTAATAAAGTGTATGTAGGGTGTGGTCACTCCATGAGTCACTTTGCACATGTTAAATGCTTCTTTCAGAATATGATAGGAAAGAAAGCAGCAAATGTAATCTTATGATATAGATACAAGCAGTTTCTGACAGATAAAAATTAAATCCATCCAAAATTAATGCAAGTATTACATAAACATTTCCTAAAAATGGAAATCTACCTGTTTTGCTTATAAAATGTTAACATATGTTTAAGAATGGTAAACAAACTCATCTTACAGAGGGGTGGGGTGTAGTATTTGGAGAAGACATCATCTTTTGGTCTGTCAGGATACAGAAACAGTAGGTGATTCAAGTCACTAATTCGATCAGCCAGAGACCGAATAGAGAAGTCTTTGGTTGTATATGGCATTAAATTCCACACCATCCTTTCACCTACAGAAAAAAAAGCAAATTATTCAGCTAGTAGAAATAGTTCATTAGCGAATATGATACAATATTGCAACAAAACTTTAGAATTTTTTTTAATAACCTATAAAATAAGCTATAGGATATTAACTCTTAAAACTTTTTATGGTCATTTCTTGCATTTCAAATAAGTAAAAGCACACTAAATTTCATCTGTCTTTTTGGTTAATTTTGACACACCATTTACTTAAATGAATATTACACTGCATCCTATGCAGAAGAGTCAATCTGAAGGAGACTGAATACTGCAAAGTAGTGGCAGGGGAAAGTGTAGTTAAGCAGCATATGATGGTGGTCTGTAGGATGACGGTGGAGATCAAGAAGAGGAAGAGAGTGAGAGCAGAGCCAAGGATCAAATGGTGGAAGATGAAAAAAAGAAGACTGCAAGGTTGAGTTTATGGAGAAGGTGAAACAGGCACTGGGTGGTAGTGAAGAATTACCAGACAGTTGGGAAACTACAGCAGATGTAGTAAGGGTGACTGCAAGAAGGGTGCTTGGAGTGACATCTGGACAGAGGAAGGAGGAAAAGGAAACCTGGTGGTGGAATGAGGAAATAAAGTAGAGTATACAGAGGAAGAGGATGGCAAAGAAGAAGTGGGATAGTCAAGAGAGATGCAGAAAGTAGACAAAGAGTATAAGGAGATAAGGCGCAAGGTGAAGAGAGAGGTGGCAAAGGCTAAAGAAAAGGCGTATGATGAGTTGTATGAGAGGTTGGACACTAAGGAGGGAGAAAAGGACCGGTGGGCTAGACATAGGGACCAAGCTGGGAAAGATGTGCAGCAGGTTAGGGTGATAAAGGATAAAGATGGAAATGTACTCACAACCGAGGTGAGTGTGTTGAGTACTTTTAGAGGCTTATGAATGAAGAGAACGAGAGAGAGAAGAGGTTGGATGATGTGGAGATAGTGAATCAGGAAGTGCACACGGATTAGCAAGGAGGAAGTCAGGACAGCTATGATGAAGTCAGGAGTGGCAGAGAAGTATGTAAGAGCTGTACAGAATATGTACGAGGGAAGTGTGACAGTGGTGAGGTCTGCGGTAGGAGTGATAGATGCATTCAAGGTGGAGGTGGAAATACATCAGGGATCAGCTCTGAGTCCTTTCTTATTTGCAATGGTGATGGACAGGTTGACAGACGAGATTAGACAGGAGTCCCCGTGGACTATGATGTTTGCTGATGACATTGTGATCTGTAGAGATAGTAGAGAGCAGGTTGAGGAGACCCTGGAGAGGTGGAGATATGCTCTAGCGAGGAGAGGAATGACAGTCAGTAGGAACAAGACAGAATACATGTGTGTGAATGAGAGGGAGGTCAGTGGAATGGTGAGGATGCAAGGAGTACAGTTGGCGAAGGTGGAGGAGTTTAAATACTTCGGATCAACAGTACAGAGTAATGGGGATTATGGAAGAGATGTGAAAAAGAGAGTGCAAGGCAGGGTGGAATGGGTGCAGAAGAGTGTCAGGAGTGATTTATGACAGACGGATATCAGCAAGAGTGAAAGGGAAGGTCTACAGGACGGTAGTGAGACCAGCTATGTTATATGGGTTGGAGACGGTGGCACTGACCAGAAAGCAGGAGACAGAGCTGGAGGTAGCAGAGTTAAAGATGCTAAGATTTGCATTGGGTGTGACAAGGATGGACAGGATTAGAAATGAGTACATTAGAGGGTCAGCTCTGGTTGGAAGGTTGGGAGACAGTCAGAGAGGCGAGATTGCGTTGGTTTGGACATGTACAGAGGAGAGATGCTGAGTGTATTGGGAGAAGGATGCTAAGGATAGAGCTGCCAGGCAAGGGAAAAAGAGGAAGGCCTAAGAAAAGGTTTATGGATGTGGTGAGAGAGGACATGCAGGTGATGGGTGTAACAGAAGAAGATGCATAGGATAGAAAGATATGGAAGAAGATGATCCGCTTTGGCAAACCCTAATGGGAGCATCCGAAAGAAGAAGAAGGCGGCAAATCAAGTACTGTTTATTTATATACCTATCAATGCATCTACTTTAGTGTACTTTACTCTTCGTTTTGGGTACCGTTTCTTTACATTCCATGAAACAAAAGACCCTGAAGGCACAAAGATGTTGTGAGGGTTAAGTAAAGGTTGGTCATCTGAATAAAGAAATGGGCCAAAAGCAATCACTGACTGCAACACCACCACAGCCTCACTGAGGTGTTCACAAGAAGGAAAGAGTTCAACATTCAGAGCAGAAACAAACCAAACCATCAAACTTGGAAAACGTTCAATGGAAATAAACCAGATGCCAGGCTATACCCAGTCCTTGGGGGAAGCAAGACAAGTTCTCTTGTTATGAACATGTGCATTAATTCCTAAGGATCGAGCTATAAAATGAACATTTGATCTTTTGCTACTTTACATTATGGAAGAAGAAACTTAAGTCAGGGTCAAAACTTACTACCAAACGCAAGCAGGGCTTTTTAACCACATAGATACAGTCAATTTTATTCGATAACAGTAAACAAACATACCTGCTTTGTTTGGGTTTTCTGCCACCCATGCTATTGTAATACCTCCAATCTCTGAATCACTGAATCGCAGAAGAAAGGTACCATTTGGCTTTGACATGAGCATGTCTTGTGCTTGTTGTTTGTTTACAAATCCTAGAATAGCCCTAGAAAAAATGCATAAAAATTATTAAACATGATAGTAGATAAAGCAAGGATAAAAAAGAGACATCCACGGTAGTATCAAGATACTTAAATATTGTTTTTTCTACTATGCCTTTGAAGTACATGCTTTGACCACTTAAATGTTTCCTGCAATAACTTAATTATTTGGTGAAACTGGATCTTAACATTGACAGGAATTTCACAAACCTTTGTAGTGTTCCTGAAAATATAAGTATTATTGAGGTAAAGACTTTAAAAAACATCACCTGTCTTCATTCCATAAATGCAATGGGACCATAATTGTGATTGTTAAATTTGTTAAAGACAAGAGAAAGGGTGAATGATCTTTTACTGTATTCAATGTTCAAACTACAAAGATGTCAAATCATTAGTAAAGGTAATCAATCACCTCAAGGATTCATTACTGAATTAAATGTGTCTTTAATGGGAAAAAAAATGATTACTCACCCATCATTCCAATGAGGTTTAAGGTGTTTTTTTGTAAGTTCCATAACACCATCAAACCACTGCCAAAATGTGAAATTCCGACCAGGTAAGCTCTCCTGTTGAAAGTACTGAGTATTATCAGTTTATCCTTAACTCTACTTATCATCATTTGTTGTTACTGTTTAAAAGTACAATCACTAGCATAAAGATCAAAAGTACCCAGTTATTATAATTCCTAATTTTCCAAACCTGCTTATGTAAAAAGTGGATTGCAGGGAGCCTAAAACACATTCAGGCAGCAACCTGAAATAAGTGTTAGTCTGTCAAATCAACCTGCCATAGAATTGTCCTCGAATTACCAAAACTTGTATTAAAAATAAATAAATATCTGACCCTTATGTATTGTAAATCTGAACAGTAAGATTTTGCAAACTTGAATCAGAATTGTCTTAAAATATTAGCTGTTTAATAAAAAACACTTAATTCAATCCTGGGATTCTCAACAAATAAAGGAATAATATATTACAAAGCTGCAAGTTTAGCTGACAATAAGCAACAAGATGTTCAATAAATTATGAATTGCACAGCTGACACTATTTTTATTGGTCCTAAGAGCTAACTGGCAGAACTAGGATTGGACAGCATTGCCAAGAGCAAATACATGAACTTCCTGTAATCTGAAACCTTACACCACTTAGTCCATCACCATTAGTTAGATGGCCAAGTAACACAAAAACGTAAAAGAAGCTATACTCCAAGATAAACTGCCATGTTAACTATAGGCCCACCTATCTTTTTAAATATGTAAAAATGGAATTACTCACTGCAGACATTTATGGTTTACCCCTACCGAAATTAATGTTTAGTAGCACCTGTGTTGTACAGGTTTATATTTTACACTCATTCTAATTACACTTCTTGAAGCAGATATTGTAAAATATTACCAATTACATATATTTAGTGTCATTTGACTATGTAACCAAGACGAACCGTAACTTTTTTTTTTGATAACTTTTTTCATTACCTGTTTCTTCAAATAACATTAAATTACAATAAGCAACCTGGATGCTTGGGCTGCTTATTAAAAGCCCTATTTAAATAAACATGTCTTAATTTTTGCGCTAACATTCAGTATAACTGTTAACTCGTAAGCCTCCATATGTCTGATGCTGCAAACAGCAAGTTTTTAAAGGACAGTTTCAAAAACCTGTTTATAGTTTTAAACATTTTTCAAATGAGAAAGGTACTGATATAAACTAAAAAGCCTTAACATTATATGTCTGTACTATTAAGCGTTTCAAAATGCAGAAGCATTTTGTAAAATAGGAAAAGAAAGAAGCACAGAAACAAGAAATGTTAAACTTAAAAATAAATCTTTAAGGAAGTGGATGCAGTTGAATTGTATAGCCACTGCAGCTCTACAAAATCAGGGTTAACTGCCTTTGGACGATACAATTCCTCTTGCAGGGTAAGTCAGCTCTCTGCTTGACAGCTTCCATTTTAATGAAAGTAGCAAAAGAAATGAACAAAATTACAAAATCCTACAGCTAGAAAACTTAAAATTAGATCAATAAAACCCAAGGTTTTTGGTGACTATAGTGAAGCAATTATTATAAAACTATTTTACAGGAAATACATGCAAAGTACTCATCAATGATGTTTTGATAAGCAGCTGGGTCTCAATGGCAAAAGTAAAAATCTCACTTACCCTATTGAACTGAGACCAGGACATTGTCATAGTACGATAGTCCTCTGGGTTTATGCTGGAACTGCTAAAAGCCTTCTGAGCCAGAAACACCAAATTTTCCTCTGATAGTCCTCGATTACTTTGCACTTCTGCCTTGAATTTCATGTTAAGAGCATCACATAACTGTGGCCAAAGCACTTTATCAGGAACTATGAAAGGCACCCTTCCCTAAAATATAACACAACAGAAAATGCATTAGCAATTACAAACAGCCTATACAAACAGGAAAAAGATAAATAAAGTGAAGTAAAGCATTCTATGCCAAGAACATGTTCACTGTGACAGTCCTGTCTCCTTTTGTCTTCACCCTGTACACCTTGGACTGTAATATACAGTGCATCCGGAAAGTATTCACAGCGCGTCACTTTTTCCACATTTTGTTATGTTACAGCCTTATTCCAAAATGGATTAAATTCATTTTTTTCCTCAGTATTCTACACACAACACCCCATAATGACAACGTGAAAAAAGTTTACTTGAGATTTTTGCAAATGTATTAAAAATAAAAAAATTGAGAAATCCCATGTACTTTGTCGATGCACCTTTGGCAGCAATTACAGCCTCAAGTCTTTTTGAAAATGATGCCACAAGCTTGGCACACCTATCCTTGGCCAGTTTCGCCCATTCCTCTTTGCAGCACCTCTCAAGCTCCATCAGGTTGGATGGGAAGCGTTGGTGCACAGCCATTTTAAGATCTCTCCAGAGATGTTCAATCGGATTCAAGTCTGGGCTCTGGCTGGGCCACTCAAGGACATTCACAAAGCTGTCCTGAAGCCACTCCTTTGATATCTTGGCTGTGTGCTTAGGGTCGTTGTCCTGCTGAAAGATGAACCGTCGCCCAAAGAGCGCTCTGGAGCAGGTTTTCATCCAGGATGTCTCTGTACATTGCTGCAGTCATCTTTCCCTTTATCCTGACTAGTCTCCCAGTTCCTGCCGCTGAAAAACATCCCCACAGCATGATGCTGCCACCACCATGCTTCACTGTAGGAATGGTATTGGCCTGGTGATGAGCGGTGCCTGGTTTCCTCCAAATGTGATGCCTGGCATTCACACCAAAGAGTTCAATCTTTGTCTCATCAGACCAGGGAATTTTCTTTCTCATGGTCTGAGAGTCCGTCAGGTGCCTTTTGGCAAACTCCAGGTGGGCTGCCATATGCCTTTTACTAAGGAGTGGCTTCCATCTGGCCACTCTACCATACAGGCCTGATTGGTGGATTGCTGCAGAGATGGTTGTTCTTCTGGAAGGTTCTCCTCTCTCCACAGAGGACCTCTGGAGCTCTGACAGAGTGGCCATCAGGTTCCTGGTCACCTCCCTGACTAAGGCCCTTCTCCCCCAATCGCTCAGTTTAGATGGCCGGCCAGCTCTAGGAAGAGTCCTGGTGGTTTCGAACTTCCACTTACGGATGATGGAGGCCACTGTGCTCATTGGGACCTTCAAAGCAGCAGAAATTTTTCTGTAACCTTCCCCAGACAATCCTGTCTCAGAGGTCTACAGACAATTCCTTTGACTTCAAGCTTGGTTTGTGCTCCGACATGAACTGCCAACTGTGGAACCTTATATAGACAGGTGTGTGCCTTTCCAAATCATGTCCAATCAACTGAATTTACCACAGGTGGACTCCAGTTAAGCTGCAGAAACGTCTCAACCTTGCTTCACTTTCGTTTATTACAGACTAATCAGCTGTAAAATCATGCATAGTAGTATATAATATTTCAACTTACATATTTACATATTACATAGTATATATATCCTGAACCAGGGATCCAATTAACTCTGACAGCAGGATTCATTGTGGTTTTCATTGTTAAAAATACCTGTTCATCTATTCATTTTTTGCATGGAGTGGGGGGACGTTTACATAAATCACAATGAAAATGGCACATTAAATGTGAATTTATACAAGGAAACCATATCAGTGATAAAAAGACTAGATTACATTATTAAAACAAGGCAGGAAAATAACAAGAACTTACAGGTTCAGCAAAGGCATTGTCCCAGAGCACTGTGGCTGTAGCATTGTTGTCCTGGCTTCCATGGACTATCACAACCACAGGAAGTGATAATGTCTGGAAAGAAATAAGAGTTGTTTTGATAATCTTGCTGAATTTGACTGCATTAACTATAAAACATCAAAATAATTATTTATTTATCATAATGAAGTAGACATAACAGCAGTTCCATCTTGCAATAATTTTTTTTTAAATCATGGTCGAAGTACTGTAGAATATTCCAAAACGTCATATAAGAATTGTGCATGTTTATTTAAGGGGATAGTTCTAAAATTAACATGACCAAAGTAACTAAAAAGCCACTAAATAATTCACTGACATCAGTCATGTGACAACGTTGTGCTATTCACAAAATTTTATCTGTTTAATACTGTAAATCTATTTGGCAATTGTGAATGCATACCAGACCAAACCAGCACCTACACTGTTATTTTTTTTGTATTTTCTCAAAACGTCCACCTTTTGATAAAGTTTGCAGAGGTCTATTATCCTCACCTAAACAAAACATGCTTATTTTATAATCGCAGGTACAATCTGTTCTCTTTATGTACGAAACCACAGTAATCATAGTGTTGCTACAAAGGGAATACAACGCTTAATTTCACTGGCTGCTAAAAATTTTAATTTCAAGGAGTACAACTACCTGGATTTTTATGGTCAATCTAGATCAATAATTTTGTACACTTAACAGTCGAACTGTAACAGACAAATTACTATTTTTTACAAGGCACTGATGTAAAGTTGCTGTAGAATACATTGCTGACTTCCTAATTGTAGATTAGCTGTGATTCTGTAGATCCAGCCAATGATTTCCTGAAGTTGCCTTCATGCATTATGTAGCTATTGTACTTTTTTTTTAAATTTTATTAATTTTATTGTAATCATTCATACAAATGATCAATTATTTACAAAAAGTTAGCTAAAAGTAAAAGCTATTGTACTTCTGACTGTGCTTCAAGCCAGTGGTCAGAAGCATTGATTTGTGGTTCTCTACTATACATACCCTGCAAATGAAAACAACAAACTGCAAAAATGAAAACTGTTTCAAGTCCCACTAAGAACAGACAAGTTTTGCTTGAGCTATATTCTTCATGCTTCACCTGCAGATAGTACACAGTACAAATGCAGATATTCCTAAAAGCCTGAGGATTTTTATTACTTCATAATGAAAGGATTTATTTACTTCATAATGAAAGTAAATACACAGCAGCCACTAGACAATTACAGAATGTGATGTGCTTCACTTACTCTCCTTTGTTAATACATAGAGACACTTGACAAACAGGGCCTGGCATCTGCTTCACTTACATTCTTGTGTTAGTGAATACACAGAAGCTGCCTGGAAACCACAACTAGGTATTCACTTCACTAATGTCCATTGAGTGAAGTGAAAAAAATGAAAGATGCTTCCACCAGTTACCCAATGCAGCTGGTGGCTGGTGGAAACAGGGCTAAACTAGATGGGGTGGGCTAAGCTAGCATACATTACTGTGTAGAGAATACCCTAGAAAGCAACATGCTCACAATTTAAAAGTGTGCTCAGTGAAAGGAATGGTGATGGGAAAAACAGGAGTCCTTTTAGCAGTAGCCAATATTCATGGCCGTCTAATTCCTGAACATGCTGGGAGGAGGTGCTTCTCCATTCACCAATTCAAAACAGCAGAACTCTTCAACATTTACATTTCCCCCTATGCTTATGATAATGACACACAAAAGTAACTTAACACTGTTACTCACAGAATGTATAAGCAAGCAAAGATAGTAACAATTAAGATCCTGTCACACTCAGTTCTAATTGCTAGGACCCTGAATGCCTGCTAATCATAGAAACAGAGCAGCTTAATCATTAATTGATTAAAATTTAAAAAACAAGGGGAAATTTCTTGCGCATTTCAACAACACCGATGATATCTTTTTTGCATTCACAATTCTCTCCACTTACCTTAACTTGAAATACAAGCTCATTGCCCCCAACACTAAACTGGGACTCAAAGAGTATGGTGAATTTCTCTTCTGTAACTGATTCAGCCCCTCGACGATCTGAACGCTTGATCCTTTTTAATGACTAGAATAGAAAACTAATTTAGATAATACATCGGCAACATAAATCATTCAATACACAAATCAGTACATCACGCACCATGTTTCGAAAGTGAGCACTTAATGTCCCAGTTGTCTGATGATACTCCATGACACAGTTGTTATTGAGGATCTCACCACTGCTATCACTATAATTGAAAGGAAAAAAACAGTGTGATTATATTTTCTTCTCTCTAAATGCACAAAATGAAAACACTATTAGGCTTGTGATAATCACCTTAGTCTTAATATCATTAAACTAAACCCATACTTGTATATGAGAAAAAAAGCTGTATCAGCTTAATAAATATTTCTTTTCATATACGAGGGTCATTTGATAAGTTTGGCAAATTCCTACGAGATAGCGGCACAATTAATTGGCGACATCATGGCTAACAAGTATTACTCTTCAAACTAGGTGAGGTCAAATTTAAGCCAGAAGTGACACATTGCCTACATTTTACAGATGTTTGCAGCGATTTTTTCCAAAACACAGAACTTGCTTTTTTACCACACTTATCAAACGACCTTTGTATGAACAACTGCATCTCTTTTGTTGTTTGTCGAAAATAAATTTTGATTTTATCTTTTAAGTAGGTATTTACTTTGAGTTCTGGCCCTTATTCAATAGAGTATCTAATATTTTTTATTTAAATTTGGTTCTTAATCAAAAAACATTCATGTGAAATTTAAAAAAACCTCCATATTTTAAATTGATCTTTGTTTGCATCAGATGCTGCTGGTTGTGATTAGGAGTCAAACTCCAGATGATGATGATACTACAGCATGTCATGCATAAAACTAAAATGCAAGCTAGAAAATGTTAAACTTATTGTAAATGCTGGGTTCAAATGATTGTACGTTAAAATCATACCAGTTGTCTCAATAAAGTAGACCGATCAGTAGTTAAAAACTAGAATTAAATCTTAATCCAGAATGTTCAGTGTTTCATCAAGCTCAGGGCCATCGGTCAGTATGACTAAACTTAACCATTGCAAAGTGAACATTAGGACATGTACAGCATATTATAGAGAAAAAGAAAAAATATACACACACAATGCAAAAAGGACTTACTTTCTGGTATTCTCGTTCTTTAGGAGAGCTTTAGCCTGCTGCTCACTGATTATTGTAGCTTTCACCTGGGGAGGGTTCATATGCACATTCAGCTTGCCTCCAACCAGCAGTCGTACAGTGGCTGCAAATTTTGTCTGTGTTTTCAGGACCTGTGGTGGCTGCTTTTCAATTATAAAAGTGCTGTGGAAAGAAATCAAATTGGAAAGATAAACTGGGTGTCACAGGAGGCTGGGGGACAGACCCGGCCAGGACGCCTGGAAGGACCCGGAGGTGGTGTATACGTCCTCCGGGCCACGAGGGGGCAACCGCCCTGGATCAGGAGAGGACCACAGGAGAGGACCAAGGAGGCTCAAGCCCGTTGGGGCCCGTGGGCACTGTCAGGGGGCGCCCCGAGCCTCAGAGAGCCCAGGAGGCATTCACTTACGCCACACCCGGGAAGATGGATGAGGACCCTTCCAGGGACGCCCGGAGTGCTTCTTGGTGCAAGGGCAGCACTTCTGCCACACCAGGAAGTGGTGCCGGAAGAATGTCATCAGGCACCTGGAGCACGTCCGGGTGAGAATAAAAGGGGCCACCTCCCTACAATCGGGGAGCTAGAGTCGGGAGTGGGAGCAGGACGAGGCTCCAATGGAGAGAGGAAAGGCGGCCCACGGACAGTGAGAGAAAAGTAGGGGTGATTGGTGTTGGGGGCGTGTGTACTTTTATAAAGATGTGGTGTCAGTCTGGTGGTGTTCGAGCATGTCTCACAAGGGATGCAGACATTTAGAATTCAAATAGTAATAATAATTGAATTTTTTTTTTTTTTTTAAATAAAAAAATGAACTGTGTTATACTGGTAATTTGACTACCAGTTTAATAAGATACAGCACTAAAGGAAACAGTAAAACAAGCATTATTTAAGGCAATTAGCAATGCTTTAAATGATGGTTATTTTACAAAATGTGGTAAATTATGTTCTCTTTAAACAAAGGAACATTTTATTTTGGAACTATAACGCCAGAACACAATATTTTAAACCTTCTAAAACTATATAGCAATTTAGACTTGCACCACATTAACAATCACCATAGTAACCTGCTTCACAATGTGCTATGTCTACTACAGTGACCTCTAATATTTTGTGTCAATAAGGAATGACTTCTAGACTTAGCTTTTCAAAAACCTAAAGAAAATAATCCTAACTACAAATGGATTGCTTCTTTAATCAGTGACAGCATACTTAATTTTCGGAGGTACCTTATTTTACTAGGGGACACAGGCTGTGTGGAGTTGGCAGGTCCTCCACAAGTCTAAATGGGTCTTTACCTCCCACACTCTAAAGATGTACAGAAGAAGCTTACTAATGACTCTAAATTTACCCAGTATGGGCAAATGTGGTCTATGATGGACTGAAAACTTGTCCCAAGGTAGGTTCCCAAATTACATTCAATGCTGACAGGATATGAATATGTAAAAATTCAACAATATAGATCAGTTGACATACAAGTATAATTACTTCCCTAAAAGAGGTATTAGAAACAATATACAAAATCAAAAACAAAAGTTAGCAGCTAAGCTCTGAAATTAGAATACTGAATACTAAAGTGTTGGTGGAGAGGAATTAAAAAAAAGTTATACATTTTACAAACCACACAGACTAGCAGTGTTAAAAACTATAAAAAAAGAGCTATTTTCTGACCCACTCTGAATATTGCTTCAAATTCAAAGATGACAACAGAAATAAGCCTCATATATTGTTTAGAACAGTTGCTAATTTGGGAAATGAGAAATATGAATTGACATACATACTCTGCAAATAATCATCCTCAATGGATTTTAAAAACTTCATTAATTGTATAATAGATATTTTAAGATCCCAGATTACAAACTGACCTCACAAAGTTAATATTACATTGTCAAATAAAGGTTCTCCTTGTGTATATTGACATCATCTTATAAAATGAAAGCTACTACCGGTCTCTTAGACCCAGTCCCAACCAAAACCAACGTTCAGGTATGCATTCATGGCACTATTAATAGATTATGGAATGGTACCTTTCTTAAAAGTGTGAAAGGTTTAACCAAATAAATATTTTAGAAATTTACTCAGTGACAAATAATAATAGACCAATTATAAATTTCAGCAGCACCCTTAAAGCTTAAGGCACCTTACTATAAGCTTAATCTGCCTTTTACACAGGTCACAAAACAGAAACAACATGAACTTATGTTGTCAATGACATTTTTATGTCAAGATAATTGAAACACTACAATTAGTATTTTATTTGACATACAAGTACAACTTCTGACACAACTGACCACTCCAATCTATTATAAGAAACAAAATTCTCAGACACAGAAACATGAGAATACTACTCATTCACTACATATGGTGTCACTTAGGGCTCAGAACTCAAGACTGTTACTGGTTTTACTTTACATGCTACCACTGGAAGATATAATCACAAAATATAATATTCACTTTCACCCATATTAAGATGATACTCAGTTTTACTTTTCATTAACAGCAATAAAAAGAGAGAAAGATTCCTTTTACTGATAAGTAATGGTCTTTGAATACTAAAAAAAAAACAAAAAAAATCCTGTCACTTTTTAAATCAGTAGGCCTAAACATTAGTTTTTACTGAATCAGCAATACTACGGTGTTGTACCGTGTTAGCCATTATGAATGTAGAGAAAAGCCAAGCAAAATGACACCTTTTATTGGCTAACTAAAAAGATTACAATATGCAAGCTTTCGAGGCAACTCAGGCCCCTTCTTCAGGTGAGATGTAATCATCTTTTTAGTTAGCCAATAAAAGGTGTCATTTTGCTTGGCTTTTCCCTGAATCAGCAAGCAATTTGGTTATTATCTTTGACACTAGTGTTTTACCACACACATTACACTAATCAAAACCTACTTTTTTCATCACGAAACACAAGAAAATAATGAGATTTTCTTTATATGCAAGATAGAGAGAAGACAATCCATGCATTCATTTCTAGAAGAACTGACTACTGCAGTCTCTAAAGGTATTGGCTGATCTGTGTGTTTGTGCAAAAACAAGCCCCAACAGTCTCAGGATGAAATCCCTTTATTTCAGTCTAGTACCCTATTTGGAGTTGCTAAACACTGTTAAACACTGCCTTAAAAATAAGTGCTTGCCAATCATTCTGAATTATCAATGACCCTAACTCGGTTACATTTGGTACAGCTGCTTCAATGCCAGGTTACTCGTGTCAATGGGAATCAGCCCAAGAGATATTTAGAATTCAATGGAAAAACAACTGAATCCTTTTTTGACACTGTCCAGTATGAACTTATGATACTAGAATGCACATTAGTGTTTGGCAGCCATTTGGCTGATTTCATCAGAACTTTGACTTTGTTTGATTTGCCCATTCATTTTTTTGTTATAACCGAATATTCACACTTTCCCCTCCCCCAGGGGTTTATTCTTTCTACTACACCTGTTGATTGGAGTTTTATCCCCAACCTTATACTGTGAATAGGCCACATTTCAATTATGTTTCTGAACTTAATTTGTGTTATGATTATTTTAATCAAATAAAAAATTTAAAAAGAAATTGGACAGTACTCTTCAAAGAGGCTCTGACAACAAACACAAACTGGGATTAATTAATTATGCCCAAGTCCCATTATCAGTCACTGACTCCCCAAAAACTTGAACTAGACAACAAAAAAATGGGTGGTCTTCATAATATTCTGATCTAACTTGGTGTATACCCTCATCTTTAATAGCGATACAAATTTTAAAACCATGCCATAAAATGTGTTCCTCCTTCTTAAAAATAGATAGCTGCACACAACTATTTCTATTGCTCACCAAACGGCAGAATCTTCCTCTCACTCTCAGCATTCCTGGCACCAAAGCTAAAGCCACCATGGACTTCCTCATAACCATGCACCCTGGCTCCTAGTAAGGCTAGACAATAAATTGAATTTGCAATTATTTTGAGCCAAAATGCAATGTTCAATATATCCCAGTATGTTCTCAAAACACCTTAATATGAAATATTAAGAAGACTGTTTCCCCCAAAATGTAACAATTTCATGAATAGCCTTGCCTCAAAGAAACATCTCAAATAGGACTTTTTTTTTCAACCATTAGTATGCCTTCTCAACCTGTTTGAGTTTCCACTGTATGTATTATGTTTAAACTCTTGCCTGCCTTGCCGGCACCAGTGTCTGCCAGTCAGTAAACATTGCCCTCTGTCTGTTTGTTTGTTTTATATATGGAAAGCCAAAGCTTTTAATTACCTCACATGTGCATTTTTATGCTTTACATAATTTGTAATGATTTTAAATTATGTATTTGCATATATTTGACTCCAGTCAGAGTCAATTAATTAAGCACAGAGGGTGATAGTAGATCTAATTCTTTTATTGACAAATGTCAACAACAAAAAAAAATTTCAGTTTTTTAGTCTAATAACATTTATTTTTATGTGTGATCTAAAATAAATAATGAAACAGAACAGTTAATCTACATGAAATCATGAGTAAAATACCTTGATAGTGCTTTTGACAGTTCAAGTAAAAATAGTTTTTAAAACATTATCAACCAGTTCTTAAAACAAAATCACAAAATAAAGCTAAAAATGAACCTGTAGAAAAATAACTCTCATTTATGTATACAAAAAAACACCATATCACAAATGCTTTCACATATCACGTTTAAAGATGTGAATGAATGCTTGGTAGAAAGGTAACATATAACTAAAGATAAACATTATAAACATAGACATAGCTAATCTATGCGTTTTTAGCTAATCTTAAAGTGTATTTTTAATTCTATATATAGTTACATTTGATCACAGACACACATGTCAGTGTTAAGTTAAACATTGCAAGGTGGCAGACTGTAGTTTCTTAAAGCAGCAATGCACAAAGTTCATTAAGAACACAAAGACAAAAAAAAAACTAAATGGGATGAGACAACACAACAACGTAACAATCATTTGGATCAAAGTTTCTCACAGTCATTAAAAAGCTACATTCACCAGCTAAAAAAAAACAAACTCAACATGAAAAAGAAGTCCTGGTAATGCAGTTTATCCCATAACTAATATATGAACACTGAAGAAAGAAAAAAAAACAGGAAGGCTGTTGCTTTTATTCGTGCTTGTAGCATTTCTATAGCTAAATGCACATGAAATGGACAGATGAGGTTTTGCACACTGCGTGGACGTGTCACTTCTGGTGTGATGAAAATTACTGGCTACTGTATTTATCTGAACGCTGACAAAGTATGAGTATTTTGTGGCCGTAAACTGAAGGTAAAACTGTGTTGTGCAACATGGTAGCCACTGCAGCTGTTAATTTTTCTTGCACTGCTTGTCAGCTAGTACTTTATTTTTATTTTTTATTTTTTTTCAAATTTGCTTAGCAGGGGCCCATTTTGCCATGGAGACTAGTGGGCCCTATTGAGGCATCACTTGCCCGGATAGTCTTTTCATAGGCAGTAATGTGTGTTTTACCTTTAGACTCTGTACTACCTGAGCTGTCATAATGGGAAAATCAAATCATCTGCAAACAATGCTTACCCTTGCAATATTGACTCTTATGTATTGATTTTTATTAAATACAGAATCGAAAATCCAATGTATTGCCCAGCCCTGTCTCCAAGACATCCACTGAAGCCAACACCCATTACAATCACTTTTCCTGAGGCACCCAAGATATCACCACCATCAAAATATTCCAAAACTCATCTTTCACTTGATTTCATCTGGCAACCTGTGGGACACATGCTGAGAATATAGTCAAATTCTCAGCAACCATCTTCACACATTCATTCACTCTCTTCACCTCTACCACTTTGCCCATTTTTCAGACATAAGTGTGCCAACTGCAGCACTGTCCGCACTTTTCCACATGCCATACAATCTTGCACCTCCCACCATTCCCAAAAAACATTCTTAAGCTTTCATCTTTCCACCTTTTCTCCTGTAAGCAACACACTTTTCCTTCTGTAATCCTTATACTAACTCCTTCAAACTTCTTAGTCACTAACTCAAGTTCATATCCCCAGCCATCTAAGCAGTCTCCCCACTCAATCAGGTTCAGGACCATCATAAAACTGATTTCCCCTGCCTGTGGTTCAGCCAAGTTCCATCTGTCATAGGCAGGTGGGGGGACCCATGTGGCACTATGAGCTGTAACCAGCCTATACTGGTTGTAACTCTCATCATTGTATCTCACTATCAAGGATGTACTGAAGCAGAAATGAAGAAGGCTGATTTTAGCCCCATTTTATGATAAACAAGAGATATAAAGATTTATTCTAACATGAAATCACAGGATTATAAATTCAGCCCAGTCAGTAAAGTAAAGCTATCTGATGAAGGGAAGAAGGTGCATTATATCTATATAGATCTAGAGAATACATCTGCCAGGAAGTTGAGGTGGGCATTTAAAAAAAGTGTGGGTGAATGGTTAATGTCTGGAGTGATATCAATGTATATGAAAAAACAAACAGCAGTCATGACAGCAGATGGGATAACGGAAAATGAAAGTGGGAAATAGAAATGAAGTAGATGTGGAAATGGAAAATTGATTTGGAAGTGAAAGGTAAATGCAGGAAAGACCAAAGCAATTGTTGTAAGCAAAGAGGCATAAGGCGTGAACGATGTCTTTCCATGACCATATGAGTTAAAGATGTTGAGAAAAGCTCAACCAAATGAAATATTTGTTGGAAGTGGGTGGTGGACTGAAGGATAGATAACCTTTAGGTAGAAAGTGCCAATTTTGATTTTAGAAAGTGTGTGACTGAGATACAGAATGCTGATATAGGGAGACTGAATATAAACATCAGCATTATTGTTATTCTGGAGAAACTAGGAAAATTCTCTTACTTAGGTGATATGTTGAATGTGAATATACAGTATACAGAGGTATGGGCAGGTGCAAGCAAGTGTGAGAGGTGCATGGAAGAAACCCTAGTAACTGACCCCATTCTGACTCTAAAAGTCATCTCTCTAGCAGTGAAGGGTAAAGTTTATAAATACTGTGTGAAAAATAGTATGTTTTATGAGAGTGAGATATCATTGATGAAAGCAAAACATCAAGCAAAGTTGGAAAGAATAGAGATAAGAATGTTGAAATGGATGTGTGGACTGCCAAAGAGCGAGAGTTAGATAAACGTATAGTTGAGAAAAGAACTGGGAAAAGCAGAAAATATTGGGGGACTAGGTGCACCAAGATGGATGTGGAAAGGAAGAGGCCAAGGAGCAGGCCAAATAAGATGTGATTGGAAATAGCGTCAGATCATGTGAACAGAATGGGATTCACCCCAATGGATTTCCAGGACAATGAAAAGAGGAGTAAACAGATTTATCGGGGTGCAAGAATTGGATAATCTGGGTAAACCCGAAAAGTGGATGTTAGACAGGTGATGATGATTGTTTTGCAAGGTGCATATATATGCTATACGAATACTTTGCGATGTTTTGAACAAGCAACAGTTTTTGTCCAAAAAAAGTTATGCTTTTCATATTATTAATTTATTTCACACCAGGCACAAGTAAATTAAATTAATTATGTTCAATTTCCAAGAACAGAAGCCCTACTGAATGAAGTCAATAACTCCAGGGAATCAGAGTTTTATATTTTATGAATGCAATATCATGAATACAAATAATTAATTACATCTAATAAAAACAAAGAAGATAATGAACGAATGCTTAACACAAAAACTAGTTAAACAAAAATTAAAGCACAGAATCTACATTAAAGAACATAAAATAAACACATAAGCAATCAGCCTCCTAGGCACCTTCCTTATTAGCTAAATCTTATGAGAGGAAATATCTGATAAAGGGTCTATTTATACCAATTTCAAACAAAGAACTTTGTATGTTGAGCCACCATTTATTAGGATTTGCTTGACCTGCAACTGTAAGCTCGGGAGAGAGAGTTTCAAATATGGAACCACACAGTTTAGGTATAATCACACAAAAGCAACTTCTGTAACTAGTAGGTTTTCTTGTGCATAATTAGAAAGCATCTCCGAGGCTGGGGAACATAAGGCCATCAATTCTGTAAACAGATCACAATCAAGTATCCTTTAGCACATTACATACAAAAATACACTCTGAAGGGATATTTGCTTGAGATGGGAATCAAGCAATCATTTTAAAGAAATGCCACTCAACGCCATAACAAACACTTTTCATTAATGTGTTTTTCTGCCATGCAGCAAACATCTTTGTTGCCTTAAAATGACTGATTGCAATCCATCTTTACCAACACTGGTTGCACATGCACTAGCTTCTATTCTGTACATGCTACTGTATATTGAATTTTTCTGGTATATTGTTCATTATATATTTTAAAATGCAGTTATGTATGTTAAAACCTCTATTTGTGAATCTGTTGCTTAGAAAACAAGTATTAACAAGAATTCTAGTAAAGGTGTTTCATATGCATATACAGTAAAACTTAAGTCCTAAAGGAAGGTATTAAAGTAAAAACTTTGTTATGCTTCCTTAAACATTAAAAAAGTGTTGCAGACCTGGTTACTAGTGCAGACACAATATCTGTGATCGTTCCATTCAAATCATTGAGCAACTCTTCAATTGGCCCAGGAATTGGAAGTTGTTGTCTCAAATGCTCTGCCCTTCGGATCTGCTGCCGGTTTTGCCAAATTGTTTCTGCTAATTTTTCACACCTATTATCAAGAACAAAAACAGTTACACTGGGAATCCTACCAATGTCCCTTGCTATACTACCAGATAATTTTCCAACATACTTATAGAAAAGAATACTTGTGCATTAATTTAACACTTAGAGAGATTAATCAATTTGCCTAAGGGTTTTAGAAAAAGGTATCAACTTTTTAGCAACACATAATGATATAAGCTCTTCCATTCCTGCCATTGCCATTAAATTATTTATAAAAGATAGCTGCAGTATGCTACACAGAAATTAAATAGTTCTAATACAGTCAAAATGGCAAAGAATCCAGCTGTGCTTTGTGCTGTAGCCAAAAGAACCTGCATCTCTTTTGTGGTGCAATGACAGTGACTTGCCCTGTCAAAATTCCAAAGAAACCTATCATTACAACAAAACTATCTGATTCAAAAAGCAAGCATGGTATGTGGATTTTTTTTTTAAATGAACTCAATGCGGTCTCTATCAGCATACCAGCATAGATTGGGTACATACAGTAAAGTCATAAAAAGCTCTTTAAAAATCTATGGCAAATCCACACAGAGGCATATCACATAAAACTCTCAACAGCTTATTTTTGTGTGTTAGAAGATGTACGCAATTTTACAAGACTTACTGTACTGTGCAAAATTCAGAAACGAGGCAAGTGATAATATTTCAAAGAAACATTATCAAATTATGCAGAGTGACTGACTATGCATCCATTTAAACAATTTTTTGGAACAAATTTTCAGGGGAAATCATGACATTATGGCATCAATCAAATGTAAATCCCTTAAGTTCTGAAATCAAAACACTATTTATGTTTCTCAAACTTGCAACTAAGGTAAAGTATGTACCAAACTTTATGCATTAGATTACAAGTCTGTTCCTGCTTCAGGATGCTCAACAATTGTGTAAGTTCTGCCATCTTAACAGCTTTCTTAAATTTGAGCAAATTAAGAAATAAAGTTGTTCAGAGGTAAAAAAAAAAAAAAAAAAAAATATGAACTATCAAAATTTCAGCGACTGAGGGATGTTAAGACCTTACAAAATGCCCCAAAAGTTAAATTTGTACTTTTGCAATGTATGCGAATAGACAATGCCCCTTGATGCGTATGAAATGGTGTTTGACAGCATATCACTATACATGAAGGAATGCTGTTCTTTACATACCAAGACTGTAAAACATCCAATCCACCTTCTGGAGGACCACCATTTCCTGCTAACTGTTGCCTACGCTTCCACTGTATAAGCTCATCATCAAGAATAATAGTTTGCTGTTTCCGGAGCAACTGAAGTGTCTTCTGGTGTTTCTCTGCTAGATCCTTTTAAAATTGAAACAAAACTCAGTTAAAGTTTAAATAGAAAAGTTTCATACAAATTCCAGATTAAAAAAAAAAAAAAGGTTAGGTACTTAGTAAGGTTAACCTAATTAATTAATTGTTCTGCTGAATGACAAACAAAACTAACATTAAGGTTCCGTTCCTTGCTATTAACAATTTCTAGGTCTTGAACTGTTTTAAGGTTGAATTTTAAAATTGATTGGGTTCGTCTTTGATGAAAAGCATGGTTAAAAGTTTTTGGATATGTAACATTTTTATTAATAAAGAGAAAAGCAATAAAATCTGTAATGACATCTTTTACATAACAATATCCAATAAGAGATGTGGAGAAGCTATAAATATTTCAGTACTTCAACAATAACTTTAAAGGCATCTGTCATTCCCATAACAAGGAGGAGTTACCAGTTTCCAGAAACCTTCAATTTACTCAAACTGTTCATGTACTACTGGTGAACAAACAGAATGTCACCCGGTGATGTTAAAGAGACAGTAATACCCTGTTGACATGTATGTGTATTGTGCAACTAGGGGAAATATATGTTTTAGCTATAAATTTATAATATGAAATTGACATCATTGATCAGTTTATTTTTAATTTTACCGAAAGGAGAAGACTTGGTATACTAGAAATTTTAAATCTCCAAACTATTCAGTTGTAAAAACAACTTTCATTTCAACAGATTTGTGAATCTTTATAAAAGAAATTAACTTTCTTCATATGTAATTATTCTTAAAATCATTTACAAAGCAAAATAAAATTAAACGTAAACCCATACTTGGACCTACCAGACGGTACTTCTGTAGTGTATTGGCTTCCCGTGTCAGCCATGCCTCCACTGTTGTTCTTTTATTCTGCAGAGTCTGTTCTCTGAGCAGTCGATCAGCTGGTGGTAGAGCTGACAAGCTGGAAAGTTGGGCTGGAAAAAAATTGGTTTAGTATTAGTATATATATATATATATATATATATATATATATATATATATATATATATATATATATAGTATACACGGCTGATATATTTAAGCTGATACATAATGCTTTTTATCATGATGTACTATAAGTGTCTGGCTTGTGAGAAAATTAAAATTGCTAATAGAAATTAAAATATAGAAAAAAATGGGGTAAAAAAACAATATTCATTAAAGTTATTATTATTAGAAAGATGTCTGAAGGTAAGAATGATGGATTCATTACATACGCACCATGACTGAATGAAAAGTGTTGCTGCCTCAAAACTCAAGGGTCTCGGATCTAAATACCAGCAGGGTGTTTACTCTGTGCCGAATGTATCTGCTGTGTTCAGACCAGTTTTAATGGAATTCCTCTAACGTGGCCAAAATTAAAATGTCAAGTTACTGGTTGATACTAGAATTAATTAACTATAAAAGAAGGCAGCTATGCATCCAAGTTCACTTGTGAAAAGCAAGCATTCATCTCTGGTTTTGTTTATTTTGGGCAATGGATGTCACACAGATAAAGTAACTGAGCTTATAAAATGAATAGAAGAAGAGTAAAGATGACTCCTTCATATTTACTTACCTTAGCTTTTTTTTTTTTTTTTTTTTTTTTTTTTTTGAAGTTTTCAAACTGTGCAATGACAAATTATTATCACTAGACAACCAATTATATAAATATCAAATAAGATACAACAACTAGAGGTACAACAATTAGAGAGATACCTCTAATCTGGCATCCATTTTGAAAAGGTATGCCAATTTCTTGTACCAAAAGTGATTCTGAGGCTAGTCTGACACTGATCCCACAGGAGGAGTTTAAAGCTGCCTTGAGACTAATAAGTGTAGAGTTAAGAGGAGAATTGAAGCTAGGTCTAAATTAACAGTACATAGATAGAAAGTGGGAAAGTTCTAAGACAAGCGTCGAGGAAGCTTTTTGGTAAATGGAAAAACAGAACTGTGTAAGAAAAACTTCCTGATGTATAGGAATGCATATCTGTTGTTCTGCTTTGGAATATCTGCTATTTAGCTTTCCCTTCATTCATTCTAGGCATTGCATTTCTTTTTACTTTTAATATTTCAACCTCCCTAGCTTTAGCCTCAGGAATACAGTCACTACAACTGCACCATCATTCACCACATGTATGAGACAGGTTATGTTTATTACCAAAAATGCAGACAAATATTCATATGCATTTGTTAAAACAAAAACCTGATTACCAGCTATGCAGCAGCTTTAAGAAAAGAACTGTTTATGACACCTACCACAACTTAAGAATCTGAAAAAGGAAATTCAATCCATAGGAATAAGAGAGTAAAATTGACAGCAACTTTTAAACTACATCTGCAAATTAGCATCATGAATGGTAAAATATTCCCAGGGTAATTAATACAAAGCAACAACATGTTTTACTACAGACTGTTTTAGACAGTTACCAGACAATAAAAATGTGTGTGAACATTATACAATTTCATTAAAAACAGTAGTCACAATACAATAAAAATATATATTTTTTGTCCTCACCTTGAATGCGTAAGCTTTCCTGGTACTGGATAATGAAGTATTCCTGATTATGCTGTAATTTCCGTAAGTCATTTTCTGTGTCCTGAGTCATTAGCCGTAGTTCCTCAAAAGTCTGGTTTATCTGATGATGCTTCTGAGACATGCTGTCTATAAGACCACCTCCAGAAGAGCTTGACTGAAATTCCCAGAAATATAAAAAATTAGGGGTTAAAAACAGCCATACATTAACAAACAGAGAGACCCCAGCTGAAGATTATGGGTAAAATAGAACCAAGATTTAACAGCCAATGAAATACGTTTCTGTGTCCATTCTTACTTTATATAAATCATAATAGGTGACCTATTTCGTGAATCACAAAATCACGATAGACAATGGCAGACAATTAAACATTATGACAGGTATATATAAATGACTTGTTATAGCAAGAGAGAGAGGGAGATAAACAGTATACAGTACTAGAATGTAAATGGAAAAGTTAGATGCTTTCTCTGAAATTGATTACAGGCACTGAGAGACAGATTTTAACTGAAAGCAGCATCACAAAAGTGATTAGAAGAATTTGCCCACATATTATTTGCTTTTTGTAATATTTATTTATAATATTTACAAAGGTATTCATGTGATAAAGGTGACAAAACCTACCATTCAATAATAAATTTATAGGTATCAAACTGTATGTAATTTATGTGTTTATGGTATAATTTTGCATGTGTCAGGACTTTAAGTGTAAGAATGTGTGTATGTATGTATATACATATATACACATATAAAAACACACACACCCACGCAGGGCCGTTTCTGGGCATAGGTGGTCTAGGCAAGCGCTAGTGTTCAGGGTACATTACTGCAGCCCCATGTAGAGATTCTCATCTTTATTTTGTTTAGAAAAATGTGTTTGGATCGGACCGGACCACAAAGAAAATTTTATGTTGTGTGCCTCAGCAGTGCCTGCACTATGCACAGCACAATCTGTTGCCCAGAAATGGCCCTGGGCGATGCAACATTTTTTCAAACAATACAGTTCTACGAACACTCTGACTGAAACCGAATGTCTGATTATATTGTTTTATATTATTTTCGTATACTAAAAATGTTCGGTCTTAACTTCTGATGCCCTACATCAGCGTTTCTCAACCTTTAAGTATTTGGGAACAGAGTTTTCATAACAGTTTTAATCGCGCCCCCCTAATGTTTTTTGAAAGGAGCACACTAATACCAATTTGTTCTTTTTTAATTAATGATATATCATAGGTGCATATTTTATTATACCTACTTAACTTTTATCAACATTTATCTAACTCTATATTTATTTTTCTAGTATCAAAATGTAGTTTAAGTCAATTTGTTTTGGTTTCAATAGATGTATTTTTCATATTTTTGATTCTTGTTTTCTTTTTTTCACATCTTCGCGCCCTCCTTTATGTTACTTCGCGCCCCCCTAGGGGGGCCCGCCCCACAGATTGAGAACCACTGCCCTACATAATCTAACAATAACACAAACAACAACAATGATGATGATGCCAAATATTAATATTCCCCAAACTGCAGTACAGAAGAGAAACACATGGCAAAATAAAATTAAACAATCTAAACGAGAACAGTACTGTAGCTCGAGTGAATTGTTAAAACCTGATTTAACCCAAACTATGATCGCCTTCCAAATGGACAAACTTTAAAACTTCAGTTAAAACCTCTGTTGCTCACCACCATTTGCGAGTTTCACTCTCGCCACACTAAAACAGTTATGCATTTTTTTGCATAGGTAGATTGCATTATTTGCATAAATGATCATAGGGTAAATAGGAATTGTGGGTAAAGATTCCTATTTAAAGATAATTATATTCTGAGTTTCACTGAATGTAGTCATTATGCTATGTTTTCAATTTATTTTATTAATTTAAACAACATGCATATGTTACAGTAATGTCTTAGTAAAAAAAAAATGCATATGTAGAATGTCACCATCATCAAAAGGCACACATTTAGCTGGTGGTTTAAATAGATAATTATAGAAATTAAACTGTAGTTTTAGTAATAACTTCTTTCTTTAATCTTCATTTTCTTTAGAGACACATTAAAAGCAATAAAGACAGACTACTAATACAGCCCGATTCCTATTTACTTTCTAAAATGGCTCTCCTCAACAGCATATTTTTCTGAGACAGTCTTGTAAACAGACATTGCTATAACAAAACATTCTCAAATTGCAAATTCGAGGTCCTAAATACTTTGCTATTTCCAGTCCTGTCGCCAGATCTCAGTGTATAGATCTGGCAGTGATGATTTCTCTCTAAGCAAAGGGGTTGGTGGGACGTCATTTTCAACTTTGCCTAGGGCAGCAGACATCCTAGAACTGGATTGGTCTGTGTGTATATATATATATATATATATATATATACACACACACACACACACAAAATAAATAAGTGTACTTGAAAATACACCCACACACAATCATATATATATATATATATATATATATATATATATATATATATATATATATGTTTCATTATATGCATGTACCATTTTGTGTGTGTGTGTTGATACTTTATTACTGTCACTATGAATTTACAGAGATTAACAATGTAACTAGTACCAAACTTAGGGACAATTAAGAAATTACTACTATATTTAAGGAGTACTATACACATCACATTAAACGGTAAAGAAGGGGAAGCCCATTAACAATGTCCTAGATAAATTGATGACTCTGGCATGTGCACCTTACAGATAAATCTCCATACTGAATAATGACATCAAGGTATTGGTAAAAGATTTAGTTAACAGAATCAGACATCACAAGATCAAACTGGACATACTGTACATCTATTGTTATACTTGACGAATGTTTGATGTATTATACATTCCCTCAGTATTTCAGGTTTTCAGAGCTCTTGCTAACTCTGCATGCAGAAAAAGCATTTAATAGAGTAGAATGGGAATATCTCTAACCTGCTACACAAATCTGGGTTTGAATATATTATCTGTGTTTGGATCATGTTACTTTACTTAAGCCAACCGATTACTCCACATTCAAATTCTGAACGGGATAGGGCTGTACATTATCATCAGTGCTTTCTGCAACTGCTAGCCAACTGCTGACTGAACTATAAATAAAAGAATGGAACAAAAAATCTCACTTTGTGGAAGGATATGGTCCTCTTCATTACTCGTTTTAAACTCCTCAATTGCTGATTGCACTAAATGTACTACTGACCCCTGGGTTCAAAATTAATTTGAATAAACATTACAGTCAACTCACTTGTGCGCAACATTATTTTAGAGAACATTCCAGAATTGCCTCAGAACAATTTACAGGTCTACAGTCACAGTCATGAAGAAATGTCAAACTCTTTTTCTACAACATGTTGGAAAGCATTAAATAAAATAGTAATATTTGATCTGCTCTTCAGCACTTCCTATTGGTAAGAAATAACACAGTCAGAATTTAGACGAGAGAAAAGACAAGAAAATTGTCTTTCACATTTAATGAAAGTAATAAACTGAAATCGGAGGAGTCTGCTGCATAGAGGGAAAGGGCAGATATATGCAGTATGTTGTCCCACTGAACTTGAAAGTGTAAGAAAAGGAGCATTGGAAACAGAGGTGTGTATTTGGCAGAATTTTAGAGAGAGGTTCCTTTAGTGAGTTGAGGCCTTTTCATTTTGACCTTGAATTAAAATAGACAATTTTTATCTAAGTGTGGACAGTAAGTGAGCTTGTGTTTAGTACAGCAGCAAGGTTATTAAAGTTAACGAAAACTAAAATCAAAACTGAAACTATTATTAAAAAAACATTTTCATAAACTGAAATAAAATAATTAACAAAACCGAAATGAAAAACAAAAACTAAACAAAACTATTAAAGTAGCTGGAAAGACTAACTGAAATAAAATAATAATTTACTAAAAATAATTTTAGTTTTCATTTTTGAATAAATATTCTTGCTGTTAGTTGTTAACTCTTGTAACTTTTAACTCTAAAATTGAAAGTCATCCACCACGAGCTGCCCGCACATATTCATCCAGTGAACAGTGGCTGGTGACGGAGGGCGGCAGTATACATAGCATTTGCGGTGACAGAGCAAGCTGAATATGCGCTTAATGTGTGTGGAATAGAAAGTGATGTACGCGCTGCCTTTCTTTAAGCTTGTTGTATGTCGAGATGTAATTTAAAAGGCCTGAAATTGGAATGTGCTGGTCAACAAAAACTTTATAGTGTATGGACTGAAAAATCACAAGTGAGTAACGTTTCAGTTTATTTCTCAGGTGCCCGATTTTTGTTGACAGCAAAATCACCTGCCACTTCACATACGAAGTATAGAGAAAGTATAATAATCATGAAAAAAAATTCTACATCAAGATTTTCATGAATCTTGACGTTTTATATCTGACTGAATCTGAAAATACTGTTTTTTGGAATTGTGTGTGTGTGTGTGTGTGTAAGCATGATAACTCAAAAACACAATGAAGTAGATTGATAAAATTTGGCACATGGTTGTTACACCAAAATTATAGATCTGTATTAACTTTTGGACCAAATCCATTAACCAGACGTTGTTCTTTACCTGAACACATACTCGATTTTTTTATTCCATGCAGCTGCAGAGTCCAATTTATTCAACTTTACTTTTACAATAATTGTTCAATATATTATTAATTTGATTTGTTGTTGATGGTTCTTTAATGTACATAATATAATCATTGTCTTGCGGTTTACTCCTCAAATATCCATCCCCATATCTGAGTACACAAGAAAATCTAGGGGAGGTCACTCCCAATTTTTGAAAATAAAACAGCAGTGATCGAGAGACTGACAAGGTCATCAAACAAGATCAGCATATTGTTGTTGACCAATCACTTTTGCTTTAAAAATGTCGTTTAACAACGAAGCAATACAAACCTTGTAAAATTCCTGAGTTGGCAATGTCTCTGCTGAACTACTGGTAGGTAGGCGAGCAGAGTCTGCCAAGTGATGAAAAGCTAAACATACTAATGTGTTTTAGTATTTATTCTATATTTATTAATTTATCATTTTTAGTTAATATTCACAGCTCAAAATACCTGACATTGTGAGAATAATTCAGTAATAGAATTATGTTTTAAAATATCTGTCCCCATTTTTTCAATGTTTCTCTCTCTCTCTCACAATAGATAGTTGAAATTATCATATTCTTTTTGTTCTTAACATCAGCCATATCATACATATTGTATAACAGGGATTTTTCCTGCCTTGCATCCAAACCTGCTGGGGTAGGCTTCAGGTTTCCTGTAATCCTGCTCTGGATAAACAGGTTTAGATAATGCATATATTGTTCTTAATCTCAGATGCCGTCTCTGTCATTTTGTGCCTGTCTGTACTCTTATTACCTGCTCTTACTATGCTCATTATGGGTTTACTGTTCTTATGATGGTTTATTTAAGTCTCACTACCCCTAACCTTGTCACCAAATGCATGTTTTTCTTTGTTTCCCTCAATATAGCTAGGTAGGATCTGCACACTGATTCAAGCCTAAGAGCCCCACTCTTCCTAACCCCCCATGATTTTCATTGTCACACCTGTCAGCACACAGCAGATTCTGTTTTCTATTTTTTTATATCTTTTCAGGCCTGCAGGTGCCAAAATCCTGTCTATAAATTGTTTGTGCCTGAGATGGAATCACAGATCAATATGGCTGGTAGAAAATAAGAAAGCCCAATATTTGAGATTTTTGAATGCAGTGTTGAAGGCATTCATTATAAGCACATTGTCGTTGGAGCAGGACATGTTGTGTGCTGTAGACATTTAGAGTTAAAAAAACCCTCAATCATTAAAATTTACCTAAATTTCATTACAAATTGGCCCATTCTGGGCAATAAAAGGAAGAGAAAAAAAGTGTCAACAGTCAGTGCAGATTTTTTCACCACAAATGACCAAAACTATTTTAAAAATTATAAAATTGTGTATAATTCTTCATATTCAGTACCTGGTTTTGATTATGCTTGTTTTTATCAGACAAAACCAAATAGTAGTTAGGGCGGAGTGGTGGCTCGGAGGCTAAGGATCTGCGCTAGTATCCCGAGGGTTGCCGGTTCGAATCCTCGTCACTGCCAAAAGAGATCCTACTCTGCTGGGCCCTTGAGCAAGGCCCTTAACCTTCAATTGCTCCAGGGGCGCTGTACAATGGCTGACCCTGCGCTCTGACCCCATGGGGTATGCGAAAACTAACAAATTCCTAATACAAGAAATTGTATAAGGTGAAATAAAGAACAAAAAAAAAAAAAATACAAAAAAACATGTAAGTGTATGTAGTGAGCTTCCACTAACATTAAACTCATATTATATACAAACCTGTTAAGTGTACAGTTCTGTCTCATTGTGACACAAAAATTAACACCATAGTAGCTCTTTAACCGTACCATAATTACTAAAACTAATATATATATATATATATATATAAATAAAATAGAGATGTCTTTGTAAAAGAAAAACTAAATTAAAACTAAAAATACACAATGAAGGAAAACTAAAACTAAACTGAATTTCCAAGTAAGGTCAGAAAAAATATAGAAAAAAAAACTAAAATAAAAAGGCAAAACTATAATAACCTTGTACAGAAGTTCACATTTTGAATTAGAAAATTACAGATAAAGAATTTGGCTTTGCTGCTTAGTAAACAATATGCTTGTTACATTAAGCACCAAATTTAACGTTAAGTTAGCCTTGTATCCTTTATTGATAGACACCTTACAAACATTTTATTAGAACTGTGCCTTGTAATTATGAAAAGTGTCTTATTTTAAATGTAATAGTATTTCATATTCTGCTTTAATAAAATAGTACAATCAGAAAATAACACATTTTTTTAGACAAGGAACAGTGCAAAGTTTCTCCAGAAATTGTCAAAAACTCAATAATCTCCTTCTAAAATAAGTCTGATGGGCCACTGCATCTGCTCAGTTTTTCTTTATATATTTTAATATACAGTAATAATAGTAATACTAATAATACTAATAATTCTTTAACATTTATATTGCGCTTTTCTCACTACTCAAAGTGCTTCCAAGCAGGGAGGACCCGGGACACAAACCCATGATCTCCCTACTGCAAGGCAGCAACGCTACACTCCTTATAATGGACCTTTTCTCACCTAGTTTTGTGGACTTTATAGGGGTAGAGCTTTTAAATGATGATGATAATTTTAAGCATTTTAACTTTCCAACTTTCTAAAGTCTAAAGCCATCTTTGACAAATGAAGGAAAGTCCTCTTATACAAGAAGAAAAGAATAAAGACTGACCCACATGGATCATATCAAGAAGTGAATGAAATTGCTCTAAATGGTGTATGAGAAAGAATCATTTACAGTCCAAATAAAGAAATCCATCTACTTCAAATACTAGCAATGAACACATTTGACATTTGGAAGGGAACACTAATAAATGACTTACATTTGATGCTTCTCGCACAAGTCTTTGTTCTGTGTACAGAATGTGTTTTATACATCGGACCAATTCCAGGGGACAGTGGTCATAGGTTGTCTGGAGAAAAAAATAAAGACTATTTAATCTATGCAATTAATCTGTCTTCAAGTGCAGCAAATGTGTATATGTTTTTTTTTTGGTTTTTTTTTTTTTTAAAGTACGAATGATTAAGGTATTGGACTTTTTCCAATCTGTATTTCACCAGAAGAAACAATGTGAAAGTGTTTCACAACCCAGTAAGTAGCTAAATAATATGTGGTCTTTAGAGAAAACATTAAAAGCACTCAGCTCCAGGAACAGGATTTAAGAAAGGCAATAAAAAAGCAACAGTTTTCCCTAATACCTGCCACAGGAATTCACAAACCTTAAGCTGGTTAGCATAATGTCCCAGTTTTATCTTCAAAAGAAAACCATCTTCTCCAACTTGATGCTCTGCTTTCTTCTGTAACTCCTGTATTAAATTTTCTAGCAGCCGTTTTGCTCTGAATTCTTCCTGAGGATTATCCAGATCAATGGTGTCCCTACATTTATTATTTTAATAAGAAAAAAAATGAAAAACATACCATTATAAAGTAATATGTATTTATAAACATTCCAATATATAAAAATTAGTCTCACATAAATGTAAATATATTTTAATACAGATATTAATTAATAGAAGGAAAAAAAATTGTAGTATGAGAGAATGTACTTCACAGGTACAGGGCTCAGTTACTTCTATGACAGATAATGTTGGTGTAATGAAAATCAAATTAATATAAATTTAGGTAGCACAACTGAATAGGAGTGAAAACTGACAAAAGCAACACACTAACAGTGTTAGTCTTCACAATTAATTTGTCTTGTAGCCCAGCATTAACAGCACACCTGTTTTTTCCCCCAATTAGAAAGCACACCAGTTTTCCCACTAACAAGCTGGGTAGGAATAAAGCATTTTGGCAAATGCCTGCAACTACAGATGATAGCTTTATGCTCTTGGCTGATGGATATTAAAAAGGAGTTTCAAATGAAGGAGGAAGATTATAGAATTTGTTACAGAGTATATAAAAATATTTGTAGCCTTGGATTTAGAATAGAGTGGAACAAGTGGTACAATATTGCTTTCAATCCTCTGCATGCACAGCACTATCCCCTAGGTAGCAAATGTCCAATTAAAAACATTAACAGTAATGTGAGATCACATAATAACCCAAAGGAAACAAAAACTAAAACCTTCTGTAGTAAACACAACTACTAAGCACACAGCCAAATAATTTGCAAACAGTAAAAAACGAAAACCAATGTTCCCTAAGCAAGTCAAATCATTTGCAATTTTTAAATCTTACATTCAAATGAAATTCGTAAAAGTTAGTGCATGTCTATATACAATTTTACTGAACCTAAATCTTTTTAGCTCTACATGAGGAGAAGTACATTTTACATCAATATCTGCTGAAGTACAGAAATCAAGCTAAGCATGTCAATAAATGAGAAGTTGCACTTAAGGTTAAACTGTTTATACTTGTCCTTTATGTTTAATTCAAAATTCATGTTATCGAGTAAAAAAAAAAAAAAAGGCTATGTCAGAAGTGCACATTTATTTTACATTATTAAGAAATGCAAGACACATAAATATAACCAGAAATGTGAAATGAATCCTCTTTGAAATTCATTTATTATGTAAAAAAAAAACTGGGTCACTAGTTAAAAACACAGTCAACCAACAAATTATTAGTAAGACAGTTTTTCACAAAGTTTTGGAAAGTTATTGCAAGAGTAGTTCTAATGTAACAATATGTTAAAATTATGAAAACATACCAACAACTTCTAACAGACAGAGAAAAATACTAAACACCTTGCTATCCTATTCTATAATGTTGAGTGAAAATGAACGTGATGCTACATTAATGGCAAGCTACATTTACATTTTAGTTCTAAATATTTTTTACTGAAAATGATTTCATTTCAATGAATAATGGCAAAAACTATTCTTTGAAGCTAATATTAGAATTGATTTTCATTAACCTGCTTGAACATTACCTGTACACTTTTTGGAGACAACACAAATAAAACAATTAAATTAGTGATGCGGCACATCTAGCTCAGTTTAAGTAATTATAATAATAATAATTGTATTTTCTTTTACTAAATTTTAAGAATATTTTATAACAATTCTTTATAATGTAAATAGAAGTGACTAACCCTGGATTTGAATTAGCAAATTCAGAAAAATAATAGATGTCTTGTTATTTATTTATTTATTTTAATTTTTTAAAAGCCATATTACTGTGAAACATAATGAGCATAAAACAAATAAACCAAAGAACTCTTACCACATTCATATGTAAACAAATTAAAAACATTTAGTATATTTGTCTTATTAGGTGTGGCCATGAATACACAAGTCCACTCTTTTACCATGTCTGACTCTCTATCCACTGGGACAAGTAATGCCGAACTTCAATTGGAAAATGCTGTCCATACAAGGACTGCATCTGATGCAAGGCTTCTCCATGCAGCTGCTGGGCTTGGATCCATACTGCCATGGCTTATAACCTGCATTACAAAGGAGAAAACAATACATAAAAAATAAAACATGTTCTTCCATCCTGCTATAATTGTTATGAACCTTTAGTTTCCAATAAAGAGTCATAATTCAAAGAAAACAGAATAAAACTCCCATATACCAAAGGAAATAACTGTCTGAGATGCAGACTAAAATATCAAGCACAAATTAGCATTATCTTGATAAACTAAGAAAGAGGGGCAAACCATTACCAATTTAACATAGTTTTCCCTATTGAATGTAGTTTTAGACAGACAAACAGATCTTTATTGTCATTGTCACTTTTACAAAGGAACAACGAAATTGAAGGTGCAGTCGACTCAGTGTGAGGAATAAGAGTTAAAAAGACAAAAAGAGAGAAAATAATAACAAACCGAATAGTAATAAATATACAAATTGCACTTGTTGACTTAAGGTCTATATTGCACATATGTAGAATGATATGGAGCAGTTTTATTCTGAGTTCAGGGCCATGATTGTTTTCGGATAAAAGCTGTTTTTAAGGCGGTTTGTCCTGGTTTTCATTGCTCTGTATCTCTTGCCCGATGGCAAAAGCTGGAAGAGGCAATGACCAGGATGTGATGAATCCTGTGAAATGTCTATTGCTTTTTTGCGGCATCGGGAGGTGTACATTTGTTCCAGAGTGGGGAGGGTACAACCAATTGTTCTCTCTGCTGTCCTGACGACCCTGTGGAGCGCTTTCTTTTCTGAGGAAGTGCAGCTGCCGTACCACACACACAGTCTGTACGTGAGCACACTCTCTACTATCCTTAATCAAAAGATTGTCTCTTTACTGTATTTTGGCATTCAAGGTTTTGGGCAGACATAGTTTTCAACACCTGTGGCAAGCTTATTGACTAAGAAATGGATGGTAATTTCTTGAATATTACTTCACCATTAAATATAGGAAAATTATTAAAAGTATACATGAAAAGGTATCAAAGAAAATTGCTGGCAACAAGTGACTGCATTAAGTAGTGATTTTAAAAGTCAGTCAATTGAATCAAAATACTTGAATTTACAGGTATCAGCTCAGAGCAGCAAATGATACGTTCCAATGTAAGTAGAGCTTGAATATTAAAAGGTAAAATGTGAAACTCTGTTACCAAGTATGGATAGAAAAAGAACATATAAGTCTGCAAGAACAGGATAAAGGAATGGCCAAATATCCTTAAGACAAACAAAACTCCCTGGAATCAAGGCTTTAGAATCACAAAAAAATGCTGACTTCAAAAGTGCTCAAAGTCAATGACAGTCTTTTTCATCTACAGTGTGAATTTCTTGTTTTCCACTTCTCACTGAAAATTATTCATCTCAAGTAAAAGCCAACAGTACACAGCACAGACTTGGATTAATGGGTTTGGATTACAGCCACATACAGCTACATTTACACTAATTTTTTTTAAATAATTCATTCTCAAAAGTAAATAAATAAAATTAAGGGCAAAAGCTTTAAAAAAAATAAGTCATGTCATAAAGGGGATTCGGGACTAGAATTTGAAAATGCCCAGAAAAGTTATGAAATCTTTCCAAATTAAACATGTCTTGTTGGCAGTATCAAAAAAGCTCAAAGTACAGTTTTTAAAGAAAACTATACTTTTGACACACAGAATGCACAGATTATCAATACTGAGGAAAACATTAAATTATGCATTTATTGGTATATTACATTAACTTAAAACAGGCAGTTCTCTTTTCAATACAAAAATATAACACTCAGCATGCTATCAAGTTTACCTATTTATTCTTCTCCTTACATTAAAATATGAACAATTGTCTTTCTTATATACATGAATATTACATAGTGATTTACATAATATCTTTCAATACATTTTGTTAAGCTTACAATCCAAATTGCAACATGCAAAACACCCATCTCAAAAATACAATCATTAAAACATTCCAAATCAAAAGAAAATTTAACATTAAATCATAATTAACAGTTAAAGCCCAAGCCCTACACAGTTCAGAGACCTGTGTGAATAAAAGGCCCATTACAAGTTATTGTACAGCATTGTCACTAATACAGCTAAAACAGTGTTTCTCAGCCTTTCTGGTGTCACAACCCACTTTTTCCCATGCAAGTGTCTTCTCGACTCACCTTTCTCCTGAGAGGATCAAGCGTGATCATCAGAGTTCTCCCCATTCATGAACCAGGAAAGATCGCGAGAGCTTGGTGGGGGTGTTAGGGTTGGATGGTCCCCTTTGGGGAACTGAGCGAGATTGACTGAGCTGGGTGGGAATGTTCAATGATGGATTTTGGGGGCACGAGAGCAATCTCTTGTGATGTACGACTACCACTGTATCAAAGGCAACTTGCAAGCTACCGTGGCAGCCACAACCAACACAGTGGTTGAAAAACATTGCTCAAAAGAAAAACAATGCAGGTTGTAGCCCAACAGACTTATTTTAGAATAACACTAACAAATTCTTCCCAGATTCTGAAGAAGCTTTGGCGTCATTCCTCACAAAGAAATTATTCTAGTTACAAATGATAAGCAGATATATAGTGCATTTCCTGTTGGTCTGATAAAGTGAACCCTAGTATCAGTAAAACAGTCAAACAATAAAAATATGAATCAGGTAAATAATAAAGAAACAGAAATAACAGGAGAAGGTAAATAAAAAAAAAAGGAATGACTAGAGTACAGTAGATAAATAATTTGTGCTAAACTAAGATACACCCGAGTCAAACATTTAAAAGAGTATCTTTCCCTATTAAAATAAGAACACAGAGGGAAGAAAACAGAGAAAAACCAAAGTAACTTTGAGAAAGGTGAACTACTAAAATATAACAGATGAAGTTAAGGACGCATACAATGCAAAGCATATACTGTACATGTTACGTTTACTTATCATTAAAGTCTTCTGAAATCTGCAATACTTAAAGCTTTTGCTTACTTCAGAATGCTTATTTGTATATAGAATTCAAAAAGAGTGGGACAGAGAATGTATTTATTTTTCTGCCCTTTCAGGAATGCTCTATGTGTAGGCATAACCTTGAATCGATCATAACCATCAGTTTTGCTGGGAAAACAGAGACCTTATCTTAGTACTGCAGCTCATAGCCATTACATAAAAGCATTTTACACAGCCCTCTAACTCAGTGGCTACCAAGGAAAGTTAGGAAAATGCAGATCTGATTGTTCTGAAGCAGAACCTCTCCTGTCCCTAGACTATCATATTCTCTTTTTCAAGAAATAGACACGTAATAAGCTTTTTCAATTTCAGGCTTTCCTTTAACAGTATCTCCAAAACATTTTGTGAATAATTCCAAAATAAATTTGGTGTTATTTACACATTATAATTCTTCCCAAATACGAGGAACTCTAATGTTCTTCATTCTTGCTCGGTTTTAGGGGTTTATAAATTTACTGAAAATTCTTTTACATTTATTTTCCAAAGAAGTCATTTTTGTCAGGGGCATTATCTATTTTTTCAGGTAAAATTTAAGCTTGTTAACAATGTTTTACTTTAAGTTGAGCACTAACCATATTTACTTTTGTGATTCACTTTATTCTTTATTTTCTGTTTGGTATCATTCAAAGCCTCTATCACATACTGTATGTCATCATTTTGTTAATTTCTCTATTATTTATGCCCTGGTTAAATACAGGCTTCCTGAAATCTAGAGGCTCCTCCATTTATTCACCATTTTGGCATAGTCTCAGAGCCAATTAGTGTTTGTGTAGGGACTGTATATTTATTTATTTATTAAATCAAAAATTTTAAGATAAACAAATTAAAGCACTGCCAACATGTTTCTCAACATATGAGATCAATTACACCAGTAACATGTTTATATATTATTGAATCTTGTTAGAATAAACCTAAGGCTTTTTTCTATGAGTCTAAAAAAATCTTCCAAGCACAAAAAGTTAATTTCCAAACTAAATTCAAATGTGTTCTTCTAATCTACTAAAATTATAAAAGAGCAGCATAGACGACAGCTATCACAAAAACTTATGATTTCCATCCAAAACTGCATTGCCAAGCGAGTGAAAGGCTATGGAAATAACACCATAAGCAACTACTTTCAGTCTTACAATGAAGATAAACCCAGTACATTGCTCAAGACGTGTGTATATTTTAAAACCAGATAATCTCTAAAAAGAACCAATCAAAACATACATAAAAACCACTACTTTTGTAATATTTTTAATATCTTTCTTTCACTTATTTAGACAAAAATAAAATAGTCTAAAATAAGGGTAACACTGACAGTCCAAAAGGAATCCATGATGAAAAGCTCACTCATTACCATTGATGTCACTGTGTACAGTTAGCCATCACCACTTTCCTTATGCATGTATAAGCTATCCACTTCAGTCATAACTGTTTCTACTGAGCCACTAACCTAAAAACTTAAACTTGATGCTTCTGATGCAGATAACCTTTGTTTAGGTAATCAATACACTTTCTACAGTATTCAATATATACTTGACTGTTTGGCCAAAACAGGTAAATATGTATATTTTAGTACTCCAATCGCTATAAACATGGTTACCTTTTCAGGTGCAATATTTAAAGTACAGTATCTTTTAGGTAAACAAGTGGTTGTATGAAAAGAAAGTTTCAAGCACTAATTAAAGGTCACTTATGATTATTTTTCTGTTTGGATTATATGATTCTTGTAATTAAGCACATTAATGGATTTTTGATTTAGAGATATTTTTGTGATGAAATTGTATCGATCTCCCCCACTGATTCTGTTATTTTAGCATTTAGAGTACTGATGGAGATTTGTCATAAAATTATTTTGGTTTATTAATTGAAAGAACAGTAATCTGTTTTTATTAAGCATATGTATATACAGGGAGATTGACATGCTTCACTTAAGCAAATAAAACACACATGCTGATATGTGTTATTTTCCCAAATATCCTGAATGTGTTTGTTTAACTTAAACAAACTCCTTGGTTTCCATGCAAAAGCATTTTTCATTGTCTTTGTTTAAAGAGTTAAATATTACATTAGTCTTTTAAAAACATACCTATATGTTATGACATCTTTCACTGTTTACAGAGTATCTAATTAATATAAAAAATAAACCACTGTAATGCATGCTTCCTTGCATAATGCAATAAACCCTTAATTAGCAGAGAAGGCAGTCTGAAAACAACTTTAATCGGGAGGCAATCATAGCTGTAGCAAATTAATGGCCTATATGTATGTAAGCAAACAATGGAAGGCTAAGAATGTGATACTGCTTACATGAGTGCTACATAGGCAATAAGACAAGGATACATGAACAAAGCACATATAACAGACTATCTTTCTATTCTAGCCACATTAATGTATTCAGAAACATAGTACACAATTGTCAAAGATTAACATCTTGAAATTAGGTTTTTCACCCCCAAACTTCACAAAAAGGAGTTAAGGCCAAGATGACAAATATAGCCACCACTTCAATTACATAGCCCTAAAGTTTCAAACACTAATGTTAAGCAACTGAATATGCTGTTGGTTATAGTGTATATACCTCAATCAGACTACACTTGTGTGACTTTGTTATATACCAAAATATTGACCTAATTTTTACTCTGAAAAGACTGAACTAGACTCTCCACATTAATCAATGAGAAATCAAAAGTATCCATCAATCAGTTACTGGTAAGATATATGTGTCTTATTTATTGTTGTCATCGACAAAATACACAGGCAAATTACAAACTACCCTTGTATATGATGAAATAATTTAGTCTCCAAGCAAGAACTATTGATTATCATGACAAAAATTGAAAATACAATTACCTGCTAAATTTCAGAAATCATAGTTCTGAAATTACACATACAGCAGAGGTAACGTTAAAAAAAGATGTTAAAGACAAGGTTCTCTCTTTATTAAGGGGGCACTTCAAAATGAAAAGTACACACACAAATTCAAGAAGGCATAAGGAATGATTCAAGATTTGGACAGAAGTGCTTGCATGTTTGAGGGGAAAAGGGAGAAATAAAATGCTGTAACATGAGAGCAACACTTGCAGCGTGACTCAAGGTAACTGCATTCAAATGCAGAGTCCTTTATGATTTATAAAAGGGCCCTAAAGTGAGATATAATTTTTAATGAACTGTGTCATATGTATATAAAAATATATACATACACATAGACTCTTAAAGCAATGAGTAGAACCATGGCACTATATTAAAATGGCATTCAGAAAAAAACACTGCATCACTGCCTGGATATATAGAGACAATCCAGTTTAGGCTTGGTGGTGGCCAGAGTGAGTTAAAATTGGGATTTTATTTTTATGTATGGTTCAGGATTTTAGAAAATGAAGTGTTATTAAGAGATATAAATAAAAAAAAATGCTCTAAGCATCTTATTACAACCTGCAAGTTCTCTGTCTGATGCTGAATGACGGTTACTTGATATGTTGTTTTCTAGCCAACTAATGGAACTTCAGTCCAATACTCATTTGCCCTGCTCCAGGGTGATGTCTTTAAAGCAGAAAGTTCAAAGTCATTTTATTCTGTTCGTTTTCTATGCCTCAAGTTATGTGATCCATAAGTACACAGGATACTCAAGAAACAAAAGCTCAATATTGCTTTAAAGGATATATTTTCATGACAACAAATACATGTAACAAAGAAATATTAAACTGGTGGGCAGAAAGTTTAGAGTACATAATTAAAGAAATCTTTAAAATGTTTATTGTTATGTGTATAGAATGTTATTAATCTTACTACAAATAAAGTTAAGATGACAATACAGTATAATAAAAACAAAAACATCAGAAGGCTGACTTTGGTCTATTGCTAATATTGTCCATATACAGTTACTGTAGTGTTTACCACACATTCAAGTACAAAAATGTACTAAACAGGGAAGGAAGGAAAGAATAAATAAGTCACGTTTCTTTTCTGCTAACACCGCCTACCGTACATTTAACCTACTGTATATTGAGGCAATAGCTGTCTCATTCCCTTACCTGACTTTTGCTTCTATGTTTCTGTCAAGAAAAAAAATCAGTTAGGAACAGTCGGCGGACGCCATTAACTTACTACAGTTTCATCACGTGTACTGCAAGTTATTTTATCGCCCTAACTGGTGTCTCCAACTTTCTCAATGTACAGTTTCATAGGGCACTGGCCAAAACTACTTCAGTCAGTAAGTAGGTGGTAGGAGCAAAACGGATGGCTGACATGGTAGCGCCCACTATCACAGGAAGAAGGGAGGTTGATACTAGCTTCCTTGCAGCATGTCAGCTGGTTTGTGCAGACCAAACAGAAGCACACACTAGCAACCACCATGCCAACTTCCTCCCTGCCAGCCAAAAAAGGCAAAGCACATGTCTAGAACAAAGCCTGAGTGATATATGGAACAGGAGAAATGAAGACTCAAGAGGAAGACAGAAGCATTTAAACTAACACAGCATTTTAACAACTAGTGTAAATTTAAGAAAACTGTGGTTTTCCCTGAAAGGATGAGTCAGAGAAGCATTTTGTTTGTAGTGAAATGTCAGATTCTGAAATTTGATTCTTACATCATGCTACTTAACTCAGAGTCAACATTGAAGATGTGATAATTGTGAATGTTTTATTTATTTATGCATATTCTAATGGCAAATGTGGATATAGAAGGGGTGGCAATTGTCAAGATCCAATCCAGGTCAAAATAGAATACACTTTTTTTATATTTGTAAAAACATTAAGTATTGAGATATAATCCTGTGATATATTAGAATTTGTTCCACTAATTCTTATTCGACTGAAATTACAGTGCAAATCAAAACCCTAATCTAACCAGAAACACTGACTCAGTCCATCCAACTTTTTTTTTATTAATACTGGAAATGAATTTCATGTGTCACAGTAAAATTGTAAATATTCAGTTATACTACGTAACATACACATTATTGCTCAATCTGACTTTGATCAAGGTGAGTCCAAATATTTATAGTAGACCATTCAAATAATACTTGAGTATTTCATATTTAAAATAGTTTGAATAAAAACAATTGTGTGTTCAAAGACATGAGGTTATACAGATGCACAGTATGTTGCCATAACATGCATGTATAACCACCAAGCTGTTCCACTCTCAATAAGTAATTAATAGGAAGTGTTCTACTTCTTCTTTGGGAAGTTAAAGATGAGAGGATGCAAAGCCATTTAGGTCAGTTACTGGCCTTTTGTTTCCATTTATAAGTAAACTTTTACAATCAACCAAAATGTTTTGAATTATTCAGCTCTCTGATACTGATAAAAACTTCCAACATCCTGTAAGGGATGCTTCAAATCCACTTTTTTATTTTAAGGACATTAGACTCATTTTCTTTTGCTTGCAACTTTTGTGGAGATTCAACTTGCTAACATGGATTCGCAGCAACTTGAAAGTCACAAATGATTTCAGCTGAGGTTTCTTGCTTCTCAACTTTGATTACATCAATTTGTGTATACTAAATTTGGTATAAATCAGCCTTCAATTGCTTCTGCAGGCTAGAATTGGACAGACTGCCCTAGTTTGCAACTTACTGAAGCACTTGATTTTAAATTGACAATGCTTGCGCCCCTGTAATGGCTGGGATTGGCTCCAGCAGACCCCCGTGACCCTGTGTTAGGATATAGCGGGTTGGATAATGGATGGATGGATGCTTGCAAAACTGAATTATTACATTCTTTATTGACTGTAACGCCAGATAATTTTAATGCCATAAAAAACAAAATTAACCCAAATACATAAAGCAAATGTGCAAAGGGATATTCCAGAAGAAATCTCGGCAAAAGTGCTAACAACTAGGAAATTAAATCTGTCAAAGTGTATTTTGTTATTTATGTTAGATGCACAGTTGTTTCATTCCAACAGATGGCTGAATGCATTTTATTAATACATACCAACAGTTGGTATTTTGTAAACTTTCACAATGCTGCCCAGATTCCCATGCCTATATGTTCCAAAAAAAAAAAAATGATATTGCCCTCAGTGCATCAATAAGAAATCACACAGATATATTCATTTATACTGATTTTTTCACTCATCTCTAACAGCAGGCTAGAAAAACAGACAAATAATCAGATGACGTGTTCAAAATCCAATGACATATTAAAATGTCAGGAAAAAAATAAAACTAAAAACTAAATAGTGTTATACTTAACACTAAATTAGCAATCTATGAAAGTTAAACCCTTTTCTCTATCTTTCAAATCTGCTTCACTCTGGTTAGGGTTTGGTTGCTTTAATCTTCTCCCAGAATGAACACAAGATAGAAACTGTCCCTGGACAGGATGGCAGTCAATCACAAGACACACTTCTCTACAAAGGTTCTCTGCACACCTTCAAGAGACACATGGACAATGTGGAAAATAATGAAATGCTGCAATCTTCATGCAAAAGGATTCCTTGGTAAAAAATATTTTGAAGAGGCCCCAGAACCCAGCTGTGCCACTTTTAATGCATACATTTAAATAAAAGTTAATTTAATTTTTGCTTTGCCACTAAAGTCCAAATGGAATCTAATTAGCTTCACTTCAAAATATCATAACATAAATTTAAAAGGTAACGAGTATGGCAAACAGCTTTGATAGAAGTGACTTTAAGACTACAAGACAAATGAGGCAGCCATAACTTTAAATATTACATCTGTAATGTTCTCAGTTTAATAACAACAACACTAAAAACACCTTTAGTCTATAAGGCTAGAAAACATAATTTAAGAAAAAACAATTAATACACAACAATAGTTTACATAGTCTGTATTAGACACCATCCCAATGAATGCAGTTGCATACATGTAACAAAAAAAAGGTCATGGGGGTGGGGCCAAGCAATTCTTTCCGCAAAGATTCTGCCATTGGGATGATTAGCAATTAGTATAAACCATGCTTATAGTCATAAATAAAAATGATTGGTTGCTCATTCTATTAGATACAATAGCTACAAGAAATCTCAGCAACTTTTACAATCTGAACATTTTGTCACATATTGGAGCACATTTATCAGAAGCAGTAGTTACGACTGTCCAATCTGATGATATTTTATAAACAATGCTTAGAGTGAAGGTAGCATGGAAACAATCACATTCTCACGGCAATAACATTTTTAATTTGGCTAGAAATATAAACATATAATCTATAATAATAAAAGGCAAAGTCCTCACTGACTGATTCACTCACTCACTGACTGACTGACTGACTCACTCATCACTAATTGTCCAACTTCCCGTGTAGGTGGAAGGCTGAAATTTGGCAGGCTGATTCCTTACAGCTTACTTACAAAAATTAGGCAGGTTTCATTTCGAAATTCAACGCGTAATGGTCATAACTGGAACCTCTTTTTTCACAATATACTGTAATGGACGGCAGCTCGATGGCCGTGGGAGGAGGAGTTGAGTGTCACGTCATCACGCCTCCCACGTAATCACGTGAAAAGACTGTGAACGCAGTAGGGACAAATGAAGGAGGAGCCGCAAACAGCGAAGAACAAAAAATTCATTAAACAATTGAGAAGGGAGCGAGTGAAGCATACAAGCATGTTCATAAGGGAAACAAAGCACGGTGTAAAACGTAAGTTTAAATTAAGTTTATAGAAACGCTCCCGCTGCGGATTGCAATAACATATTCGCGAGATAAAAGTTTAATGAGAAGACACGAGGTATAAACGAACCACACGCCGTAGCGCAACGTTAGGGGCAACAGTTTCAACCATTCTATGATCTGCTTCTCGCAACTGAAAGACGGCACATGGCGGATGTTAGCCCACTTGCTGACCGCAACGTTAGGGGCTTCAACTCTGGCGCTGACGATATTCGATTCTCGAGAGGGGATGCAGTGAGTGTGTATGCCTGATGAGCCCAGAATTAAGGAGAAACACGTGTCGCATACTCTGCATTATTTGAAAGTAAACTATTAAAACCATTCTATGATCAGCTTCTGGGAACAGAAAGAGGGCACGTGGCGGATGTAAGGCGACTTCCTGACCAACCACAAGCGTAACCTGGCAGGTAACCATCCATACAGTCAGATTGTGATTCAGAAAACGAATGCCATGAATTTAATTACCACGATCTACATACTGTCAAATAAACGAAACACACGCTGTAGCGGGACAGCTGTGAAAAGCGAGGTTCACAAAAAAACAGATCCTTAACAAATTGTTATTGGTATATTTTTGATCCGTTTAAAAAGGTTTTATTTTCTTTTTAAAAAATTAAAAGCAGTACTTCGCCGCAACGAAGCGCGAGAATTTGGCTATATATATCTGCTTCTCACAATTAAAAGAGGGCACGTGGCGGATTTTAGACGACTTCATGACCAAACATAAGTGTTACCTGCCAGGTAGGGTTACCACTTTTAATACAAAAAAATAAGGGACGCATATTGCAGCGGGTACCACATCCCAGTGCCAACAGTTTGCAGACTCTACTTAAAAGACCCGCCCCTCCTCACTGGACAGTTAAAAAGACCAATCAAACTAACGATGACATCAAGTATTACCCAATGAAAAGTAGGAAAGGAGGCATCTACATAAAATGCGTGTGGGATGATTTGCATGAGACGCTGCTTTAAAAAAAATGATAAAAAAAATACGGGACAAATCCCGTCCCGTATTGATTCAAAACGGGACGCGCAATTTCATTCTCAAATATGGGACGATTCCGTATTTTAAAGGACGGGTGGCAACCCTACAGTGCCAGGTAACCACCCATACAATCAGATTGTGATTCAGACTAGGAATGCAATGAATGTAATTACCCCGATCTACATACAAGGCGAAAGTCTTGCAACATTCAAAGATGATGGGTTGGGATAAGTACACCATAGAACATAAAAGAGCTTATGTAGCCTTGAACCGAAAAAAGCAAGATCTCAGAGATCGTAAAAACAAAATAGGAGGTAATGTCGTTTTACTCGCTGTAGATTTTAGTCAAACATTACCAGTTATTCCACGAGGGAGACCAGCAGATGAACTCAACGCGTGTTTAAAATCCATGCTTCTCCCACGCTCGGTTATATGTCGCGTGTTCTCGGGTAGGTGCACCAAAAAATGTATACATTTAAGCATGTAATGGGCAAACAAAAAATGAGGTATACCCGAAGGCACTGCAGTAGTACTTAATGTAACTTTACTTCTTAAATGTTAATGTTTTACTGTTTAATAATTTATACGCTTCTTATATGTTGTTCAAATTCTTTTATCAAAATACCAGTGACAGCGCAATGCACGATAACGTGGAGTGAATACACCATACGCATCCGCCCACGGCCGCCCTGGTGTGCGCAGATAGGAGTTGATTCTACAATAAAATAAAATAAAGATAAAAACCCAGGATTGTTTCCTGCCTTGTGCCCTGTGTTGGCTGGGATTGGCTCCAGCAGACCCCCGTGACCCTGTGTTCGGATTCAGCGGGTTGGAAAATGGATGGATGGATGGATAAAAAGAGTAATACAATCATCACCCATAAAGCGGATAGTAGACGTGACGTTCTATATGTGTACCAGATTTCAAGTCAATAGGTGAAACGGTTTGCGAGCTACAGGTGATTTAAAATCCTGGACAGACAAACCAATAGCCACGGTAGCAAATTACAGAAGAAGATTTTACTGTTTAATAATTTATATTTATATGAAATGTGCTTCTTATATATTACTTCATATTCTCATATGATAATGATGTTAATGTTGTTTATATTGATTTCTATGTTATTGAAACTGCATGTATGTGTGTGTATATATATATATATATATATATATATATATATGTGTGTGTGTATACATATATATGTGTATATATATATAATATGTGTGTATGTGTGTGTATACATATATAAATATATATATATATATATATATATATATATATATATACTAGCAAAATACCCGCGCTTCGCAGCGGAGAAGTAGTGTGTTAAAGAGGTTATGAAAAAGTAAAGGAACATTTTAAAAATAACGTAACATGATTGTCAATGTAATTGTGTTGTCATTGTTATGAGTGTTGCTGTCATATATATATATACATATACACATACACATATATTATATGACAGCAACACTCATAACAATGACAACACAATTACATTGACAATCATGTTACATTATTTTTAAAATGTTTCCTTTACTTTTTCATAACCTCTTTAACACACTACTTCCCCGCTGCGAAGCGCGGGTATTTTGCTAGTATATATATAAATATAAAAATTATAATAAAAAAATCTTGGGACGAGACGTGACTTTCTCACAGAGACACTTTCACTTCCTGCGAGGCAAGACTTTGTGCCAAGAGATTTAACCAAGCCCAGGGCCAGAAATAAAAGGCAGAGTAGATGACACAGTAGAATGTCGTAAAGAATTCAAAAACGTTGGCGCAATACACATGCAAAGCAGGTTAAGAGATAATGGAAGTACGAAAATTCGAACGTCTCAAAGAAATGATAACAAAGATCACATTAGCACAAGCAAACGGAAATTGTTACTCTGTGAAATAACAGAACAGCGAAAAGAGATTGAATATATTGTTCGGATTTAAACTTTAAGTCTGAGACTTGTAGATCGTCTAATTCGTGTTGCCATCAGTGAAAAGTAGCGTTTCTTCCCAATGAAGAGGCGTATCAGCGAGAATCAACAGATTTGTTGTTTGGTGAAAGTGAAATCCACATACACGTGCGGCAGAGATGCAAAGTTGCTGGCGTGTAGCGCAGGCAGGGGGGGTTGGAGAGCGAAGCGAGCAGGGGGCGAAACCCCCTAGTGTGTTAATATTATTAAACACAGCAATTAAAATGTAGTGTTTTCTTTATGTTTGTCATATGTATTTATTTTCATTCAACATTACAGTCCATATTACACTTTTTGAAAGGTCAATGTCACAAGGTTTATGAGCAGAATTAACCTAAATAATGCAGCACTTTTTTCAGGCTATATAATAAACATGTCTTTATAATCTGAAAAATCGGATGCACTGCTTTTGTATTTAGAACAAACATTTTACAGTGCTGGGGTAACTTTGAGCTTTTTACTGCTAAATGTTCAAATAAATATCAAAGCAAACAAAGATCGCAAGTAGCTATCATAAGAAACCACATTATTACAGATTTTTAACAATCAAAATAACTCAATATCAAATCTTGTAATATTTACAGAATATATTTCTCAGTGTTTCACTGTAATTATTTTGTTCAAACTACAGTATGCTGTTAGCAGCTTATATCATCAGTTCTAGATTCACTTACACAAGAGTTATCAAATTCTTTGTTCTTACTTTTTTCATGACAAAAGTAATCAAATGCTGGGTTCAATCGGATCATTTCTCAATAAGCAAGTTGCACTTCATCGACTGTTCAAGCAATCTGTTCATTTTACATGCACTTAGCACACCAACACTGTTAAAAACAGATATTCACCCTGTGAATGATGGTAGTAATTTTAGTGTCGAAAGCTCAACATACGTAAGTGAAGCCAGAGACATCATGCTAGACACTAAAATTGTTTTTTCAGCAGAGTTAAATATAAAAGGCACTATAACAAAGACAATAAATTACATTGTCTGAGTCAAGAATCAAGATTTATAGAAAATATGATTTTGTTTATAAAAACACAAAGGAAAAACTTCATTATAGCTTTACCTTCCTTTTATTTTAAAGCACAAAATTTATTGATTGATCAAGCAACTGTTCAAAAACATGACCACATGCAGGTACATTCAGAAACTGCAAACTTTTAAAATCATCTATTGGTAGGGGCTAACAGCACAATTACAAATCTGAAAGGTGTGTTAGTAAAACCTAAAAAATGGCAATGAATAGGAAAAGAGTATATTTGTAAAGCACTGGAGTTCCATCAGTTTATTTTTCTGGATTAAAGTGTTCTGATTTCATAAACGGTTGATTGATAAAGGTAATACAAGATTACTTTGTGTTATGTTCTCTTTTTGTTTTCCAAACCACATGTGAAACTATGTTACAAAATCCTTGCTAGGAATTTTATACTTTGTACTTTAAAACAAAACATTAAATCAACCATCCTCTCCGAGATGTTGCGGTGAAGTGAGTTAGTGGTGTGTGCCAGTATGCAAAGTTTTTAAAATAAAATCCATGTACTCTGGCTGGGTGAGTGTAGATGCACGTGGGTACAAAGCCAGATAGATGGCTGTGGAATCGTTAATGAGGAATCTGACTGTTTGTGTTTACACATGAAAACGTGATCATGAGGAGTGAGTTAAGCAAGTTAAGAGAGAGACAGTTCAGCAATGGGAAGAGTAATATTATAGACCAAGTCTAACCGTGATTTTTACCCTTTATTTTTATTTATTGATTTTACCTCCTCATCAGCACTGTGTTTTTATTGTGAATTATTTATTTATTGAAAACTGCACTTCACTTTAATTTGGACACTATGAATGAAAAATAAATAGGACAAAGCACTTTAGCAATTCTGTTGTTCCGTTTCCTCAAATGCCCTAGTCCATCTCAATCTATAACCATCAATGCCTTGGCTTCAAGGAGGAGTATGCCTGCTGCAGGCAACCTAGCAGTATAGATGCATTTTTACAATATAGCCAAAATACGATCTGGTACCATGAGTCTATACATAGAATAAACAGATACTTAAATTGGGTTAAATGGCTATATGATTAAAATTAATTAATGATACATTAGGAAATACATTATAATTTCATATAGAAGTCAAATAAATCCTACAAGGGTGGTGAAGAAGTGGTACTGTGGTTAACAGCTGCTGCCTTACAGATCAAGAAGATGGTGCTTGAAACCCACTCCAGTTCATGTCTAGGTGAAGCCTGCGGTATCTTCTCATAGCTGTACTGGAACAGTTTCTCTGCCGCAACTCAAACAGATTGGTTCAGTATTAATGAGTTCTGGAACTGACTTGTTACTCTTTTAATTGGTTCAGTATTAATGAGTTCTGGAACTGACTTGTTACTCTTTTAGGGCTAGTTCCTAAATTGCCCCCAAAGTCCCAATATTAATTTAGCTGCAAATAAGAATAAGTCAGATTCATAAAACTGGTGGATTTATTACACTAGCATTCTCTTACCTCTGATCTGTCTCAGTTACCATGAAAATGCAGGGGATCCCCTAGATACAGAATACCAGAAACCTAGAAAAGAACAAACAAAAAATAAAGTTGCTAGAACTCATTGCTTAAACAGAAGTTCATGACTTTAGCATTGGAAGATGATAGCATTTATAATCTATAATTTACTCATTTGTATATTTACAATGTGGATTTATTCTTATAATCAGCGAAATCTACAATAATATTTACAATAAAGCTGAACAAATAATCAAAACAATACAACCCAAGTATAAGCATTTCTGTTTACAAAGACTGGTCAACATATGGAATATACAAAAAATTATGCTTGAACAGAATAATTTTGTATTTTTTTTTTTTAATGGCGGCTATAACATATTTGGACACATACTATGGTAACACTGAATAATTTGAATCAGCTCAAACATTTAACTGAGGATGGTGATCTTCTCAACAAAAGCAGTTCTGCTATCTTTGAAAATCAATAGAAAAGATGAAGATCACAAGGTTCACTTTTAAAAACATACTGGAATAAATCATATTTTTTGCACAGTTTCATGGTAATTCAGGAGAAGAAGAATAAAAAGGGTTGTATTTCTTCTCCAAATGATAAGGCACTACAGTGTTGTAAAAAAACAGGAAGCAAGCTTTGACATACGTATATAAAGAAACTGGCACATGGATTTGTGTATATAAGTTTGCTTGTCAGGGATGTTTTACACATGAAGTTGCTGTTAAATAAAAATACTATACAGACATACTGGGCCTTTTCTTAATTACAAAACCACTCACTAACAAAAATGTGTGCTCATGAAATTGGCTTTTAAATTCCATCTCTGAAAGATGGCTGGTAAACAAGAATGAAAAACCGATAAGTTGGACAGATTTTTATTTTATTGCTTTAGATTTTATTAGTTTGCATATGCCAAGGTTGCAGAGTTCTATCTATTATAGTCAATGTTTTGTATCATTATTTGTTACAACCATGTCAGCGATGTGCTTTTATAAATATTATGTCATTGATATATTCCTTTCATAACGGTGAAAGAAGGAAGCTGGGAAGATTTCTCTCAGCTAAAAGAAGAACAAGATGAGCAATGCACTACTTACAGCTCACTCCTGCTTCCTCAGAATAAAACCAGAAAAGCCGTCTCAGCAGCTCCTGACAATTTTATATAAATTTAAGTTTCCTGATTATGTCAGTTACCACACGAACGAAACAATGTGCATTTCATAACCAAGGTGCTTCCCAAGTAATTTGCAGTAAATCAGAATATTTAAAAATCAGAGTACTATGCACACCTGCATATTCAAAATTTACATAAATTATTTGTGACAAACAATTTTGTCCATGAAAAGTAGCATTTTTATATTTAACACCATTAACAAGAGGGCAAAAATACAATGGTAAATGAGTAAACATTTATAATGTTTTGAAAAGAAAACAAAAGGTTAACACAGTAAATGTGAATTATGATTTCTGGTGAATGTTGTCCTTAATTATCATGATTTTCAGCTGAAGGTGCCTAACTTCTTAAACACACTAAAATCGTGGGGGACTGGGATCTATTCTGACAGCTTCGGCTGCAAATCAAGGACACACTCACACACACAATGATATTCACTTAAATGGAGCCAATTTAAAATTGACTAGACACAGACGCAAGAAGAAAAGCAGAGGATAAAAAGAAAAGCAAGCACAGACACATGGTGAATGTATAAATTCTACATAAATAGTAGATGGGGCAGGTTGAACCTATGGCTCTACAGCTATGAAACAGTTTGCGCTGACCACTGTGCAATAACAAATTATTCATTTATCCAAAAAACTGCATTGGATTAACAAATTAAATTGAAGACAAAAAATTTGCAACCTGAATTAGGATGATGGAGGCAGTTTAGAGGGAAATGGACACTACTAATCAATATATGTCAATTTTTTATTAAAAGGGAGCTGGAGTATTCAGACATTGATTTTTTACCTTAATGTTTGTTAAACTCCATAAGTTTATTAATCTCATATAACAAGCAATACAATACTAAAAATAGGCAGTAGGGTTACAGTGATCCCTCGCTATATCGCGCTTCGCCTTTCACGGCTTCACTCTATCGCGGATTTTATATGTAAGCATATTTAAATATATATCGCAGATTTTTTGCTGGTTCGCAGATTTCTGCGGACAATGGGTCTTTTAATTTCTGGTACATGCTTCCTCAGTTGGTTTGCCCAGTTGATTTCACACAAGGGACGCTATTGGCAGATGGCTGAGAAGCTACCCAACTTACTTTTCTTTCTCTCTCTCTTGCGCTGACTATCTGTGATCCTGACGTAGGGGGTGTGAGCAGGGGGGCTGTTCGCACACCTAGACGATACACACGCTCGTCTAAAATGCTGAAAGATTATCTTCACGTTGGCTACCTTCTGTGTGCAGCTTTTAAGTATGCTGCACGGTGCTTCGCATACTTAAAAGCTCAAAGGGCACGTATTGATTTTTGACTTTGTTTCTCTCTCTCTCTCTGCTCCTGACGGAGGGGGTGTGAGCTGCCGCCTTCAACAGCTTTGTACCGGCGGTGCTTCGCATACTTAAGAGCCAAACAGCCCTATTGATTTGTTTGCTTTTCTCTCTATCTCTGTGACAGTCACTGCTCCTGACGCGCACTCCTTTGAAGAGGAAGATATGTTTGCATTCTTTTAATTGTGAGACAGAACTGTCATCTCTGTCTTGTCATGGAGCACAGTTTAAACTTTTGAAAAAGAGACAAATGTTTGTTTGCAGTGTTTGAATAACGTTCCCGTCTCTCTACAACCTCCTGTGTTTCTGCGCAAATCTGTGACCCAAGCATGACAATATAAAAATAACCATATAAACATATGGTTTCTACTTCGCGGATTTTCTTATTTCGCGGGTGGCTCTGGAACGCAACCCCCGCAATGGAGGAGGGATTACTGTATACGCAAACATTTTCAAAACTGGCAAGTGTAAAACTTTGCAGGCAAAACAGTAAGACATTCAGAAAGTAAAAGGCTAGAGCCCTATAGGTCATATATTGAAAACAATGAGCCAAAACCAAAAAAATCATAACCAAATTTCACAAATGCTTTTTTATACAACTTGTGTATGTTTGTGAGCACAAAGTAGGTCACTACCCTCTTCAAATGTATGATGGAGTGAAAATCCATGACACTGTCCACATATAAAGCAAACATATGTAAAGCATATTTTGCATAAATACAAGCACATTTCTCCCTAACAAAGTAACATTAAAAAGTTTTGATGACAACAGGTCATTTAGCTCAACCATGCTTATCAATCTTTGTTCAGTAAACTCTTTCAAAAACCTGCAACAAAGCAACACACCTCTCAAGCTTTTTTCATTACCATTACAATATACAGGGAAGCATAAAAAAATTATTTAGCCTCTTCATCTTGTGTGTGACCATCAATGGTTAACTTAAAAAAAACAAAGTCAAATATACCTAGCATATTTCTGCCTAATTTTAAACAAAACACCACTTTCAGGTCTAGACAACAGATGAATACAAATGGGAGGAAATTATTATATACTGCAAAAGTAAACAAGCTAAAAATGTACACATGGCATAACACTCAAGTGCATTCGGCAACTAACTTAAATGATATGAAAGTTGAAGCATTTCAAGCTGGTGAAACGATCTACTCTCCGTTTTAGTCTTGCAAGTCCTGACTGAAGTTGTTGATTAGCTGTGCATATCACAATTCTGTTTGTCATTTGCATAAAAATATAAGTATTACAATAACTATGAACCATTACTAGCCCTCCTCTACTTTGATCCCTTATCAGTATCCTGTTGTATTTGATGTCACAACTATACATCCAAGCCATTTTCCTGCCCTTGAAAGACATCTGTGATATTGGGAGCCTTGGAATCAACAGATGGAAAGACTCTGTCTTCATATTTGAATCTTTATATTAAATGGTTCAGCACAGATTTAAACTGTTGAGCCGGGCTATTCAAATAGACACCTGCAGGCCACATGCGGCCCAAAAGCAACCTCTAAGTTGCCCAGCCTGTGGTCCCACCAAAAACACAGAGAAAAACCGAGAAAAACACATTTCACGAGCCTTTAGAAATACCTACATATATTCCTACAGTAGTACAGACTAGGAATGCAATGCTCTGTATAGCCTAACAATATTCAACCCGCAATGCAGCACACTGTTTTGTGTCTAGAAGTGGTAGTAGTCTACGATGTCGAGATTTTTTTTTTTGGTGATGTACACACCAGTACACTGTACTGGCACCTCAGCCGCAACAGCTGGTCATGCTATGGACAACATATGAAATTATACTATAATTAATTGTGCTCTGAGTCTCAGTTACATTACACTTTCATTAAGTGAGTGTGAACAGGAGTTTTCACAAATAAATCTAATTGTTACTCCAACGAGAGCCTCGTTACTGACAAGCACTGTCTCCGCACTTTTCTTCATACGATTGGTTGGCCCTCCAATCACGTTTCAATTCTGCAGATTCATGGCTGATACGAGGACGATGAACAGCTATTGATACTTAAAGCAAAGAACAAATTAGAAAGACTGCATTTGATGAAATCATGCAAAACGTCTGGAATTCTCTTTAAAAAGTTAAATTAAGCACTGCTTTGCTTTTTTGTAGAATGTTATTAACCCGCAGTTAATATTCTTTAATTTTGGAAATTTTGTGTATGTAATTTTAAGCTATCAAGCACAACATTATGTAGTACAGTACATCTATGCAGGTGGTGTAATGGTAGCACCGCATATTCTCAATAAGGAGATCAAGGGTTTGCATGCAGGGTCCTCCCTGAGTGGAATTTGCAAAGCACTTTGAGTACTGAGTAAAGGGCTATATAAATGTAAAGAATTATTATTACACTTGAAGATCTGTCAATTTCAAATTTAAAACATTAATGTTTTTTCACCATATGTCGTGCCCAGCTAAATTTCTTGGTTTGAAAATCTGGCCCAACTAAATACATAATTAAACAGCCCTGCTGTATAGTGATTTGAAGGGGGTGTGCAGCTCGGGATCTCCAGGACTGTGAAGATAGCTGATTTTGTTTGATCTAATTACCCTGGGATCCCCCAAAATGTTTATTTTCCTCAGGAAATAAGTTTTTGTTTTCCTCTCCACTGTCATCAAATGTCCATAGCTCAATAATAATGTTAATGAACAGATATTGTTGGGTTACTCTTATATTTAGCAGTTTGGAACTGCTTTGTTTTATTACGTTTAAACAAATCTGAATGTTTACAAATGAGGTATATGAAATTATTAATTCGGAAAGTCTGTAACTGCATTTTACTTGTGAAACTGTTATAATGCTCTGAGCCTAAACTAAGTAAAAAGCTCTATACAAAAAGACACTGAATTATATTGAATTTTAATAACATATAATCAAACAAAATACAAAGCAGAAGAAAGTAGAATATTTACCATTTTTGCTATGATTTTCTATAATGTTTCACTTCGTTGCACAATTTCTGCAAATACAAACTTTAAGCATAGGCGCTTATTCCTCCAGTTTATGGATGCACCACATACCTAGAACAGCACTTTAAAAACTAATGAAAAACTAAGCCTCAGGAACTTCATCAACAACTCTTTGATTCTCCAAACACTATGCTTGCTTTGGGTTTGGGGGTGTCAGGATTCCTCTCAAAACGGAACAATTTTGTTGTAAGGCAAGTTTCTATGGGTCCTAAGAACAAATGAAAAAAAATTAACAGCTATTTAAGTGCTGCTTCATCCTCATGCAGCAGGCTGTCCCTGTCATTACAAGTGAAAAAAGGAAAGAGGAGGTCACACAAACTATTAAATCATAAATTAATGTCCAGAGGCAGCTTGGATAACCTCTGAACAGGAGCAGAAGAAAAGCAGTGCCGTAAACTGCTAAGAAATGTTCTTATAATTGCCCTGCAGATATAAATTTGACAAAAGAATCCATATTACTAACCGAGAATGCTAAACCGGATGATGGACGCAGGCACATCCGGACATGGGCCGTAGCTGCAAAAAGACGTACTGCGCAGGCGCAAAAAGAGTCCGCGAGAGTCGGCTGAGGAGCCGAGAAAGGCGGACAAAAGAGGGCGAGAGAGGCGGATCATCCGGCAATGGGCCGTAGCTGCAAAAAGACGTACTGCGCAGGCGCAAAAAGAGTCCGCGAGAGTCGGCTGAGGGGCCGCGAGAGGCGGACGACCACAGAAAAAAGGAGTGAGCACAGGAAAAATGGAGAAATGAGGCGCAATCCATCATCCGGCAATGGGCCGTAGCTGCAAAAAGACGTACTGCGCAGGCGCAAAAAGAGTCCGCGAGAGTCGGCTGAGGAGCCGCGAGAGGCGGACAAGGGGCCGCGAGAGGCGGACAAGACACAGAAAAAAGGAGTGAGCACAGGAAAAATGGAGAAATGAGGCGCAACGAGCACCGAAAAAGGGAAAGGCACATAAAAAAGTAGTCATACGCAGGCAAAGCACGAAACACATTGCACACGAAACTAGACCCCAAAAAAAAAAAAAAAAAAAAAAAGAGGCTCGCGCACAACAGCAAGGCACCGCCGACCCCCCCATACCCCCCCCCCCCCCCCTACAGGCACCGGACGGGACAAACACCAAGAGGGGGATTGAACAAGCCCATGGGACACAAAAAAAAGAACACAAAACCACCCCACACACCCTACAAGCAAGGGACGGGACACACACAAAGAGGGGGATTCAACAAGACACAGGAACACAAAAAGAAAGAAGTCGCTCGCGCGACAACAATCCTCAACCCCCCCAAACCACACACATCCATAAGAAGTGACACCCAAAGCCACATATTCTAAAGTGAACATCAACACCTTCACACTAGACAGCATAGGTGTCAGCATTGGTGGATCTCCTTACAATAAAGCACTATTAACCGTTCAACTGCAGAAAAGGAAACATATTAACAGTGACTGCGATCCTCCTTATTACTTATCCATATTTCGCATGCTGAGAAAGAAACAAGTCATGAATACACGAAAAGGAAAGGATAACAGGAACAAACACACGAACACGAAAGAAACAACAAAATAGACGGCTATGCAGCATAGGTGGATCTCATTACAATAAGGCACTATTAACCGTTCAACCGCAGAAAAGGCTCCATATTAACAGTGAGTGCAATACTCCTTATTACTTATCCATATTTCTAAAAGAAAAAATGTCTCGACTCCAAAAACGCAAAGCTCAACTAAAGCTTCTAACTAACGATGTACCTAAAAGTAAAAACTTTATGAACTGCATTAGATCCTACAATAGTTCATTTGCTTTTGCATTTACCGGAGTAAATATCAGGCCACCAAAAGGCAATGGCCCATACTGCTTTCGCATATGTGCACAAATACTGCATCGCATTGGAACAGTGCACCCTGAAACAAATCAACAACGCAAATATGCACAAATCTACATCCTAGATCCACGTGACGCAAACTATCAATCAAAGTGCTGCATCGCAACAGGCACGGATTCAAAACGAAACACCTCCCGTCTCAGACATACGTTAATGGCAGCGAAGGCTACAACGGGCTTCTCACACAGCACAGGCAAATCGATTACAGCTCCAAAACAACACGTCCCAAATACTACACATGCAACAACGCGCCTCTCAAACGTCACAAGCAAAACATACACCAGGAAAATTCATTCGGATTAATGAATGTCATTTGCAATCATTCTCATTCAGTTCACTTCCCTGAAGAAACAACTGGCAATACAAGTTATACATTTACACGTTGTTGTCAAAAGGGTCAAATTAGACTGCCTTCTTTACATTCATATACTGAATATCTACAGAAGCTTATAACTGACGATGTACCTGAAAGTGAAATCTTTATCAACTACATTAGATCCTACAAATCGGTATCCACTATGAACATTAACGGTGGCACTGCACGTGACATCCGACTTGAAAAAATGTTGTTTATTGATGAATGTTCAATGGCATGAAGTCACTTACTCAACACCATTCATAAACTTCTATAAACGTTTATGAATAATAATATTCGATTTGGAGGAAAGGTACTTTTATGAGGAGGAGATTTTAGACAGTGATTAGCTATTCTTCCAGATGCCATGCACTCAGCTATGGTTCAGTGCACCTTAAAATACGCAGACAATTGGCATTGCTTTCAAAAGATACAGTTAGTAAAAAAGATACGATGTCCAGAACCAGATCATAACAATTGCTTATTACAACTGAGAGATGGTACACTCACCAATACAGATGGACTTCAGCCACATATTATTACAATTCCTCAAGCCTTTATCTGCGACGACTTAGTTACAGAGAGATTTGGAACAGCAATCTCATTAGACCAAATGCCCCTTTTAACACAACGCACTATATTATGTCCAAAAAATATTAATGTGGAAAACATAAATACCCAAGTCATTCCATTACTTCCTGGAGAGACACAACTCTTTCTAAGCTCTGACAAACTTGACTCTGATCACAACAATAACCATCTTAAATGACCTTACAAGTTCTGAGCTGGAATTACCTTTTACACTTAAACAGCGTGTACAAAGAAATTTTCAAATAAACCTTTACACTGTGCCACACACTTTATTGTGTGCTTTCTATTTGCATCATCTACACCGTCACACTATTCTATATCTCATTCATACATCACGCTCTTTGTCATTCCCAACACCGGGGGTTGGCGAGCGAAGCCCCCTAGTCATACAAATAAAGAAAAGCTTTGATAAAGGAGAAACATGGAAATTGTAGAAGGATCAGCAAGAATTCAATGAATGTAAAGTACTAGTAGAACAACAATCTCATTCTGTATTTAATGAGAATGTTATGCTCGTTTACTTTTTAGTTTTACCACTAAACATTTCAGGCAAACTGGTTCCAAAAAAATGTATGATAATTTCTGTAAAACATAGAATACAGCGGAATGTTTAAAGAAATACACAATCATATATGTTGAATGTCTAAAATATTTATTTTTCTGAGAAGAAACTTACAGAAGAAAAACATAACAAAAGAAACCTTTTAATAGGAACAGTTAAATTGTGCTGTGTTGCATACATTATTATTCCATTGATTTTATTTGAAGAAAACAACATTCCATACAATCAAGTCAAACTTAACAAACCAGAAGTCAACTCCGGCCCAAGAGAAAGATAGGAGAGTCTATAACATGAGCAAATCTTTAAAAACAACAAAGAAAGGAGAATGTCCTTTTCCCCAATATAAATGTTTATTCGAAGAGTACTGAGAAAAGGCTATATAAATGTAATGAATTATTATTATTATTATCTTGCCATATTTTAAAGTTTTGAACAGATCCTCTAAGTGAGAATTTTTTTTTCCAATTTCAAATAATATAAAACATCAGATACTCACTGACTTATAACAGGTAGGATGGGATTCTTCCAATTGTGCAAGATAAGTGTTCATGCTAGTAGTGTGGTATAAGCAATTACAATCAATTTGTCCTTCTCCACTTTAAGCACATCTGGGATTCCACCAAATACGGCTGTTCATGAATTAAGGGTGATTGTGACACCAAAGGCTGTCTGATAGGCATTCAAAGATATTTGTCCAGATGAGGTTAATTTGGTCCATACCCAAAGCATGTGGCCCAGTGAGGCAGGAGCAAAACTGCAACGTTCACGTGTTGAATCTTGCCGTGGATACGTTTTGGACAATTTTAAATGAGACAAATGTGCTCGATAAAAGATTTTAAATTGAATGCTTTGCAAACATGGAGATGGAGTGTATTCTATGCATGGCTGCCTTCCACTCCTTTTCAGAGATGTTAAATGAAAGATCCTTTCCCTAATGTACCCTAGGATCTTTGTTGAGATGCTGTCTGAGTATTCAAGACTAACCAGTTTGGTTCTGGAATAGAAATGGGTGGGACGTGAGGAAAATTGGGCAGGTTCCTTTTAGCAAATTTCTGATTTGATAGTAGTAGAAAAATTGTGTTAATGGGAGGTTAAATTTGAGGTGTAATCTATACTAATAAAAGGCAAAGCCCTCACTGACTCACTCACTCACTCACTCACTCACTCACTCACTCACTCACTCACTCACTGACTGACTGACTGACTGACTGACTGACTGACTGACTCACTCATCACTAATTCTCCAACTGACGTTAATTAAATGACGTTAATTTTTGACTGTCTTTTAATACTGTGTAAGCATACATATTAACACATGTGCAATTAAACGTGTGCATTTACGGGGTGATTTCTCAGGCTTAAAAGCTCACCTTTTATCAAACGCGGGAACAAAGGTAACTGACGTTGTTCACTGTCTTTTAATACTGTGTAACCATACATATTAACACATGTCCAATTAAACGTGTGCATTTACGGGGTGATTTCTCAGGCTTAAAAGCTCGCCTTTTACTAAAAAGGTAAATGCAAAACTATTTTCAATCATTCTATGATCTGCTTCTCACAACTGAAGGCACCGTGGCTGATGGTAAATGACGTTAATTTTTGAGTGTCTTTTAATACTGTGTAAGCATACATATTAACACGTGCAATTAAACGTGTGCATTTACGGGGTGATTTCTCAGGCTTAAAAGCTCGCCTTTTACTAAAAAGGTAAATGCAAAACTATTTTCAATCATTCTATGATCTGCTTCTCACAACTGAAGGCACCGTGGCTGATGTTACGTCACTTGCTGTCCGACCATAAGCTTTACCTGGTAGGTAGCCGGACACTCACTTCACTCCCTTTCGGGAATCGAACCTCTGAGGTTTTCTTTTGTTCTTAATTAAAATTTAAAACCAATACTTCACCGCTGCTAAGCCCCTCTAGCGCTGACGTCTGAGGTTCGATTACCGTAAGCAAGTGCAGTGAGTGTGTAATTACATTCA